>NC_085084.1:72586117-73186117 GCF_963662255.1 Cinclus cinclus | reverse complement strand
ATGGCTTTATGAAAATCTACTAGTATCCTTCTAGCTGTATGTTCATATGTTCATTCCATATGTTTAGAAAGGATGATTAAGTATTTGATCAGGCTGGTATGGATGCAGGCGGTGCTGAGAAGTGTTCCAAAAGTAGGTACAGATTCCTCAATTTGTGACTTCCCTCATGAGATCTTTGGCTTTGGTCCCAACCTTTGATGCCTGCAAAGGTTGCTTTGTAGTTGTTGCAGCCCCTCCTGCAGAGCCAGTAGAGAATGCAGAAGCCTGTACCTTGTTCTGTAAGATGTCTGTCACATATGTAGTATAAGCCTTCACAGAAAGGGTCAGAGTTGATAAACATATTCTGGTAAGCTTGTTATGTTATGTGTTTCCTAAGCTGTAACTTTTTAAAATTCCCATTTCCTATGTTTCTTGCTTCCCTCATTGATCTCTGTGAACAAGTTCTGTCACTGAGCTTTGCTTTCAGTGCAGGATCCCCTCTTTTTAGATTGTTGCTGACTATAGGCTTTGTGAATACCTGGCAGCACTTTTGCTTCTTTTGGGCCTATTTGCATTCATGTGCTTGTCTTTCTGGTCAGTATCTTCTGAAAAAAAAGAGAAAAAATTCAGATAAAATCTTTGTAGTATTAGTGCTTTGGCCTTATTTTGACTGAAGGGCATTTACAAAATACCTATCTTTGCTCACCAAAGATTATTTTTCTAGGACCTAATTGTTCCCTCTTGATAAATTCAGTGCTCAATACTACTGGCATAGCAGCGTCTTGACCTGATTGTGTCAGTCTTGAGTCTGTTTATCGGTATCCTTCTTATTAAAATGGCAAAAAAAAAGAGTTTGAAATGCTACTAAAAAGGCTATAAAAGCTTTAAAATAATCCTGCCAGACTTTGGAGAAGTCTGCCACCAAGAAAAAATACTGAATGATCTGAGTAAACTATTTTGAATATTCATACTGAATTGCATAACTTCTGTTTATATGCTTTCGTTTAAGGATAACTATTTTTCTTAATGTGTAAAGTAATTAAAAACAGATCACTACTGCTGCAGCTCTGTTGAAGAACCATCCTAAGCATCGATAGAAGGATCCTACTGGAAAAAATCCTTGGTGCTGAGGAAAATTAATATTCTGTGATTTTAGTGTTTTCAACTCAAAACACAGATTATATTTAGGAACCAATTTGCATTTGCACACTGGTAATTTTAATTAGGAAAAGTGAATTGGAGCAAATTCTTAATAATGGTAAAGTTTCACAGCATTAGCAAGTCAAGTCATTCAACTAGCATTTTTCCCTCGCGAAATACTTATTTTTCTATTTCTAAACTATTTCAGTTTTAGACAACGTTGACTTGAAATCAGCTATAATTTGAGTCCTACTAGAGTCTTCTAAATTTTTTAACAAGTCCATTACATTTTCTTGCTAGCAAAGGAGCTATAGCTACATGTCTGACTGCATTTCTCCTGCTAAAACCTGGCAGGCCTACAGCTTGAAGATCATGTCAAGGCTCATTCCACTAGGAACAGAACAGCCTTGGCTGCTAGCCGTAGATCTGTCCCTATCCAGGAGATTTGCAAAGTGGCCAAGTGGTGTCCTTTGCATACATTTATAAAGTGTTGGTGCTTTAAATGTAACATCTTGACGATAAGTGGGTTTTTTTTTCTTGGGGGGTGGGAGGGAAAAGGGAGGGCTCATTTTACAAGACTAAATGCTTTGTAGTACTTGGGATGGAGTCTACTGGGAAACAATAAGAAAACAGATATTCCCAAAACGGGGACTTAACATTTTTCTTTCTTGTCATTTTTTAGCTTCCCAATGAACAGAAATATACTCTGCTCTAGACATCATTTATTTAAGCTGTCCACTTCTTAAAAATATTTTGTAGTAAGGAGTTATCCTAGTCTTTAATATAAACATACATGATGTACGAGGCCACACATTACTGCTTTCCCTGTAAAGGGCACTGCTGGCCTTGATTTCTTCTTTACTTCTTTTAAAAACATTTTATTTCCAAGGCCTCCTTTGAGGTCTTCAGCTCAAAGACTATGAATCCACAAAATACTTGTAGATAACCAAATTACTTCCCTGCAAGATTTGTACTTTGGAAGGAAGCAGATCTTGCCTTCTAGGTCAGAAAGATTTTGTAACTTTTTGTCTAAAATTAATCTCTGGGTATTTTTAAAGAAAATTGTTGCTTAAATATCCTTATTTTTACCCTTGAAAGAGCCGAGGCACTGCTGTCAAATGCTGGAATGTGTCTAGGTGTTTGAGTGAGGTACTTCAAAGCTCAAATTCTGTAGCTCATGCTGGAAATATGTGTTCCAGAAGGATAATCAGAGCAGAGATATAGATGTCTCTGAGAATAACTAACTAATCTCTTTTTTTACCCCGTCCTTTCTTTGTTAATATGTCATAACTTTTCAAAAAGGGATAAACAGCTTGACTTTTACTGGCCTACAGTCACACCATGTTTCTCAAACACAGATGAGAATTGCTACAGATCTCTTGCTGTAACCTTGATTTTGGCTTTTATGGCTAAATGTAGTGCGGTGAAAAGGTTTCATTACAGCAGGTGTGGTTTCACTTGCTTGCCTTCATTCCCTTTCCTGAGGATTTCTGACTGATTCCAGGGCCTCTTTTCCATACTGAGATAGCAGTTTGTTGCCTGCTAAAGAAGGGGGAAGACTTTCATGTGCTTTCCATTCTTCCTGATTACTTTTTAAGAACAGGTTAAAACCACACATGTAAAACTTTTATAGTTTTTGATCTAGACATTCTGTAGCACCATTTTAAATTTTGTTCAATATCTTGAAAGTTAAATTTGCTTCTAGTAGCAAAGCATCAATGCTTACAAACACAGAATAAATGAGTGATTTCACTGTTTGTAGATAGTGGTTCTTAATAGGGAGGGATTACCTCAATAGAATTGAAGAGAAGTTTCTGGTATACTGGAGTGCTGCATATTGAGCTTCTCAATCTTGCACTGTCATAGTAATTTACCAAGGAAAAACTTCCAAATTGTTTCAATTTTGGATGCTTCTATTATATAATGTTGTCTACTTCTCTCCAAATTAGAGAGCGAAATTTTCTGACATGCATTAAGTTCCTGATTTGAATTATTTATTGCTAACTTTTGTTTCTTTTGTTTCATAGGAGATGATACTTTAAAGATATGGGATATTAGACAATTTAAAAAACCCCTTAATTCAGCAGATGGACTGCCCAGCTTCTTTCCAATGTAAGTATTCTATTTTATTCCAGCTAGCAGAAACAGCAGTATTTTTGCTGAATAGGAAAGGGTTGTGCTGGAGTTCTTATTCTCAGTTGTCACTAGGTCCACAATTGTGCAGAGAGGACTGCAGAAGGAAGACTGTGCAGTGACAATTCTTGTCTATTTTAGGGATTCACATTGCTTTAAAAGATTTGTGGTATTTCAGTCTCACATGTCTTAAGTCTAATTAGATTAGAACATTTCAGGAGGAGGCCCTTATGTGTGTAATGAGATATAGATGTAAACCTCATTCTTATTTAGTCTATGATTAATAAAAAAAGAGCTGAACAAAAAGGTAGACATAACATGAAGATATATGATATGAATTCAGGTTACAGTATCTGAAGTGCTGACTTTATTTTACTGCATAGTGGTAAGTATTGTTTTAAGTATTTTTATTTATCGGATCTGCATTTCTATAGCTGTAATACAGCCAAATCCCCTAAAGACAGTTTGTAATTTTGAAATAAGATCTCAGAAAGACAAGTCATAGCGCAATCTTAACTGCAGTTTGTAACACACAGGAAAAGTAAACAGAAAAACATTTTTGACTAATGTGTAAACACAGCACCGTGCATCATTGAAGGATATATTGTCAGCAAAAACAGATTTCATGATTAGAACATTTTTTAAATTAATGATGACAGATTTGAAATTACTTTTTTTTGTTTCTCATATTGAAAAGCTTGCAAGATTTTTGAGAGGAGGAGAATTTTGCTGGGAGGAAGATTTTTATTGAATCTGCCAGTTTTGCACATCCTGTGCACAATTGTACTAACAATTGTAACAGATAAGTCTAATTGATAACTACAGCAGTAGATGACAGCGAACAAAAGGCTTTTTCAAGCTTTGTCTGGAAAGGACTAACAAATAGAAAATATTATTTTAAGGAATGCAATTTATATCTAAGTTCTCGATATGATAATTGTTTATTTGTTTTCTTCAACAGGACAGACTGTTGTTTCAGCCCAGATGATAAAATCCTTGTCACAGGCACCTCTGTTAAGAAAGGTGGTGGCAGTGGGAAGCTTTTTTTCTTTTATCGTGAGACCTTCCAGAAGCTGTATGAGATAGAAGTTACAGATGCGGTATGTATTTTAGTTTAATCATCTCTTCAAAATATCAACAAAATCAAATTCATATGCTTCTTTTCCCTTTTATGGGTAATTACCTACTATTGTGATTTTCCTACTCCATGATTAAAAGATAGGGCTAGAGTAACCTGAGTAATTGTTTCAGTTACATTTAAAAAAAATCCTAGGACAAGGTGTTTAAGCAGTAGAGCTTCCCTTCTCTTGTGTTAGCATTGCATTTCTCAAGGATTTTTATGAACCCTCTAGATCTGTGAAGTGACACACAATTCCTAAAATATGCAAATGTTTTATGTTGTTTACTTCAACAGTTACCATGATGAAATGCCTTATTGTGATGAAACTCATTTTTGTTCATGAGATTAGATTATTGGCTACTCTAGAATGTGTTTCTAGCTTGTCTAAATGCAACAGTTTGTTGCAAAAATGATGCATCATTAAAAAATCCATCCAAAACACCATTCTCACTGGCTCCTATAAAAACCTAAAGCTGTGAACCTGTAACACTGAAGGGTCTGTGTATGGTTTCAACTGACCACCTGTGTACAGAAGGGAAAAGCTCCATACCATAAATGAAAAGGTCCTTATAACTCTTGTGATATACAAGTAAACTTAATAAACGGGAGTGGGTGAACTTAGAACACAGTTGCCACTGATAAGTATGGCAATGTATGCTTATGTCCCTTTAGTTGTTGGAGTGTGTCAGATTAGCAATTTTATCACTGTTTCAGGATACCATTTTCTCCTTCTGCATTTTTTTTAAGCCAACACAACAGGCTTTCCTAGCACAGCAGACCAAACCTTTTGCTGGATGTTGTTTATACAGCACCACCTATGTATTTGCTTTTCTTTTTAAGTCCTGATTTCTCCTTTAGTCCAAGGTAAAATCTGTTTACGGATGGATTTGTTATGTCTATAATTTTGTTGACAGACATCTTACAATTTAAAAATGCAGAATTCTTATCAAAGCAGAAAACACATGTTTTTGCGTGGAGCAAAAAACCCCACCTGTTTTCATCTTAAAAATATAATCTAAATACAAAGTGGTTTTATATGACTTTGGAAGTTTTACTTAGTACTAGGTAATTTCTCGAAATACAGCAGAAGTTGGCTTTTTTATTTATGTCCTGTGAAACATTCCAAACCAAAAACCAAACTTATGAGAATTTCTAGGGGATTTTTAATTTCTGATACAACCCTTATAGCCAAGTATTTATAACCTTTTTCTGAGAGAAAACATGAATGCCTCACTATCTCCTCTGAATCTTCATGGCAGAGGAAAGGAAAACAACTACATAAGATAAAGTGTAAGAAATAGATTATTGTAGGAGCTCTCCTGTCTGTGGGCATGGGAAACAAAATAGTTTCATAATTCCATTCATTCACAATTAATTTGAACTCCTTAGACCTGTGTAGTCTCCGACCCTGGCCCAGCTATCAGGGTCAGTGGCTACTCTGAACTCAGTGATTTTATGCAGAAATAAAATCTGACCCAATTGTTCAGGAAATAAAAATCTTTAATACTAGAAAATAACAAACTTCAAGCTGAACAGTTTGTACTGTCCGAACTGGGAAGGATGGTACAGGGAGGCTTGATCCATGCACAAGGGCAAAATTGCAGGAAGCAAGTGTTAGGGCATGGCAGGGGTATTTATAAACTTGGAGGGGAGAGGAATTAGGGTGGAGTTTAGGGAGGGGATCCAATAGGGAGGGGTGATTAGGAATATTAAAATCATTGCAGCAAAAAGGAGTCAGTGAAACAAGGGAAGCAGAGAACTTTCTGGCAATGGTCAACATACTGGAACTGGGGGATTCTGCATGTGATTTTCCCACAGCCTTAAGTCATGATCCTCTGCACCTTTATTGGAGCTAACCCCACAGACCTCCAAGAACTCTTAAGTTATGAGAAATACTGCTCGCCAGTCTTTTTTTGCATTCAAAGAAAACATTATTTTCATTTGGTGACTTTGTCTTCCAAGTCTTGGAAATATAGGGTCTATTCACCTGCCAAAATAGATTGTGCTACAGGGGAGTCCACAAAAGATACCTCAGTTTCTCTCAGAATCAAGAGCTAAATTTCTGTTCTTTGCTTAAAAATGCAACAGAGACATGGAACAGAGGCCAAACAGTAGGAAACTGCCAATAAACAACTTCATTTGGGCCAGTAATATAGTAAAATTTCAAGTATGTGTACAAGTCTAAGCAGGTTCATAATTTTATACTATAAATTTGTGTAGGTGGTGATATTTATATGGTACTTTTTAAGACTGTAGTAAATCACATTGGTCTATAGAGTTTTAGTGCTGCTGGTTTTCTTCATTTGTAGTTATAAAATAAGACTGTCATTCTGCTTTGCACATAGTGGAAATGAAAATAACGGAACTAACAGGTGAAGAATTGAGTACTGATCTCATGACATAATTTTCAGTGAGTCACTACTACCAATAGCTGTGCAACGAGCCTGTCTAGCTTACAACTTTAACTCTACACATCTAAGGAAAACATAGTTTAGCATATCAATCTGAATCCAAAAGAAGAAAAATTATTTTAAGTCATCTTGCAAAATAAAAGCAGTATATTTTGTCAAGGTCATTCTACCATTTGTACCTTTTGACCTTTTCATTAGTGTTCTTTACTTGTTCTTCTCAAATTACTGTGTTTGATGAAATATAAACGCATAATGCATGCTAAAAGCAAATGAATTTTCAAGAAGCTAGCTTTTATGTTTTGTAAGCAGTAAATGCTGTTTGTTGGAAAGATCACTGGTCTGTAAACTGGGAGATTAGTATCTTGTGTGTAGTCTATCAAAGCATTTTTTTCAGCAGTGCAGTAATTACTTTCTATCTACCAGCTGCTCTCCTAGTTTCCATTTTTTCCTTATACTCTCAAAAACAGCAGTTAGCATTTAACAATAGTGTAATTAAAGACAAACATATAATGTTATTCAGGACTTCAGTTTGTTTTCTGCAACTAAGCGTTTCACTTCTTTACATTTTCCATGTTACCTAGTGCTGAAATACATAATTTTTCTATTTTGGGTTCTTTTAGGCATTGCAGCTATGCTATATGTAAAGTTGAAATTATACTATGCTGTATGTGCAATAAAAGCACAAATGTGCCACTGTCTGTCTCTGCAAAGAGCCTGATCTGCTCTCATTCCTTACTAAATAATTTCAGTTATTTCACTGAGATTTAGTCCATACTGCCAAAGGAAAAAGACATCTTTGGTAACTTTTGGAAGGCAATTGTATAGCAGTTCAGTGGTAGAATGTATATAATCAGAACAACAGAAAATCTACTGTGAAGAAAAAGTATAAATATTCACATGTTACTGTTTTAATTTCACATGGATTTTTTTATAGGGAAATGCCAGCAAGCCTAGAAAATTGAAAAGCAGTAAAGAGCAGTAAACATTATCTTAAACCTCCTTGGTAAATAGCCAGTGAAATTGGCCTGTGAGTGAACTTAGTGGGTAATGAGAAAATATTTAATGGGAATGTTTGACCAAAGCTGTGTCTGGCATTCCTTTCCTTCATACCATACAAACCTTTTTTCACCTTCTCTTTCAAGTTTTCATGGGAAAATCCATTACGGTTTCAGGGCTGCTGGAGTGAAACCTTGTGGTTTTTACTAATGGACTAACGTCTGATTGGTTTCTGCTGTTGTGGCTGGGTATATAATTTTAACTTACTTTTTTTCTCTTGTATTAGTGGTTTGCTGTTTCTCAGCCACAATCTGTGCGTAAATAACTGTATTGTTGTATCCACTCTTAAATACCTTCCCACCATGTAGGCATTGGGACTTGTAGAATTCAAGGTTCTTAGCTAAATAGCAATACTTTTTGAAGAAAACTAATGTCAAAAGAGCTGGAGGCCAGGGGTTTATCAAGGACAGAAATCACCCATGCTACAGGTTATGGCGGGGTCCTTTACTTACTGCAGATTGTATCAAAATTACATCAGTGTGGGAGCTCCTGCCTCTGATACTCTCATAAGAAAGCTGATGCTCTGTGTGCAGTACTCCACCCTTGCAATGGCTTGGTGTGTGCAGGTACAATTGGAGATTTTGAAGGCTTTGTACTGTGATAATGGTTGTGTTTACTAAACTGTATAGAATTCCCTCTTTGTAATGGAACTTGAAAAAATCCTGTTATGAATGTGCAGCCTTTTCATAGTTTTTCTGTCTCTTTCTCTTCTATCTTGACAGTATTATTATGAAAGGTTCTTCCACTTTCACCTCAAATGTTCACAGTAAAACATGTTCATTAAACTTTCTCAGTTGGAGCATTAGAGGCCTATTTAATCTGAAATACCTCTAATTGCATGCAGAACATTTCTTCACTCCATTTACATGAATAAGGAGACTTAAACAGATGGCAGGAAACAATACTGCCAGAATATGGGGGTACAGAGTTTATGTCCAGAAACTCAGCGGCCATTTCTCTTTCTTTTTGTCAGGTAGTGTGAGAGTTGGGAAGACCTGTAGCTGCTGTGGAATAAGGTGTCATATTTGGGATATGCAGTTAGGAAGGCAAGGGAAATTTTGCCACCAGATGAAGGCAGGGAGGGTTTATTCCTAATTCTTGCTTTGGTTATGCAAGCACGGGATCTTCATGGGAACTAGTTATAAATACCTAGTGTATGGGAAAAAGAACTGGGTACACAACATTTCCCCCAATGTCAGTTTAATTTAAAATAGCTGTGGATAGGCACTTGAATCACTCTCACATGTCTGTCATTAATTTGGCTACTTCCAACAAATCACCCAGTAGTTATCCTTATTACAGACAAGATTGATCTTGGCAGCAGTAGAGTATTCATTCTCCCCATATGGAAAGGACAAGTATTACACCCTGTGACTGCCAAGCAAGAATGGGCACTGAGAAAATAAAAAAAAAATGTATAGTTACAGGAATTGCTGATTTTTAATTAAAATTGAAGTAATAATTTAATTTAAAAATTAGCTGGAGTTATGAGTATATGTACATTATAAAACAAGATGTGCAAGTTTTTTAAAATATCCCATGGATTTTTGTAGATAAGCAACAATCCAAAACCCATAGATTTATTTGTGTTTTTAGGGAAACCTATTTCTGTTAGGAAGTTTCTTCAATATTTTCTTAGTTTCTCAAATATAAGCAAAAGTTAAATTATTAAATACTTCTGAAAATACCTCTAAGGGATGTTTCAGGAAGGTCTTCTGAGACATCCTATAAATAAAGCTTCTTTTTGGATGAAGAAGTGAAAAGGAAAGAAGGAATAAAGCATATGAACCTTCCAGTATCCTTTGTGCATGGCTGCATGATTGCAGCATTTCTTTCCTTGACCTTAAATAATCATTTGCTATTTATAAGGTGCAGTAATATAGTAAAGGGCTTTTCCACTGTGGCCTGCTTAACTGAGATTTAAAGCTTTTCAATTTAAGAAAAATAAATTATTTTAACTTCTGTAAGAGATCATAATGCAATTTCTGGTGGGGTTTTTTTGTTGTTGTTTTTGTTTGGGGTTTTTTTGGTTTTTTTGTTGTTTTTTTTTTTTGGTTTTTTTTTTTTGGTTTTTTTTTTTTTTTGGTTTTTTTTTTTTTTTTTTTTTTTGTTATTTGGGTGTTTTTAAAGCCATTTGTTTTATTTTAAAGGAAAATCCATACTTTCCACAATAGGTAAGTTAATGCAATATTTAAGGCCCAGTAAATTTATGTGCTTTTAAAGTGAACAAGAAAAATAGTCTAGTATAACTGGTGAATCACAGGAATATATTTACTTATGTAGTGTGGTAACCTGTCAATTTTTATTTTCTCCTTCCATATATGTAAGGACAATGTGGTCCTTCCCTTCGTGTGTCCTGGAGCAGCACATATTTTATGTTTAGGGGAGCTGTCACCAGAGGTTTGAGGTATGCAGGAGTAATAAACAGTGAGGGTCTTGTCCCTGTAACAGGCAGTGAGAGTGTATGTGAAGGTTGTCTCTCGTAGTTTTATGATATATGGAGATGAAAGCGTGGCTGTAATTTTAACAGACCAGGTGTTTGAAAATGCCTGACATTGCAGTCACAAGGGAAACATGTTACTACCTTGATTAAGTAACTTTTTTGTCCATCAAAAGAAGAAAATACAGTCCAGTGGCTCCATGCACTTGCAAAAATATATTTTATAGCTGTACCTTGTAAGTTAGCCTTAGTTGTAAGGTACAGCATTGTTAGCCATGTTTTCTGTATTGAAATCTTTCTTTAAAATATTGGTTTCTGAAAACGTTTATAGGGTATTTCTAGTTTCTGCATAGAAAATTGTAAATTTCATCCATTTCTTGTCCCTTTTCTATTGAATATTTCCACACATTTTCTAAGTCATGTTTCACAAGGGAAAGACATTAGTATTCTTTCTTCGACTACTGTATTCTCATGAGTATTTTAAATCTAATGATAGTAGGTCACTACATTGTAGATACTCCCTAGCCTCCCACCTTATTTATTGTAGTTGGCTCTTTTCCTTGGAAGACCTCCAGGGGAATCTTGAACAGGAAGGTTTCTACAATTGGGGTTTACAGTAGATTTTAAAATAGAGTAGTAGTACATTTCTATTATGTGAGCAGCCCTTTTAAAAACCAGAGCATGCATAGTATGAGCATGAAGTGTCAACAGTATTTTTGATCAAAATAAAAAACAAGATGGATTTTGTTTTTCAGCTTGGCAGACATTTGAAAACTGCATACTTCTAAATCTGCTATTTAACTTTCTTCTTATTATTTAAAATTCAGCAGTTTTGTAAGAGTTACACAGTTTTATCCCCTCTTCTAGTGCTTCCAGGAGGCAGACCAGCTCCAGGCAGTTTCCAGGTTTCCAGCATGGCAAGCCAGGTAGATGGGTGTTGTATCACCACTGTGCTCTAAGACCGCAGTGGAAAGAGATTAGAGAGTGTGTAGTGGGAATTGGTATGGCCTCTGAGCAGCACTGCCTCTCTGTGATTCTAAACGCAGAAATTCTGTAGCTCTTGGACAGCAGCAGGTGGTTAATGTAGCTGATGTTTCGTGGAAATCATCTGCAAAGAAATCAAGGTAACAGCAGGAGAAGGAAAGAACTATCTATATTAAAGCATTTCCTCACAGTGCTAACTTTATTGGTGGCTTTTGCTCTCCATCCTGCATTTCAACCATCATTAGCAATGATCTTTTATTATTGTGTAGAAATGATGGTATTTATTGGTAAGATTGCTATTATCTATGGATTAGAATTTTGAGTTTCTAAATTTTTTGTTGTAATTTTTCCTTCAAATTCCAGTTGCTTAGAGCTGGAGAGAAATTGTTTGTTAGTATGGGTGAAAATGTGTTGAAACACTTGCTTTTAAGTCCTTAGGGCCTGTTTCTGAACTTCATGGAGTATCCGTGAGAGAAGTGTTTTCTTTTAAAGCATTGAGATCTTTGAGACAGGAAGGAGTTACTCTGTTGCTTATAAGTTAGAATGCATATGGATCTTTCCTCATCATGAGATTTTTAGTATATTTTTATTAATTTTCTTCTCTTTTCTCAAGTAGTGTATGCATTCTTGCTGGGATGTATAAAATAAAACATGGCAGAGGTTTTTTTGAGGTCCATGAAAACTGTGAACCACATAAAACCTGTCTATGAAAATTTGTATGAAGACTAAATTTGTATCCACTCCACAGCAGTCTAATTATTTGAAGTTTCTAAACAGTTCCACAACTTTATTGTAAAATGGAAAAGCTTGAGAGCCCCTGCTTTAGTACCTTTCCTAATTACAGAAGTTGTTTAAAAGCTGTAGTAACCAAACAGGGATGAGGAACAATCTTGTGGTAGTGGGAAACTGTCTTCAGCAGTTGGCATATAAACATTTGATGTTTTTTTCAAAGACATAGAAACTCGGTTAAATAAAGGGAGGTGTTTTCCTGAAATAACTTTGTACATTTTCCTTCCCTTATGGGGATACATATTGCTGAAGACAGAAGAACTTAATGTGCAAGTCCTTAACTTAATGTACAGCTATGGATGATGAAGCTGAAGGGCCGCACTGAGATTTCATCTCTCTATCCAGCCTGAGTTTGAATTTGCTTACCCCCTCAAACACAAATATAATGTAGGCTTAGGTAACAGATTATGTTAATTTGGAAGGTAATTGCTTTTTATTATAAGATTCCTAAGTAGCAGTATTTATTACATTTTGAGCTCCTGTGCATTTAAAAGATACTGCAAGCAGTTCTTCACTGTAAATACATAGGAGAGTTTTATATAGGAGAAAAGACAAAATAGATACGATAAATAAGTTAGTTGCATGCATACTTGCACTGATTTTGACAGACAAGGCTTTTTTTCTGAAAGAGTGGAATTTGTAGTGATTACATTTAAGATACTCAGTTCAATCAGAAGACCCTCACTTAGCCACTGTTGGGGTGACCTGTCCTTGTGGAATCCACAGCGACGGTCAGAATGTTATTTTACATGTTTGCTATCTTCCCTGCTGAGATGACACTTATTTGACTGCCTGGACAGCCAAGTGCAGCAAGCAGTGCTGTTCAAACAGAGCCCATCACATACCATTACAGCCACTGAAGTAAAGTTTGCACATGGGAAAGAGAGAAGATTTGTTTTTCTTCTCCTGACCAAAAATATTTTCTTAGGGCAGCAGTTCTTGCTTTCACTTTTTTACTGTATAGTTTTAGAACAGATTCTGTGGAATTATTTATTAGATTGTGGGTTGGAAAAGGGGTAAGCAGTAAGGGTAAATACAGAGTTTTTTTCTTTTTAGCTGCTATTCAGTTTTTTAGTATCTCCAGAGCTAGGCCTGATCTTCGAAGCTAAGGTTTTCAAGATTTGTTGGGCAGTTTAGAAGTTTGTATCTGGTGTATTCTTTCTGCACTGGGAGTATTCAATATGGGTACCAGCATTCTTTATCTTGAACTGTGGAGTTTTATCTAAGTAGCACAACATACTGTAATATAGATCCTCATTAGTTTTCTGTTTTTCTTTTATAGCTATTTTGACCACTGTAGGCTGTAGGGATTCACCTGACCAAATATAGATGTCTACAGCTGATCCAGTCACCCTAGGCTCCTTTTCTAATCAACAAAGAAAAATAAACATATTCAGACTGTGATTTTATCCCATCCTAAAATAGAACTCTAAAATAGGTTAGCTGAAGTCCACTGTAAAATGCTTATTTCTCTCTGTTAACTTTAAAGGGAGGCATTTATAGACATTTAAAGAATATATCTCCAAAGATTAGAAGTGTAGATATGTTAAGTTTGATGAAACAAGTCCCACCTATACTCTTTACTTCCCACCCTGGATGTTTATTGTCTTCTACTAAAGTGCTGGAACGTTTGATCTCATTTTCTGACCTTGCCAATAGCAAAGTAGGGGATAATGGGTTACTTTTGCATTTATTTGTGTTGATTTAAGGATTTTTGACTGTAGGCAATTTACAGGAGAAAAGCCTGCCTCTCTATGAAAGGCATGTGCTAGCTGAGAGTGAAGCCTACGCTCTCTTACTTGCACCTGATTTCCCAACAACTGTCAAAACATCAGCAACTTCACCATGGAGTTACTGAACTTCATCTAAATTGTAGCACTTTAAAAGAAACATCAAACGCTCATGATTTCTTGCTTCACAGATTAGAGATGTGTGAAAACCTAGGATTAGATTGCTTCCTTTCAATTTTCAGTATTTATCTGGAATCAGCAGTATTTTTTCTAGTGGCTATTTGTAAGATCAGCTTTGTTTTTCACTGTTTACAGGTGGAATGTTGGCTACACATTCAGCACAGGGAAAGTATGAGTATTAGCTATATGTCAGCATCATTCAGTACAGATTTCCAGCTTCTTAGGGTAGTTTCATGTAGGGATGGAAGTAAATAGATGCAGTCTGCAAAGCAGATTTGTTGTCAGTGTTTTCATTTAGTTTGCACTAATAGCCATAAGAGAAGACAATAATTTATTGGTCTTAGCCTAAAAGTTTGATAGCTGCTCTTAACTGATTAGTCATATCTAGTATTTTGGAGCAAATGTATAAGCCAGTTGAAAGTCAAGAACAGTCAGAGAAGAGTGAAAGTGTGTACCTGAAGAGAAAAGAAAGAAAAATTGAAAATGTTTATTTCAAGAGTGCATAACTGACGTGGAAACATGTTCTTTATTTCCTCTTCCCTGCATGGCAGGAGAAGATTTACTAATGAACTTGAAAAAGTTGATACATTATCATGTGTTATCTGAAAATACGCTTTACATGAAACATTAATTTTCAAAGATAACTGCAAGGTACTTAACCTTTGAACTTAGTTGTCTTTAGGGAGAAGGGGTAGTTTCCAAAGAAAACAGTGCCTGAGTGAGAAGCAGTAAGACCTCCTGAAGGAGGGAAAAGAAATTAAAACATCACTGTAAAATATGGCCCCTCTAATTTACTTTTCATTTTGCAGTAGCAAGGAGAGAATATAGTCCTGTTGACCTAAGCGCTCTAGAAGTGTATGGTGATTCTTATTTATGTCAAAAATATGAAAGCTCTTGAAATTTTTTGGAAAATGATGAAATCATTATCATGAGTCTTGTTGCAGTTATGACCTCCGTATGCGTACACACATACATGTCTGTTTAATAAAATTTTGCTAACATAAAAAGATTAACTGTTATCATAGGGGTTATTTACATAAATAGTTAGTGAGGTTTTGTTTGATCTCAACCAAAATGCACCAAATTAAAAAAGTCAATGCTTTTGTACAAGATCAGCTCACAGATATGTAAAATGTTAGTATAGGAATTCAAGAGGGCAGTGATGGACTCAGGTTTCTACCTGAATCTTACATTAATCTTTTGGAACAGAGTGAAAGAGAATAGAGGTGAACAGTGCTTTCAAGAGACATTCTTCATGTATGTTCTTGTTATTTTATGTATGTTACATAATGAGCAACCTCACATTTAGGTAGGTAGACTAAGATTAAGTGACTGCTCAGGCTCTGGAAAGCTGCAGAAAAATCTTTTAGATCTAAGATGTAGCATTTATGTGAAAACTATATGTACTTTGTAATTCACAGGGACAAGCAATACTTGCTGCACTAAATCATGGAGGTTTTTTTTTTCTTTATATGTTCTATCACGGGGCATCCTTCAAAGCTTCTCACAATCCAGGTAACCACTGCCAGTGTGGGATCTCTAACCATTCATAGTCCCTCTTACTAGAAATTCTTAACCTTTCTTTCCTTCCTGACCTGTACTGACCCCTCTGAGACTTCAGTTCCCATCCTGGATCAGCTCTATCCACACTCTAAAACTGAATGGTTTTATCTGAAGTGTGGGCCAGGGAACTGAATTTTGCCTTTGCTGCTGCAGTCTCAAACCGTCTCTATAATCAAAGATCCAGGAAGTTTCTCCCAGTCCTTGACATCAGTCTGTAGTTTTATGACCTTACCAGCTTCATAGTTTCGTCTTAGGGGGTAAATTTTCCATTCCTATGCCACAAATCATTTAAATCTTTTCTTGCTGACCTTGTAAAATGCCCTCTCTGCATTGTTTACTCCTGTCAGGGTGTTGCCCAAGTGCTCTGGACAGTTTCAGTTGAGGTAATTAGCTTTTGCTTGCTGACAAATCTGCTTCAGTTATTCTTCATTGTGCCTGTTAAACACAGGGCTATATTCCTAGGCCAGAATAAATGTCCCATTCTGTGTTAACAGAAAATGAGGCTTCAGTTTTTCATTTAGAAATACTGCTGTTTACTCATGTCAAAGCACTATTACATGCTTAGTACCAGGAAAGCCATGTTTGTAGTTGCCTAATGAGCTCACCTAGGTAGAGAATAACCTGACAGAAAAATTATATGGTGTTTTTTACTGTTTACCTGCAGCAACAGCTCTGCTTACATGATTTCATAGGGGAAATTAAAAGGGAAATACAGAGGTGAGAGTAGACTGATAGGGCTGAGACTATTTGGGAACCACCCCAGAACAGCCTACAGATAATGACACCCACTAAATCTGTTCTAACCTCTTTCACAGTGACAATCAAGAAGGCAAATTTGCTGTATTTCTCTTTTGGGTAATGTTTTAAATATTTTCCCTGTCTTTCTTCACAAAAATATTTTCACAATGTTTTCCCAGTATTTCCCAATGCAAGCAACTGTGTTTGTATATGCAATAGACATTGCCGAAGACTTTTTAGATTGATTTAATTTGAAGAACTTAATGCTTTTGCCATAGCAAAGGTACAAAACAACTTTAAAATTGCTACTAGTAATTATCTTCTCTAATTTTCTTATAATCACAAAGCTGACCACATCAGTCTATGGAAAAGTTATTTTCAGGATTTTTATGACAGTCTTCCATGACTTTATGTTTCAAAAGCATAGTGTCCAAAACATTCAGCCATCACAGAAATATTTTTTTCAAGTGTTGAAGATGTTTATGTGATGATACATTCTGCATTTCATCATCCTTATTTGTTAAAAGACATTTTCCATTTGCTAAGCTGTGACCTGCAATCTTTTTGTTTTCAGAATCTGCATAGGTTTTTCTTCTTTTAAATGAAAGACAATGATTTGGGGTTTGTGATTGGGTTTTTTGGTTTGTTTATGGTAGGGCTGGTTGTACATAGCAACAGGTTGCTGAAAGAGGCTGTCAAGTTTCCATCTTGGGAAATATTAAAAAAAAAAAAAAAACACATAAGGTGTTATACTGAGCTGTTTGTAGTATCTGGCCATGCTTGGAGCAGGATTGTGGAATTGGTTATCTCCAGAGCTGTCGTCCAACCACAACCATTCTGGAGTTGTGTAAAATTTAGCGTCAGTAGGCAGGTACCTACCTTACATGCACATGTAGGCAAGGGCAGGAAAACACTTCTTTGTCTGCAGTTAACATACTTACTTGCCTGAAGAGCTGGGAGTAGGACCTTCTTTGAGATGGAATTTGATGTTCAGCACTTCCAATGACAAAGACGTCTACCTGAGCTATTGTAGGTGGAAGCAGTTGAGAAGTTAGAGGCATCAAAGAATAAATGCTTTTTAAGTGTTAATCATTTTTGTGTGGTAAAGATTCTCCTTACCCTTCCCTCCCAGTATTAAGACCTAGCCTACAATGAACCCTTTGTAGTACTGTTAATTAGAATTTAGACTTCTTTAGGTTTAAATGATTGGGAAAAATTTTTAGGATATAGTTCAGGGATTCAGTGTTTTGGTATTTTTGAAGTATTTTCAGTTTCTAAAATAATCTGAAAATCACAGAAGTCGTTTTTATTATTTCTTATAAAGTAGGTTTATATGCCTGTGGATTGATAAAATTGCTTGCATGTTCAGAGCTTGAGTTTGTTTAGTTTTTAACAAATTATATTCTGGGAACGTTTTATGGTTTCCAAAGATTTATAGGACTACATTTGATGACAGTTTCTTTTGCCTGCTCTGTAGCACGTGCCATGGTGGTTTTAAGTGTGCTGTGCATGTTTGACAAGTTAGAAACTCCACAAACTCCATCAATGCTGAGCCACACTGTCTCAGGCTTGTTTTTGTTGGCTGGTATCCACTACCATGCTATAAAATACATTTACTTGACAGAAGAAAGTGGAGAACCACATTAACTACAGAGTTTTAAAAGGCTGGCTAACCACATGCAATAAATATTAATAAAACAAAAGGCCACCCACCTTTGACCTTTAATACTTGTTACTAGCTTTGGTGTTTTAGAGTTACTTTAGCATTTTGAGCATTATGTAACAGTATGTAAGACTCTTCTTTAAATCCAACAACTTATTATCAACTCTGTATTTTGTACTTCAGATTTTCCTCTAAAAATGTTGTTCTGTAGTAATGAGAATGTGTAATGTTGTATGTTGTGTGCATGTAGAAGGAGGATACTTTGCTGGGGAACCTTGTAAAGAATGGCTATTTGTTTAATGAAACCTTATCTCACTCGGTTTTTTATTTCTTAAAAGAAAATACAAAGTAGAAAACACAGCTCAGGAAAGTTTCATGCGTCATCTTGTGGTAAAATGAAGTTCTGATTCATGATGGCTGAATAGCCTTCAGAATTTTTTCAAAATTTTTAATGTTATGTGCCTCCTAGCATCAAAAAAGTGGAGGCTGGATCAAACCAGAAATAGCATGGAGCATGCAATGGGAAGTGGAGAGAGAGGAAAAGGAAGGCTAGAAAAGGGGAGCATTGTTCCATGAAATACTAACAAGATCATGCATTTTGCAAGCTCTGGATATTTTGTTACATAAGTGGCACAAACCAACTTCAGCCTTGACATCCATTTAAGGCATTACTGTCTGTCAAAAATAGATAACGTTCTTTTTTGTTCTTGATGAGATGCATTGTTCTTTGTGGCAGATAGTGCCCACTTTGGCTCTCTGGAGCCAGAATTTTGAGTTTCTGTGCTGTCCCGCTGAATCAGACTGAGAACAGTACTCACATGGAGATTCAAAGTCACATGTAGAACAATACTCTTAATGTCTGAAAATGAGTTTTGCTGCTGACCAGAAGGGTGACAGTACTGTGAGACATTGGCTTCAAATACCAAGTTCTTAGTGTTGTGGGGAAGAAAGAAGCAAGGGTGAAAACCAGCATCTCTTATGTTTCTGCAGTCAGCAAGCAAAAGGTCAACAGTGTATGACAAGAAGGGAAAAAACAGATAACATGATGAATGAAGTGGAATAATTAAGAATTAAAAACGAGTACAAAAGTCATGAAGGCCTGAATTGTTATATCATATCTGAAGTACTTAATTGTTCTCCTTCAAATCCCTCTTTAAATTTTCATTTTCATTGTGCCTATAAAGATCCTGGCAGTAGATAGTCTATAGAAAACACTGGTTATTATGCTGTCACCAATTTTTATTTCCTTCCCCACCTACATCCTGGTATTGTTACTCCTTTTACATTGTATTCTACTCTGAAGTTATTCATTCATGTATTCACATGCTCATTCATTTGTTTAAACTTCGTCCTGCTACGGTGTGATGTTGTCTTTGACAATGTGAATATTAATTCTAAGAACAACCAACTGTCAATATCTCACTCTGTTTCAGAGCGTTGTGCGTTGTCTTTGGCATCCCAAGCTGAACCAGATCATGGTTGGTACTGGAAATGGTTTAGCCAAAGTGTACTATGATCCTGTCAAAAGCCAGAGGTATGTAATTATGTTTTATTATGGCTGCTTTCTCAAATTTAGCTTGATTCTGTGATTCAATGATTATACTAAGAAATGAGAAAAATTGGTTAGTAGCGTTTGTTTTGCAGAGTTCTACTTAATCAGCAGCAGTCGAAAGAGAAAAAAAATGACCCAAAATGTTTACTTACAAAGGGTGGCACTTTTTCCTCTGGGCTTTTCCTGTTGCAGTATGCTGTCTTTTCTGCTTGAGTTTTCCACATGCTTTTGTTTATTAATTGCATGAAATCTGTAGTAAGAGCAACCACCCTTTTATCCTGTCTCCTGAAGTTTGCTTTGAAAGTGTTACTGAATGTGGGTTTATTGTATTTTGTCATGGTTTTTTAATGCATATTTTCTTCCTGAAGTAAAAATCTTGTTTAGAAGTATCAGATTTCAGTGCTAATGAAGTAATACTGGAAGACCCAATTTGACAAGGAGGCACATCCCTACCTTTCTTCTAGTCTTCCTCACCACCCGCATTTATCACATGAGGATTTTGCCTGAACATCTAAGGGAAAGGTGGTACTGATTTGTCAGACAGTGACTTGCCAACCTAAGATGCCTAAGTAGTCTATAAATATTTGTTTTGCGGTTAATTTTATTTTTCCATCTGGATTGGCTGGAGAACTGGAGCATTCTTTCTTCCCGTCAGCCAGGAGGAAATGTGCAGTTCCTTGATACTGAGTGGAATGAGTAAGGTGTTCTTCCCATGTATGCACCATCTTTGTATTGCTGGCATCCTAAACCAAACTGTGTTACACTTCATGTTTTCTGGATATTTGCTGTCACCTGGGCACTTGGATGTGAAGATAAACTGTGGTTTACAAGATTATCAGAAACAAGTTTTTTTTTCCCCTTGATTTGGCAGTTTAGAGAACAAGAGAGTTGGTCATCACTGTTTGGACCGCAGAGCCCTAGTGCAGTTTTGTGCCTGGTTTGTTTCCTGGTATTTACCATGAGGAGGAAAATACCACTGGTTTAAATCAATCTTGCTGAAGCCAGGCTTATGTGGTCTTTCCTGCATCAGTGTTACAGGCACCTTTGGTTAGATAACTGCCAACTCTGCTGCTTAGGAAGAATTGTATGAGGAGCAAATGAGTGCCCAAGTCTGGAGAGCAGCATTTCCAATGTGCACACGAAAGTACTGTGGACAAATGAAGTGTGAAATGAATCTTCCACCCTTATTTCTGCATGTCCTATAAACTACTCTATAACAGAAACACTATGATCTCTCTACTCTCTACTCTCTTTCACATGAACGTGAACAGGCAAAGATACACACATTTGTGAATATTTAGAGTGCTGTATAATTTTGTTGAGACTGTCCTGAACAAAAACTGGTGTCTGTTTGATACAAACAGACTAGCTAAACTGCTCTGTTTCCTCCTAGGGGAGCAAAATTATGCGTGGTCAAAACAAAACGAAAAGAGAGACAAGCAGAGACTCTCACACAGGATTACATTATAACACGTAAGAAATTTAAACATATCTTTATAGCAGTGTCCTTAGCTTGTTCTTAGGTTTGAATTTATTGCAGATTGCTTAGCTTTATTTTTTCTCCTCTAAAAAGCAGTCTTTCATTAAGCATTGATCACTGGTGTCATATATTGGTATATATGACATATATTGGTATATATGACACATATTCATACAATTTTTTTTTATAGTGTTGCACAACCAGAAAGATCCAATCTGTATGCTCTGTAAAGTTCTTAATAATAGTTGGTTTCTTGATTGTGGGACTCCTGAAAGCCTCACAAATTTTGGTGCTTTTTAAAATCTTCTGTGTTCTATAATTTAATCGTGGAATGTAGATGGGTTTAGGAAATTTTGCCACTTTGCAGTACCAGTGAAAAAATCAGAGATGGGAGATAGATCTTGAAGAAATAGCAAATGATTTTTCAAAATTTATAACTTACCCAAGTTATATGGGATTTTAGATAGGCTAACTATCCCTATCCTCAGGGGTTTTTAAGAGTTTGTGTTTTAGTAAGGATCACTGTCACATAAGAAACAGTTATCATTGCTACTATAATATGTTTAATAATCTGCCTTTTCCCAATGACAAATTTTACAATGGAATAAGGGCATTAACTGAGAGATCTTGACTATCCACATCAGTTCTGATTTTTACACATTTTTTTACACATACTAAGACCATTTCTCTATAAAACAAACAAGTTGTTTGGCAGTATAATAAACAAAAAGAGGTTTGGAGTGAGAAAGTTTGGGCGGTCTTGGTAACTAGACCCGTATCAAGGTACTTCGGTTATGGGTTCCCATCTTGGGCACTTCCCAGCCACAGCTGTCTCCAGCCTACCTTTACTGCTGCAGATGCTCAGCTCCAGTATTTGGGGTAAACTTAAGCAGCAACTGCCAAAGATCAGGGGTATTTATCTTCATTGGGTGCTCTTAATCCATCTTTATAACATCCTTCACTGTAATGCTTTTTGTGCAATGTCACTAGTGTTTATACTCTAAAGAACTTCTGTGACCTTTTAGAGAAAATTCTGCTTAAAACCCAGTGGAACTTGTGTGTTCAATGGCATTTATAAATGTCATTGAAATATATAGGTCCCAGTTATGCAAATTTTTGGGATTTTATCACTGAGTTCTAGCTGATTAGCTGTTTCTTCCACATAATTTTGAAAGTAAACAAAGATGATTCTATATATCATGCAAAAAAATGTTGTAAGGATTTGCTTAACAAATTTTTAAAGTTTTTTGCATATTTTGAAAACTTCAGAGGTTAGATGTCTGTCTTTTAAGTTTACGGACAGAACTGGGAAGACCTGAAGATCTCTGAAGTGCTTTTGCAAAGTGAACTCATCTCTTTTTTCTTCTATTTCCCCTCCTCTTTTTTTTTTTCTTTTTTTTTTTTTTTCTTCTGACTTCTTGTTGTTCTTCAGTATCAGAATTGCCTGTTATGGCTACTTAAAATGCAGTAATGTTGTTTTAAGGGATTAAGTGTCACTTTTAAAATACAGGAGTACACAGCATGGTTTTTCCCTTATACAACCTTTACTCCACAAATAGCAAAGGCTTGGATCTTTGCATTAGTCACCTCAGATGCTCTGTGGAAACTAATCAAGCTTTTAGTGCTTGCCAGAAAATTGTCCCTGGCATTTCATACTTAATGAAATCTGCAAAAATAAAACTTCATCATTTGTTTCCTAAGATCTGCTGCATGTCACCTGGCTGTGACTTCATTCAGTCTTAATAGGTTGAACAGAAAAACGCTGAAAACTCAAGCTGATAGGTGTCTGAATGCTCCATGATGGTTTTTTATTCAATATAGAGATGATGTTCCAAAATTTAGGATTTTTTGGGGGTTTTTTGTCTTTATTGGATCATTTGACTGCTACATGATTTCCCTGACTTTGGGAAACAGCAGTAATGACCACAACTGCATGTGAGATCTAAGCCTCACTGCAAGAAAGCCATGTCCATTAACATGGTATTTCTCTGTTACTAAAGAATGACTCTCTTGTCTGAGTGGATAAAAGCCATTTCTGTAACTGAAGGTAGCACTTTCATGAGGAAATAGAAGTTATAAATCTTGACAATTTAGCCAGACTGTTACAGTTAGGATGTTTTCCCAATGGTGATTTATCTTATTATTTAAGAAGGAGCATGATTGTGACTTCATGTGCATAAAATTGCATTTGGAGTCATTGAGGGGGTTTCTGCTCCACTCTTTGTCATATCCAAGAATGCATCAAGCACCTTGTCATGCTCTTAGAATATGGAAAAGCTGGAGAAACGGGAAGTTCAGAAAAGAGTAACTGATGGGTCACAATGCTAATGTTGAGAACTGAATGACAGAGGTATGAATGAAATGTGCACAAACTGTGATAACAGTATTTCAGACAAGAGGCTCCTGTCTGAAGTTACCCTGATATCTGACTGCTTTCATCTTTGAAAGAATTCAGCAGAAATAAACCCCTGAAAGTAAAATTCAGTAAACACCACTCTTTGAATATGGGATTACCTGCCACCTTTTCCATTACAAAAAATATTCCAACTTTTTTGTATTTAAAGTGCCAGAAAGAAAATGGAAATTCTAACACTGAATTTTCTCCAAACTGTCACCCTTCAGCTCATGCGCTTCCGATGTTCCGCGAACCACGACAACGAAGCACGAGGAAACAGCTGGAGAAGGATAGGTTGGACCCCCTGAAGTCTCACAAACCTGAACCTCCTGTAGCAGGAGCAGGTAATCTAGGCATAATCATTTTGGACTGTCATATGCCAAAGGGGCCATCATGATCTGCTTCTACACTCATTTGGATTTGCATATTTTGGGTGGTGACTTTACTCCATAGATGTGTGGGCAGTATCCAGCACTTTAAGGCATGGATGTCTCTTTGGAGTCCTTGCCTGAAAAATATTAGTAATCACAATGGCTTACTTTGTGTTACATAACCAGTGAAGCATCCACCTGAATGCTGCCCTAAGTTAAATCCTTCCTATAGCATTAAATAACCTCTTCATATCAGGTCACTGTTGCAGGCTCTGCATATTTCTTAAATATTTTTCTCTTTGTGCCACAGGTCGTGGTGGCCGTGTTGGGACTCACGGGGTCACCCTATCATCATATATAGTCAAGAACATTGCCCTGGACAAGACAGATGACAGCAACCCTCGAGAGGCCATTTTACGTCATGCAAAGGAAGCGGAGGAGAATCCATACTGGGTGGCTCCAGCATATGCTAAGTAAGGAAACAATTAAGAATACAAGTAATGTTTCTGGAGGCCGGTAGGAGTCTAGTTAAAATAGATGTTTTCTGTGCTGTACTTTGCCTTTTTTTGGATTGCTACCACAAATATGCAAACCAAGGATATACTCTTTTAGAAAAAGATAAGAGTTTCCAGGAGGTTAAACTGTTGAACTTTCATATTTCCACTTATAAAATGTACCTGCCAGTGCTAGAAGTTACTTTAAAACTTTCAAATTTGGTTTGAGTTTAGATCTTCTCAAAATCAGTGTCTTGAACTGCAGTATGATAGGGTACTGTCCCATTGATATATTGGGATGATTTTTCAATACACCCTCTAGTTCTGACTGATTCTTAGATTAAGCCTTCAAAATATTTACATGGTGTTATGACAGGATGATTTATTGACTGTCATAAGTTTTTATCTGAATTTTTCCTACACGAGGACCCAAGGAACTGCCTGAATTAACTTGGTTTTAAAGGTACAGCGATATTAAAAATTGTGCTGATAAAATCTCCTACCAAAAATTCAGCAAAAAGAGATAAGTTTTAAGGTATTACATAAGTTAAGGAGCCTTATCAAGATTTTTGTCATAAAACCTCGTTAGTTCCACAGATGGTACTTTACTCCATTTAAATTGTATGTGTGGGTGTGGTACTTGTGTGTATATATTAAAGTGAAAATTGTGCAGTGTTCTTCTTGGGTGCTTTCTACCCAGGGAGTTTATTTCCCTGACACAATTAAATACATTCACAACAGTATAAAAATAAGTACTACATAAATGCATTTCATACTAATGACTTGAGACTACCACTTTAAAAATTGCAATAATTGTTACATTTTATTATCATTGATGAAGCTTTTTTCTACAAAACAGTGTCAAGTAGTGTTTTCAAAATGCACAAGAAAACATTTTGAAGAGTTGAAATCGTCTTCATGGCACAGTCTGCCAACAATGAATTGCTTTTCTATTTTGCAGCACAGTGTTCTGTCTCCAAGGCTGTACATTCATTAGTACTTTACTGACTACTTTATTAGTGTTTAGCTCTGTAGTGAGCCAGTCACCGCCTCTTTCCAGAAACTTGAAATACTCTATGAATCACAGCTTGTTTCAGATGTGACTTTTGTTTTTTTCTTGACCCACATATTCACAAAAATAACTGAATAGCAGTTCCAAAGCAGCTTGGGAATGTCAGCAACCCTGCCTGGCTTTGACCAGGTAATTGATAACTATGGCATTTGGTGTTATACATAAAACCAATGCATTATACAGTATCACTCTTGGTACCAAAGATGGGATATTTGAAAGCCTAATTCTACAGCAGTTGTTGCAATGACTATGCTAAATATTGATTTTTAATTGTTTGAGAGTTCATGATTGCTAGATAGGATGTATACTCAGAATGTGTAGGCATCTTTTTTTTATTTGAGGAATCCATCCTCAAAAGTAAATGCAGTCACACATTCCATCAGGTAGATAGATGTCAGCATATTTTTGGCTTAGTAACTTCATTGATTGTATATTAAGTTTCATCCCCAACACCTGCAATGTAGTAGACATGAAATTTTTAAAACAAAGCTGTGTTAGAGGAGGCTTACTGTGTCAGGTGGCCAGATCTCATTACAGTTCCCTGTTAAAGACGTGGCTGCAGGGGAAGAGGAGAGCTGGATGAGAAGTGGGCAGGATGCAGGTCCAGACTGCTATTGACATACACATCAGACAGTGATGTGTATGTGGGGGACTTGGATTGCAGCCAGCAGCACACGGCCATGATGGCTTTGTCAGCTGATAAATCACATTCTGGTGAAGCTGCCATTATCCTTGTTTTAAAAGCTTCAATTTCAGATATACTCTGTGCAAGGAGCATTTAATAACTCCCAAACAATATTGCATGATTAATAATAGAAACAATAACTTAATAACAACAGCACTATTACTAATAATATGTAGGACAATGAAATGCAGAAACTTTATTATGTGTCATGTTCTTAGTTTTCAGAAAGTCAGGACTATGTTAACAGCCATGTAAAGCTGTGCTATTATATATGTAATATAATAGTATATTATATTGTTATTGTATCCTACATCTGAATTTAGAGAGCATGGATATTTAACCTGTATATAAAATGCATTTTACAGATGTACTTAGAGACTTGTATATAATAAAATATGCAAATTAGAAGTAATTGATCAAAATTATCATGCAGTACTTGTTTGTATACTGGACAGCTGTTTAAGCTATAACATAAGTTACAGTATAGATTTAGGAAAGGTGATATTCTGATACATGTTTAAAATCATATACTGTCTTAAGACCAAAAAACCATACATCCAATATGTTTCATTTTTTTAAAACAGTGTTTATTCTTTTATTACTTTATTCTTCTGCTACTGATTTTTCTGCATTTATTGTAGTAAATTTTTACTTAAATATGGTATAAAACTATCCACTTGATATATTTTTTGTTTGACAAGGTTTTTGGTCCTGTGCTGTCTATGCACTTAAAGTTTTCACTCTCTTTCTTCAGAAAATGTGCAAGGAAACTATAGTTACTTAACTTTCTCCAGTGATAGTTATTAAATAATTTTAGACTGAGAAGATTAAAAAATGCTCTTTTCTAGTTAATCAGTTTTCAGAACTTGGAATATGATGACTGGATTGATTTGTCTGTTCCTGATCCATACTGGCTACATCATTCCCAATCAGTTAACAGCATTAATGCTTTTTTAATTGTATGTGAGGAAGAGTGACTTTTTTTACATGGGTGGGTAGTGACTGGATAAGGGGAAATGGTTTTAAACTAAAAGAGGAGAGGTTTAGATCAGATGTTACAAAGAAATTCTTTACGCAGAGGGTAGTGAGGCATGGAACGCGTTACCCAGAAAAGTTGTGAATGCACCATCCCTGACAGTGCTCAAGGCCAGGTTGGATGGAGTTCTGAGCAACCTGGTCTAGTAGAAAGTGTCCCTGCCCATTGGCAAGAGAGTTGGAACTGGATGATCTTTAAGGTCCCTTCCAACCCACACCATTCTAAGATCCTGTGATTTTCACTTCAATAAATTTTCAAAGAAACATGTGACTTCTGCTTAGTTTATGCATTCTATGTAAAAATATATTTCTTCTTTTGGAGTTAAAGTTGCCGAATTTACTCTTGAAGCAGAATACTCATTTGCATTATTTATCACATGAAAATTTTTTTAAGCTTGTTATCATTAGCTTGACCTTTTTGCTTCCCCTGGCATTTGAGCAAGAAAGGAGGGGAAGTACATAAGAGGCAAAAGAATGAGTGAAAAACAGATGCTGCTGAAAAGGATACTGGGGATAAGAAGTACATGCTGAATCAGGAGATGACATGTCACAGAAGCCCAATGTGAATAAAGTGTCAAATAGGATGTGATCAACACAGCAGAAAAGTCATAATGGATGAGGATAAGGAAAAGATCTTGAGATTTCTCAGGAAAAAGCTTTTTAGAGTCCTTGGCAAGAGCCATTCCAGTGGAGTGAAAGGAAAAGAAGGAACAGATTGAAGATTTCAAGTAAAGAACTACAGGAAAGGAACTTGAGGCATCAGTTGTAAATGTTTGAAAATTACATTCTTTGTGAGCTGTTTGTTTTAACACAGCTGTACAGATATACTATAATGACTTCAGATGTCCCTCTGAAGGATCAGCAGGAATTACTAAGCATTGTAGCTGAGTGCCTAATCAGGCCCAGATGCTGCTTTCTTATTTACCAGAGAGAAAGTGAGGGTGAAATTTCCCTCCTCAACAAGGTAAACTAGAGTTCTTGAAAGTACTTTTCATTTCACTTATGTTACCCCTATTTTGCAGTCTTTTTCATTGCTCCTTGCCACTGTCAAAAGGGCATGACTTGGAATAGAAGTCTGTACCTGTGTTGCATTCACTGAATTTTTTCTCAAGGGCAATGCCCAGTCTGTGAAGTGTTAGTCACTTAATGGCTCAAGTAGATGAACTAGCTGAAGAATCAGGACTGAGCAAAATGTCTTGTAACAACAGCCTTGCTGACATGCGTTATTGTATTTATCCTAAATCTTTTTTTTTTTGTAAATTGGTGATTTTGAGAGGAGAGCCCCTGAGATTTAGAAAGGAGTCAGGCTGGTTGGTGGGGTAAAGAAAAAAAAAAAGGTGCCTGATGCTGAAAACCTTAACTTTTCAGTCTGGAAGTGACCTCTATGACATTATTCTGGTTTCCAGGCATGCCTGAAAATCTTTTTTCTTTGTTTCAGTGCAATATAAACACAAATTTCAAAAGTTACTTTGACATGAGTCACATGTTATGATATACAGTTGTCATCTCCAGCTGCTTTTGCTGCAGCAGTATTATTTATCTGCTAGTCTATGATCCTCACATGTCAATGAGCTACTTTTATTGGATCACTGAAAAGCAGTTAAGAAAAGCAACCCATAGCCACAGGGATTATGGTGACTCTAAAGCAGTCTTCATAGCCCCTGGAAATCTTGTAGAGGTCTACATTTCTGAATATCTTGAAAACCACTGAAGTAAAGAGAAGCACATAGTATAAATAAATCATTCTAGTTCCTTTTCCCATTTTTGTTTGCAGCCTGTTACCATAACCCACAATAAGAATGCATTTTTTGGTGTATGAGATACTGGTTTCAGCTGACAGTCATGTGGAAACACAGGATCATAGAACAGTTTAGGTAGGAAGGGAATGTCTGAAGTCATCTAGTCCAAGCTCCTGCTTAAAGTGTGTTCACTGCTCAGATCCAATTAGATTTGGGTTGTTCAGGGGTTTGCTCAGCTAAGATTAAATATCCTCGAGAATGGAAATTCCCACACCTGTCTGGGCAGCCCTTTCTAGCAATCTGGTTGGCAGGCACAGTATGCCCTTGCTAAGTCCATGCTGGCTTTTCCCTACCACCTTCCCTGTTCCCTACCATGTCCTTCATGTATCTGGAAATGCCTTCCACTGGGATTCATTACATAGCTTTCCTGTGAACTGAGAATCCTCCCTTTTCCTCTCACAAAGATGATGATATTTACTTTTTCTAGCCATTGGGACCCTCTCCCAGTCACTGTATCATCTCCTGTGATGTGCCCTTGCAATGACATGGACCATATCCCTCAGTACCTCTGGATCCACCCATCTAATACAGATTTTTGCATATCCAGTGTGCTACTAACTCTGTCTTCCTCTTCTGATGGAAATGTCTCAGTCCCTACCAAAGACTCTTCTGTAGTGTGGGAGTGCTTGCAGGCCTGAGGACAGACGTTTCAGGGAAAATGAAGCCAAAAAAAAAAGCACTGAGTATCTTGACCTTTTCCATATGCTATGTTAGTGGCTTACCTGTTGAATAAAGCACATTTTCCTTCACATTTCTTTGGCTGTCAGTGTAGCTGTAGAAGTCCTTTGTTGCTGCCTCTCACATTTCTTTTCTGTTTCAGTTCTAGCTGAGCTTTGGCTGTCATAACTCTGTTCCTCCATGTACATGTAATGGCTCTGTTCCTCTTAGCTGGGGGTGTCCTTGCCTCCTTCAAGTTCTTCCTTTTTGGAGTATGTGGTTTATCAGACTCATATCCATGTGTATCCATGCCAGGCTACTGCTAGGCTGTGCTTTCTGCAGATGAAATGTAATCGGTTTTGAGTTTTCCTGGGACCCCTTTGGCCTCCATAGTATTGTGCCATGGGATCTGCCAAACAAGTCCCTAACAAACTGAAATCAACCCTCAAAGTCAAGGATTGATAAAACTGAGCAATTTGATGGGGAAAAGAACACAGCCCTCAGAAATAAGAATACTTACCAGAAGAAAATTTGTTTTAATAATTTTTGTATAAATATTAATCATACAGCAAACTCCTACTATACTAGCCATCTCCAGTGTAGTTCCTAAGCAGAAAAAATTGTGTTTGAATTAGATTAAATGATCACTGCTGATAAGGCAAAACCAAAAAGAGTGTTTTTAAATGGTCAGGTATGTGAATCACTCTAGGTGCCCCAGTTACAGCTATGTAGCTTGTGGATGTGGGACAATTTACATTTCAGCTGAGGCTATAGGTATTTCATGGTAATTTTAAAAAGTGAGGTAGCAATCAGACTTGAATTCCTCTGCATGTTTTTGCTTTAGCTGAATACTGCTAGATTGTGGTACAGTCTCTTTTTTTTTTCTCTTTTTTTCTCCTTCTTCCCCTACCTCAGCTTTCTTGCACTGAGTAGCAGACTTACCTTTTCGGAAGCCTATGCCTTTTTTCTGTGCCTCTCCTATCCTGGAAAAAATGCAGGTTTTGCTGCTTATTTCACAGGTTTATTCATTCCTCTAAGTTGGAAATATTTGTCTGAATTATGACAGTTGCAGGTTTGTGGTGAGAAATTGTAGGCTTCCACTTGATTAGTTGTGCTTTACTAATGAAACTCTTATTACTGAGGTCATTCCTAGAGGACATTTAGATACTTTTCATCTGTTGTGGTAAAAGGAGGGTACATTGCTACATAAACCTTTGTCAGTATGTCAGAAAAAAAAGAGAAGAAGATTCCATACGTTCTTCCTTTTCAGCAGCCAGCAAAATCCGGTATTTCAGCCATTAAAGCCTTTGAAGGATTGAACGTTGATTTTCCTTTTTTCTTTTTTTTTTTCCTGTTTTCTTCAGCAATGGGATAGGTAGACTTTTATAATGAAATTAAAAAATATTTCCCAATTTTAATATTTCATTTATGCTTTCCATGGACAGCAGAAGGACTCATCTAACTTCCACAATGTAGGTCCTCATCTGGGTGCTAGGTCTGCTATTGCCTGCACCCAAGGACCAGATGCAGTCAGAGTTCTGCAGTAGGGCCATCTCTGGAATTATCAGCATTACCCTTTCCTCTATGGCAAGCTTGGAAGATGGAGGAGCAGGCAGGGCAATAGAAAGAGCCTGTATGTAAGGAGAGTTAGTTGTCTTTGACTAGTTTTGGTGATTTTTAACCTATTTGTGTCATATATATAGTAAGTGGAGAATCCTGTTCTGTAAGAGCTGATGGCTTGCTATTACTCTTTGAACTCAGAGGTAACATTGGATTTTGCTATGTAAGATGGCCACAATTTTGTTAAGGTTTATGCACTTTGAAGTTTGCCAAATAACCACTGTTATAACAATGCTTCACATCCTTAGACTGATGCAAAAGCATTGGTTAATATGGTAATGAGATGATGACTGCCTTGGCTGCATTTTATACTTTGTCATGTTGAGAAATTGAACACAACCAGCATCAGAAATCTGATAGTTTCAGCTCTGCAGTGATTATGCTGAGAATTAAGTTGGAAAAGGGTATCATGCAGTTGTTAAAATGTTAAACAGGGGAACTGAATGTCCAAACAGTTTATTGAATTTCTACTTAATATTATGTTAATTTAGAAAGTAATCAACAATTACTTTTGTAACATTTAAGTGGTATTTAAAATTCACACAAAAGAGTGGGGGTATTGATACTATCAAGCTTGACTGTAAGATACACTGTGTTCTCATATGAAGATCATTATGTTTTTATGTTACAGTGGTGTTAGATAAAGTCTCTCGGGGAGAAGCTGTTTTTTCATTGGTAGGCTGAACCAGAAACCTGGCTTTGGTGTTCTGTTTTCACTTACTGGCTATTGTTCTACAGTGTATCAAGGTAGAAGTTTCTTTTTAAAAAGCCATGGAATGAGGAGGCCAGTGGCTCTGCTTTTCTAGCATGGAAATAAATGTATTTGTTCCTCACTTCTATCTTAATATTATTCATGGAATACACAGATACTGATTGTAAGCTAATGAGGAAATAATACTTGCAAAATATGTGTGTTTTTTTGTGCTTGTTTGTCTGTGAGCTGTAGGTTTTTTCAATTCTGAGAAGGTAAATTGATAGGTTATTGTCATAAATAAAAAATGGTCAAGTCTAGTATGCTCCTTTTTGAAAGTTTCTATGTGTATCCATTTTGTTTGTGTCTAGTACCTAATACAGTTTCTGATAAAGTATTGTAGTCTGACCAATATTTTAATATTTTTAATTTTTTTCTAGAACGCAGCCAAAAACAGTTTTTGCAGAAGTGGAACCAGAAGATGATGAAACAGACAAGCCAGAGTGGAAAAAACGTAAAATTTGAAGAATAATTGATTTAAAGAATAATTTTAGAGCATTTGAAACAAAATGAAATATTTATTTCTTTATTTGGGATAGTGGATTAAAATTTGAAAGCAAATATTGCTTCAATTTATAAAACTTTCTGCAGTATAAAAAGGGATTGTTGAAGTACACTGGCTTAATCCCACATCTGAATTTTTAAGTAATAAGAAATTACTTATATTGTGCAAATAATTCCTGTATGTCAGTTACTTAGCTTTGTTAGTTAAGTAAAAAAAATATTTCTTTGTAAATAGTGAATTTGTTATATTTCCAAATGCTTTTTTTCATTAGTGCCAACTTTACAAATGCCATGTCATGACAACCTTCAATTGTACACTCTGTGTGAATTTTAGAAAACATATTTTCTAGTGTCTGTACTTCTTTGCATGATGTTACTTTTTAGTATGTGTAGCATCTACAGTAGCATTGTATACAGATTTTATTTTTAAAAGAAATGTGAAATTGCAATGGACAGTTGCATAATTTAGTGTAGGAAAAATAATGTGCTTATTGCCAATCTGGTGCAAAATTTTGTTCGAGTTTCTTATCCTTACTAGTTTGTATGGATAAGTTTTAGGATGGAGCAGATATGTGTGTTTAATACCAGGTTTTCATGTGTATTGAGTTTGTTGTATGCTGAATTATGTATATCCTGCCTCGCACACTGAAGACTGATATTATTTTTTATATAGTTTGTTTAAATACAGAAAATTCTCATTTTTTAACACAAAATTGCAGTTCTGAGTGTCATAAAGGGAAGGATGGTTTTAAAACTAATGAATGTCCTTTAGAGTATAATAAAGAACCTAGGTTAGTTTTAGGCATTTGTGTTGTGATTATAATAACACACAGTATGCTAAGTATTGTGATTATAATACGCAACATAACAAGCAGTCTGCATTTCCACTAAGAGTAGAGAGAAATAGATACAATAAGCAATCAAGCTTTCCTATTTATAAATAGATCCTGGAGGCATATTTTAAGACTATATTTAGCAAAGCCCTTAATCACCTTCCTAACCTCAAGACTTTGGTCCTGATAGTCTGCAGAGCTTAGACTTTTTCTTTAAAGCAGTGTTCTGTGTCGCTGTTTCATTGTATTATTTCCTTTTTCCAAGATTATAATTCTTTTTCAATTAGTTTTTTATACTTCAGTAAAAACTAAGTCTGCCTACAAAAGGGATAATGAGAAGCATTGGCATAAAATACCCGCTACATAATGTTTCCTCTGCTTTCACTACTGTAGTCTTTTGATAAGAGTAAAACTTCAGTACATAGTCCAGAGACAACTTGTCTTTGACTCTTTTAAAATTATTTTAATATGTACTCATGTGTAGTAGCAAACCAATGTTTAATTTAAAATTGAAGGTGTAATATGTAGAATGAGAGACTGAGTAGATGGGTGGAAAGTAAGTGGAGGAGAAAAAGAAATTCCAGATGGAGGGAAAGAGTTGTTAACAAAACCTGCTAAAGCAATTTGTCTAAAATCTCAGTTAATAATTTTAAAGGATTCATATGTTCTTCAGTTTAGGCTAAATATTAGCATTTTATCTTTTCCTTTGTTAATTGTTCACTGAGGCAGTATGTCTTAGGGAGCAGAGCTGCCTGGAAGGGCAGATGAGGAAAAATGCTGTAGCTGTTCTCTGAGAGTGAGAAGAACTTCTCCTTTTATGTTGTTATTCATATCAGTTAGATCTTGTTTCCTAATTCTTAAAAGCATTAGTTCTGTACGTGAACACTGCAAAAATTCTGTTGGAATTTCTCTTAAGTGTCCGTTCAATGTTACTTGCAGTAATTGTCTTGAATGACTGTTCTGGCAGCCTAGAATTTAAAGCATAAATATGTATTAAAAGTATTTAAAACTAACTTAAGCTTCATTTATACTTTAACTCTTGGCTTGGTTCATTTGGTATAGCCCTTAAACTGGATCCCCAGGGATGTTCATGAACTAGGCACATCTTAATGCATTTTTTTAAACAATTTTAAATCTTGAACAGAACAATGGTATGAGTTAGGCTAATCAGAAAGATGTGAACAGTCTGCTTGACCATACTTGGGATTGTAAACTTGTGACTCAGGCCATTGAGTTGTCCTGGGAAATACCTTAACATTAAAAATGTCAACACAAATAAATATTTGCTATGACAAATGGAACTCTAGATGCAAACTGGAACATGAGCATTCTATTATATAAATTTTTTAAAAATGCAAATTTTCTTATAAGCTTCTCAAATCTTTTAGCAATTGCCAAGCTGTAGTCTTGGTCCTTTATGTATTTATAATTGTATTTAGTGTTAAAGCGGCCAGAATCTAGAGGGAAGTGTTTTTCTGCATTACTGAAACAAGGTGGGCTTACTTTGGTAGCTTCCTAAGAAGAGTTGTTCACGTAGGTACTGATGTCTTAAGTTATAGCTTTCATATTATCCAGATTCTATACTGCATTAGTATATAATTCTGAATTCCATATAAAGTGTTAGCAAGTTCTCTTCACAGTTTAGTTGGAAAAAACAATCCTTTTCCAGCCTGAGAACCAAGGATACTGTTGCAGCTTCAGGCCCAAAAAAGTATAAACAGTGAATTGAGTAGAGCAAGCTGGGAGGATGGGACTTCATAACCTGGAGTATGTAAATGGACCAAAACTTATAAAACTCTGAAAAGATGTTACCTGTCAACCACCTTGAGTATATCCTCAGCCAGGCCCTTGTACTGCCAGGGGGTATCCTTTGAAGGCCTTTTAATAAATACCTACCTTTCACACTCCCTAGCCTCTAAGTGGTAGCCTCTCATGACATGAATACCACAATCATTGCATGCAGAAGGGCTTCCATGGTGCTTTCTCCAAACCTGAATTTTTCTGTGCTGCTTCTGGGTGATTCCTTATGGTAATTTATGGTCTTTATCACTTTATGATAATGACAGTTGTAGACCAGCTGTTGGGACAGGACCTTGCCTGTCCATAGGGCCAAGGCATTTCCCTCCAGACCCTGAAGCCCACCAGCTACTAGTAAGCCCCATTTTCCATTCCTTGTTGCTGTTGCTGCCACTGTTACAGAGATCTGAATTTGACTGTAGTTCTTTGTCTTGTCCTGTCCTCCTGATGTCTTTTCCTATCTTATCATTTAAATCTTCTGCAACAAGTGAGAAGATTGACAAATCCTGGCACTTCCCTCTGCCTGTTTGCAACTGTTTGGTGGCTGTTTTAAGTTCCTCTCTGGTCTGCTTCATATGACTTCAGTAATTTACTGAAGACTATGCTTTTGCATCTAGTTTTTGTGATTGATAGCAAGAACTGTGAATTTGTCCCCCAAGGGTCCAATTGCTGGCTCCTTTATCATGAATCCATGTCTAATTTCATGCCTTGTCCCAACTGCATTTTCTCTGTTGTGGAAAATTATGTGTTATGGGAAAAGAAACTATGATCCTTTCTCCAATCGCTTCCATCTCTGCTGGACCCTGAGGAGTGTTCTGCATTGCTGAGCTGAAGCACCATCCTCTTGGTTAGATGTTTATCCAGTTTCTTTGACCTCTGGTGACCTCGGGGTTGTCCAGCTTGAGACATTTGTAGCTCACATCTTCCTTTAATATTGAATCATAAGAATTTTGATGTGGCCTGTTAGTCACAATAGTATTACAAAATCCCTCTTATGTTTTTTTGTCATGTTAAATGCCTCTGTGTCCTTCTAGCCTGTCTCTCAGCGATAGGAATTTACTGCAAGCCCTAATGTTATCCCTTTAAAAATCAGCAGGTTTGTTTTGACTTCTTACCATGGGCAGCCTGGGAGTTCAGGAGATTCCATCCACTGTTGTTAATCCCTGGGCTCTTCTCATCTGTTGGACCTTCATGCCATGCACATGAATAAAGAGTTGGATAGTTGGCTAGCAGAGATGCCCTTATGCTTGCCTGGAATTGAAGCATGGATATATCTTAATTAATCAGTTTTTACATCTGCTGGTACTTTCGGCTAATTCCATTTAAACTCAATTTTGGATACAATATGCATGCAATATGCTCTTCATCCACTCTGACTTCAGCACCTAATTGCTTCATGCAATCTGAATAGTTCTGAAACGTGACCTGTTTGTCTGTAGCATGTAACTCCAGAATAAATTTGTTTCCCATCTTACTTACAAATGTATTGTCTCCCGGTTTGGCAGCAGGGTCTTAGATCAGCTTTGGTTTTGCATAACCTTTGTGTCAAACAACTACAGGACTTTGGCAACAGTTTGTGGTTTATTTTTTAGTGGCTGATGATCAGACAGTTCATCTTGTTCTTTGATAGAGGATTTACAGCAAGAATGATTGAGAAAGCACAGCCAGCATGTCTCTCTGGTTTTTTTTTTTTGTGGTTTTTTTTGTTTGTTTGTTTGTGTTTTTGTTTTGTTTTGTTTTTTAATCTTAGCTGTCTCAGGGGGCTGTTGTGTGTGGGCTAGTGCACTTTTTGTTACTCTTTGAAAGAAGTGTTCCTGTGGGCACTGAACTGTTTCCTTGTTCTGTCATGAAATAGAATTCACAACCGATTAATACCTGCAGTAGATAAGCAAGGGCTAGATGGGTCCTTGAGAAGTTCTGTAGTACATCCTTGACTTAACTCATCTATACCTGAAAAAGGTCTGGCATATTCACTGGACCTTTAATTGCTGCCATGATAGGCCCTGCACAATTGCCCTAAGCAGTCTGTTCCAGTGCTTCATTCTTAGTAGTACAAAATTTTTCATCATCTCTAAGAAAAACATTCTTGCAACAATTTATTACAATTATTTCCTATCTTTTTCCCTGCAGTCATTGAACGCAGTTTATGATGTTCCTCTTTGCAGCAGCTTTTTATTGTGTTTGAATTTTATTATCTTCTTGTGTCCTCTCTTACTCTTTCAATTTTGCTTTATGATTTATATTTTTTGGCCTATAATCAGTTACATATTTTTTCTCTGCCGTGTTCTGGTTGTCCGTATCTCCTGAGTTGTGGGCACTGCTCACAGTTTATACAGTGTTCCAAATTAATGTACTTTTTTTATCACTACTAAGTAAACAGGAAAAATGTTCGCATGTCTCATTACAGTCATGTTTTTTTCTCTGCAGTTCGGCCAAACAGATTTGTGTTCATGACTTGTTCAGTTTTAAAGTCCTCTGGCCAAAGCAAGGTGCAAACAAGACGAAATGCCCATTCAACAACATTGACTTTATTTGTCAATATATTTATTTATATTAAGTGTATAGGAAAGGAGAGAAACAGTGCAAGCAGAAGATGGTCACCATGGATCCAGTGGCTTTGGTCCTTGGTTACCCTGGGCTTCTACATGGTAGTGGGGTGGTCATCAGGGGTCTTCTCTGGAGTCTGTACAAACCAAGTACCTCCAAAATCAAGGGTCCTATTTCTGACCCTATTTCTTGTGCTAGTGCCATTATTTCACTTGTAGCCCATACTGCAGTTGAATGTTGTGAAAACTATCAGTGTCGATCCTGCTCCCAGCAAGGTCAAAACTGAAACTATGTTCTAGTTTATGGAGAGGCACCTGTGAAGTTTTCTGTAAAAGGTTTTCACCATCCTGTTTGTTTTAGCCTTACAGTGCAAATGTCTCTAACCCTTTCCTTATAGGTCCTTATAGTCCAGAACCCCCACTGAAGAGCTGCTGCCAAGTCAATTCACCATCTAGTCATTATGTATTATTCTTTTCAGTTTTGTTCTTTGTGCTGAACTTCACAGTGAAGACTCAGGCAAAGAACTCATTGAGTATTTCAGCTTTCTCTCTTATCTGTTGTTACCAGCTCTCCATTCTCACTTACAAGGGACCATTACCTCCTTGACCTTTCTCTTCTTACCTATATCCTTAATAGAATTCCTCATTATTGTTCACGTGTCTTGCCCAGTTCCATCTGTGCCTTGGCTTTCCTCATGCTGTCCCTACACATCTGAACCATATCCTGGTACTCTCCCCAAGTCACCTGTCCTTCCTCCACTGGCTGTGCATTTTCTTCTTTCTTCTCAATTTGAGGAAGAAATTTGAATCTTTACTCAGCCTTGCCATTTTCTGGCCTGCCTGGCAAGATTTTCTACACATCGTGATGATGAGCTCTTGTGCTCTGAGTGGCCCTAAAGTGCTGCCAGCTCTGGTCAGCTCCCATGTCCTTAAGGACAGTTTCGCAAGAGATCTCATTCACCAACTCCTTAAACAGGTTGAAGCTTTCTAACCTTCAAGGTCCTGAGCATTCTCCTTTGCCAGGCCCATGCTCCACAAGACCACAGATTTCACCAGGGCATGGTCATTACAGCCCAGGCTGTGTCCTGACTTAAACCCCTCTAATGAGCTCATCCACATCAGTGAGCACCAGGCCTGGTCATGCTTTTCCTCAGTTGGTCTAGCCAATACCTGGACCAGGAATTTGTCCTCTGCACACTCCAGCAGTATCCTGGATTGCTTACAGCTGGCTGTATTGCTCTTCCCAACAGATGTCCAGGTGGTTGAACCCTTCCATCAGGATGAGAGGGGATGAGGATGATGTGCCCTGTAGCCAAAGCAAGAGGGCTTCATCAAGAGGCTCCTACTGATCAGCCTGTAGTAACCTTGACCATCAGGTGTCCTTTCTTGGTCCTGTCCTTGTTTTTTAGCCACAGACTCTCAACCTGTCCATGGCTGTTTCCCTGACACAACCTCTTCACAACTTCTCCTTTCCTTGACAAAGAGGGCACCCCTATTCCTCCTTCCCAGCCTATCTCTTCTGAAAAGCTTGTACCCTTAATTACAGTGCTCCAGTTATGTAACTTACTCCACCATTTTGATGACAACAGTTGTGTTACAGTTTTCTAATTGCATAATGGTTTTCAGCTCTGTGCATTGGGGTAGAGGCCCTTCAGCTGGGCTGTTGACCTCTTTAGCCTTTGGGAGTGGCTGTCTGCAACTCCTTTGGGGAAATTTTACAGTATTTTGCTGCTCTTCCCTAAAGTCCTGTTGTTTCCTGTTTCCTCACTGACACCGGCTAGAGCATCCTTTTGGCAGTAACTCTTGTGAACTTGGTCCCCAGACCACTCTTACTCTGCTTGGTCAGGTTCCCCACCTGGTTCAGCATGCCCAGGGCATATCTCCAAGGCACATTCCAGATCACAGACCCAAAGCCCTAAGCATGGCACTGTCTTATAGCCAGTTGTTCACCCCATCCACTTGTTTCACTCTACTGGAGTCCCAGTGGCCTACTGGGAGGGTAGAGGAGAACACTTCAGATCCTGTACTTCAGATCCTTTTAGCTTCTTTCTGAGGGACCTGAAGTCCCTTTTGATATTTTGGAATATCTTTGTCCCAGCATCATTCAGTCCTACAAGAAACAAGTAAAAGCAGATTATAGTCCTCAGCTTTTACCAGGCTTGGTAGTCTCTTAGCAACATCCTGGGTGTGGGCCCCTGGTAGGCAGTTCCATTATGTTTTCTCAGAATATGTCATTATTTAGGTCAGATTATTTTGAATTTTCTCTTAGACCTAAAGTGCTACAAATTTTTACAGCTTCCAGTTGTCAGTGGATGTAACAAATGTAGTCCTTGTTCATTCAGGTAAGCTACTGTTGAAGTTGATGGTTAGTAGGAAATCCATGAGGTTTCCCATATGTGTGGGAGGGAAACATTTAATATATGTTAATTTTCTTAAGGGTTCATAAACTTACAGTAACATACTCAGAATTTTTGAGGAAACAGTTGGCAAATAATTCCTTTAATGTAATTTCATTTCAGGATTTTTTCATGGCTCCAACCCTTTGTGTCCAGTGGGAATCCTTTTGACATTATCAGTATTAGATGTGGAAGACCTCAAGGCTTCCTTGTACTCACCATTTCAATACTTGTAATTCTGAATATGTATCTAGCCTGTCTCAGGTGTTTTGATCCTGAATTCTCCCTTACTTTAATTTTCCTAAAATAAAAAATGCTGTAACTCATGTAATTTGTGCATCAGAAGTAAGGCCAGCTGCACACCCATAGGTGTGCATGTGTTCTGATCTATGATAGGACTGAGTTCCTGCATCCATACCTGCCAAGAGCAGTGATACTGCAGGGAGGTCGGCAGCTGTCTTTTTTGGAGTGATTGTGCTGCCTGCATATGGACTTTCCTAAACATTTTACTGAAAATCATCACCTTTAGGCTTTCTTTTGGTCCATTGCTAATGCTAATGTCAAGATCACCAGGACTGCAGTACAGCTGACTTAAGAAGATGGGGGTGTCTGTGACAGCTAAGAGCTTGCTGGTATCAAGTGACCCTTGGTGTGCAGCTGTCCATAGTGTTCAAATATTGAGGATCATGGAGCATGTTAGAGATCTCTGGAAGTCTGTCTCCAGGCACTGTCTGTAGTGCTACTCCTTGCATGCTACTGATCACTTAGTATGCCTGTTTCTCACATCCTCAGAGTCACCATTGTTCCTAGACTGGACATTATCTTTTGCTATTGCTCCTTCATTTCTGCAGTGTTCACCTGACTCTGAAATCTGTTTTTGTGGTCCATCTTTGTGCTGTGTTACTTAGCTTAACTCTGTGCAGCTTGGGATGCCTTTTAATATAGAGTTCCCATTGCTAGTAACAAGTTTAGGAACCTGTTAAGCAAAAGGCCTCAGGACTCACCTGGATCCAGATCTGTCTTGGGTTGCCAGTACCTTTGCCTGAGCTGCTCTTGCTGCTGTATCTTTATTTGAAGTATTTATTTTTGTGACACTGTGTATACGTGTAACCGCTGAGACAGGGACCCAGACCGGCAGAGAATCTGAAGCATTTATTCAAAGAAATGAGCTGTTTTTACATACTTTTTCAAGGCACAGTGTTCCCTTACATGGTAATTCCCAATATGTGACCTATCCCATCAGCAACATCAGTAACACACCTTCTTAATGTCCTTCTTTGAGGTTATCATGAGCCATTCAAGTGTCTGTTAGCTTCCACCAGGCTCCTCTCTGCAGGCCTCTGATCTGTGGCACCTCCTCCCCCCAAGGTCAGGCAGAGACAAACTTCTCTGTGCTCCTCTGTGCTGCCATGTGCTTCTGCAGACGCATCCCACAGCCCGCAGCTCAACTGCATCCCATCTCTTCCCACATATAGGCACACTTCTCCATCCCACATAAACTACCGTAGTGGTAGTACAGCCATTCTAAGCCAATTGGGGATTATCCTCTTTCTGTCTTGTTCACCTGCATTGCCACTTGACATCTCTCTAATGCAGTGAACCCTAAGTTTGGAATGATTATGCAAGTAGAAGACATTAAGTCTTATCATAATTCTAATGAAGTGTATGTCTTAGGTAATAAATTTCAAATTCTTTAGCACTATGACTTCAAACATCAACTAGGAGTGCCCTCTGTGAGGAAGTTCATGTATGGTTTGCAGCTGACTCTTCATTTAAAATTACCTGACTAAGCAGAGGCAAATATCAGGAATAGAGACATCAGTGTCTTAAAAATAGCGTTTGCAGGCAGTGTTATCATCCATAGCTCTAAGGTTTTATGGTATTTTCCAGTAAGATCTCCTTGATCATTCATAAAATAATTTCATATGTATATACATATGTATTTGTGTATTAATTGAGTTAATAGTGGGGGGAAAATTAACATTTTTGGGTGAATATGGAGTACCCACTCTGTTACAGTAATACCCCTATATAATTTGTAACAAATAATAGTCTGTAGGCATGTCCCCATTTTTTACTAGTGCATCACAGATCTGGTGCTAAACTGTTGGTATTACAAAGCTTCAGACATATTGAATGCAGTCTTTAAGTGCACAGTGTAGCAGTCGAAGGAAAAACAGAAGCAATTCCACGCTAAGAAACCAGTGCCCAGTCGCTCAGGGATTTTTCCCTGAAAATTTTGAATGGTATGGACGCAGTGTGAGCGCTTGCAGAATGTGAGGAAACAAGTCATTATAAATAATAGGGCACGGAGATGAGTGGGAGGTGAGTGGTGGGATGCTGCAGGAAAAGGGAGTTTGTGTCCGGTTTTATGTAACATAATTTTAGGTTACCCCCTTCAAGATCATCAAACAGTTTGTTAATGAAATAAACAGATGATACAGAAGAATACTGCATATCCCATTGAAAAAAGAAGCAGGAAATAACAAGAAGTCACAAATGCAAGATAGTACATCTGGGAAATGATTATTCAAAATGCAGATTGTCGTTTCTTCTTTGGTGGGATTACTCTCAGCTACAACAGAGCTATTGGATGGCTGTTTGTGTGTCTGAGTTTCCTCTGACAAGGCAGACCAAAGAATGCATGTGAAGCTTTTGCCAAAAGGATTCCTCCTGACTGAGCAGCTAGAGTGCCACCCAGGCTGGGAACATAGCACCTTTTGTCTCACAGCCACTGAGGAATACAAAGGTGGTTGGGATGCCTTTCCTCTGAAAATTAGCCTGGTAAATACAGTACAGAGGCATCTCTTTCTGTGAGCACCGGGTGCTGATGTCATACGTACTTCAAGTTAAAGTGCTTCATTGCAGCCTTGCAAATTCAGCTGTCTGAGAGGCAAACTCTTGTCTCCCATCAGCTTTAAAGAACTGCTTTCTTTCTCCTGCCTGTAATTACAGTTATTTTCATCTTCAAAATCCTAGGGATTTCAAGGGAAGTTGCACGAAGAGAGTCTCTCTGGTTAGGAAATTTTCACATTTCAGAAGCCAGTTCTGCTGATCTTTTCCCAGTCACACTGTTAGCCAAATGCATGTGCTTCAGGTTCTGTGTTTTAGAGTTTCTTCTGATTGTTGGAATTGGGGACACATTTTTTTCCTTAAAGAGCAATCTTTAACATTTGGGGATTTGATCTCTTCCCCCCACCCCATACTCCCTGCCCCATGTAAAACATAGAGACTTGAAGCAAATACGATAGTGAAAAAAAATAAACCTAATACTGGACTTGCCTGCTGTTAAGGCTTAAGCCCAGCCAGCAGCCAAGCCCCATGCAGTCATTCTCTCACACCTCCCTCGGTGGGATGTGGGAGAGAACAGGAGGGGTTGAGATAGAGACTTTATTAGGGAAAGCAAAAGCTGCGTACACAACAAAGCAAAACAAGGAATTAATTCAGCACTTCCCATGTGCAGGCAGGTGTTCAGCCATGTCCAGGACAGCACAGCACCATCACTTGTAATGGTTACTTAGGAAGACAAATGTCATCATGCCAAACATCCCACCCACCTTTTACTTTTCCTCCCATTTTATATCATGATCATGATATCACATGGTCTGTAATATCCCTTTGGCTCACCTGTCCTGGCTGTTTCTCCTCCCAGTCTTCTAGCACCCCTAGCTTCTCAGTGTGGCAGTCTGACAAGCTGAGAAGGCTCTGAGTAACATCTGCTCAACAATGGAAGAAAACTTTATTATAATGTCAACACTGCTCAGCACAAATCCAAAACACAGCCTTGTCCTAGTCACTGTCAAGAAAATCGACTCCAGCCAAAACCAACACACCAGTCCTTATAAATTGTCTATATGTAGTCAGGTGGAAAATAGTTCCTGAATTTTAATTTATGAAATAGCCCATGCTTGATTTCCAGATCCATGTTCCTTGTAAAATTTGATGTTTGCGCAATACAAGTGCAGCAGGCTCCTGATTCACAGGAGGCTCTTCCTCATCTGGCAGAGAGACTGCCATGAGACAGATAAACCTTGAACACTAAGAATTGTCTAGAAAATTACTTTGAAAGGTCTGTGTTACACTGACAAAAAAAATTGTATTACTAAACCCAATGGTTCAATCTCTAATCCTCTTGCATGTCTAAAGTAACTGAGATCAAGTTGTCTTTAATATGACAAATGTGTGTGTATATATATTGTTTCTTTTATTTATGGGGACAAGCAGTTGTCTAGGGGGGGTATTTACCCTAATTAAAGCAGTGTCTTGTATGAAATGTGGAGGCCCAGAGAAACTGAAGCTGGGCATGTAATCAATGAGAGGCACAGATTGTGAAGGAACAAGTGGAAGAGTCTGCACTAAGTCTCAGTCTGAGAGACATGAACCTCCCTCAGGCCAGTTGGAATATACATAGTCAAAATGATGATATTAACCTTTTGCAGAATGGAACAGTGTACTGGAATAGCCCTTAAAACAAAAGAAAGCAAAGCAAAACAAAAACAACAACAAAACCAACAAAAGAAGACAGCAAAAAAGAAAAAAAAATACACCCAAAAGACAACTTGCATGGTGCTGAAAATTTTCTTCTTGATGAGATTTTCCGTGGTGCTGAGGCATCCAGTTTTAGTTATCCTCTGCTGTGAAGTTCAGGCTTGTGGGATGCTATTGAACTGGCACTTTCTTAGGAAACCTTTCCGGAAGTGGTGGGACTGACAGATGGGCACTCCAGGTGAGTTGTAGGATGAAGATGGAGGATGAATATGATGCACACCCATGCATCACACCCATGATCATCAGAAAATTGAGTCAGCTTTCAAAGGCTCCATTAAATAATCAAAAAACATTGCAAAATCATCCTGTAATAAGAAAGATGACAGAAGAAAAAGCTTTCAATAAAGATAACTATCATATTCCCAAATGCAAAGGTAGATTTTGCTGTTCACAAGGTGATTTTTTTTCAGGCTCTGTAAAATGCCAATTTATATGATTCCTGTGTTAATTTCTACTAGCTCATGTTTGCACAAAAAATAACTCTGGAAATTGTATAGGTACCATAATGGTATATTTTTTTTCCTGTATCTTTTAACCACTTGTTTTACTGTCAGAATACTGCTCTATTCTGGCATACGACAGGGTTTAAACAGTTCTGTAAAAAAAGTTGTTTAAATGCTTTTCTTGGAGGGGGAAGGGAAATAATTTAGTTGAATTCTTGAGAGTATCCACCTTTTCTTGCTTTGCTACAAGAACTCTTTCAAGTTCTGACTTTTAGTCTGTTAGGTTTTTCTCAAAATTGTGATCAGAGATGGTATAATTAAGAATCTAAATGGGAAAAACAACTATTGCAGCAGGATTGAAGATACAGAAATACAAGATGGGGAGAGCTAATCAAAGTCAAATTAGTCACAGATCTAGGAATATAGTTCTGCTACTTCAGTGTCCCTCTGGTGCTCTTTAATAGCATATCTCTGCTGCAGGAAAGTATGTAAGCCAGCTTTCTGAACCAGGAAATTCCTCTCAGCTCATGTGCTAAGTGCACAATAGCTTGCTTTTCTTCTTGTCTCCCTCCACTCTGGTCCTTGTCTCACTCCTGGCGTGCTCAGCCGAGGAACCTTGCACTTCCTTTGGGAAGCAAGGGTGCTGCACTGGCTCTCTACTGTCCAGACCCAGCATTGATGGTGTGTATTACTGAATCACATTACACTGCTTGGGAGCCAGTGGGTTTTTTTAATCAAAAATGTTTGGAATCTCAAACAAAAGGCCCTCTGCCTGCCAGAATGAATACAGGGGCTGCACTCCAACAGTCCCGGGCAGAATCAAACCTTGCTATTTCACTTAGGCTGTGTATAAATGCCTAAACAAACAAACAGTGCCCCAGTGGGACAGCTAGACTCTTCCTTGTCCCAAGGCAAGATCAGCAATCCCATTTACTTCACTCAGCGCTTTTGCACTAAGGGATTTGAGTATGGATGTGGCTTAATCTAATGATTAAATGCTTTCTTCTTTTAACCAAGGATTTTTGCAGTCACTGTTTACCACATGGTTAGTTTTTATTGTTAATGACCATGGTGTCATTAGACATAGAGTCACTGTTGAGGATGGGGGGAGCGGGGAGGAGCTATACGCAGCTAGTTGCCCTCTACAACTTAACATTCAGCTTCCAGCATTAACATGATTTGTTTGACTCCACAATCAAAAATATTGTGCCAGTAGCACAGAGTGAACTGGAATTCAGGAGCCAGCACCTCTGCCACTGGAAATGAGTACTAAGGAGCTGCTGTGACTTGAGCCAGGAGAGGATGTTGCCAGCGGGTTTTAGCCGACTTGTTTTTCCAGAAATTGCCACAAATACACTAGTTTCAACTGGACAGGGAGCCAGCCCAGAGTTCTGTCTGCAGATCATAGTGCTGCCAAGTGGAAGAAGTGAGTCTGCACCAGCACAATACAAGCATATCTCTGAGGTGAGCTAGTTGATTACACAAGGGACAGGGACCAGCTGCCAGCAGTCCTGGCTGGAGAACAGCTCCAGGCAGCAGTGATGTGTGCTGGGAGGGAAAGTCAAATGTCTGGTACCAGGGTGGTGGGGATTAGCAGAACTGTTGTCTAAGGTTTGTAACCTGTGAGTCAGCATCTCCTTCTGCACACTCCATAAGAGAGTGTTGTTATAAACAATACTGAGAGTCTTCTGTCTTTTCTTTTATGTAAGTGCAAAGAAATCTATCAATTCTTTTTAATGAGTTCCTACAGGCAAAGGAACTTCTGAGTAATTAGAAATTACAGGTTCTGAGATTTAGTGTTTTAAATTATTTGGATGACAAACATTACAGAAAGAAGGAGGTTTTTTGAAGCTACAGTTCTCATTACTTGAGCATAGTTGTGTAAAAGTATCAGACAAAAGGCAGAAGAAGGTAAATTGGACAAAATTAAACCATTTGGTTTGTATGTGGTGGGATCAGTGGAGCCTGCACCTGCAGCACACATGATACCCAACTCACCTGGAAGGCACACACAGCGCCTGTGTGCACATTATGCTTGGGATTCCTGCAATGAGAGGTCTGTTTTCTTGTTCTTCTCAAGTGAAATCTGCATCCTTGGGATTTCCAACCCTAATGCTAGCATGTCTAATCTATCACATTTCACTTGTATCTGGAATTTGGACCAATAAATGGCATCAAATAATGCACGTTTACTGTGAAATAATTGCAATAATTGCAGGGAATAGGAGTTCAATATGCTTCTGTTGTAGCAAAAACAAGTCCTTGGCCCAAAATATTTCTTGTTTAAGAAGTATTTCCATATATGTTTTGTAAAACTACAAGAAACACCCACTTTTAGGAAGCCAAGTGCTTCTAGTTGAGTATGTGTGTGTCTGGTGCTTGAATTAAGGCTTGTATCAACTTCCTGTTTTTGGGGCTGTTCTTGTTGACAGTCATTATGAAGTCCCAAGATCCTGGCTATATGGTAGTGCCACGAGAACATTGCAATCACAATGACCAGCTAATGAGGTGTCAAGGTGATCAGGAACAGCAGAAACCCTGAAAGTGTTTTGAAGACAGGGTTTGCTTAAGGGAAAATAGCACCTAGAGATTTGCACAAGGAAATAATTTTAAACCAGGAAAATAAAATAACGTTGGAAAAAGCATCTAGATATTAGGTGGTTATTCAGAGCTCAGAATACACTGTGGTACTGTATGCAGCTCTCTCAGTAGCTAAAATTAGGTGATTATGTAAGGAGACCACAGCATACATATGAATAGCTACTGTACTGGGTTAATGATGTCACTCATCTTTATTGAGTCGCTATGCTATAGCTTGGCCAAGAGGCACCATGAATTCAGCAGCCATGAAATCATAGCCAGGTTAAACTTTAGTGAAGTAAACACAACAGAGGTTTTACGATGGAAAGCAAAACAATTCTCAACCAGAGCTCTCCTGTCGAGAGTCCCAGGTGACATTGCTGCCAGGTGTTATTCCCTGTAAATTTCAGGAAAGCCCATTTTTAGCTTTTAAACTGATGATAATAGAAATGCTAAAATGAATCTATTGGTTTATAATTGATTTGGAGAGATCAAGTGAGGCATTGATCTTAGTATTTCAATGGCTGGCTATAAAATTGATTAATTTTCATTGAGGTGCAATTGCTGGGACAATCAATGAATACTATATTGTATAGATTGTTGAAATGTGAATATAAATACAGGCGTGCCAAAAGTAAAGTGAGAATTAAATTTTATATATGCATAGCAATGTGCCTTAGCTTTCTCACTGGATACAATCCAAATTGATTTTCCTGTCATATTTTTCTTAAAAGTGATTTGTTTGCTCATGTTTGTTAGGTACTGTCACTTTTTCACATTTAGAAATGGTAGGTATGCCACACATTTCTCCACGTAGTTGTGGAGCCTTTTTCTGAATGATTGCCAATTTTATGTCAGCAAAGATTGAGGAGGATATAAAGGTGTAGATGCAGAAACAGGCAGGTTGGTTTCCTCCAGTTTTCTGTGACTGAATGGCCCTGACCTGTGTTGTTGCTCACTGTGATGGCTCTGATGCCTTCATCTGGAACATGCCTATTAAGAGGAGCTTTGGAACTGTCCCCTAGGGTTTCCCCATGGGTTTTTACTTCCAGTGGCCTTGAGTGCTGGTATCACAAGCTCTGGCATGCAAAACCTCCACAAGGAAGAAACCCGGCAGCAAATGAAGGCTTGTTCGCTTCTCAGAAGGCGCCCAGGCCTGCAGAGTCACAGGGCTTTAAAGTGCCAGAAACAGTTATTTTGGGGATAACTTGGTGAAGAGCAATGGCCAGGGCATTGAGGATACCCACAGTTTGCAACCCTGCCAGTACAACTGTGACTGCCCATGCTGTACCTGGCAAGAGCTCTGCTTTCCCAGACAGGAAAGCAAAGGCTTCGTTTGGAAACTTGTTCTTTTCCTATATATCTACTCTATTCTTTGACGTAACTGTTCCCGTGTGTTTCCTGTCAGGCGTTCTCCAGGCCCTCAAACTCTTTTTTCACTGTTTTTTTTCAATCCAGAAAGCTGCCTGCTTTGGGAAAGTTTCCCTGGGATTGCACTGTACCCATTTGTTTGCAATGAATGAGAAGCATTTTTCATTTTTGCTGAATTATTGTTGCCAGATGCCATGTGTACACATGTTCCTGGCCATCTTGTAGGGGGAGCTGGCAAATCTGGAAAGCTGATGTGAACTGCTCCAGCAGCTGAAATGGCTCCTCTTAGTCAGACCCCTGCTGAGGTCAGGAAACACATGCTTTGCTCTCTGTGAGATCTCAAAAAGTAGGCTTTCTTCAGCTTGATGGAAATAGTGGTACTGCAGCCCAGCCTCCCAGCTCCAAGCGCCTTTCTGCTTTCTCCCTGCATTTTCATGCATCCTGCTTGCTGAGCACTTTTGGCAACACAGGCTGCCTAGAGCAAGAGCCTTTGGGGAACTCTTAGAAAACTCATGGGTCATGAGACTAAGATTGTGTGACTTAATGCAGTCTTGCATAGGGACTATCTTTTCCAGGGTTTTTTTTTTCCTCTAAAATTGATGATGTGAGAGTTGTTGCTATCTTCCATTGCCTTTGTCGGGAGGGTTTTGTAGTGGTCAGTTATCAGAAAGGAGTAGCTTTTTTTTGGCTTTTATTTTCATTGTATCCCAGAAAGTGTGTGTGTGTGTTTGCCCAGATTAACATCTCGTCTGTCTGATCATGGGACTTGTCAGGGTGGACACAACATACTTGCAGACCAGTGTTGCAAACAAGGTGCCTGGAGTTGGTAGTTAGGGATTTCTTTCAAAACCTGGTGGGATATTTTGTCCCTGCAATGCCAGAGCACTTTGTTACACCACCTGATGTGCTGTGTGGGGTCCATGGGAGAGGTGAGCTGAGCTCCCTCTGTGGCTTGTCAATAGGAAGCATTGGCTGAACAGATGAGTTACCACAAAGGTTTCTGTTTTGCTGAGCTGAGTTCTTCTGGTGGAGAAAGAGACTGAGTTCTAAAAAGCTTTACTGTTCTTAAAATATTTGTATGTGGAAATGCATAAAAGCACAAGAAGCAGAGTATTTGCTTTTTTTTCTTCTTGGTAGTTATCCATGTGAAACCTGGCAAGTCTAAATGAGGTTGATAACCACTTCAGTGAAGCATCATCACTCCCCTTCATCCTTGTGTGCTATTCCTTGAACATGACTCAGAGGACTTTCTTTAACTTTGTCTGCCCTGAAGTGGTCAGTCAGTTGGACTACATGATCTTTTTATGTCCCTTCAGGAAACACAGAAAATACTCTTCTATGCTATTCTATTCTAGTCTTTGTATGGAAAAGCCCCATAGCATCAGTAAATCCTGTGCACAGTGGACACCACCACACATTTACACAGCACCAGTTGGCAGTGTCATGCCACTGGTGGTGCTCTGTTGGTGTGAATGTGGACAAATGTTTGTATTTCTGCACTGCATTGGCCTCATTGTGTCTGTGTTATAGTGTCTGTGCTCAGGGAGGGTGGCAGAGCTCAGTGCCATGGACCACAGCCCATGCAGCTTCTGAGTTTGTGTTACTGAGCGGAGCAGGAAAGAGATTTTCCATGGGACCTCCCAAAGGAAGACAGAATCACTACACTGAGTTTTCACTGCTGCTTATGTTTCTGGAATGGATATAAAAATCAATACATCAGCTGGACTATTTCTAGTGTGTGAGAAAATATTGAGCCAAAGCACTAAAAAGTGAAAAAGAGGCTCTGCTATAAAAATATGCTATTTCTTGGGGAAAAAACCCAGCTATAAATGTCATCAACAGGCTAAAGAAAAGCAATAGTACCAAATGATCAGTGGGACTCGGGGAATATGTGTTACAGAAATCTTACAAGGAACAGCTCTTGACAGTCTGAGAAGAGCTGACAGTTAAACACATGATTCAATGAGCACCAGAGAGCAGACTCAGCCATAAAACCATACATTTAATGTCTGTCCTGTTTACTGATTTACAACATTGGAAGAGATGCATAAACATAAATAAGTCCATGTGGGATTGCCTTTTTTTATTTTAAGGAAGGCTTTATCATAAATATTTTAAAGTCTTCACGCTGTGTAATTTTAAAGGGCACTTCTGAGTTTGGAGTTACCAAAGAAGATAGGGAACATTTATGCTTTATCATGAGACAGGTTAAACCAATATATTAAACTTTTAATGAACTTTCTGATCTTAAATACAATAACACTGTTGTGGCCTTGACTCTGGACACTCATGTTTTTCAATTATCCTTCAGAGGATGATTTTAGGCTGTGCAGTATTTCACCTTCTGCTAAAAGGCATGTTATGTAGGGGAATGTCACACCGTGTTACTGATGTCATGTAGGAAAAATCTGTGAGACTTTTTTACATTAAATATGGCCAATATAAAATCTATTCTATAAGAACAGGTGAAAATTTAAAGATACTTAAAACAACTTCCCCAGAGTAGCTGTCCTGAAGAGATTATATGAAACTGAGGTGCTTCACTGATTCCTGCTAGCATGGAATACACTCTCACTCACAGTCAAATGCAGTCAACTACTGCGATTTACCTTCATTTTCTTGTACTAGTCATCTGTTACTGACATGAAGAAATCAGTTTAAGGTGTTACCAAGCCTTAATAGATTAGCAGAAAAAAATTCCAAGAGAACTGTTGATTTTGGATAGTACTTTTAAGTATTCCAAATTTTATTTTGCCAGCTGTCAGAAGCAGAAAGGGAGGTTTTTGTACTCCTTGCAAAAATGTCTCATTATCGCTGACTTGCTCTGGGTTTTTAAATGAGATTCACATTTGTAGCTGAAATGAAACCAGATATCCTTGACAGCAAAACATCTGTTGTAAGCAGAATTTGATGTCCTGTATAAACACAAAAAAAATCTGCTGCAGGGTTTTCTTCAGCTTCTCCCAAATGGCCCCTTGGACTGGCTTAATTTTTCCCTTGTGGTAGGCACCCTATCTGTGTGTGAGCCATAGAAAATTCAATTTTGGATATTTTTTTTTGCATCTACCCTCTTGTTTCCTGGCCTAACAGAAACCCTCTTCCATTGACCATCTCAGTTTGGGGGTGGGTGGCATGTGCCACATTTTGGCTTCTTCCTGAACCCCTTGTGTGCAGCAGCACCTGGTCACTGCACACAATGCTTTCACCTCAGTATAAAAAAATCTTATTTTGGCTGGCATGTGATACCTTGTATAGACTAACACAACTGCAGTTAGTCAGGTTCAGGCCTGATAGTTGGCAAAAGGTTCTGTGTTAAATAAAGGGGATTCCCAAATGGATGCAACGTGTTGCCTCTGGAGTCAAGTTTCTAATGAGTTCCCCACCTAGCACCTGAAAGGAATTTTTTGAAACAGAATGGAAAACAGAAAAGAAAATATTGATGTGCCTCTGTGGAAATCCAGACTTTGCTCCTGCATGGCTTCCTGGAGGCCACATCTTATTCCCTGTTGTCCAGATGGGAGAGAGAAAAAAGACACAGAGAGATATGTGAGTTCCTCAGGTTGTACAGATCCACGAGGACTACGAAGGTGGAGCTCTGGCAACTCTATGGGACACTGGAATGAGTATGCAACTGATGAAATGGAGTTTCACTGGCAGCAGAAAAGCTCTTGCTTGCATTGCACAGAAATAAATTTCCCCAGAGTACCGGAAAGCTCTAATCCACATTGGTACCTTCTCAGCAAGACAGACCTGCCAAGGATTGTTGGGCACCAATAAAACATATGGCTTAGAATGTTCTGAACTGTGAACTGTTGGGGATTCTTAGGGAAAATATCGCTTCCAGTTTGCTTTTTTATTCTACTCCTTTCTTTCCCAGCTGAGGGCCACTCTAAGAGGTGGGATGCTGAGAGATCTTCATCCTATCCTGACTATACAGTCACTTTCACATCAGAGAACCTGCCTAGTCCTGTGAGAAAAAAGTGAAGGGAGTCTCTGTATCTTTCAAAATATAGTTATTCAAAACTGATCTCTAAGCTGTGAGGTTTTTTTGAAGAAAATATTTCATCTTCAGATAGAAATTTCTGTTAGAAATAATACTGTGTGTTAGCAAGAAGTGCCTTTTGATCCCTGTTTGGATCAGAGGGGAATGATATTAACCTGAAATAAGAATTATGGGACATGTTTACAGCATATGTGAAGCCAGAGATTAATGTGTGAGTCATGAGACTGTCCAGGAAGAGAAAACTGTGGGTGAATGCCAGTGAGAAAAAGCCCGGGGAGTTAGCAACATGATCAGAGCAGAGTGAAATCTGTTAAAGCTCTGGAAATCCCAAAACACCTGAAGATGACTGGGGGACTGGAGCGCCTCTCCTTTGAGGACAGACTGAGACCATTGGGGCTGTTCAGTCTGGAGAAAAGGAGGCTCCACAGAAACCTTAGAGCAGCCTTCCAGTGCCTAAAGGGTACCTAAAGGTTTACAGGAAAGCTGAAGAGGGACTTTTTATGATTGCATGTTGTGATAGGAAAAGGTGGAATGACTTCAAACTGAAAGGTAGACTTAGGTTGGATATCAGGAAGAAATTCTTGGCTGTGGGTGTAGTGAGGCACTGGAACAGACTGTCCAGAGAAGCTGGGGATGTCCCATCCCTGTGAGTGTTCAAGGACAGATTGGATGGGGCTCTGAGCAACCTGGTCTAGTGGGAGGTGTACTTGCCTGTAGTAGAAAGGTTGAAATGTGGTCTGTTTCCAGATCACTTCCAACCCAAACTATTCTGTGATTGTTTGAAACAGAAATAGAAATAGTAGGGGGACTGTACAAGGATACAGTTTTTCTGTTTGTATGTGAATATTGCTAAGGAAGTAACCAGCTTTGATATATTTATTGAAACTCCTTTGAAACTGGGGTAACTCCACAACAGTCAATGGAGTTGTGCTGGTGAGGATGTTGGTGGTTTTAGTCCTGCCAGGACCACCTGGGGATAATGTGTGCAGGTCTTGACTGGATATATTTGTGATATTTGTACCTTTCCTGAGGTGACAGAGAAGGAAGCTTTCCTTAAGTGTGCCAGCAGACAGAAAAGCAAAGGTTTGGGGCAGGGGGAGGAAACCTGTGCATGTGGTAGAGCTCGGATTGCTGTCAAAAGAATGGAGAACTTGCAGATGAAATATCAGCTCTTTGGATAATTACAGCAGCCCTTTGCAGCCTTCAAAAGCACATTGTTTTTTCTTCACTTCACTTTTGAATGAACATTTTGGGGAAAAGTGAATAAAATGCTGCAGTTTCAGCAGTGGAAAAAACAATGGCAAGTGAAGACATCTCAGTGTTGACCTCGAGTACTGGAGCTCCGGGCCTGACAAAGGAAGCTTCCCTGCATCAGGCTGACCTGAGCACCATGTTTCCCTCACTGGCTGCTGCTGCAACTTGTCTGAAAGCCAGTGGGATTTATGCTGCTGGAATATATGGTTTATTTAGATATTCTTACTGACCCATGAATATACCTACTGTATAATTTATTGGAATGTTAATAGTTCAGTCCTGTGTTTGTGATAGAAAATCTTCACTTTGAGCCAGTGGGAAATTTTGTTAGGGTGCGGAGTGCAGGCCTGGCCTCTGCTTTGCCTTTTTTCCTTTCCATTGCAACACAATTAACCTTTTCATTAGAAGAGCTCTGTTCCAAATAAGCAAACTTCTCAATGTGTATTACTGAGCCATTTCAAGCTGTCTCTTGCTTTGAAACAAAACATCTTTGTTCCAGCCATGCATGACATTTGAAGACCTATTTATACAATGTGTCAGCTTCATTTGTTTTCTCCATCCTGATATTTTCCTCTGTATTTTTAGTTGGCCATCCAGATTGCAACGTGCAAGGTTGCTTCTGGTTTCGTCCTGTGCTTCTCCAGACTGAGGCACTGGCTGCCTTTGTCCTTTCTCCACTTTTGTGAGCAGAGGTGAAACAACCCAAAAGCAGAGACAGTTCTGCCTACTTCATCCTCTTTACAATGAGACCAGCAGCACCAGGCTGCTGTGGGATGCAGAGATGGCAGGCTGCTGCTATGACTGTTCCTCTCCTGATGTCCTGCCTGCAGGAAGCACACAGCTGCAATCCCTTCTGCTGGAGGGTTCTCACTGAGGACAGACTTCCAAGCTGCATCAGTAAATAAGCCCCTCTTGCAAAATACCTGCTTTTTCCTTAGACATTTGTAGTTTGTCCTGAGTCTCTAACCAGTCATTCTTGTATGGCAACACAATGCTCACTGATTCAAGAAAATCCAACACAAAATTGAAAAAGAAAACAAACAGACAAAACATATCAAGATGCTGGGTGATAAAGCTTTTAACATCCTGATTTTGAGTAAGTGCAAATAGTTATGGTGTTTGCCTCATCATCTCCTTTTCAAAAAAATTCCCTATCTTGGGACATGTCTTATTTTCCAGAAGGGATCCAGGGTAGTGCTGTGCCTGCTACTCAAGCAACAACATAATGTCTAGCCCAGTCCTGGCACTACCTATTAACAAATGAAAATCTAAGTCCTTTTTTTGAATCTTTTATACAATCTACCAGCTGAAGGTTTCAAACTGTTTTAACACATACAAAGTGCCAGGAAACTACTGCAAGCCTCACTTTAACCAGAAAAGGAGCCTGCAGGTGCCAGCAGTGGTAAGCCTGGAGTTGTGGTAGCAGAGGCTCATCTGGTCTCTCCAATATTGCTGTCACCAAGAAGATTGGGGAAGAAGGGAGAAACAGCTCCATGCAAGCAACACTGTTCCTGCAGCTGCTTCGTGGCCCACTCAAAGCCTGATAAAACCAAGGAAGGCATCAGCATTGGCCTTCTGCTTTCCCATCCCTATAATAGCAGACAGAAGGGCAGTAAGAACAGAGATGAAACTTCAGAGCACCTCACAGCTGTGTTTTACACAGACACTCCCTCCAGCTCTTGGGAAAGTGCACAATCTCCTCTGAATAAGGAACTGCAGGTCATTTCCATGCCAAACACTTAATGTGTCCAGCTTTTGCATGTGATGGATGAGCTTCTGCTGCAGGAAGTGGAGGCAGTGGCATGTGAGGAGGAATGCCTTCGATACTGTGTGCTTCAAAAGCTGGGCTTGAGAGTTGTGCTGTGTGTTCCAGCAGCTGGGGTAGAGCTGCGTGCATGGTCTCTGCCAGAACAAATGAAACTAAGGCATCCATATGCTGTACATTAAGAGTGTTTGATCTCCTGCACTCTGGCTCATTGCTCAGATGCTCCCTCTTCCTCTCTGTAGCAGTACAGAGTGCGGTGGTGAAACCTGTGAGTCTGCATGTGTTTATGGACTCTGTGATGGGAACTGCAAAGCTTAACATGAAACAGGTGAGAAAATGTTGCTGGCCACAGCCACAAAACCTGTCCTCATCTGTTCCATGATGGTGGTGGAAAAGAAAATTCCTTGAGTTTTATTTTCCTGTTTAAAGAAGAAGGACAAAGGACTGCTAAAGTAGGTGGAATTTAGTCCATCTGAGGTGACACCTGGATTAGCAAAGCAAAATTCAATCTCTTCTGGGTGCAGGGATTGTGCCCATGCATAGCCAAGGCCACCATGAAGACACTGCAGCCCCACATGGACATAGGACAGCTTCAGTAACCCCAGGCTTGAAGCCTGCCCCTGCATGGATTACTGTCAGTGTTCACCATGCATTTTCAGTCACTTATTGCAGTGACTTAATTAAGTCTCACTAAGAAGCTATATACACCTCTGATCCACATTAAAAATGTTGGTGAGATAGGAGAGGAAGGCTCCACTCCATGGAGGGTTCGGTGGCCCTACAGCATTGTTTCATGCAGTTTGGGAAACTGGGCAATGCTGTGACTTGGAAATTGTGTGATAGGGAAGCACAAACAACAACCACATAACAATAGAAATGAATTTTATTTTGTAAAAAGTTATAAAATGAATATTGTACAAAAATAAAGTCTGTAGAGAACTTTGGTTGATTAACACAAATGACTGAGACATATAATTGCAGGTGAAGTAAAAAAATCCAGAGAAGCACACTCCTGTCTTCAGTAAGGTCTAAAAACAAAACAAAACAAAGGAAAAAAAAAAAGAAAAAAAAGAAAAAAAATCACAAACTTTACCCTTTTGTATTTTGAACATAGAGATTTGCTTTGGTTGCAGCCTCTTCAAGCTGCACAGAGAATGCTTAGAGGCAAGTTTTTATCGGCTGAGGCAAGGGAAAGCACAGCTCTGAGCACTGTCGCCAATCAGCTGCCCAGCAGTGCAGCTGCCCCTCCGCATGGCAGGTGCTCTGTGCCCACGTCATGCCACTGCAGTGGTGTCACCACCCCTGAGCAGTGTGGAGGGCACGGTGTCCCCATGGCAGTGTGAGAACAGACCCTGGGCTGGTTCTCCAGGGCTATCCTCCCTCCACCCAGGAAGACGGCAGAAATCGGGGGTGAATTACATGCCATACACCTGGTACATCTTTCTATGCCTGTTCTGGACTTTTTTGACCTCTAGACCCTTCTTCAGAGGTGCCCCAAGGGGCCCAGGGCAAAATGAGTATGGAAAGCTATTAACATGCATGAGATAAAAGGTTGGACCATGGTTTTCAATAAAGATTTTTTTCCATGTTGCTTTTGTGGGAGTTAATGCTTCACTGGTTGTCAGGTATGTCTAGTGACCTGCACTCCTGCTCCTTTGGGAAAAATGTCTCCAGAATGAGAACTTGTGTTAGCGGTCACGTACGAACATCTTTGCTGTACAACCTCCCTCCTCCTAAGGAAACTCAGGCTGTTCTGCTGCATGGGTATGATCCTGTAATGTTTCAGCAAATTATACAAAACACTCTGGTTATTTAACACAACTGTTTACTTGCAGGCTATATTAAATCCAGGGCTAACTAGTAAGAGGGATTTAACCTCTTCTATATGGAAGTACGGAAGGAAAAGCTTAAATAAATATAACTAGAAATTATAAGGCTAAATGTGATTATTTTCCATTTGTCAATAGTTATATGAGGTCAGTTGGCATAAAGTGTGAGAAAAAAAATGTGGCTACGTTTAAAATATGACTAAAATTAGTTTTTCTAACAAATTGCTAATGTTGAGCCAAATCCTGTGACCCTCATTTGTTCAGAGCCATTGCTGCTCCTGCACATGTGACTGTAGTAATTTTCAAAAGGCTTAGTGACAGGAATAAGGGCTGCAGGCTTCAGCACTACCTTTTGTGAACATAATCAAGATTTTGTTTAAAAGAAAAAAAGGTAAAGTAAGTGATTTTTTGCATTCAAGTTAACATTTTCAATCATAAGCATGGACCGTTGTTCCCAACGTCTTTGTCTCTCTATATCCCCAAGTGCCATCTACTTTGGCACCTTTGAAAGACACTTTAATAAATAAGGAGACTCATTACTGAACTGTAATAAATAACAATAACTTAATCTCAATAAATATCTTCTGTATACTTATGTCTCTGAAGGGATGCATTGCATCAAGTAGTCTCTCTCATTCACAATGACCAAATAGAAACGTAGTTATGCAAGTGATGTTAGTCCTTTGTAAACCTAAAGAAACGCATTTTGTGTAGGCTGGGCTTGTTATTTCTCTTACTATGCTAGGAAGAAGTGCTTAAAAACTCAACTTGTTTTCACATGTAGCAGAAGAACAAAATTCTGCACTCATTTTGAAGAAACACAAGATGGAAATAACCAAACTTAGCCAGTAAGCAGAACTGTTTTGCTTCATAAGAACTTGATCCTGGTCATTTTTGATATTTGCCCAATATCATCTTACTTACAAGGGTAATCTTATAGCTTAGGAGTTGTCCTAAGCACTCAGGAACTGCCCTCCAATGAGCAGCAGCACAATGTGTCTTTCAGTAGAGCTGAGGGCACAGGGGATTAGTAAGGTACTCCTAAGCGACTTCTTAGCTAAGCTTCTTGGTATAACTGGTATATCATGGCATAACTGCAACACAGCGTGGTATGGCAGGGTTGTGTTTTTAAGCACATTCCTCATGGATTGAGTCTCACTGATGGTGGACTGAGTCAAACAGGAAAGGTAGCGTGCACATAATCCATCCATCGTCATCTCCACCTGAGCTTTTGTCTAAATCCCCATAGGACGTCAGAAGTCTCCATCCTTCTACTCTGCTGCATGCCTCCTTATCCCCAGGCTCTCAATGGCTCCTCATTCTGTGTTCTTGGTCCTTTTTCCTCCACTTGGAGCAGACACTTCCCTGGGAACCTTGGTCCCTCTCTTTGCAGCGTAGCAGGAATGGAAAACTGGTGCCGCCTTGGCACGCAGTTGTCAGACGCATCCACACCTTTTTGCGGAATGTTTTTTCAGTATGTGGTAAACCAGGTTATCATCCAAAAAGGACAGGTCATCATCAAAGGCTGTGGGTCTGCAACAGGCTTGCCTCACTTTGTCAGTGACTAGCTTTTTCTTTTTGGTTAAGTTTTTTAAAATTTTGTCATAGGTGGTTTCAGCTGCATCACAAGATCCACTGCAATACCGAAAAATTAGCTCTTCTTTGGTTTCATATCCCAAATCCAAGTCGGTCACATTTAAATGTATTTCTGTTAAGACACATCCTCTATTTTTGCCCTTTTGATTCCGCCTTCCTTTTTTGTTGGAATTCTCTATGTTTGTGGCTGCATTTTGACGATTTCTCTCCCGCCTAGAAAAAATCGGAGTCTGTTTATCTGGTGACCTCCTCAGTCTTTTAATAGTGGCTTGAATAAAGTCCACTACCTCATCAAACTGATCTGGATAATCCTCTGGCATATTAGCTGTTTGGGAAAAAGAGAAAAGGCTTTGTCACACGTCAGTTATCATGAAGTTTGTCCATTCACAGCTCAAAAATATTATGCAGTGCAAGCTTTCCTGCCCATCACTTCAGAACATATGCCCAGGCCCCTCAGAAATCAAGGAGAATTTGAAATGGTTTAGATTGTCACAGAAACTCATTTGGGAGAGATAAATGAGACATATTTGTATTTCTTTGTGTGTCTGCTGGTGCTTGGTACCATTTCAGCACAGCTTTTAATATTGAATGAGCCCTGTGGAAACAGAGGGAAGGAGAAACATGTCATGGTAGGAATATTAAGTTAAGAGGTAGATGAAACCACTGTAAAGATGTTATACAGACTCTTCCCAGTGAAGAAGCAACAGGAAAAGGTTTCTTTAAAGCAATTCTGTGATTATAGTTGTTAATTATTTTCTTTTCACACCAGTAGCAGTTAGTATTGCCAAAGCCAACTGTCAATAAGGTTTTTGGGCATGACAGAAGGAGGATTTCCTGGGGTAGCAGACTGAGATATTATTCCTGGATGAATGCCTGGATTTTTACTGCTTCTAGGGGATAATTATTTTCATAGCTTTTGAAAAATCTCTCATATATGTGTTTTGTATCACAAGATGCTGATCACACTGAGTAGAAATAGGTCAGAATAGAAGTATTATGCTAATTTTCTAAGGAAATACTATTGATGCACTTTGCTTTTGCAAAAAAATTAATTTTTAATCTATTTAATTTATCACTTGATACATCACTGATGAATTATATGATATTATTAAGTCAATGAAATGTTTTGGTACTAGCAGAATGAACCTCTCCAAGAAGAGTGAAATTAAATGTGTTCTGAAATAGTCCCAAATTTCACCATGATTTGGGAAAAAAATTGTATTTTGAGATCTCTAATCTTCCCATGGACTAAATCCCTCAAAATTACCTGCTTCAGTGAATGCAGAGAACTGCAGGGTCAGGTTGTCAGTGCCCTGTATGTGGATGCCCTTACACCACATTATTAATGACTGTATCTTAAACTTATAAACTATATTGCAGTACTGAGATTTATTTTTTGGTGTTATTGTGCAAAAAAAATAAGACTTCTTCCTTTTCAGTAAGTCCTAAGAAAATGCTCCTTTCTGTACTTAACTCCTAAAACCCAAGATGTAACAGACCAGTGTCACACCAGCCTTGTATATACAGCAAGTCCACCTCCAATACTCCTACAAATATTGCAGCAAGCAAACATTGGGAGAGGCAATATCCAGTGCAGTGCACCTGGTCATGTGGTGTACCTCCACAAAGGCTCCCACTCAGTGAGATGCTGAGATGGGAATGGCTCCTTAGGCAAAGGCTCAGCACCACATTTCGTAATGAGCATGGTAAGACAGGAATCCCAGCGATGACCAGGTAGCACATGTTCCCAGCTCAAACAGGGTGGCACAGACTCTGTTAACAGGAGACAGGAAGGCATGAGGCTGCCACCACTACCTAGCAAAACTGCACCCTCATTTCCTCAGTGGAAGCATCAAATACAGAGGAGATTGGGGGGGAGGCAGCAGAATCCAAACTCCGTCAGTGCAAAACCTGCTGAAACAGAGAGCATCTGCACATAAGCAGGAATAGGGACTGCTGCCTGAAGCAGCCACTTCTTAGAAGCCTCCCTCCAAGACAAAATAGTGATGGATCAGAGCTATATGATTTTTGATTGAAGGATCCAGCAAAATAGTTTGGACTGGTGAAAGAGTAATGGAGGCTGGAATTCTTGTACCTCCACATAATGAGGGTGATACAAGGCAAACAGGGTACTATAAACTGTAGAGTTTGGAACTGAAAAAAAGTGAATTACACTTTGTTTTACAGATATCCATGCTAAAAACAAGAGTCCCAGAGATTAGTGTTCATGTTCAAAGACATGGAGGAGGGGTGGCTGCTATCTGTACAGCTATGTGGAACCTGAACAAGGCAGCACCCTGCACCCAGCCCCATGTTCCTGAGACATCTTTCTTGCACTCTTCTATCTCTGTAGCAGGTACCAAGATACCCACTATGAGCCATACATACTGGAGGGGTATGCTTGGATGGATGTGTCCACTGGATGCACCAACCAGCTCCTTTGCAGAGCAGGCTGGTTTGCCTGCTGCGTACAAGTGCAGCCCTACTGAGCAAGAGCCAGGTCCAGGCAATAGGTGGGCTATGTTCCTTTAAAGCAACAAGGGCAAGACATCTTTCTAGACTCAGTTAAAAACGATGACCCACATGGAGCCTGCATAACCCCCATTGCTGAAGTGCAAACTTGGCCCTAACCTAGGTACAGATGGAAAGTAGCTGGTAGAAGGCCCTTGTTGCTCAGGACTGAGTTTCTAGATTTCCTACACAAAAATCAGGTTTCTTAGTCTATAACCAAATAAGAGAAGGATGTAGCCCTGAGGAGATGGCTCTAGACGTGCCCTTCTTCACTCTGACCTTCAGCTGCCCTCCTCTCATACTACTATGACTACCCCAGCCCACACCTCTTTCTTGTATTCCTAGCCCAACCTCTGTACCAACAGTATAATGCAACAAGACCTTGGCTATGAAAAATGAAACACAATGGTAGGGAAACATACAAGCGCTTAACAAAACTAATGCAGTGATCAACCATCAGGAAAGGGACAGGACACAGTTACCAGGAAAGCCAACATGTATGGAGAGATCATTGTTTGCAACCTTCAGCCTTATCTCAAGCCTGGTACACTGCCAGTGTGGGGAGAGGTGTAAGTGTCCCTCTCCTAAAAAGGGAGAAACAAAATTGTGGATTAACTAAAGAGATAATCCAACTGGGCACATCACTTTTAAATGGCTTCCAAAATGAAGGGGCAAAAATACCATCTACCCCTGTAAGAATGCTACAGGAGGAGTGTACTTTGGCGAAATACCAATCAGACAGCTACAGGGTTCAAGCATTGTTCTGCCAACTATACCCTGGAAGGTAGTAGATAGAAGGAGGACAGGCCCATGTGGTAGTCTGTGCTCCTGCCGAAAATGCACACTGAGATCTCTCCTGGTTCATGTGTGATCCCTACCCCAGCTGCACCAAGGGAGGTAATGCCACTTCTACACTGTGAAGGCTGAAGAAACTAAACACCACTAAAGAGCCCCATGCAATGCTGGTGATGCAGACATGCACTGTCAACCTTGCAGAAGGTGGGACCAGTAGGGCAAAAAAGAGATCAAATAATAAAAACAACAGGAGAACTCCTGCCTACACACACAGACTAGATGCACCCAGAACATGGGGTCATTGGCAGCATGACTGCATGGGGTCATTAGCTTCCTGCTAATCTCACTAACACGAACTGTGCAAGAAGTGTTCCAAGTGTCTAATGGAGCTGTGGATCCCTGCTCTGCTCATCCCCTGCTGCAGCACCAGTAGGTATCTTGGAGACTCACTGGGAGGAATGCCAGCACTATTAGCAAGATGAATTCCAATTTCCTGCCTCCAGCATAGACTTTCTCTTCAGCCCAGGGAATTGGAAACTATTCCATGCAGACATTCAGATCTACCAATGAGATTCCTGCAGTGACCCTCAATATTTGGAGATTACACTGAGGAGACAGGAGGCCTCTGGGTGATTATAGAAAACTGGTGGAAACAGTGGGCACAGAGGTCCCCTTGAGAAAATGTGTGGGTCTTCCTGATCCTGGTCGCTGTCTGCCCACCTAAACTACATGTGCTGTTACAGGCTGTATGGGTACATCACATCAACACAATGGCAGCTGCATTACTGGGGTACTCAGTGAGACCTTGCAAGTTTCTCTAAGCAACACTCCCCTCTGCCTGTGGAGCCCCAGACTGGTTATGAGCAATGCAGCAATGTTCATTTGGCAGTTTCCAATGCACTGCCAAGGTACCCCAAGTTTGCTTCCATAATTTAACAGTCTCAGCAACAGCTCCAGTCCCTGCCATCAGGTAATTATCAGCTAACAGTCAGTCACCAGTGTGGCTACAAGCAGTCACTAGGAATGGGACACAGGGGTCTGGAAGAAAGATTGGCAACCAGGAGTGAAGGGAGACCTGTCTTTGCCTTGTGCTGAGGTGCCAGTCATGACTCATTAGGGATATTCAGTTGTCCAACAAATATTGGAAGGAAGACTTGGAGGCTGAAGCAAAATGCTGTGAAAAACTGCTGAAATAAGACCCAAAGCAATCCAGTGGGAACACCAGCACTGACGCCAGCCATGATGGGCTGAAACAAGGGACTAGAGGTAAGTGCTAAGGAAGCTACCAGACATCATACATGAATAAACAATAACCACTGACCAAGGACTAAACTCTGTGAAAGGCTAATAGACAGAAGGGAAGGTGGAGAAGACTGCAGAATGTCCCCATCCTGATGGGCATTTGGTAGATGTGCTCCAGGGATGCTGAGACTTCCCTGCACCACAGACATCACATGCTGAGCACTTGTTTGGTCTCTGCACTGTTAAGTTCTGCTGGGGAATGGTGGTGCTGAGCCAAGCTGTACACGGTCATGGGGGCTGCCTTAGCACTTAGCGATGGTTTGTAAGCTGAATAAAGCTGTTTGATACAGGGGTACTTTGTTACCCTTCTGTCTGCAAGGTTGTTTAAAAAACGTTTATAGTCTCACAGCATCTTTGCTTCTCACATTTCGTGGGCTGTGCTGATTTGATTGTGCAGCAGACAGAGTTTGCTGGGGGGATTTCACACCTCTGCAAGTAGCAGATACACATTTTGCATGTGTGTGTATGTGCGCTTCATTTACAGATACACACACACAAATACGACTAATTATACACAAGCACACATATTTTTTCAAAACAAACTAGTTTACTGACAGCACTTGCCTTCTGCTGGAAAAGCTGAGAGAACAAACACATGACAGATGCCTGTCATGTTGTGCAATGTGCCAGCAGAAAATGTTGGGATACTATGGCATTAAAACAGCAAAGATCTCTGAGGAGCAGTCTCTGGTCCCAAGCTACAGAGTGTGAAGGAATTAGAATTTATAAGGACAGGACAGGACAGGATAGGATAGCCCAGAGCAGCATGTGCTCTGTATAGGTTTGTGGAGGTTGTCTTGCACATCTGATGCATCTCAAAACAGGTGTTTCCCAGAGGAAAACCTTCAAAAGGAAAATCCTTCAAAAGGAAAATCCTCCCTTAGGGGGCACAGGGTCTCTGTGTGTCTTGTTTGGTGTCGGGAAAAAACTCATAGACTGGTTGAGTGTGATGGACTGAGCCCCACCCCATTAAACTGGTGCCATGATCTCTCACAAGACTGGTGTGAAATCATGAGGTTTTGTTTGGGTTTTATGTCACAATCCTCAAAGCTGTTTCCTGACTATCCAGCTCCCTGAGGAAGTCCCTTGGAGGCAGACTGTGTGCAGGCACGTGCAGGTGTTTGTGCATCACCTCTGCCTAGCAGCCCTGCAGCAGGAGCCTGGGGCAGGCAGCAGGGCTTGTAGGAACTGCATCCACCACGTGTGTCCTGCTCTGCTCAGCTCGCTCTCCTGCCGCTCCTTTCTATACTCCCTCTTCCCTTACCAGGTCAAGGACCTGACCACCCAGGCAGGAACACGCAGAGCATTTTCCTATGGTTGCAACAAGAGTACAAGTTTGTTTTCCAGGGTCAGAGAATCAAGGGTGTTGGGTATTGATGACAGTCCATGTGTCAGTGTGCCTCTGAGCACCTTCTCTGTCTCCCTTGTCCAGCTGAACAAGGGCTCTTGATCTGTGTGGATTTTCTCACATGACCAGAAAAATGAATAAAAAAGCAAAGAAATAAAGAGTGAAATGTCACAAGACAGATAGAAATAGGAATCTAGAAGAGTGATCAGGCTGGGAGAAGAGCTGGTGAACACCTTCACCAAGGGGAGTGAGACTCATTTAAAATACTAATTTAAAAGCCAAACCAACCAACCAAACCTGAACACAAGAATATTTGCATCGTCTTCTTACTGTTTGCAAGCTGTTTGCTTGTTTACTAAACACTTAGGGCACAATCAGATCATAGCTTTGACCCAGCCTCCTAGGTTTGGAACATCTCTCTGTAATGCAAACTGAAATTCTTGCCTCACTGATGCTCTCTGCAGCCTGAAGTTTTGAAGTTTGACCTGCCTGTCCCCAAGCACAGTCTCTGTCTCCTAGGCACAAGAAGAGCTGGCAGGGCTCATGAGTGAAGGATCCTGTAGCCAAACAGCCATGGCACTCCCCATTAGCCCCTGGAGAAATCCAGCCCTGGGTTCTGCTTTGGGTATGCAGGGAAATGTGCCTTCCTTTGGGCACCTTCCCCACTGCCACTCCCCCAGAACCTGTCTTTGTATTTCGATTTAATTAGACCCCACAAGACACCAGGACTGGGATCTGATCCCTGTGCTTTTTAGAAGAATAAATTATAATGTTCTGATAGACTTCTACATGAAATGGATATTCACACCAAACTCATCCCATTGTCAAAAGACAGCCTCCATTAAGTAAAACTGGACAATTTATTTCTGTCTGTTCAAATGTGATCACAATTACATTTTGAAAATCTATTAATCTGATTTTCTATCACCAGATTAATTTTAAAGCCAAATAATCCTCAACACACAATGCCAGCAACCCAGCATGTTAGAGCAATTTTGAGATACAAATCCAGTTTCTTCCTTTGGTGCCTGGTTATGGATTTAAAAGACCAGCTACAGTCTTTTCTTACCATGCTGTATCTTACAGCATACAAAAAAAAAAAAAAAGCTTAAATTCTATATATTGAAGAATAATAATTCATGTAGATGGGTTTTCCTCTCTTTTTTTAACCTCATAAAACTTGAAATCTTAAGTTATTTGAAACTCTGCTTTATAGAATAGCTTTCCATACAGGTGTCTGAAAAACATAATCACATCACTGCCACATCATTTGGCACTTTACAAACCCAGAGCTAAAGTGATGTAACAGACGTCATGAAAGGTATGCTAAACATTATAAAATTAGGTTTTGCTTTTAGACTGTAGTTTTCATCCTTCAGTTGTGACAATGTATAGCTACCACATCAAAACATCAGACCATACACTTAACTAAATTATTTCACTTGAGCACAGTCTCTCAATTAGAGAAGTTCAAACAGCAGTATCAGACCCTGAAGTATGACTTCAAAATTCTGAAGGTTTAGTCCTGCTCACTGTAATGGTAAACAATATTTAGAAAATTGAAATCCAGACCTGCATTTGGATTAAGTGGCCCCTTTTCAAAAATAACTCTGGTACTTTAGTCTGGGGCCTTCTTAATCAAATGATTACTTCATAATCACAATTCAGTATTTTTTTTATATATTTAGCTTGCTATGCAGTACTATTTTCAGGTGCTTATTGTAGTGGACATGGCCTATCTGAACACAGAATCCATCTTACACCATGAAGACATATTTTAGGAGAGATTTGGAGCAATTTGTGGAAATGCAATCTTAACCAGGCTAAAAATACTAATGTGATGATCATTCTGCTTTACAAAGTGAGAAAGTAGCAACTGTGGTGGGGATAAACCATTTATTTTATTTAAAATTAACTATTTTGTATAAAAGACAAAGAATATTATATGAACTCATCTAAATGAAGGCAGGTGTTAAAAGTAGTATGCTGAAACATTTTTTGGTATTTAAACAATTAAAATACCACCTCTCTGAGGCATGAATTTGCTTTCATGGTTTCCCTGAAAATTCAGGGGACCAAGGGTGAAGTGGAAACCTGTTTGTTGTATCCATCAGGAAACAGAGCATCAAACAAACCAGGGTCAGCCCATCCTTAAATGTTTAATACAGTTCTGTATTACCTCCCACCAGCCCATGCTGTGGCTCCCCTCAGACTCAGAGCCCTTAGAAATGGAGCCTCTTCTCAGTGTCACTTGTCTCTCAGGGCAAGTGCTAAATAACCTGGTGGGTGATGGATGCCAGGGCCACTCGCACCAGTCAGGCACCATGATGAACACTGGTAAAAGACACAGGATTGACCTTCCTGGTGCTCTTGCTCCTGATGGAGCAGTCAGGTTATGTGTTTGTAGCTCACTAGCTAGCCCTGCAGCTTCCCACGTGTTGATCATAATGCCAAACCCACAGACTCCTTTGTATTTTCAATCGGCCATGCTTGGCAGTGCCTCCCTTTCTGTACTTTGCTTGTAGAAATGCTGGTTCCCAACTGAGGGAGAAAGGGGGGAGACCATAGGGCCCCCAGAGTTGTTACCAGTGTGAGTAGTCCCTCAGAGCAGGGGGAAACAGCAAGGTCAGCTGGACTGTGTGAAGTAGAGGATGTCATGAGCTGACCTGCTCATAGGAGTTTCTTGGTCTTCACCTCGTCCAGGCAGGATGCACACAGGACCCTGCCCCATGGTGGGCTGCCTTACTCTGCCCACCCCAACCTCTGGCCTCTCTGGGGTGGGCAGACTAAGGTCTCACCGAGCAGCCAAGGAGCAGAGGAACAACAGGAGGATACAGTCTTGCCTCCGGCACAGAGCTTTAAACCACCAGCTCTGAGCACCACAGAGCAGCTGGCTTTTCAGCAGTTGCACCTGAAATTCTGTGGCATCTCCTGCAGCTGCTGCCTGGAGCCCATCTGCACCAGGGCCTTATCCTATGGATGGTGGGTTTGTGAGCACCCTCAAAACACCTCTGCATCAGAAGAAGTTACAGCATGAAGAGTGTAAAAGAGGAAGACAGAATAAGTGCCAGTACCCTGCCTGGAGCCACCAACTGAGCAGGAGCCAAACCTGGGCAAGACATATGTTGACTCCTCCCTAAGATCTGGTACTCTTCCATATCCATACCATGGTGGGTAAATACTCAGCCTCCCAGTAAAACCTAGGTTTACACCTAATATTTGGTTAAGCTAAAACCTCAAATCCTGCCAGAGCCTTAGATGAGCATATATGAGTGAGACCTGAAACCCGCGACCTCTGTTAGCAAGAGCACATGCAGTCAGCTAAGAGGCAAGCATACAGGTTTTAATGGAAGAAATACTGACAGCATTTTCTTCACCATCCCTGGCACAGAAGTGATCTAGCCCAGCTCTCTTATGACATCTGTAAAACCCCACAATGTTAACCCAGCCCCTGTTTAGTAACAGTTCACTGAAGGGAAAGAGCATGCCTAAATCAATAACATCAGCTGTTACTGGGCTGCCTGTGCTCTTACTCTGCCTTTCCCATAGGGTTTTAAAAACAACCCCAAAGAGCAAAGACATGGAGCAAAGCAGAAAGAACAGACTAATGGGACCCTAACCCAGTCTCTTCCCTGTGGCCCTAAGAGCAGTCCGGGGAAAATCTTGGCTGGTGTTTCTCTGCTGCTATCAGATTTGATCTGATCTATAAATAACACATGGTCTTTCATTGTTGCCTTTCAATTGCCTGCATTTCAATGTGTTTACAAAAGGAACAATATGGAAGGTTTTAATATTGCTTGTTGAAAAATGTTAAGTGTTATAATAATCAGTCCCTGGCTCTAGGGCAAGTGCACATACTGCACTGCAGAAGGGCTCATGCTAGGAAGCGTGGTCTGGCACTTGCCAGATAGAGCTGGTGTGTGCTCAGAAGAGCAAGGTTGTTCGTAACTGCTGCACTGGATGCTACCTCCTTTCAGAAATTTCCTAAGTAATAGCTGATTTTGTCAAAGAAATCACATATGCTTTGCATGGAAGCAGAGATAGTCCAGGTGTTTGCACACAGCTTGTTATTTAAAGGGGATATGATCAGCTTGCCTCTAAAAGCATGGCCACCAGTTTTGACATACTGCTGTCACCCTGCCCAGCCACAACACTAGAAAATTAATACATGGATTTCAGTGTTTGGTTATTTTGAAGAATATTCCGAATATTCCTGTCCAATAATCTTTAAAATATTTGCACAAGTCCCAAAGACTTCAAAGAAATGTAGCTGCTGGTTTCAGTTTAAGTGATGTGCAATATATAGAGCCTAACTTCTGCTAGGTCATATGAGAGGCTTTATTCCCTAAAAGGAAATGCTGCTACATAAAATACCTCACAAAATTAATTTTTTGATCTTAAAACATATTATAACATACATTTTGTGTCTTAATATTTCATTTGCAGTTGTCTCAAGTAAATATTTTTGATCTTATTTTCTTTCTTCTCTCTGTAATCACAATTGAATTTGAAGAACAACTGAAATATTTCCTGTGGTTCTTTTTACCAAAGGATATTACTTGATCATAAACTGAGCTGGTTTTGTAAAAAATGACCACTCTGCAGTGCTAACCACTCTACCAGCACTAATGTGTCAGTGGCCTATTTAGATGTCTGATGATCCTGAACATGGTTATGCTGCAGTATTTGGTATCCCTTATTCACTTACTACCTCAGAAACATGGGAATCCACAACAAATATAGTTATGTAGGGTTTGGCCTATGTATTTCAAGTTTTATGTTGCAACCTCTAGATATTGTGGGGGGTTGAAAGGTGGGTATTTGCACCAGATGTTCACCTCTGAACATCTGCAACTGTGGGCAGGGATGACCCAAATGGCTTCTCAAAGACTTTGTAACTTTAATTATTTTAAAACCACTTTTTACAGTACTAACCAGGTACAGTATAATTTACAAAGACATTACAACCTATCAGTCTGAAGATCTTCTGCTAGTGGACACACAATGCCTCCCCCACTAAATTCAGTAACAGTCTGATGGATACTTAACACAACTGAATTCTTCAGCTTTTCAAGGAATATTTAGAAGATCTTCATCTGCAAACCCTAGACATGGGGTTTTCTAAAATACACTGGAGAGGCTTATAAAAGACAAAGAAGAAAAGTATTTCCAGGTATGTTATCAGTCAATAAACACCTGCAAAACATCCAACAGCATCCACAGTTTCACTGGTAATTTTCTGAGATCCCTGAACTGAAAAGCAGCAAAGAACTAAAACTTTCAGCAAAGGATAACTCAAAATGAGAATAGAACTTTATTATCCTTCAATTCAGAACTTTTGTCCTTAACACTCACTCACAGAGTGCTCTTCACTGGAGTATATTCTGTATTTATACCTGAGACTGCAGAGGAATTTGCTTCTAGGGCTACATGCCTCTGGATTTGGTTTCTTTCTTTTTATAGAACTTTGCCCATGAATGGACCAGTCTGAATGCCTGGGACTTCTGAATGTCTGGATACCCTGGGCGTTCCTGTGCAAACCAACTTTGTAATATACATGTGCTGGCTCGGGCCAGCACTCGGCCTGAGACGGCAGTGATGGATGCTCCTGCTGTGCTGGGCACACGCAGAGCAGGTGACAGGGTGGCACCTGCTCGGTGTGGCTGATACCTACCTCCCTGATGCACTGGGTTTAATCTGCAGGGCAGGTTACCTCTGCAGCTTCTGGGTGTCTGAGGCTAAGGCACACTGTAGGTGTGCTGAGCAGGAAAGCCTGGGCAGAAACATGAGTATAGTTCGTGACATTGAATGGGCCTAATAAATATTGTAGGGTAGGAAATGCATTCAGTTGGAACCATAATTAAATACTGTTTTAGCCTTAAAGAGCCCTACAATACCCCTATTTTTTCTAGATACTTTCCATATTAGTTGATAAAGTTGCACCTAAAAGCAATAACTTAACATTAAATACACCTTAGCAGGGGTAAGAAGAATTTTTAAGAGAGGTATAACTCACACATACCATGGTCTGTCACAACATACACCAAAGGAGCTCCAACAGTGAAAGACCATTCAGTAGCTGTAGAGTGACTCAGACACCATGATGCGAAAACCCATCTTTCCCTCTTAATAGGGGGGAAAATCCCGTGGAGAGTTGTTTAATTTAATTCTGTGTGCTTACTACTAGTTCTTAAAGGTTCTCACTCAGTCAAGAAAATACATATCATATTGTGGATTTTAGGACACTCCAGTCCTCACATACATGTTGGTTATGTGTATCCAACAGCAAGCAGTTACAAGATGTATTCACTGGCAACCGTGTGTAATGCAAACTGTGTTTGGCTCCCCCTGCACTGCCATGCTTCTGAGGCTGCTGACTTAGTATTTAGTTTATTATAATGTGGTTTATATTTCTTCTACTTGCATTTGGTATTTAAGTTAATAGTGTCCTTCCCCCAGAGGACTGTAGCATAAGGGAAACAATGAAACAGTTGCAAACTCTACATGGTTTTTTTTTTTTTGTGAGTGTGAAATAACCTAGCCCATGAATATTGACACCAAAACACCTACAAATACTGGATTCATCTCCAATGCACTGCATTTGTGGAGGATACTCCAGCCTCCAATCCAATTAAAAATGCAGAAGACTGCAATTGCTAGCACCCTCTGCCATCTCTGATTACTGTCCTGAACAGCAAAGGTCAGCACATTACACTTGATCAGCCCAGGAGGTTAGAACCCTGCCTGAAGCCTGGAATGAAGGAAGGTTTCAAGCCAGCCTGAAAGGGATGGGGGTAATATCAGGTGACCTGAGAGTACTTTGCAGAGAAAGCAGTCCCATCAAACAAGAATGCAAAAAGGTGTCAAGGGCCTGGGAAACAGATCTGCTCTCCAGCAAGCTCTTTGGCCTGGCCTTAGGTGTGGACTTGATCTCACAATCCTGATGCAAGTGTTGTGTGGGAAACCCAACTTCTCTGGAGTAAGAGCAGTGAACCTTGGAGCAAAATGGCTGCGCTCAGCCTGCAAAGAAATTGCTTTAGAGGACAGCAGTGCACCTCTCTGAATGCACACAGCACCCAGTCCTGCTCAGGACCCACACACTGCCCTACCACTCTGTGGCCTGTCTCCTGCAAAAGCCCTTAACAGAGCAGCTGACCAACAGCATCCACAGAGATGTGAATACACGGGACAGCTGGAGAGCTGCAAGCATGCCTCCATCCCTGTGGCACATTGTGCTCTGATGGTGAGAGAAATCTCCAAGTGCAAAGGGAAATCTACTCTAGTAGACACAGCAATCAGAAGACAGAATCAGTAGACTGATTCCTCTTTGTGTACTTGGTTCTATGTCTTTCCCATGCTGAAGGGTGCATGCCGCCAAATTGTAAGTGGCGAGAAAAAATATGCCAAAGACACTGACTGGGGTGACCTGAGCAGAGTGCTGCTGCATCAGGAAGGCAGTGATGTGTGTGCCTGGGTAGGATCAGCCTCACAGCCTGTTTGCAGATTGCTCTCCAGACACCACACACTTTTAAATCAACTAAAAACAGCATAAGAGTACACCAGAGTGCACTGCTCTCTTACAGTCACCTTTCTGCAGGTCTCCTCTGATTCATCTGACTTGGCAACATAGAGATGAATTTCTAACTTTCAGGCTCGATTTTTTTGTTAACTGCTGCCATACAAAGATCACAGGAACGCCCTGGATTTTCCTCAATTTCTGATGTGAAGAACAGGACTGCTTCCTTTTCCCTGGCAGCCAGGCCCATTTGTTTGTGATACACAGAGTTAAAAAATCAAGACCAGACTATCAGCTCTTTCTCAAGTGACTACCCTGGACAATAACCTTTCACCCAGCTCTGCATGGCTAAGCCCATGTCTGTACCCTGGAAACAGAGATAATGTTGATACTACCATAGCTCAGGTAAAACACAGGTTGTCTTTGTTCCTGCTTCTTATTTATCCAATCCACAGGAAAGGAAAAAGGAAGACACAATGATGAAAAGTTTTGGATACCAGGAACTGAGAGAATCACTACTGCTGCCTATCCCCTTGAGCTGCTGTAGAGGAATTAGCATACCAGGGAGCCGATTTTCCCAGAAGATAATTTCAATACAAGAGTGGGCATCGTACAAAAATACTATCATTCTGGGAAGATGGAGCATTAATGCTCCACCCTGAAGTTTCTGTGAGACCTATAAACTGACTAATGATGCTTTCCCCTTAATGCTCTTCTTGCAACCAGCACCTCAGCAAGTCTGTACAGAGGGGAACAGCACAGTGGCCTGAAATCTGATCACTGCCTTTTGTAGGACAGCACTTATCCACCATAAGGCTTGCCATGGAGAAGAAGATCACCATGTGTGATAGCCCCATGATCCTGGCAGGCTGGAGCCCTGTGAGGAAACACTTTTGGCCAATCTGCCTGTGTGAAGGGGCTGAAAGGATGTCAGAGTTGCCAGTCTGTGAGTAGCAGGAGCCCAGGCTGGGACACGTGGAGGTGGGAGATAGGCAAGATTCCAGCAGGCGGGAAACACTAGCAAGAGAAGGAAAGAGAGAAGACTAAATGGGGAAGGCCATAAATGTGTGTGTGTATGGGTGTTTGGGAGGGGTCAAAGTGAAGTCACAGCAAATGCTTGGTGCCTCCACACTGCACAGCCTGACTGCTCCCAGAGAAACCAGAGCGCAGCTGCCTGTGACTGGAGCTGCGGCGTGTGCAGGGAAAGGACATGCCTCCAGAAAAGGAGATAGAAATGAATCCCAATTACTGGATACTGCCTGCATCCCGTAACGAGCTAAACAGAGAGGGGGATGAGCAGGGCCAAAAGAAGCAACCTTCAAACTGCATCTGTGCCTTTGCTAAGCAAACAGCTCCGCTACCCAAGTGAGTATTCTACCACTTCTTACTGAGTCATATTAGCTCTCTTTAAAAAGCCATCAGAGTTAATGTAATGCTCACATACCATCGTGAAAATCCTGTACCTGCTTTTGTAGGTATAGGACCTATTATTAGCAAGGTATTATTATCTGTCATTTGGATTGTAAACTGTCTTACTGTGAGCTAGCTCATGTGGATTGCTCTGCATCAAGCTCCTAACCCTGCCACAGCTACTCTTCTGTAAATTTCCATGTGGACACATTCATTTCGAGATCAGAATCCAAGGAGGATTTAATGAAGCTCAGCAGTACTCCAGGATGTGTTCAGTGCCTTCCATCACGGAGCCAAACCTCCTTCAGGACTTGCGCCCACTACAGGCAGAGAATAATTGCTTTGGCAGGGAGAGGAGGATGAGACAGTGGGGAAGGAGTTTCAGTGCTTGTGCTGCGAGGGGTGTGAACCAAATCCTCCTCTCGGCTCCACTGCATACAACAAACTTTCCCACCTCCCCACGTTTTTGAACCAGAGAGATCCTAAGACTGCCAGGAAGGCAGGGCTGAGGTGGACAGGGGGCATTGCCACTGCAATTGTCAACCCCAAGCTTTGGAGAATAACTAGGTTTGGAGCTGCTCAAACAAGACCAAAAACAATGACACCACCTGTGGAGATATAGGGGCACAAAATGGGGTGTTCCTTTCCTCATCCTGGCGCCTGAGCAAAGGGAAGCAGGTTTAGCAAAATAGACAGCAGTTGCTACAAAGGGGAATGTTTCTTACAGTCACTGTGCACAGCATAGGGAGGCAGCAGGCTGATGGGGGAGAGATCATCTTCAGGTCCCTCTACCACTGAAGGGGACCCCTTGGGAGGCGTCTTACCGGTGGGCAGGGGCAAGGTGGAGACCGTGTTGAGCAGCACCACGCAGACAGCCACAACATCCCATAACTTCATCTTAGATCTCCTTCCAACACGGGCCCCTGGCAGAAAGGAGAGGCAGGGTGAGCTCCCAGCTGCTATGTTCCTGCAGTCCTGCCCCCGCCCTGCCAGCCCTGAGACAAAGCTAAGCAGTTTTGCACCCCAGATCACAGTGGCTCACCCATGCCAGGCCTAAGGACAGCGGATGGAACAACAACCTGCTCCCTGTGCAGACAGAGAGAGTGAGGCAGGCTCTTCCCAGCGAGTGAGTGATGTGGGAGAGAGGCACAGGATGGCCTCCAGTCCCTCTATGCCTGAGAAAGCTGCACTGGGGAAGGAAGGCATGCAGGCCCCAGAAGTCTGTTTCTAGGGATATGGGAGTGCTACCATGTCCCTGTGCTTGCTGGCAGGGGGCAGGTCACCTTGTGCTTACCAAGCACCTGGGCAGCACCAGGGCACTTGTTCTCAGGCTGGACCAGGGAGGAGTGGGCTGATCTGGGGTGCTGGTCTGTGCAGGTTTGATGTGCTTCAAGCTTTCCCTCACTGCTTTCTTCTTTCTTTTCCCCTTTCTTCTTCCCCCCCACCCTTTCCCTTTTCAATCCTCTCTTTCCTCTTAATTTTCTTGTCTCCTTTTTTTTATCTTCACTTGTCACCTTTTCTCCTTATACTCTTCTTTTTCCCCATTCTTTCCCCTTTCCCTATGGTCTTCCCCTTTTCTTCCTGTTTCCTTTCCCCCCTACTTCAAGATTTCCTTTTTCCTTCCCCTTATATTTTTCCTTTCCTCTTTGTTTCCATCTCCCTTTAATTTTCCTCTTCTTTTCCCTTCCCTTCTCATTTCCCACTCCTTGTATTCTTCTCCTTCCCCACTCTCTTTCATTCTCTCTTTTTTTTTTTTCACCCATCCTCTGGTTTTTTCCCTTCCCTTCTCCCCTTCCCGTCCCTTGTCCCTTTTTTTTTTCCCCCCCTCCTCCTAATTGTCCGGCCGCCCTGCCCGAAGTCTGCCACAGCACGTACCCGCTGCCCTCTGCACGCCGCCCCGGGGTAGCAATTGCCCCCAGCCCGGTTCGGCTTGGCCCGGCGGCGGCACAGGACAGTGTTCGGCCCGGGAGGAGCAGCCCCGCCGAGGGGGAACGGCGGAGGTCCCGGTGCAGCGCCGGGCTTAGGGCGCGGCTGCCGCTCGGTGCGCGCTTTCTCCGCCGGCCGCTGCCTTCGCACCTTGTCGTGTTCGGGGAGCTGCGGGGTGTCCCCGGAGACAGCGCCCGCCCGCCCCGCCACCCTCCCCGCGCTCCCATCCTCGCCCTCACCTCTGAGCTGGTCTCGTCGGACCCGAGATGGACATTAACGCCGTGGAGTCGACCGGACGGCCGGCCGATTCATGTGGGCAGGTCGGGGTCCGACTGCCGGCACCCTCTTTGCTCAAAGGAGGCGGGAAAGGGGACCCGTATGGAGGAGCGGGTGCGAGGTCGCAGGTCTGGATGGAGGCAGCGGGGAGCCGGCAGCACGGTCCCCGGCGGCCTCCCCCGCCGCCGCCGCAGGTGCTGTGCCCGCGGCAGGAGCGGCGCCGCGGGGCTCTCCGCCCGCCCCGGCCCCGGAGCCGCGCTCAGCAGCGGCGGGAGCGGCCCGAGCCGCGGGGAGCGCCGCCTGGCAGCGGGAGCTGGCGCTGGGTGCTGCGCTTGGGACCCTGCCTGGAAATCTGAGAAAGACACTCCATCAACAACTGCGGGGAGTCAGATGAAGACATCAGCGCTCCTGTAACGCCAGCTGGTCCAGCACTGCCGGGAGCCGCGCACCGCTCGGACACGCACACCGCGGCGGGAGAAAGAGAAGGAAAAAAAAAAAAAAAAAAAAGAGAGAAAAAAATACCAAGGAAAAACCCCACCCCAGTGGAGGAAGGAAGGGTAAAACGATTAAAAAATAAAAATCAACCCCCCCCCCCCTCAGCCTGCTGTGAGAATCAGAGGACGGCACTGGGGTTTGTAGAGCCGGTAGCAGCAGCAGCGAGGCTTCCTCCTCCAGAGCGGGGTCCCGTCGCGGTGAAAGCTTAGATCCAAGAGGGAGCGCGGCGGGAAGCTGGGCCGGTATCGGGAGCGCCCGCTCCGCCTGGGCCTGGGCGCGCCGGGCTCCCCGGGAGCCGGCGGGGTTGGGTGGGGGCTTGGGGCTGGGCGAGGCGCGGGGAGCGCCTCACCCGCGGACGGAGCGAGCGCGGAGCCGGACGTGCGGACGCGGGGGCTTTGCCAGGGCGACTCGGCGCCGCAGATGGATTTATAGGGCCCTTTGGCAGTGACGCGCCCTCCGCTGATTCGCTTTCAGACCCAAACACACGCTGGCCCCCCGCACCGGACCCCGCGGAGCCTCCAAATATCTCCCGGCTGAAGTCACCGGCCCGACATACCGTGGGTTGTGCGGCCGCCACCGCTGCCCCGCGGCACCCGCTGGCCCCGCGGCGACGGCGGGGCCGGGCCGGGGTAACCCAACACCGCGTCCCTCCCCAGCGCCGCTCGTCGCGCTCCCGCGGACGGACGGACTGACGGACCCACCGACGGCCGGCGGCGGCGGAGGGGAGGCCGCCCCCTCCTCTCCCTCGCCGGCCGCAGGTGCCACCGCGAGTCCCCGTGGAAGCCGCGGTGCGGGGTGCGGAACCTTCGCGCAGCCCAGCCCAGCCCCTGCGCGGGGGGTGGCTGTTGGACTCTCCGAAGGCCGCGGCAAAGTCGCTGTAAACAGTGTCGACTTTCAGCCCTGCGCCGTGTATTTATGACTCACGCAGTTGTCCGGAGGTATGAGATCCTCCTGTCTCCGGTGCTGCGGAATTAGCGCGGCGCAGCCCGGGCGGGCGGCTGGGCAGCGCAGGGTTTGTGCAGACGGTCCGGAGACGGCTCCCTCCGCCTCGTGCGGCTTCTCTTTTAAAATAGTCTTTGCTTCTGGAGGATATTTATTTTTTTCTGGGGGAAAGCACTCGGGTATGGGACGGGGCAGCGAAATCCCCAGGAGACCGATTCGGTCCCGGAGCCCCCGCGCCGGCACAGCGCCGAGCACCGGAGCTGCGGGACGGAGCGACCCTCACTGGGCATAGCCGGGCCGCCCGCAACGATGACACCTGGCTGCGGGTTTGTTTCGCCCGCCCTCCGGCCCAGGTGTGCGTATATGTGTGGTTACGGTTGTGCACTCACACGTGTGCGCACCGGCTCGTCTCTTTCTATCTTCCGGGTAAGGGCAGCAGCCCCCACGCAGTCCCTTCGGGGACCGCTGCCCATCCTGGACCCCGCGGGCACGGCTGCCTGATGCAGCGACGGCGGCCAGAGCTGCACCCCAGGGCAGGGATGGTCCGACAGGGCGGAGAAAGGGGCGCTGAGCCCCGTCCGGACACCGCCACCGTCAGCGGCAGCGTGAGCTGCCTATTCCCGACTGCTCAATCGCCTGCGCCACCTCGTCTGCTGTGTGCGACTTTCCCTCTTCCCATTCCCCCGCGTTAAATCGCAGGCCCTGCATGGGGAGGATACAGGAGGCAAGTGGGACCAGCTCTTGCTGCATGCCCTAGGCTTTGTGCACAGCCCATCCTGCGCCACTTGCACCCTCTCTGCTCCCTTTGGATAGAAAGTGGTGTCAGGACCGTGCATGTAGACTCCAGAGCCAAGTGTGTGCACGCCAACACTTGTTTGCTCTCCATCAGTCTGAAAAGTACATAGCCCTCCAAGCTCTTAATTGTGAAGGAAATCTCAGGCCAGGGGGCTGTAGCACAATAGAGGGGTGTCACAGTGAACTCATTAGACAGAGTGGGAATGGGAATCAATCCCTGTGACCTCCAGGGGATAGTGAAGGTTTTTGAGATGCTTATTGGGAATTTGGAGGGATGTGCTGAATGTCATCTGGATGGGCTCCCAGGACAAATATTTCTGCAGAAGGCATCTTCTAAATTTCCATTGGATGACAAGCTGGAGTGACAACATGAAATTTCTTGTGAAGCCCTTTGGGCAGCATGGCTTTTCTACCACTGCAGTCATCTACCTACTAAGGCGAAAATTTCACAATTATCTTCTACTAAATGGGACATTTGTGATGAATTATTTGTGATGAAGTGGCCAGCCTTTCTTGGGACCATGTCCCCATCTCTGCAGGACCAACAGATTTGTGTCTCAGAAATAATGTCTGAAAGTATTACTTTATTAGATTTTTTTTTAAATTTCAGGGTTTTTTTTTTTACTAACTGTGCCATTTGAAGACAGAGTAATTTGCATGAAAGGGATTTCTTCTCCTCAAGTACAGGAGAGTAAAATATTCCCCAAAATAAAATTATCTACTTTATAAATATTAAACACTATTATACATAAATGTAAATGTTCATTTAAAAGTAGTCTTTAGTTTTTTCAGTACAGACAACCTAGTAGTAGGCATCTTGAATAGAAGTTCCTGAAGTACAGTCTCTTTGCAGGCAACAAATGGGACAATGGCAGAACAATCTGTTGAAAAGAAACAGGGCATATGGTACCTGTGCAATAAAGACACAGGCATCTGATAAATGCGCCTGTTTATATATGTGTGCACACCAGAAAGGGACAGGAGGAGGCGTTACAAGAAGCAGTGCTTGATTTGGCTCAGTGACACTGCTCAGGTTGTGCTACGTCTGTCACAAAATTATTTATGTGTAGCTGTGAGATGGGTGATGGATGTGTGCACAGACAGTTATTCCTGGCTCCCACCCTGAGCAGAGCAGAGGAACCTGAGCAGAGCAGAACAAAAGGAAGATACAACTTGGTGTCTGCATTAAAGGTTGGGGACTTAGGCACGCTGAAACGAATGCCTTGGTTGCACTGTTTATGGTGACACAGAGTCCTAGCGTTTTAAGTGTAAGATCATTAACTAAAACTTTACTGCACATATTGGACAAAATGAGCTCAACACATTATTCTTTTGCATGGGTTTTGTCAGTGCAGAGCCACAAATTTTCTTTAAATAACAGAAGGTAATGAAGCCAAGGCAGAGATTGTCCATCTATAATACTGCAGGAGTTTATTTTTCCTTGCTATTAAAAGCTGCTGAAAGCCCATTTTTTAGTTTATGTGTTATTTAGCTCACATGAACCAGAGTGAAAGGAAATGTTAGGCAGATGTCTTAGCTGCACTAATAGGATGGTTGAAATAAATGAAGAGCAAACCTGCTAGTTCTTAATCACAAAATAATGTACCTGCCTCTCCCTGTGCTCCCGGCACAAATCTCTTGGTAAGGAGGGTTACTGAGAGCCCTGTGCACTCCTTGATGGAAAGTAAAGTAGCTGCTGAAAGATTTCCACAGTTCTATTAAAAGCTAACAAAACCTAAAAAAAAGAGAATTGATTATATGTTTCTATACAGATCTTGAAAGTTTCGGAGCTGCTTGAGATAAAACTCTTTTTGGTGAAGAAAAAAAGAATGTCTGCTGTCAGGAAAAAAAAAAATAACAGGAAGAGAAAAATGATCTATTCAGACCTAAATATGTCTTTACATTGTAAAGGTTGATTCTTTTAAAACAAGCTAAAAAGCTGCTTGATATTATGCAGTATGGTCTCGTTTTTTGTTTATATGTGTCAACATGATGTATAGATCTCTTAAGATGTCAAGCGCTCCATACTGTAATTTCTAAGTTACCTTTGAAATATGAAACATGGTTTCCTAGTCATAGTATGACTGCTCAGGCAGTAAGTGGTGGTGGTTTCTTTGGTATTAGTAACAGAGAAGACCATGCTATTGTGGAAGCAAGTGCCCTCGGAAGTCATCCGAGTACCAGGAATATGCACCAAGCGGCTGCATGCCTGGGGAAGCAGCTGTGTTTTGGGCCACAGCTGCCTGCTCCCATGTGATTTCAAATCCCCTTGGTCATCCCTAGGCCTGGAGGAGATCCCTGCAGCATTCGGTCATTGCCTGAAAGGGCTTTGAGCATTCATTCCCTTTCTTTAGTTAAGATGATTAAAGTTTGTAGTGAATTTATCGTTCTGGGGACATGGGTGGTCTGTTATGGTCTGCACAGATATCCAATGGCAGGACCTGCTGTTCCTGCATCCCATGGGACATGTATTATCACGATTTAACTGGTGGACAAGGGGGTGAGACACTGATTAAGGACTGGAGCGAAAATTTGGCAGCTGTCTGGGTAGGGCAGGTTTGTTGGGGCCTATGAAGTGCCCACCTTGTGCTGGAGCCCAGATAACCCACTCAAGCAATCTAGTTAAAGCTATCCCTAATTGCTGTGTTTATTAGAACTATTGTGAGCCAGTGCCAAGGTCTGTTCTTTAGCCTGGGGGCTAACTGCTGCCTTTTGACCACATCCTTCTCACTCCTGCCAGAGAGGCTGGCTGCAGGGTGTGGCTCATGGCCCCTGTGGTCTTGTGCACCCATGTGGGATGAGGTTTTCTGGGACAGCACGGGTCCTGGCATGCCAGTGACTGTTCTACCAGGGTGATAGCATCAATGGTTGGGTCTGGCAGCATCCCTGCAGTGTTTATTTTCCCGGGATAGGTGCAGCCAGCGTGTCTGCACGTGCTTCAGGCAGACCTCCCAGTGCAATAGGTCTCTTCTTGCTGTGGTGGGAGAAGGGGAGAAGATACCGTGTTTCTAAAACGGGTGTGAGATGTGGTAAGTAGGGTTTAAGAGCAGCCTTTAAGAGCAGCAACCTCTTTCGGTTGGTATTTGCACAACTTTACTGTAGATACCTACTTGGGATTGCTTGACTTGTATATTTAGAGGTGAAATTTAACATGCCGTGGGGAACACTGTAAGCAAATTGTGTTTAAGAGTTCATCTGGTCAGTGTCCTGTGCCCAAATTCCCTCCATAGCCGAAGTTCCTTTATTCTTTACGAGCCGTTTTCCAGGGAAAATACCAACAGATCATGCAAAGCTTTTCTGCTAAAGCCTTTCATGTAGTAGTTTTCTAGCAGAAAGTCATTCAAAGGGCTAAGGAGTCATGAACTCGTGACCTATTCTAGTGGCGTACTTTGAAGTGGAGCCTGATAAGAGAGGATTTAAACTTGCTAATTAACAGTAATTGTAACAGCTGTCACATGCTGCTACTGTTTTAATTGGCATTAATCACAGCTGCACCTGTATTATGCTGCCACTAGGATTCTGGTGTATTTAATCTCAGAATGTGGCACCTTCTGAGAGATTATGAGATCATAAAAGCATGAGGGCAACGTATTTGTCAGGGTTGAAGGTCACTAATCTGTGCTGAAAGCAGCCAAGAAAAGTAAGCCATGCAGAGGGAGAACTGGAACCAGCAGTGACACTTAGCAAAAGTGGTGAGTTTTACTCTTTGGATTCTCTCTCCCAAGATTTTTTTTTTTCTGAATTTGATTTCTGCTGTTGGATATTAGCAAGAGGCATAAGGAAGGTCTTTTTGAAGTATTTATTAGCTTGTAAGTACTGCCAGGAAAAGCTGTTTAAAAAAATGCCTCAAAAACCCATACACCAAACACCATCAAATTTCATGGGATAAGGAGCAGAAGCTTGATTCTTTTGGATCAAGATCCATGTTGGCCTCTTACTAAGGCTAGGAAGAAACATCTGAGTAATCTGAATGACTGTGATGCATTCAGCAGAGTATTTGGCTGTTTGCTTGTGGCAGATTTGCAGCTGTAAGTGTGTTGTCCTTATAAACCACTGGAATGTCAGATAGCACTGGTTATCCCTAGGTCTGTTGGTTAGGCAGATGTTTCTATTAGAATGAGCAGACACACATTGTCACTGGAGTTGGTTATGAGAACAACTGGGCTATAAATCCCCAGCTTCTTGCTTATATGTAAACATCATGTGGAGACAACTGACTGATACTTTTTCTTCTTCTTGCAAATGTGGAGTTATGGCAGTATTTGTTTAATTTTTTTTTAATAAAACAGTTATACTCTGTGCTGGCTACTAGCTTGTATTGCTTCAACATACTGGCTTACATTGATAAAACTTCACTATGACTGAAACTAGAAATATTTTTTTTTTGGTTTCTGTGTTCAGGAAGTTTCATTTATGATTACACTTTAACAGAGCAGAACACTTATGTCTTGTTACAAATTCAGAGAAAATAGCTCACAGGCAAAATAAGCATAACAATAATATACAGAGCTGTGAACTTACCCATATGACAGTCTTCAGCAGCTAGAAAAAAAGGTTCTTAAAACTTGGGGCTATGGTCTGGGATGAAAATGCAAACTGACACATTTTATTTATACCAGGCTACTTCTAAAATCACTCGGTAGGAGCACTCTTGCCTGTTTTTCATGAAATCTCTGCATGAACTGTGCATATACCTCTCTCTCCCTTAGCAAGGAAAAGTATGGGGGGACTGTACCATGATCTTGCCAGCACCTCTCTGGTCTCCATAGTCAGTCAGACCTGGAAGAGCAATGATCCACATGATCTTCAAAGATGTTCATCTGAAGTTTAGGTTTAAGATCTCAATGCTCAGTTCAGCATTGAACTGAAACATTGACTTTGAGTCAAAGATGGCTAGCATACTTAGATATGTGGAAGCTTCTTGCAGAATTGGTTCCTTTGTATGTGTCAGCCTGAAGTTATATTTTTACTGCTTTTGTGTAGGGGAGGTGAAAAAAATAGACAGTACTAATTAGAACTGAAACAGAGAAATATGTACATGAGTAATGATGGAAGGTGGAATGGAAGGTGGATGGTGGTGGAAAATGAGGGAAGCTGTGAAGTAATCCAAGCTATCATTAGCCATTTTCACCAGAAGGATATGATCAGTCCAAAAAACAGTGACAGAAACATTAAAATTTGCAACAAAACCCAAAATTATGTTGTCTGTCTTGGGATGGTGGGATGCTACAAGGCTTCATAGATAACTGTTGATAAGTTTTCCTCAAAGGTTTAAAAGTATCTTCTCCCATAAAAGTTAATACAAAATCAATATTGGGAACTCTGTCTGCTCTTCTTATTCCAGCAGTACTTAATTGACTTCATTGTGACAATTTCCTGAGTGACCAATTTCTTCCAGACTCAGTGTGGTGCTGCTGGATGAGGGATAGCTCCAGTTTGTGAAAAGCTATTTCCTCTGCAAAATATTATAATCTTTAGTCAAACCAACCTTTTGCTTTCCATTCCTCTCTGTTCAGATCCTCTCCCAACATCACTTTTTCCATAAAATATCTCACCTGTACTCTCTGAGAGTCTGTATCAGCTTTTCAGAACTTATGGTTTGCTTGGGGGAATGGAAATGAGACATGGAAACAAAGATAAATCCTTTTGTAAGAAGAAATTAACTCTTGTGCAGGAATAACTATTATATAATTATTAGGTCAGATCCCAAGGAATTAATTTGTCTGGAAATTGGGAAAAGGGTGATTTCCCCACAGCTTTCCTTAGTTATGTTTCCCTTTGTATTCCTTTTCTAGGACCTTTAGAAAGGAGCTGGGGAAAAACTGGAAGGTCTCCTCAGGAAGAACATATGATAATATGGTGGAGGCAGTTAAAGACTGTTTGTTCAGACCAATTAATTTATTTTCTTGGCATTTTTAAAGTGGAGATGGGCATATGCTTTGTTTGTTTAGGAAAAAAACTCAGAATCATCTTTTGCTATGGGAATGGGAGGCATGTGTCAGAACACTACAACATATGAGGAAAATCTGGGGAAGACTTAATCAAGGTAGCTTTTGACATCAGGCCATTTTATCCCAAATCATCAACAGAATCCTTAATTCAGAAACAATCCCAGGGTAGCAACCAAGCCATTTTTTTCCTGAAATGAAGGACCCTTCTCTTTCTGACAACCCAGGACATAAGCCCAATTCTGGTCCCAGTATCTTGTCAAAATTTCAGTGATGTTTTGCTTTTTCAATGCACCTTGGCACTTTACCGTTCCAGGATGGCCACAGCAGCTCTCACTTTTCCATACCGAAATTTTCCCTGTTTTCCTCTCTCCATGTGCTGCAAGCAGCCCCTGCCACCCACTCTAAGTAACCCTACCATCCACTGCTTCTCACCTCTCACTTTATAGGTTCTCTTCTGTGATTAAAACCTGCTGTTCCCTCCTCTGCCAGTCTTTAATCTTCAATGATGTCCTCATCAGAGACAGGAAGGGCTTGTGCCTGGCTGCCAGCAGGGGTGTTGCTGGGGGCAGCTGCTCCTTGGATCATGGGAATGGAGGGTGCAGGCACCAGGCACGGGTCCTTTCTGTTCACAGCTCCAACACTTACCTCTGTGCTGGCAATATAAGACAAAGCACTAATTTAAACAAAACTAAAAACCCAAAACTCCCACTGTCCCCCTTCCTCCACCTTTCAAATGAAAAGAAAAACCAAACCCATGACATTTACATGGTCCTCCAAATCAAAAAAAGAAAGAAAAAGAAGCCCCAAACTCAAAGAACTGTTGGGTACTGAATCTCCTGAACACATAATTTCATCTCTATTCCCTTCATGGAAATTCCAGTCCTTAGCACGTTCCCCAATTTATACTAAGGCAGCTATAGAGCTTAATGAATTTTCTCTGTGCTTTTTAAATTTATTTGTTTTATTTTTGTGTGGGAGAGAGAGAGACCAGAGAACTGGAATTAGGATTAATGCACACAGACACTCCACACTGGTCCTCTTGAACCCTATTGCCCTGTTGCTTTATTTTGGGAAATTCACAATGAAAGGTGTTAGGAGAGGTATTGTGAGTTAACATCGCCTCCCCCCAGCCCTCCCATTTGTGTCAGGCACCTTAGGTGCCCAAGTGAGAAACAAGTTTGCCAGATGCCTTTTCAGTATTTCATGGAGGGTACAGCCTCTGCAGAGGGTAAACCAGCCTACCTCAGAGACGAGCAACAGCTTTGTGTGTCATCATTGGTGTTAGAGGAAACCAGAGTTGATCAGTCTCGTAAAAGAGGATCTCTGCCAAACAGGCTTGGATGAAAGCAGGGTAGAGAGGACCTGCTTTCCCATGGTTGGATATATGTTGGTAGGAGTCCTGAGGCTTATTTTTCACACACAGCATTAGTTCTGCGTTCTGGGCTGGCTGCTATAAACACTTGTATGCCTATAGAAACACACACACTTGACTCTGTGCCCTGGGGTTCAGAAAGCCCTTCCCTCACTCCCCAAAACTTCCATTGCTGGGAATGACTTGCTGACCTAATTTCTGAGGTGTTTCTGGCCTAAGTTTCTGCCTCTGAGCAGTGTCCTAGAATGAATGCTTCTCTTGTCCAGCCCTTGCTCTGTGCCTACACTTCACACACACACATATGCAACATACAGACAGATATTCCTCTCTTCATAGTTCCCTGCAGTACAAAGGCTAGAGGGACTTAGCTGTGCTTCTTCTGGTCTCTGCCAGGTTTTCTTGGCAGAAAATTTGCAGGCAGCTTCTCACAGAAGAAGATGTAGCCTAAGGAGAAATGTGGTTTTTGGCTTGTTCCCTGACTCCAGGGACCAGCACAGGTGCATGGGAAAATGCAAGGGCAAAGGCCCTGAGCACGGCAGAAAATATGTAATGATCACCTAGTTTAATGAATTATTGCAAAGCTGATGACATCTGAGTAGACAAATGCTAATAGTGGTGTTATGAGTGTGCAATCTCTCAGGTAAGGTTCCTTGGGATGTCATCACCTGTCTGATGGGCAAAGGGAAGAGAAATGCCTTCATCATTTAGCAGCTGCACTCCCAATAACTGCCTGCACAAGCACCAAAGCTGAAACAAACTCCACATTTTTTTTTGTCTGCTCTCTGTGTTTCTACTGTAGATTGTGCTGACTAGGAAATTAGAAACACATGGGAGTAGTTCACCCCCTTGGCTTCATCACAGCTATAGATGTTTTCCTGCAAGATTTAGAGTCAGCTTGGCACACACAATTTTAGCAGTCCAAGAGTTTTTCTGTGACTTACAATCTGCAGAGAGGGAGAGTGACTGCAAAGATCTGTTTGAAATGGCTGATTAGTTTCTGGAAATCATCTGAAAGTTTGATTAATAGGCAAGTATTTACTGTCATCTATGGTCATTAGTGATAATATTAAACCCTAGTGTAAAACACAGTAAGCATCTGTATTCCTGGTATTTTACTTGGGAAGACACCTAATGCTGGACTTCTGCATAGAGAATGGATCTGTAATTAAGCCCCTCAAATGTAGAAAATTGAAGTCTCTAATGATTCAGTTTAAACTGGCAGCACTGGACAGTGTTCAGAGGAGCTGATTCCTGTTGTGAGTTACATTTATTTCTCTGTGGTCTAGGACTTCCCCCAGGTTGGGAATGTAATTTTTTTTGCTGCCTTGAATGTGGTAAATCTTGAATGTGGCAAATCTTGTGGTCAATTCCTTGATTGTTGATGCTTGCTTACCTGAGCCCATTCACCCCCCTGATGCTTTTCAGGTACTCCCTTGGCAGCCACACTCCAGGTTACTGTGTGTCTTCTAGGCTTCTGCTTTTCCATCTCTTCATGCTTTTCCCAGGAAAGTTGTGTGTTTTGATGTGGTAATACATGTCGTTCATAATCTGTTTTTCTAAAAAATTCTTATTTGTCCTCTATACTCATACACTCATATACACTCTCATCATGACTAGATGATCTGGAAACTTACTCTTGATTACACTTTCAGCAACTGCTTTGAAATCTGTACTCTGTTGTTCATCTTTTCTCTTAGGTGCTATTTCTTAAGGGTCTTTACCAGAGAACTGCAGTTGCAGGAAGAAGAATGAATGTTTGAATTATTGCTTTTTCCTGGGATGAGCTCTTCCCTTTTCAGAAATATCACCACTGTGCATCCTGGACCTGCAGCTCTTCTATTTGAAATACTTGGCTGTGTACTTGTCTTGTCTGGGTATGTGGGAAATAAATTTTTGGGCTAAAGTGTCTTCCTTACACTACAATAGTAAAGTTTTTATTAGATGTTTTAAAATTATATTCAATATCTGATCATTTTTGCAAGTTAAGTAAGTGTTGCATCTCCTAGCTATTGCTTTAGGAGATTTACTTGCTTTGATATTTTTGTTTTTTAAAATAAACTTAAAAAAATTTGAGGGTTCTCATAGCTATTGACAAAAAGTGTGTTTAGAATAGTGGAGATACTCTCTAGACTAACGTGAGTTAACAAAAGGCTATTTTGCCTGTGCATCTTTCCCTGACAATGGTTTGTTTATAGACATTTTTATCTGCAATGCCTTTCATGATGGTTTACTACATATAAAAAAATTGCCATAATTTGTTTTGCACATACTTCCAGGTCTCCACCAGCCACTACTGAATACTATTCTACATCTTTGCTTACATTTGGTTTCAGTATATCCTTTGAGGTAATTTTCTTTCCAAAGATTCTATGCAGCCCTTCAGGGTTTGAACCTGAGCTCTTTTTTCTCTGTGCAATCTGGTCACACCTTTCATTCTCTAAAGGGCCAGCAGATAGCAGCCTGCTTGTCTCACCCGTTCATAAATTTATGCAGACTGGGCAGCTGCTACTTCATCCCTGAAAGTCCCTGCCCAAAGATGCCAGAGATACTGCTGCCCTTTCAGTCTGTAAATCAGAACTGAAAGTTTCTTTCCCACAGGACTCTCATCTGTCAGCTGGCTACTGCATGCCGAGCTATTCTATTGTGGATCATTTGGAAAGCATTTCTTGGCCCTGATCCTCAGAGGGACTGAGAGCCCCCCCCCCCCCCCCCCCCCCCGTTGTCCATGAACTCCGTTTAGGGGGGTGAAATGGCTTTGCAGGCTAGAGCCCGTGCATGTCACAGGCTGAGATGCTCTGTGCTGTAAGGGGTGGCAGGTTTTCCACTGACCTGAAGAGGAGCAGGACTGAGTTGTTCCATTGTGTTTTACTTAAAAAAGCAAAGGTCATTTGTGATCAGGATGTTTTAAGAAAAAGTATCTATTAAAGGAAAAAAGTGTTCCATTGTTGGGCACAAGTGACAAGATAATGCAGTCCAGGAGTTTGATTAAAATAGCTTTTCTATTTTTAAGGCAATTCCTTTAAAAGCATGTTTGACTTTTGTGTAGGTGATAAAATCCTGAAAACCTCTCAGGACAGCATTTGGGTTTTGTTTTCCTTATGATACGACAGTAACTATCGTGCTTATAGCTTTCAAAGCATCGTTGCTCTGAAATAAACCTGCTGGACTAAATGCATTTGGATGAGACATATTTTTGAGCACTTCAGTTTTACTCATTAAATAGAAAACCTGATGCAAACTGATGTTTAGCTCCCGATTGATTCCAAGACATTGGAAGTTTAACATTGACATTTCCAGTGACAATGTGAATTTCTGAATATTCTGAACTTAAGTTCCAGAATAATGCACATGCTCACACACATGTCCCCCACCACTAAAATACACAGAATATCAGACAGGAGCCTGGTAATGCCATGGGAGTTGCAGGATGGATTTTGTTGAGAGGTGTGGTTCCCAATCCAGTGAGTTTGTTTATTCCTTCTGAAGTAAGTCAAAACAGTTTTGGTAACACTGTCAGCATGCCACTGCTGCTGTTGACAGCAGTAATAAACACCACCTGAAGGGCATGAGAGAGACTGCCCTGCCCCACTGCTGTGGGAAGCAGGACTCTCTCTTCCCTATGCAGGATAAACACGGAGTTCTCATCCTGGGCCAGGCTTCTCTTGCTATACAAAGATATAGGAAGGAGATGAGCTAGACATATATAACAGCTTTTAGGATATTGTATACTTGTATGCATTTAACTTAACCATAATTTTTTGTGTGTTTCAAGAAAGAACTCATTCACTTTCAGGAGTTACCAGTCAGACCATCAGTGTTAGCTCTGGAAAGTGTGCTAGTGAAACTCGAGTTCTTGATTATTGGCTGTGGTCATTAGCCCTCGGTTCACACCAAGCTTTCCTGCCAGAAAAGCTCTGTTTCAAAAATGCATTGTCTTAGATTATTTTATGGGCAGAAATCTTATCTTCTGGTGGGTTTGAAATATTACAGCACCAGCAATCATAATATCACAATAATTTTATGTTGTGATAAAAAGCTCTTGAAGGGAAGAAGAAATGAAAATTTAAAAAATTCCATTTAGATATGAACAATATTCACATCTGCATTTTGATCAGCTCCATATATAGAAAGAACCCTTCTGCAGACAGACAGTGACACGCATTGACTCTAGATGCTGAAAACAGCTGTCTTCTGCATGTAGCAAATAATTATTTTGTACAGCTTACTGACCTTTTCCTTTTCAAGTTTACCAGAGGTACAGTCATCACTCAGTACACAGGATGCTGAACTACTGAGACCAAATTTTCAGTTTGATGTGATCACTTAAGCTGTATAAAAATTTGAATTAATTTTGTAGTGAGAGATTTCCACTTTCATTTGCAGCTATCTTAGAGTAAATTCTTATCTGCATCTGAGGCTTGATGTGCTTAGACATGGTGCTGTCTTGCAGACAGTGACTTGTGTGCTTGGTTTCCTACTCATGGCAGGGGAAATTGATGCTTGAAAATTTGGCTCTTAAATGCAGGCACAATTTGAATTTTGTCTCTTCAAACTGTCCCACTGTCTGTGCAGGAAAATTGGTTTTCACTTTCATATGTTAAAGCACCAAAAATATGCTGAGTTTTGCAACATGGCACAGATGCTGCAGGTGAACACAGGTAGACAGGGAAAAAGGAAAGGACAAACAAGTGGAGAGAACAGTACAATGGCCATAAATACCATGGCCATTTCATTTCTGTCCCCTTGGCATGAGTAAAGCCAGAGCTGGAATGGCTTGTCTAGAAGGGGGAGAGGGAAAGTGGCTGAGAAGGGGCACAAAAGCAGTAAAGCTGGAATGGGTGTGAGGTGGGACTAGATCATAGGGCCAAGCTGGACTGGGCAGGGCATTTCCAGCCTAGCCACAGAACTGTTCCTGTGGCTTGTGGATCCATTCTATTATATTTTTTTATATTTGTGTTTTTGCTCCTGAGTCAATGACTTTGGAGGGAAAAGTAAAACTACACTTGAATTTTTCCTACTAGACCCTGGCAGATGTCCTCCCTGTTACTGTGGGAGTAAGGGGTGATGCTGTGGACAGACTCTAGAACTTTTTCCCTCTCTTATGTGCCCAGCCTCAGTGGTGCTGAGAACCTGGCTAGGGCAGAAAATAGCCCAGGATAGTTCCTAAAGAGGAAGATGGGCAAGGGAGGAGTGCTCAAGTGAGCAGGCAGTGTGGTTTTCACCACCCTGGGGGCTGTGAAATGAAGCTCTTCTAGGTGAGTGATCCCGCACAAGGTTGCAACATCACTGTACCAGAGGATATTAATCTAAATTCTGCTTTGCCTTCATGTAAACTATTCCTCTCTGGAGCAGCTTGCACTGCTGCAGCTACACATTTTGTTTCACAGACCCCAGACTGTCAAGCAACCTCACACAAGCATGCGTTGAGCTCATCTGATTGAGCTACATGTGTTTACTTTGTTATAGGTCAACCACTTGAGCCTACCCTCAAGATGAACTTAATGTTTGCGGAGGAAGGGCAGCAGCTATGTAATACTGGAAGAGGCAGAAAACAGAACCATAGCCTTGAACAATGGGAAAAATGCTGTGCATCTTAACTAAGTATTTTATTGCACATGAGAACATACACCTCTAGAAAAAGTTAAGGCACTCTTTTGTGGTGTTTGACCAGAATATGGAAACCTGGTAGGTAAAACAGAAATTTCTCAGTGCCAATTTAATGTAAAACTTGAAACAAGGTATCTACTAAGAAGCATGAGTCTGGTGAATATTAAAAAAAATGGAGCAAAATACAAACAAGCATTTTCTTCTCCCATTGAATGTGGCTAAGCTTTCCACATGGTGAACTGCTTTACCTGCAGGGCTGACTGTGACATGTGCTGGGGACTGAGTGATGTAAAATCTTTCTTGGCAATAAACCTCACTGAAACTACAAATAAAATTTATTACGTATCTAAATTAAATCCAGGGTAATTGTAAGACTGTTTTTTTGTTTGTTTTTGATGCCAAAAGAACAGTAGCTAGAGCTCTGGTTTGACTGAAAGTGTTGTACGTGAAAAACCTTAATGAAACTCTGGTCTTAATAGCACAGATCTATCTGCACTAAAATGTTGCTGTTTTGACTTGGGCGGAAAGTATCTGTTTAATTAGGCTTTTCTGCTCATTTTCATCTCATGGGATTCTGAGTGGAGGAGCCAAAATGAGCCATTACGTTGACTGGTTTTCTTATAACTAAAATCACAGAATTTACTAGTGCAAACAGACATTCAAGCTCTTTCTATAAAAACTAGTGCAAGGATAAACACTGCTCTCTCTGGTGAGAGCAGAGCATAGCTTTTATTATTTGCATCCTAGCTTTACAAGTTAGAAAGTGAGGATTTGAAAAACAAGCACTAAAGTCTGAAAAGAGCTCATTCAAGCAGCTGTAAGAAACCAGAATAGATGAAAAATTCCACTCCTTCTAGGCCTTGTGCTAGCTTTGAATGAAAAAATCAAGTGTAAGATGTTAGGAACATAGTTCTTGGTACTTTCAGCAGAAGCTTCTTCATGGACTTCTACTCTTCACTAGCCCTTAACAGTTTAAAATAACTTGGTGGGTGTCCTGCTACAGTGTTCTCCTATCTCCATACAATCCTAGCTCCTTTTGTCAAGCGTCTGGAGCAGTGTAGTGAACTTCCAGAGCTGTGGTGAGGGCATGGGGCAGCTCCTGTGCAGCTCCTGATGGTTTAGCAGAGGGCAGCTCTTCCTGTGATGGATGTGGGAAAGCAGCTCTGATGCTCCTGCTCTGAAATGCTGCAGGGATAAATAAGGCTGGCATTGTGTCTTGCTCGCTGGATAGTGGAGAGCAGCCTACGTGTAACTTTTAGTCAACACAGGCACACACAGATAATAGACTGTTTCAGCTGCCTCTGGGAACTTCTGTTAGAATCTGCCAGAAGATTCTTTCTGTGGTTTAAACTCTGACATATGAAGAACGCCAATACTTTATATAGACAAAATGTCAGTTATGTGCCCTCAGGCAGCAAGCTAAAAATGATATTACTCTGTTGAAGGATCTCGGTTTAGATAGTTTCAGCTACAGTAAGCTTCTTGATTTAAACTCTGAAGATAGCTGTTCCAGTCAGCAAAAATAAAAATTGCAGGGTGTCATTGGTTTTCCACTGATTTCAAAGTGATTTGAATAAATCAACAAGGAGAAAGATAATTTTCTGACAGGGATTATTGCCCAGTGCAAGAGTAATGGGCAATCACCATGTCTTACATAATGAAAGGGGATGAATGAGCTGCTTACCAAACTCTGCTGACCTACAGTCTGATGGTGCTCTAGTGGCTTCAGTGGCATTCAATTGTGCAGTGTTAGTCTGCTATGGATAGTGACCCCACAGTGTGAAAGCCCTTCATGTCCATGGCCAGCACTGCAGGAAAATTGCTGCTGCCCTGAGGGAAATTGTGTTTGATGAGGAACCACAAGGCAAGGCTGGTAATGCGCACCCTGGTGCCACTGCCAGAGTAGCATGCCCTGAGACAGGCTGAGTCAACAGAGGACAAAAGTCTCAATAGCAGAAGCCAAACAACTGCATGCAGCTCATCCAGAAAATGAAATCAATGTGCTGCAGAGAACTGCTGACAATAAACAGCAAAATAAATGCTACATGTGAGCTGCCCAATTCTTATTTACAGGAAGGTCAGTTTGCATCACTTGGGACAAAAGCACCCCTTGGGTGTTTGCAAGTGATCCTCAAAGAGGAGGATTCTGCAAAACTTAAAGGTAGTGTATAACTTACAGATGAGATTTGGAGCCAAAGCCAGTAATAGCCTGCTGATTTTTAAATCATATAAAAAATATGGCAACACTTTAGTAGCAGCTTTAACTTATGAATTGGAATTTAGGCTGGAGGTTTAAATTACTTTAATCAACAGAAGTTTCTTGGGAGAGACAGCTGATTTTCCTTAGCTGGAAAAGACCATAAAGTGCCAGCCTCTGTGAAAAACCCTGTCTCCAGTTTTAGTCAAACTATTAGCATCCAGGGTTGCCTGATTTTTGAATTCTAATGTGACTGAAGAAATAGAAACTCTGGGCGAGATTTTGATCTTACTCATACCAATGTAAATCCAAGCAAATTCTCCTCAAATCAGTGGAGTTATTCCAGGCTTACATTAGCTTAGCCAGTATCAGAATCTGATCCTTTTATTTTCAGACTACTGGAATTCCTAAAGTAAATAATGTGGACAATTGTTCGAATTCCTGTTATGGAATAAAGAGGTTTTCTAGCAATAACCACATCAGTCAGATCAGGGAGAAAAAGAAGACACAGACAGTAGATAACAAGCAAGGCTAATGAAAAAAAAAACAAGCTGGGAGGAAAAAGGCAACCCTATGAAAATCTACAATGACATAAGCAAATTCTCTAAGATTGCAGCCAAAAGTAGCTTGGGAAACAAAGACTGACATAAGATTTTTATGAGCTGAAAAAGTAATTTTCTCAGGGTAGCCCAGTCTGGGTACCCAGTGGTTGCATGTGTGGCACTCTTGAAGATTTTTTTACCTCATCTATTGTTGCTGCTGGCTGTTGTGTCAGATCTTAGCACTGGATGAATACGAAGAACTGCCAGAGCCTGCATCCTCCTTTCCTTATGTCTAAACACAAAGAAATTTAAGTTCTTTTCCCTGCATAATCAATGTAAGTCATCTCAGTTACTGGGAAGTCATTGGTAACGGCAGTTCTGTCCCTGAACTCTTAATTGTGGACTTAGAGCAGATGTAATACTTTGATAATTATTGAAGAAGTCATGAATGTATTTTTGTCTTCAACAGATCAATGTGAAATTGTCTGTCTGCTTCTCTTCCCCCTAAAAATAACATTTCTGAAGTATGCTACTCATCTGTGAATCAAGAAAACTATAAAAATACGCAGAACTGTATGTTCTAATATAAGCTGAGTACAAGACCTAAAATTATATCTTCTAATAGTAAGTTATATTTTGGTTATATCTTTGGTAGTGTAGGATGTATTTGCATAACATTTTTCTTTTAATTTATGCAGAAGAGCATAAGTAAAGCAATGTTTCTCATACTAGAAAGCCTTATCCTTTCTGAAGGGGTAAGCAAGAGCCTCTCCCTGGCTTACTGAGAGGTCAGCTGGGTATCTTCTCTCCATCCAAAATAACGAGGGTGAAACTAAAATTGTTCACAGTAGATGGCTTCAGACAGTGGGATCACTGCTACTGCTTTCTTGTGAAGTCCTGTACCAGGAACTCCTCCAGAGCAGCATGCTTTGCCTCTCCATGCATCTGCTTTGGGAAGGTTGTAAGTGAGCACTGATTGATGTGGTATAATTTCATTGATGCTTTTCCAGATCCCGTTACCACAGAAAATCATTATTTTCTGAATCACTTCCTGCTGTATACAAAACTCAACTGAATGGAGCAAGAGCTGGAGAAGGAAGATATGAGTAGCTGTACTTTTAAGTGTGATTTCACTTTAATTAAATTATCTGAATACAGTAGTAATGTTCCAGGCCTGCTCAAAAATCCCTCTAAAGATCGTGGTTGCCCATTGAAGTGTATGCATGTGGAGAGCGGCTCATTTAAAGTGGGAAAATCTCCCTTGTATCTTTACAATTTGCTACTTTAGAACAAACTGGAGAAAGAGGTCCCAGTCACCAGTGACTCAGGACACTGTCTATTTAACCTCAAGAAATTAAATCAGAGTGTAAATTTGTCTAAGTGATAGAAGATGCAGATGTAGCTGGCTATGCTGGACTAATACAGAACCCTGCTGTACAAGGATGACCCCAAGGTTATGTGCACCTTTTAATGGAGCATAGGTGGCTGAGGAACCAGCCAACCAATTTTAGCATCTGTTTTCCACTGGGTACTTTTTTTTGCCAAACTATTTTCCTATGAAGCAGCCCCAAAGTGAATGATTTCTGAAAGTCAGGCATACCATGTAAAAAAACACAGGATAACAAAACTTTTTTCATGGCCTGAAGGCAAACGATTTTCCCATGGCAATCATGGCCAGAAATTTTTAAAGTAGCTCCTGGGAAAGGATATGAATCAGAGTTTGGATGACTTTTGGGGTGGTGCGTGAGTGGGATGGGATATACATCGTCATATCTAAGCAGGAGAACAGTTGTAGCTGGGAGGAGAATAATCATTTCCTCAAAGTAGTCTAAGGGCTGTGCAGGCAAGAGCAAAAGTGGACAGGCTGAGAGGCTCTTCAGCCAACACAGAGGGCATATAAGAAAGATAGACTTTTTGCCAGGGCCTGAAGTGACAGCACAAGGTCTGATAGTTTCAAACTGAAAGAGGGTAGATTTAGACTGGACATACAGAAGAAATATTTTTGCAGTGTGGCTGGTGAGACACTGGCACAGGCTGCCCAGAGAAAATGGATGTGTGAATGCAGTTGCCCCGAGAATTGTAGATTATGGATTTTTAGAAATTCTACTGGAGATGGCTTCACAGTGCTTTGACTGTATGTATTGTAATCGCATTTACTATTTTAGGGTAACTTCTAGCTCAGCAGTTTATAGGAAACTGCCTGGATTGTACAATTCTGGTTCAAATCCAAGGCATATTTCACACTTTCAGGAGCCTCCAGCAGAGATGCTGCAGAGAAAGCAGTCAAGGGCAAAGACTAGGCTGAAGGCCTGATATTTAGGACAATATATTTTCTTAGGAAGGCAAAAAAACCTAACTGTCTTGATGGCGCCCTATACCTAAAAATTCCCCAAAAACCTTGCATGGGGAGCAAGGTTAATCTCTTTAGTTTCTACAGGCTAAATTTCAGACTGAAATTTTCATGTTCCATTTAGTAACAAGTTGCAGAGAAATTAAGATGTGATATATACACATGCACATGCACATACACATGTACATATACATACACACACATGTACATCTGGGAGAGCAAACTGCTAAACAAGTCTCTCAAAGATTGACTTGTTGAAGTCTATAATTTCTGTGGGGAGGCAGAATGAAACAGATTAGTCTTCATGCAGCAGAAATGTAGGGAGGAAGCCTTTTCTAGCCTTGAGATTGTGATCTAGACATAAACAGTAATTTGCTTCAGCACTAAAATGTATATCCAACTGAAATTTGATTTTATTGCTGCAGGCAAAAATTTGCTCATATGATTTGTAACTACCTACATAACTACCTCTTTTAACTTTCTGTGTAAGGATTTATGAAGATTTATTTCCTGTCCTCTCAGTTTGACATTCTAACCAAAATAGCCATTTAATTCCAATGTTCCTGCTAATTTGTCTATTTGCTGTGGCTTTAACCTTAGTTTGACTGGGTTTTGGGGCTTATTTGGATTAATATTAATAACTATTTAGTCTTAGTGGCACTGAAACTCAGAGATCACTGAGAATTACCTCCCCTTCAAATCTGAAGAACAGGATAATCAGCCTGATTAAAATTACTAAAGGTATAGAAATAACACTGTCAGGAAACATTGTTTAAAACGTCCTTAGGCTTAACCAAACAGAACATTTTAAGGCTGTTCCAACCCTGGCTGCATATGAAATAGAAGAAATAGAACTCCAAACCTCTAAATTCTTAGAGCCATATATGAAATTGGGAAACACACTTTTGTGATGTTAAGAACAGAGGTCTACTTTCTAGAAAACATATTGAATGGACCACTTTTGAAAGGACACGTCTTTTCCTTGCTAGATAAGGGTGGGCATACATGAGGACCCATTGTAAATAATCTAGGGTGGAAATTGTAATTTCTTACTAGTTGTCACAGGAACAGTCTGCACCCATGGGATGATGCATCTCCTCTTCTTCTCCTAAAGGCCACTGCATCCTTCAGCTACCTCAGCTGCTGCCAGTACAGCTATGTCCTCTCCTTAGCCTCACCTTCTCCACAGTGTAGGCTTGGACTTGACCTTTGCCTCTTGTGGTTCTAAAAGAGCTTATGGTTAGGTGTCCTGGTTTACAATACAAGATATATATTCTATTACCATCTGAGAAGGGTGATCATCCTTATCTCTGTGGGAAATGTCTTCTGTTGATGGGCCATTGAGTCCTACTGTACAGCTGAGAAGGGTGATCATCCTTATCTCTGTGGGAAGTATCTTCTGTTAATGGGCCATTGACTCCTACTGTATAGGAGAATCTCCCATCCCATTGGATGCTCCAGCCAGGAGGACGAGCCAAGCCTTTCCTACCTAGATAAAACCTGAGGTTTAGAACGCCAAAGGCAGCCCTTTTCCACTGGATTCCAGAGGAAGAATCAGGCTTTTTCCACATCATCGCTGGACCCTTTGGAAGAAAACTGCACCAACACCCTGACTTACAGGGTATCAGGTTGTATTCTGACTCTGTCAGGTTTTTTTTATTATTATTATTGTGTGTATTTTGTTTTTCCTTTTTCCATTCCCTATTAAAAATTGTATTACTGACTTGAGGTCTCACTGGTTTTGCTTTTCAAACCAGTATATTAAGCGAACTCCATTCCATCTTGTGTTACCTAATGAGTCTCATAATCTGTCTGAACTCAGATTCTGCTATGTTTTCTTTAGTCTTTGCTTGATGAGACACTCTTCCTGTAAAATACCTTATTTTAGCAAGGATATGTATTTTTTTAAGGTGTGGATAATTTTGTATGTTTAATTATGGGGAGAATAAGACCAGAGAAAGAGCCGTATATATGGAGTAGGGAGTATTGAGGTACCCAGGATTTTACTCCTGGTCTTGAAGGAAATTTTTCCTATCTACCCTAAACTCATAGCCTTTTATATTTCCTGGTCTGAGGCAAGAATAATACCTCAAAGACAGTGGTCAAGACCTTGGGTCTGATTGGAGCCAATTTAAACACAGACAGAACTGATATCCTCCAAACATCTTGTCCTACTTTGGGCTTCAGACTGTTTGTCACTTAAAAGCTGAAATTTCCATCTGAAATTAAGGGGAGGTTTTTGCACCTAACTAGGGATACAGAAATTATTATTATTGAATACTGTTTTCAGAGCACAATATAAATCTGGCACAGCAGAGGCAGCTGCTTGGAAATCTTTAACAAAGATGATAATTACATGTCTGCAGCTGACTCAGGATGCATAAAACTACCTTCCAGAATTGTTACCTAGTTTTTACAGTTCTTCGCTTTTAAGCCAGTGTTGTCCAAGCACTAGACAGTTGTGGTGGCAGTAGGTGATCATATTTAGTATTGACACTTGGTGCCTTCTGCTATCCAGTGTTAAAGTCCAGCTTCTGTATTGACTGTATCATCCGATGAAGTATAATACAAAGGCGTAGGGAAAATAGAGAAAATACTGATCCAAGAGAAGTGTTAAAGGAACATGCTATTGGTTATTATTATTTAGGTGACTGAGGACTAAATTGACTAAGGACTAAACTGAAAATTATTCAGTTCACTTGAGACTTTCACCAGTAGTACAGGGAAAATACATTGAGAAGTTACTGTGAGAGCAAAATAATGTGTTAGCTGCTGTGGGGACATAGCAAAGGAGAACAGTAGGGTGGGAAGGATGGATATCTTTTCCTCTCCATCATTCTTGTAGAGGTTGCTTTAGCCTTGTGTCTTCCTTGAGACAAGTTTCAGAAAGCCTAAAATATTTTTTTCTCTAGGCTTTCTGTAGAACATGAGATTTCACACTGGAAACATAACTGAGTAGGATCGGTGCATCTGGGGTGGGTGTCTGGTCTTTAAAGGAAGAAGAGCTGAGTCCACTGAATGATGCATTAGCTATTTCAGTCTGAAATTTCACCAGTTGCTCATGACCCTTCTCACAATCCTGGAAAGGCATGGGTTATATTCACAAGTCTTGGTTTAAGGCTTATGGGTACACAGTAGATCTGACATAAGCTTCTCTGCCATGCCTCAGATTTCATAATCGCAGAACACTTGGATTCCTGACTGGCTGCTCTAGGCAGGAATTTTGGGTTCCAGTTTACACCGGACGTGTCAGAGACATGCTGGCACTTTGAGATGTTGAAAATTACTGTCTCACATAAGGATTTCTGGTTTAGTTATTGTGTTTTGTAAGTGATCTATACAGCCCAGGATTAACTTTAATACCCACTAGAGTAATTATCAAAGCATGTGGTATCCTGATGACACACTTATAGCTTCACAAGGACGGGTAGATGCTCTGTTGACTGCAGGCCAGAAAGTTAGAATCCTCAGTCAGTCAGCTGTAAAGAAACTTCCTGTGTCTCCTCTCTTAGAGCATATACATTATTTTCAAGTTTTGACATTGACCTGTTAGGGAAAGCTTGGTAAAAACAAAATTTGGGGTTTTAGCCATGAATCAGAAACATATTGCAAACCGTTCATCTTTCCACCAGTCAAGTCAGGAAGGTATAGGACTCTTGAGCAGACTTCAGTGTTGCTTTCACGGAATTCAAACACACAGCCCTGGACTTCAGTGGAGGGTCAGGTCCTCAGTGTTTGAGGAAATTTGAGGTCACCGAATCAAGGGAATCAAATGCCTCATGCAGTTCCTTGGAGCTCCTCATGAAGGGAAAGATCAGTCTCACAAGGGAGAGTGTGCAAGAGTGGGAGACAGCCTCACACAGTTAGTTAGGGCCAATGCTGTGACAAGGATGATATCTCATTGAAGTGGCTGGGTGTCTGGGAGAAAACAGCACCTATAGAAACATCTTACTGGTTTAAAAAATTATATTCCTTAAAATGGAATTTCCCTTTCTGCTTTGTAAGCATTCAGGGAGATATGAGAAAGGTATATAAACATGGACCCTTTATGTACCTTCCATGCACCTCAACCCTTGTGTTGGCTGTCTTGGTAGACTTCTTTTACCAGAGGCTTTCCAATTTTTGAACTTTTGCTTGTTGTGGGTCACAACAACTCTGTGCAATGCTCAAGGCTTGGGTCAGAGCAGCTGGAAAGCAGCCTGTTGGAAAACAACTTGGGAGTGCTGGTTGACAGTGGCTGACCATGACCCAGGGTGTGCCCAGGTGGCCAAGAAAGCCAATGGCACTTGGCTTGTATCAGCAACAGTGTGGCCAGCAGGACCAGGGCAGGGATTGCCTCCTTGTCACACTTCAAATCAGGTCTCCAGTTCTGGGCCCTTCAATTCAGAAAAGACACTGAGGTGCTGGAGTGAGTCCAGAGAAGGGCAAAAGAGCTGGGGAAGGGTCTGGAGCATGAGTCTGATGAGGAGCAGCTGAGGGAGCTGGGAGTGTTAAGGGTGGAGAAAAGAAGGCACAAGGGAGACCTCATCACTCCACAACTCCCTGAAAGGAGGCTGTGGTGAGGTGGGGGTCAGTCTCTCCTTCCAGATAAGAAGGGGCAGGCCAAGCGAAAACTGTCTCAAGCTGTGAAAGGTTTAAATTGGATGTTAGGAAAAATTTCTTCACTGAAAGGGTGGTCAAACATTGGAACAGGCCAGCAGAATCATCATTCCTGGAAGTGGTCCAAAAATGTCTAAATGGGGGATAGTTTAGTGGTGGACCTGGCACTGATATGTTCATGGTTCACTTGATGATATTAGAGGGCTATACCAGCCTTGGTGATTTTATGGTTCTGTGATTCTCTGCTGTGTTCTGCAGAAATAAAAGCATCTTATCATTAATCTTTCAGCATGAAAAGAGAAAGTATCATTGAGCCTATCTGAACATTGCTCTGTCATTTATTCCTTGTCTTAATTCGGGACTTAAGGATAGATAGAAATATTATTGTGCCTCAGATCTCCCTCTTAAGTGTTGTGGGGAGGCTTGATTCTGTCTGTACCGTGGCCTGTGCATATGAACCTGTTTCTTAGAGGTCTGTGGGAGGCTGTCCCAACTGGTGGCCTGTGAGGGCATGGAGTGTAGCTGGCACACCAAGCCACGCTCCCCTGGGAGTTCGGCTGAATGTTTGACAGTAATGGCGATTGATGGCGTGTAAGTAATGCTGAGAGTTAACAGCGAGGCAAGGTCCAAAACAGTTTGGAAACCATTGCCTTGGAATGTGTACTGAAAAATGAGAGCTGTGATTTATCATTTCCTTCGGAGAAAAACATTTTAGGCAATCCTGACATGAAGCAGTTAGCTGTATCAGATACTTGTGAAGATAATCTAGTGTTTGCTATCATATCTCTCTTCAGCAGATGGTAAAGGCCAGGTTCTAATCAAGATGAAGCAGGAAAAAAAAGAAAGGAAAAGATTTAGGTTGACAAAATGCTACATTGTGAAATAAATAGCTTCATATTTATTATTTCTGCTAACAATTATGGACTGGAACGAGACATCTCATAAGGAGTAGATCATGCCTCCATCTGTCTACTGCTCTGCTATTGCTCTTGCATTTACAGCAAGTAGTTCTGGACTTGTTAAAGACAAAGCATGAAACATGATAGGTAGAACCAAACTTCAAGAGCTGTTCATGAGGATAATGGTTGCTTATGAGGCCAACACGCTTATCCACAGGCAACTTTTTAGGTCTGCTTTAGAGACAGCGCTTGTTTTTTTTCCTAGGAAAAACTGCAGCCCTTAACCAGATTTGAAAAATGAAAGCTAAAATGTACTTCATTAATCAACAGATCAGAGATACAGAGTTTTGCCAGAAAATACTTAAAAATGAGGACATGAAGGAAGAATGTAAGTTAGTAATAAATAATCAGAAATATATTTCAGTTGAGTATTTAATTCAAAGTTCTCTGAAATTTGTCAATACAAAGGTGTAAATGCAGCTTTGACTTAATCTTTCACTGTCCTGCCTTTCTTCAGAGGGTAGACTAGGATGAGGGCACGGGTGCAGATCCAAGGCTGTTTTGAGGTGTGGAGTTATAGTGGTCCTGAGTTGCTGCAGAACTCTTTGAGTCAAGATCCCAGAAACAAGTCAGTGCAAAATTAGGCTTAAATGCTTTGGGCTGCTTTAAAGAAGAGAGATATAAATGAAATAATCTTCTGAAAATATCTCAGAATCTGAAAGGATATCTCTTTCCATGGGAAAAATTAAGAAATGCTCTAAAGGTAAAGCTAAAACCACTTTTTGGTGTTTCTAATGGCCTACCTAATAGATACTCACGTTTTGGGAAGTATAGAAGCAAATTTTATTTTATCTGAATAAAATGCTAGCAGATTTGCCTTGTATTAAATATATTTTCATTTCCTTGGATCTTGAGCCATGCTTTAAATAGGTTATACTTCTCTTTAGAAAGGATTGTTCTCATTTTATTTTCCTCCCCTCTTGGCTTCCAGAAACAAATCTGATTTTTTTAAAAATGGTTTTAAGGACATTAATAACACTTAACATTGACTCATTTGGGAAAAACTTGATGTACTAAAAAATATTTATCAGATGTTATGCAGATCTAGATCAAATAAATATTTTCCCTGGTATAATAAATTGGTTTTGTTAGTATAAAATACGTGCCTTTATTGCACACAGCTGGTCATCCTTTAGTTGTCTGTTTCTGTGGGCAGTTTTGGTAGCCTCTTCAATAGATTTCCGGTCATTTCAGGCTGGAACACGTGGAATTTTTTAAACTGCATAATTATTGGATTATTTTGTGTTGCTTAACTAAGCCATTGAAAATACCATGTGGTCTGTATTGATTAACAAAACACATGATCCCTTAGTTTCCCGTATATCTTAATTTATCTGTCTTAAAATACTGGCAAAACACACAAGTTGCAATTTCCACAGAGTAGCAGTTATCTTAGACAGAGAAATCTAGGTCCAGAGATGCTAGCAATACTAGCTCTGCAAGGAATTCCTAGCTGGCTATGGTCCTCGTGCCCCGCCAGTCTCCTCATAGGCTTTAAAGGTATAAATAGAGAGACACTGGCATATCTCTCTTCCTGCCCTTCTAAGCTTCCAGAAGGCATGACTCCTACTGTGCTTTGTTGCTATAGAAAGGTCTGGCTCAGGGTTTGACAGCTCAAAAAGCTGCATAGGAAAACATGTATTTGGTAGGGATTAAAAATGACTGTCAGTCTCTCTTCTCCAAAGAGATCAGAAACTTAACGGCACTGATGGACAGGACCTCAGTGCCACATGTGACTTTGGCTGGAGGTTCTAGACAAATTCTGATCACCAGATGTTTTGAGAAAAGACACGTTCTTTCTTCAGTGTTGTTGTTGGCAGCCTCCTTCTTCCTGCCCTGTTACTAAGTATGGCATGAAATGCCACGTTTCTGAAGTGCTAGTAATGTCATGGGATGATAAAATTTTAAACCTATCTGACTAGAAATTCAGAGGAAAAAGTTTTCCATTTGGATTGACTCCTACATGAAACTCTGCATTTTCTTCACTGCAACATTAGTCTTGTAATTATTCATCATCTTTCCATGCTGCACTACAGGTCTGGGGTCAGTTTTTAGCCAGTAAGGACTTTAACAAAGAGGAAGATGTTTACACGGAAGTATGTAAAAGGATCCTTCTGAAAACTCTTTTTTTACCATTTCCATTACATTTTTTTTTAGACTTTCTCTGGCTTATCTCTGCAATTTCTTCTCCCCCTCCTGGCAGAGGTTCTCTTCTTCAACTTCAGCAAATTAGTTATTCCTGGTGAAACTTCTGATATTTTTTCATTTTTTAAATAAGAGGAATAGTCGTCTTGCATTAAATCAAATGAATTTTTGTTATATGAAGAATTGATAGTTTAGTATGTCCACTTTTTGGTATTCTGTTTAGCTGGTCAAAAAGCTGTGAGTTTTTAGTTTTATCCCTCTTACTCTTGTATGAGAAGTTTCCTCCCTTTTGTAAGGGCTCCTGTAGTCAGGGAACTTCCTGCAATCATAAAAGCCATTGACAGGCTAATCTGTTCAATTAAACCCTTGACTATTGTGTGAAGGGAAATAGATATTAAAAGTAAGAGCTATCCTAATTTCTCAGTTTTACTGACCATCAGAGAAATTCCTTCTTGTTGATAAGGTGTACTGTAAAAGTACAGGAGAGAAAATCTAGTTGCACCTAGAGTGTGGAGGGGGCTAAGTCACAATTTCAGCACATTGATGTTGTCAGCTCCTGGCTGACATCACTAGTGGAGTAATTTTAAGGAGGAATTTGAAAAACAACAGTGAGGCATCTTTCTGGCTGCTTTCAGGAAGCTGCTCCCAAGTGCAGGCACCAGAATGGTAAAAATAGAATTTACTTGTTTGAAAACCTAGTAGTAGATTATTGCACTTGGAAATGGGGTTTTTAAAATGCGCTCATCTCCTGTGTTTCATCTGTCCTCTCAAATAGTGGGTGGGAGCTCCCAGGCAGGTTGTGCCAGTGTCTGGCCTTGCAAGTGCAGATATGTATTTATAGCTGAACATACACAGAACAATGTGCATGGGAGGTAATGTATGAAGTTTAGAGGAAGGAAGCAGCAGAAACTGTCAATAACCATGGCTTTCTCCCATTTAGTTATTTCTGCTTCTATTTGTTCCTCTTTTTTATATACCTGAAATTACTAAAGGTAATTCCAGGAAATAGGAAACTAGAGGTCTTTCTTTTAAAACAGTGGGCACTCCGTACAACTGCATTAGCGTTTTTGGTTAAGTACAGGTGTCGAGGACGTATCACATCCTTGTTTTGGCAGCATGTTTAGCACATATGTTATCTTGCAGATACCATTTTGTATCTCAGGGTTTTCTTTTCCTTGTGTGAAAGTTGTAGATTGGCTGTGGTTTCCTGAGGCTTCTTTTCTGACTTCAGGGTTAGAGCTAGTTCATATTAGCACACAGATATTTTGCTGGCAACATTTTTCCTATACATTTTAGGATATACTATATAAAAGCCAATTTGTGGCCTTACTTGCTGCTTAATCATTTAGTATCAATAGCCCTGAACAGAATAATACAAAAAGAGATTAATAGAGAAAGTAGAAAATATCACCACCTGTGAAACTGAAAAAGGGAAGAAGGTAACTTTTATAACATTTACAATTAAGCAATTCAGCTGAACTATTTTGACCAAATAAGAGTTCTTCTGGGAGTATATAGGGGCCCAAACAAAGATAGTAATAATAGTAATAATATTTAATATGATAAAAGTAATTTCAGATTCCCAGAATTTTGGTGACCCCAGCAAAAGTTGCTTCTTTGCCAGCAGTCAAACTGCCAGCTGGAAACTTGCCAACTTACTACTGTGCAAGAGAATGACTTTTTTTCTATTTAATTTTTTTTAATAAATATATATTCAGTTTTTGCCGTAACAAAATTCATTTGAAGTCCCAGTTGTAGGATCTGCTTAATGCAGTCTGTCCTGTGCCACCTGCTGTGCTTGCCTGATGGATGCCATGCTTCCATTCAGGAGTTCTCCCTCGTAACTACAAATGTGTGAACAGAAAAGCTTTTCCAAGTACTCTTATTTACAGTCCTGGAAAATGGACTGAGATCAACACACAAGGTCATGAAGTGCCTAGGGAAAACAGTAGCACTTATTTCCAGAGACATCACAGTGGCATAGCTTCTTACTCACTCACAAGTTGCATGTGACATTGTCATTTAAAATGCTCTGGTCTAACCAGAGCTGGTTAGCAATTCAAGGTATGTGCCTTTAATGGAGCTGAGTTGCTCATGTGCTCTGTACAGCATAGATTTCAGCTGGCTTGAAACAACACAGCATTTGGTAGATGGTTTCTATTTCATAAAAAGATACACATGCCTGAAAGGGTTGACTAATTGTGTGGTTGAATGGAATGAGGGGAGTAAATAAATGTTCTCCCACAGAAGAAAATATATCAGAAAACCAACCAAGAGTCTAGGTTTTGTAGCTTTAAAAGAATAAATCTTACCACAAAAATAATCACACTGACTTCAATGGGAATAACAGCACGTCACTGAATTATTCTTAAAAGAGAAAAAGAATCACAACCAAAGGGCATACCTGCTAATTTTGCTTAAGGAGGCATTGTCTAATGCAGCCACAAGAGGGGAAAAAGCCCCTCACTCCCTAAAACAAAAAAACCCCAAACCCTCATGTTGCTTTATTCCAAATTCAAGTGCTCTACTTGAGAGACTGTGTTCTTGCAGGATTCAGCTGGTTAAGAGAAGCCATGTGATCACTGGCCATGGTTATGTGTCCATGTGGTGGATGCCACATAAAAACATACAGTGGGTCATGCACTAAATGTCTGTAGTGCACATAAATGGTGCACATGTTGGACAAAATGGGTGTCTACACAATTCCTGATATGGGAAGAATTTATTAATGTGAAGGGAGTGTCATAGCACCAACACATGACAGTTTGAGCAGAGTGGTATCAAGACAGATAGTGCTGTAATAAGGAATCGGTGACTTCCCTGAAATGATGTTGTAGAGGTGTTAGAGCATGCCTGGCTCAGGGCTTGGCTGCTGCTGCTCCAAAAAAGCTGTTCCTGTCAGTGGCAGATGTGGATGTTTCTGGACTGTGGTTTGTGTTGCTGTGGCAGTGATATAAGGGTGCTGGCTGTGAGGAGAGAGCCCCACCACAGGGTAGTGGCTGCCCCTCTTGCTCTCAGACCTGCAGGTACAGACTAAAGGAGCAAAAGGGCCACTCTTGTTCTGCTGGAGGCTGCAGTCAGTTGTCTCCTCTGTCTGTAGCTGGGGCCTGAGCTGCTCACTGCTGCCATAGGTGTGTGAAACACATGATCAGTGCACATAGTTTTCCGCACAGCCTGCTCTCTAACCAGTGCAGCACCCCTGCCTCTGTGGCAGGCTTATTTATCTGTCTAGGTATCAGTCAGACAGATGCTTGTGTGCTAAATGGATAAACTCTCTGGCTGCAAAACTGGGAGGGAAGGATATTGTGAACCAAACAACCTGCCACCACTCTCTCCTATACAATGAGTAATGCTTCCTTGGCTTGTCTTGTGTTCAGAGCTCCTTTCCTCTATGCTATGTGCATTCCTGTTGCTTAGTATCATTTGTTTTTATTTTGGTCTTTCTAGGAGAGGCTGTGTAGGGTTTGGGCCCAATCTGGCTTCCTCTAAAGTCTGAGAAAATATTGGCCTTGAACCAGCAAAGCACTTACAGTCCGATAATGCTCCTATAAAATTCAATGGCAAGACTCCCACTCACTTCAGTGGCGTAGCCCAAAGTGCTGGGATTACTCACTTGCTTGAAGTTGTGTGTGCCTGAGTGTTCTGTTGTTTAGAATCCTAACCAATAAAAGCAGGCCTGAAAACAGGGATTTCCATCGTTATTTTATGGGTTTGGTATCAGAAAAGAATGAATTGTGGGACGTTTCAGGAAGTGAATAGAAATGGAAAGGGGAAATTCTTTCCCAAGCCAGAAATTCAAAATGAAATTGAGTTCTTTGAAGAGAAATTAGTGGAAATACTTGTGGGGCTCCAAAGACACAACACAACTGTGGAGTCCTATCTGCTTTACCTGACAGTATTCAGCTCCTTTGGTTCCAATGGCATCAAAATCTATAAAGAAAAGTAATTTTTCATACTGTTTCCTGTTATTTTAATGTCCTCTCCCTTCCCCTTGGCCCACAGAATAGATGCTTTTTTGGTGGGCCTATCAAAGCATCAGCCCAGCCTCATGGTCTGTCACAGCTACCACGGAAGGCCATGCACAACTGTAAATTTTGACATTGAAGAGGTTGGTGCAAAAGCCATTCACTATGGGAAGTGAAAACATAATAAGCCATTGATTGCTCCAGAACAGAGTCATTAAGAGAAAAAGGTGGCTTGTGACTGACAGAAATTGTTTGTTTCATACTACTGTTGTTTAAACCCTGCTTCATAACATTTTAACAGTGAGAAATATTGCATACACAGGTGAAAATGAGGTTTTGCCAAGTAATTCATCTGAGGCATGGTATTGCCCACAATAGATAAGGTTTTTTCATAACCTTACTTCTACACAATTCGATTTATGAGTACTTTACAGTATAGTGTGACCACATTTATTAAAGTACCCTGTATAAAATTCTGCTTTTGCATAATCAAATGCACAAAAATGCATTATGTGTACATAAGTGTCTCCATCACATACTATATGCTATAACAAATTGATATTTTGGACAGTGGTACAACTATTGCATCTAACTGTGGTACCTCTGACTCTGCATCGATGAATGACTGCAGCTGCCACTCAAAGAGAGGCCCTTGACTCCTGCACTCATGTAACCCATGCTCATAAAATCTGAGGCTCTCAAAAACTGGTGATTTAAAGAAAGTTCAGGATGTTCCAATAATCATCAGATCCATTTCAGCAGCTGTTCTGCTTTGCATTCAGCCCACAGAAAATGTGTATTTATAATGGAGTGAGAAAGATCAGCATTAACAAATATGCCTAAGTTCTAATAATAGTACTGCCAAAAATACAAATCTACCGATTAATATATATATATATATATATATATATATATATATATATATATAAATAAATAAAAAGTTGCAGGCTTGATGCCATCATTCACTTGCATAACACCACCACTACAATCTGCATATACAGTCTGCTTCTTCAATGGAAATGCTGAACTTCAGCCCTTGGAAATGTAGCCTGATGAGCTAGGAAGTAAGATACCCCACTGGGCTGGCAAGGAGGAAATCATAGCTTTGGATCCTGGCTGTATTTCTGTTTTGCTGCCTGACACTGGGTGTGCTTGCTGAGAGGAGAAGTAGTGGGTTTGACTGCACCAGCTCTTCCTCACTTATTTCCTTAATGTTTCTCCATCTGTTAGGATATAGCAGAACTCAAAGTCTGTGCTCTTAAAGGCAAAGAAAGCCCCACAGATAAATTATGTGTACTAATGAACTGTTCATCCCTCACTCTCCATGATGTCCATAATCACCCAGCAGGACTCACTGTGTGTTTCAAATGATCATGAGCCACTTGAGCCTAAATCAACCTGTCCAGTCTCTTTGCACTATCTCAGTATTGACACTCAACCCATCATGCTGCATGACAGTGAACAGCTGACAGAATAAATCAGGGGTCTTGGATGTTACAAGAACTCACTTGACCTTACTTGACTTGACCTATAATATCTTGTTGGCATGGGAGGAGAGTAGACTTTCTCGAGTAAAGTAATCATATCCTCTCTAATTTTTCTTCATCCTATCCAGAGCACACTGTTGTGTGTGCATGGAGTGAAGGGATTTGTGAGGGAGGTAATACCTTTTCCTTTTTGAAGATTGTTAGAGGAAACTTCAGTATAAATCTCTATTCAGTATAAAGTATTTTTTTTCCTGTGAAAAATGTTAATAGAAAAAAGAACTTGTGTAAACTGACTTGGAAGGAGACTCAGAAAAGTCCAGTGCTTTATGCCTGAGTGTGATCATTATTTTGTACTGAGGAGATTGGAGAGGTGTAAATTAAAGTGTCATTAATTCCACAAGTTTTCACGAAGTGTTAAATTTACTATGATAAAAATAACAAAAATAATGTACCATAAGAGGACTAAAAAACTTGACAAATTTTTCAGAATTGCACAGTCCACTCTGCTGTGTGTGGGAAATCCAACATAAAACCTAAAGACATAGGAGGCCTTTGCTTATATAAACTTCCCTGTGCCAGAATGGAAATTGTTGGGAGACTTGTTGAGCTAGAATGTTAGGCATCTATTTCTGCATCTTCAACAGATATTGGATAGATGAAAGGGATTCTAATGAATGTTGCTCAGATTTCGTTCTTGTAGATGAAAAAAATGGTTTAAGTATACAACAAATTGATTTGTGTTTTCCCACACTGTTTTGCTCTGTTTTAAGTAAAGTTATTAAATTTGCAAGAGGGGTAACAATGCATAGTAAGTATGGATTAGGTAGTGAGGTGTGTCCAGCTTTCTAAGCCCTGGACAACCCAAAATCTTACCTAACACAAAATACATTTCAGTTTAGCCCCTGCAATTCTTCAAAGTCTATTCAGATTAAGACATTAAATATTTAATTTCTTTTAATGGAAGCTCTCATGAACGCTGAAAGAATATAGTATTCACAGTGAATTATTAAACAATACATACCATTAATCCTCACATTGTAATTTCTCACTGAAATTCATGACCTGCTGGACTTAAATTCCAAGTACTGAAATTATAGTAGTTACATGTTTTATATCTAAAACTTAGTATATATATATATATATATATATATATATATATATATATATATATATATATATATATATATATATATATATATATAAGTTTTGTGTTCTTCCTTTGTTTATAAGCAAATGTATGCTCAGATTCATGTGACAGATTTTTCTTTGTTTTATGAATATATTTATCTATTTGCTCTTCAGTAATCTTGTCAGCCTAGGTGGTCATTTGACATACAATATTTAAGTCTGAGTTGCAGAAATGCCTACATTTTCTGGAAATAAGATGCAGGGTCAATGTACTTCAACACAAGATCTGTCTTAATTTATCTGAAGTGAGTCTTAAAGTGCACATAGTGATTTCAACAAATTAACCATACTGTCCTGAGAAATTCTGCCATGCTTCTAAGGAATCATTCATTTAGTTTCATCCAGAGTGAAAGAAGTATTTTTTTTGGTAACAGTAATGTTCACTGAAACATCACCTGTTACCTTGTCTAACACTTCTGGAGGTAAATGCAATATTCATTAAGTAGATTTCATCACAGTTACAACACGAGCTTACAGTTTCAGGTATCTGATTTTCTTTCAGACACTAATTAATTCAACAACTTTGCTTTCTGTGATTTTTTTTTTTCTGAAGGAATTCAGGTTTCATCCTAGGATATCAGTTTGGTACAGTGGTAAAGAAAAAGATAGACTCAAGTGAGTTTTCTACTGGCAAGATTCCACAAGCTTCAGTGAAGCTATGCTTGTTTACATGCATTGAAAATTTGGCTCAGTGCCTGGATATTTGATAGAAGTTATCTACCTGCTCCTATGTTTTCAGATAGAGACATCCTGTGTGTATCTTGGCTTTCTTCTTTCATTCCATTTCAGTCAAAGGGGGCCTTCAGATAAGGTAAGTCTAGCAGGCGTAAGTAGTGGAAAGCATTAAACTGATAGGACTTCTAGCAGGAAGCTGCCTAGCAAAGAGGAATACGACATTTTTCATAGTGGCATAAGGATTCAACAATGGCAAAAGTGGCTCTTCTAATCTGGAAGAGGTGCTGAAGTATCTGGTTGTAACTGTTTCATTTGCTCCATTGTTATAAGCTTGTTTTGGAAAGACTTATTTTCACTTTTATGCCATTTCATGGAACAAACCAAAACCTTTGCCTCCCAGAAACATCATATTTTTCCCCAGCCATAGTGCCACATGTTGGTGGCAGGGAGCACTCTCTAGATGATTGCTCTGCCCAAAAGGTTATTGTGACCGTGCCCCAGTGGTGTCCTTTCAGTGTGTTTCTGACTTTTCAGGATTTTGCCAGCATTTTCCTTTTGGGTTTGCTATTGCAAATTGAACAAGGATATCTTTCTTCACATTCTTCCCCTGGTTATACTTTCACTTTTTCCCCCCCTCTTTTTAATAGCAAAGGGTTGCAGTACCTCTCTCTGGGAAGTAAAACTCTTGACTTGCAAATGGCATAGAGTTGAGAGGTGTGTGCTATCTCCTGTCACATGTCAGGGTACATGTTATGCTAAATTCCATTTCAATGTAATTTATTTTGGAATTATGCATCTGAGGTTTCTGTGGAACTTTTTGTACTACTCCTTTATAGCAATGCTGCAGAGTGTAAATAATCACTAACTTTCCAGAATTTTTTTCCAGTGAAGCAGCACTTAAAAATTTTAAGTAGTATTTTCAGATGCAAAAAAATGTCTCTTGATAGTCCAGTTTCATGCCTTAAGACTTTAAAAGTCAACTTCTATTTTGAATTATTCAGGTCTAATAGGAGTTCTTATTTTCTGCCATGTAATCTGAATCTCAGTATTCTCCTTCTGAGCTTAAATATAATTATCTGTTATGTTATATCAGCTTCAGCTGATTTCACAATAGGGAATTTGGGTGCAGGTGCTCAAAGCAAGCTTAAAAAACAGAAATATGATGTCACCATACATACATGTTAGAGTTACATTTCAGAGCTGTATTTTACCACTAATGTCTGTGGACATCAATTCTGATAGACATTTTGAAAAATGATTACCATGTTATTTTATTATTTATTTCAGATTCAGAGATAATATTGATGATATTTAATTTCTCTGCTAAAAGAATAATTTATTCACAAGAAATGATATATTTTAAGGACATACACTTAACATCAAATATCACTACAATATCAAATATCACTTTCTTTTTAACTCAGATTTTATGATAGGTTAGCAGTAACTCTGTTACATGTCATAAAAGGTATTCCTGCTTAAAAGCAATGACAGTTATTGCACAGGTGTGTGTGTGTGTTTTGTGATCAAAAGGGAAAATTGGACAACTGACAAGAGAGAATTGAAAAGGATCACAATATATTTGGATGGATTGTCCCAAATCATCAATAAATGTTATTTTTTTATTCAACAAAATTCAGAGAGAGGGCACTTGATTTCATGCAGGTGAAACCTGCATTACAAGTAGAGAACTCTTTGCAAGGATGGTATATCTACCACAAAAGTAAATGAAAGTTTGCAGTACTCTTGGATAATAGCAGATGGGTAGTTATAGGGAGTCAGTTTTTGTGAAGTGCTAAAACTTCATCCATATGCATTGTACACACCAAAAGTGCTAAGACCTACTGCTAGAGTCACTATAAATGTTGAGTATTCCAGGGAAAGCTATGGAAGTCCGATTCACATCATCCAAGACACCTGCAGTAGAGTGGCTTTGCTGGGAAGCCGAAGATGGTTCCCAGCTGATGGAGGATCCCTCTGTGTGTCTCCTTCTGGTACCCTGCTACCAGCTCCAGGGGTGATGTCTGCATGAATGCCAACACAGCTTGAGCATCCTGCCTGGGTTTAGAAAGAAAACAGAATCCTGATGAGAGCTGCCTGCTGGTGGGAGGGAGCAGGGTCAGGGTCTATTTGGAGCTCTGACACGGGCGGATGCCACAGCCCTGGACAGGGTACAAGAATTCGGGCCACGCTCCTGCAATTAACATTTCCAACTCCAAGTGGCTCCTGCTCTACATGTGCTTTCTTGGATGGCCCTTCTGAGAGGTCTAACTCTGCATGTGCTCAATGAAAGGAGGCTTAGCACCCAGCTCTGGGTTTTGAATTTCACAGAAGGAGCCAGAAGCTAAGAGGCCAGGTATTTGGTGCCTGCTCTGTGGGGGTTAACTCTCTTATTGGATCTACCTACAATAACTTGACCTCGAGGATCACAACTCTCATCAGATGGTGCAGGAAATGGAAAATTACACAACCTCCTCGCATGCATTTTTAAATAGTTATGTATATAGGTCCATAGCAATTCTTTGTGCAGGCATGCATGGGGATTCCTGTCATAAGCCCTCAGTAAGCAGTATACATCAAGCAAAAGGTTTTGCTTTGGAATGCCACAGGCAAATTTAATGGTATGCTGCAAACTCCTCTTCACTGCTAGAAACATTTTCTTCATTTGCCCCTAAATCTGAACTGACTAAGAAATGTGTTGCAGAGTGGAGAAATAAATGCTGCTTAAATTAGCTCCCTTTTTAAACTTCACTAATGAGTTTTGCTTTGTGATTATCTGCTCTTTTATATTCTGAAAATGAAATTAATGAGACTTTTCCCCAGGAGCTGAGGATTGGGCTGACAGAATGTGATTTTAATAGGGGGAAAGAACAGCAAAATCTTCACATCATCACGTGGCTTTCTGCTCATCCACCCACACCTGGAGGCAACTGTAGAAATGAGAGTCTGTCAAATTGCTCCTCATTTTTGCACTTGGTGGAGTACTGTTTCCTCTCTGCTACTAGGACTTTTAGTTCTGGGTGTTCTATAAACCCCCTCCCAAAGTAAAGGGAGGTTTTGGCCTGAGGCCTTTTCCGAAGTTGATAGGAAATGGAAAAAAATTCCTGCTCCACTGCTGGGAGGAAGAGAGATGTGGGTTTTGCTGCAGGAAACTCGTGTGCACATGAAGAATGGTCATGAAGTCCCAATCCCACTAGGAAGGCATGCAGCCACGTGGTGACTTTTTAACACTCTGAGGTGTTAGAAAAATGTCCCACTGATACTTCCCCATGCAGGAACCCCCCAGTCTCTCACCGGGGGTTGATGCTTGGTGGGGGGACAGTGCCTGAATGCTCTCTGGGGCCTGCAGCCAGCCTGTTTAGGGCACTCAAGGCCACTTGTGACCACCTATCCAGGATACCAAGGAATGCACAGCCTGCACCAGAGTGTCCTTGACTGTACACAGGAGGCACACACAGGGTGGGCAGGGCTACACAGGCCCCCTGTCACCATCACCGTACTGAGCTGTGCAAACCACCCCCCTGACATGCCTGCTGGGCTGGGATGTGTGGTACTGGTAAATGTGCAGGGCTCCATGCCAGGCTCAGGGCCAGGCATGACCTGATCTGGGCTACAGCACACCAAAAGAAGTGAGCTTGTCCTGTGGAGGGACACCTTGGAGCATCTGTGGATCCCCTGCTATCAATGCAGACTAGGGGAGTGGATGTTTCAAGAGCAGCCCTGAGGAGATGGATTTGGGGCTGCTGGTGGATGAGAGGCTGGTTATGGACTTGCAATGTGCACTTGCTGCCTAGCAAGTCAGATGTGTCCTGGGCTGCACCCAGGGCAATGTTGAGGGAGATGAGTCTCCCATTCTGCTCTGCCCTTGTAGGACCCCACCCAAAGCACTGCATTGAGGTCTGGTGTCCCCAGAATAACTAGGACATGGTCCCAGTGCAGCGAGTCGAGAGGCTACAGAGATGATCAGGTGGCTGGAGCACCTCTCCTATGAGAACAGGCTGAGAGCATTGAGTTTGTTCTGCCTGGAGAAGAGAACGTTCTGGGGAGATCAGATAGCACCTTCCAGTACTTGAAGGGGGTTGAGAAGAAAGACAAGGACAATGTTTTGGCAGGGCCTCTTTTGTTAGGACAAGAGGTAAGGGCTTTAAACTGATGGATTTAGGTTTAGATTAGCTATTTGTTTGAAGTTTACCATGAGAGTGGTAAAACCTGACACAGCTTGCCCACATCTATGGTAATGTCCTACCCCTGGAAATATCCTTTCTCACTTGTGGTGTTGATAAGGGTACACCCTGCTTGAACACCTCATACTCAATGCAAAATCTGCTGCACAGGTTAGATTAGGCAGTTCTAGTGGCACTCTTGGACAATTTTTCCTAGGCTTTTGGGGTTGTCTAGTGGTGAAGGAGGGTATTTGAGTTCCCAAAAGTGCTTGGCAGACAAACAGGGTATTCACCACTTTTTCAATAGGGAACACAGAGATTTTCTGACTAAGAGATTTGACTTGACAAATGTAGAGGTTACTATTATTATTTCTACATCAAACTTAGAAATTGTGTCAATTTGCAGCATGTATTTTTCAAAGCAAGGTGTTAGGAAAATATTTAAGTGGTTCACAAGTTTAACCTAATGTAAAGCACAATTTAGTTAAATGTTTTAAATTTACTGTATTTAAGGTCTTCTGGAAACAACTTTAAGGCTTGTAGGTGTGATAAAATGGATAGTGTGGGAGTCTCAGTTTCCAACCTTCCAACCCCAAACAAAGGAGGAGTGTGAGAGGCTGTGTCAGACTGCAGGGCAATGAACTGTCTGATTTGTTTTGTTAGCCAGTTCACTTAGGTCTCATTAGCTGAACTCTACGGCTATAAAAACCTGGGTGTCTTTTTGATCCAAAGACCTAAGTCTGTGAGACAGTACTCCAGCTAAGGGCATGACATACCAAAATGTAACAGCATTACAATATACTCAGCACTATTTTCCACTCCTCTTTTTGTGTTTTCCTAATATTATCTTTGGTTGGGTGAGTGCTATTTGTGAAGTTAAGCACAGTGGTTTTCATATTATAGCTGTACTGGACAATGCAATAAGTACTCAGAGTTACTTGGTCTATTTTGGTTTCTAATAAGCTATATATAAATGCACCAGAATTGGAATTGTAACACAGGCCTAATTGTTTGTAATAGGTTTTGCACCAGCAAATTCTGCCTTGCACCATATCCAGTAGGTTTTTTGTGATACAATATTCACTACATTTAACTTTTTCATACCTTTTGCATTTTACTGCTTTTGCCACAATTGTTGTCATCTTCCCTTATGAGGCTGTTACCCTCTTTCAGTCTTGGTGGACGAGAAGAACCTTATTTCACGTTCTAGGATTGGCACCTTGGTATTGCTACACTAGTAACCAGTGACAGGACTCAAGGGAATGGCATGAAGCTGAGACAAGGCAGGTTTAGAGTGGGTATCAGGAAAAGGTTCTTTATCCAGAGGGTGTCTGGGCACTGGAACAGGCTCCCCACAGAAATGGTCACAGCACCAAGCTCTGACAGAGTTTAAGAAGCATTTGGACAACGCTCTAAGGCACATGTTGTGATTGTTGGGATGTCCTGGGGAAGAGCAGGCACTGAAGTCTATGATCCTGATCAATGCCTTCTAATTCAGGGTGTTCTATGATTCTACAATGAAGTCAGTATATTAATGCAAGTCCTTCAGTATCCTCAGAGACAGGAGGATATGAATGCAGAATGGAACAAAAGGGACTGGTTGTATCACTGAGTCCTGACTTCCACAGGGCTGGGGAGCCACTTCTGTAATGGTGAGTCCAGAAGATTTTTTAATCCATGTGTCTTTCTCTATCAGAGACCACAAGGCACACACCCTGTACTGAATTTAAATCTTGCAACAGTACAAAATCAAAACCACATTCAAATGCCTTGGTCTATATATTGTTTTATGTGACTTGTCTCCAATATTTGAAAGACTGAAGGGAGAAGAGTAAACATGTCAAATTTTATAAAAAAGGGGAAACTAGTACTTTCCTGACCATATCAGGCAGCTAGAAGAAGCCTCAAATGAATGTAATGATATAAGTAACAGTATTAAACAAAGACGGTCAAGGAATTGAATTATTTCTCTTCTTTCTGTTCTCACAGTCAGTATACCAACAAAGTAACCACATTAGAATTCACAATCAAAGCTTATAATTATTCTGTTGTTTTCCATAATGAGTGTCTGTCTATCTATATCTATCTATCTATCTATCTATCTATCTATCTATCTATCTATCTATCTATCTATATCTTTCCTCTTTTGTATTTTTTTTAATCTCTGCTGGAGCAATGACTTCAGCAGTTGTTATGCAGGTGATAAGAAATAAAGAAGAGAAAGGGTTTTGATTTTGTTTTCACCCATTTGGGGGAGGGTGTGACAGAAATTTCTTTACTTTAGCTGAATTTTTATTTAACTGTGTGACTATTTTTTTTAGGTTTCACAAGTTGGATACTGTCATGTAGAGTCTGAAATCTTCACTAACTCTTCTATCCCCCTATGTTAGAACATTTAGTCTTTATGTGACATCTAAAAGATCATTTATTGCAGATGGCCTAATTGATATCTCAAGTAGCCATGAAATGTTTTCCATTAGAAACCAAATCTGATTAGTTTAGAGTTTATGGTACAACATAAAGTACAGTATAATTATTGAGTTTCCATTCAGATTTATTTCCTGAAGTTGGACAATGATGGCTATCTAAACCTTGCTTCAGTAGATTGAAGTGCATCATAGAAACAGTTGCATAAACTGTTTTGCTAATATTTTGTTCTTGAACTGCATTTTCCCTTCTTTCTTTTTGCTTTTAAAAGATAAACGATTTACAAATTGGAAAACCTCACAATTTTGTGGAAACTCAACCTGACCAATAAACACATGTGCTTGCATCATATTCAGTGATTATTGTGATGCTAAGGAATGCTTTAAATCTTGTTGCCAACATAGAATCATAAGAATTATACTTACCTGCAGCAGATTTGATATTGGTCTATGGTGTAAAGATTAAATCTTAACATAAAAGTCTCAGTAATGACAGTGCTCCAGAAAGAACGCAAAAAATGAAAGAACCTCATTAACTTCAGTGAGGTTTCAATTAGGATCTGTACCCATTCCAGTCTTTAGAAACAAACATAAACCCATCAGTAACAACCTCTGGACTACTGATCTATGGCAATAGATGAGAGATTTTGGAGAAAAAAATCAGGAGATAACTTGGTTGCAACTGTTACAAGTATTTCTATAGAAGATGTATGTAATAAAGCAACAAACTCATTTACTAAGATTTTTTTTTCCATATTAACAGCCCTGGTTGTCAGAAGGTGTGCAGAATTTTGGGTTCAACCCAGGCTATGTGACAGCTAAAAGTTGCTTTCATTGCAGAACACTGATCTGCACTATAATTTTGAGATATTAATTCTGAAGCCTAATTCCAGATGTTTTTGGAGTAGGAGGGAAGTATTTTGAATTTATCTTTGAAAAAATACTGGTAAAAGAAGGTGACAGGATAGTAAAAATGAAAGTTCCTGTTTTTTGGATAGTCAATAATTGATTAATGCTTTGAAATAAAATTTTTTAATGCTTTGAAATAAAATTTTTGGTTAGAAAGGAGACCAGGATTCTGCACTCTACCTCTCTGAGCAGCTCCCTTTACTACAGGAATAAGACCACCACATAAGAACACAGAATCAGAACTATAGGTTAACTTAAAGTGGGGACAGTCTCAGGGAATCAATCTCTTGATTACAAACAAGTCTAACTTATTCAAAGAAGAGACACAGCACAGCTGAGTCTTATTTGTAGCAATATGATGACCCAATCAGTAAATGCCCACCTTACCTCCTTTCCTACAGTTTGCAAAGGATAAGATTTTTTTTCTCAGTATAGCAGCAGCTGGTTCTGGATAACCTCAGGTATAAGCAAAAACTTTATGCATCTCTGTTCTGCAGAGATCTGCAGCTACTGCAGGGACACCTAGGACCCAACTCTGAGCTGGAAGCAGACAGAACATAATTGCAGCACTGGGTTAATGTGAGCCCACTCTAGCATGTTAATCTGGTGCTGTTGAAAGTCAGGGCTGGTTAGCTGTGGAGCAGCAGCACCCTGGGGTGCTTGGACTGAGCTAGCATAACTGGTGCTACACTTCACCTTAGGATATACCTGTGTGGATCCATGGCACGTCTGTATTTCAGTGCTGAGAATGGGGATTCCTAAAATCCATGAGGCTGTGGTCTGAGGATGTTATGCCTAAGAGTCTCTCAAAATCTTTTTCACCTTAAAAGATAGACAAGAAGGCAGATTATTTGCAAACAGAAGAAATCTTTGTTTCATTGAGATTCTTTTCCCTTTAAATTGTGGATGACTGAATTTGTCTAAGGAAATCTTCTGTTCGATAATCTTTCAAATGTGACAGATAGTACCTTTCCACTTTGGGAGCACACAGTATAGTTCTGTGGCTGGACCTGATGCTTCTGCTGTCATTAAAATCTGATTTTGTTTCTGAAAGCAAAGAAAGAAAAGGAGATGAAGGATGCAGAAAAGAGAATAGAGATAGCAAACATGTACTTGAGTTTCTGGCTCTCAGAGAGATAAAGCTACCGTCTCTACAAAATTTGGCAAACTCAATAGTTCACTCAGCACAGCTTTTATTTTCCTCTGAAGACCTTGGATGTGGCCAGTGGTTCATAAAACAACTCCAAACTATCTAAATTGGATTTTTCCAAAGCAAATGGCTAAAAAATGAGACATAACAAAGGGAAACAAGATGTGACGAAAGTGGTAGTCAAGAGAGGGGTAGGCAGGGGAAATGTAGCAACAGGAAAGAAAAAAATCATGCCCAAGTTGAGCTCTAGGGTTTTTCTGTCACTGACCAAATCTGTAATGCCCAGAGGTCCCTCTTCCTGCTGTTCAAAGATTGCTTAAGGAAGTTATGTGTTCTGGCAGTTCCAGTTATTCTTCGATCCCAAAGATTTTCTTTTTGAAAGAAAGGTTTGAAGGTTTTTAAAGGGATTTTTTTTAAAGTTTTCTAAAGAGATATGGTTTGACTAGTCAGTAATTTAATTAATTGTTAATTATTTTCAGTATTTAAATTTGAGCTTACTTATTTCTAGTCCCATTCTCACTTTTTTTTCCTAGCATATTTTTGATGCAGCTCCTCAGTAGCTTTGTCAGACCAGTATATTAGATTAATTCAGTGTTCCTGGACTTCATAAACAGTATCTTGTAACTTAGGTTCTTACGGGATCTGATTGAAGTTCACATGTAATTGACCCACACAATTGGTTTTCAAAAACAAGGAGGTTATTTGTTAGAATTATTTTATATCCTGAGGTTCTTTTTTCTCCAACGATAAATGTCAGGCCTGCCTGACGTTCTCTTGGACAAAACAAGATTCTTGGTGCTCTCTGTCTTTGAAGATGTGAGCAGCATATTGCCTAAACTCTAGTATCATATGCCTATCTGGACTGAAAACCCAAACACCTTGACGAGGATGTATTGCTTGTTAGTGGTCTGGTTTTCCACCATGGTGAACCGCAAGTTTATCCATCTAATTTGATGTGCAGACTGTTTAGCTGCACTCTTTGTTCACCATGTCTCTTGTTCAATAGCCATATCCACCTCATTCCAGAGTGAACAGTTTCATTTAAATTGCAGGTCATACCAGCATTGTTAAGGGTTGTTTGTCAAAGGTTTTTATCTGTCTGCTAGAGCTTTGGACTTTGGTCCTAGTGAGAGTCTGGTTTGTGTTACTGACCCAGTTTGTTTTCCTTTCTGCTCTTGATTTGTCAATATGAGTATTTTGTCTTTCAGTTTTACGTCATCCTCAAACCCTTCAATTAATTGGCCTTCTTTCCACACTCTTTTTCAGCAGATATCTTTCATGTTTTGTTTTTATCTGGTATTACTCTTTCCACTTTTAGAGCTTTGTTTCATAGTTAGCTTTCTCTGCCAGAAATAAATGAGAATTGATGAATACAACAAGTGCTTCAGAAGAGTCTGGAGTCTGAAGCCTGTCTTTTCCAGAACGTCTCTGCTGGCAGATACAGAATGAAACATTATAAATGCTTTACCAAATTTCTCATTTTGAGGAGGCTTTACATTTGTGGTGATCACAATGAGAAGAGAGAGAAGCAGGAGGTGTGTTTAATTTAGGAATGCTCAGTTATCTCTCAGCAATTACGGAAAATCTGCTTTAGTCTGTGTTCTGTGTCTGTACCTAAGGATAACAAGAGCTCCTCTGTGTGTATTCCAGGCTGGACTGCAATGTAGAGATATGGAGGCAGCTTTGCATGTGTTAGCTCAGGTATTGAAAGACACCAAGTTTTGGCTTAATTAACCCACTTCTTGTTGATTTATACGGAATAAAAAAAAAACTCATATATTTTTTCTCACTCATTGGTATCCTTAAATACTACAGTTACAGAGACCACAGGGAAATGTTAACAGAGGAAAATAAGACAAAGAAAAGAAGATAATGTGGGTTTGTTACAAATGACTCATGATGCATTAAATTATGTGTTTGATGTTTATCTTAATGAAGGAAAGAAATGCAGTGCCCTTACAGTTTTGTGGTTTTTTTCCTTGTGTGAAATCTTCCTCTGAAAAGCTCAGGTATGTGGTGGAGCTATAGCTGCCATAGTGAGACTCTAGTCTCTTCAGACTAAAGTAAATTTAAACAAATATAACCAATAATTGCTATTTATTCATTACCAGGATTTGCTGATGCATGAGGACTCTGTATTCATGGGGATTTAAATATTTTTCAGAATCTTCATTACTACCTTTTCATAAAAATAGTCTGAAGAGAGTAATGTATGCTTTGTAGTTAAAAATACCATATCAAAAATAACAGTAGAAATAGACTGAAGTCAATCAAGCAAGGTTTTAAATGCAAACAAGAACATGTTTCACATAACAAAAAATAAATATAGAATGAGAGAAACCTTTAGGGACATGTGTTTAACTCATAGAGAAATATCTGGGGATTGTAGTGGATGGTGATTTGAATTGGTAAACAGTGCAGTACTAATGAGAAAAATAGCTATTCTTGTACTTCATTGAACTACCAAAAGTATTACATGTGAGGCAAGTGTTCCTAGCTTGCTGTAGTCAACACATGATTTATAATCCTGTGTTCAGTTCTGGGCAACATGTTTTAGAAGAGTCACAGACAAGCTGGAGAGAGATCAAAGGACAACAGCTAATGTGATAGATGTTTTGGAAATGAAGACCTGTGTGGAAAAGAAGTGAGAATATGTAATGCAGAGATGACTGATGGGAACATGGGACCTGCCTATCTCACATCAAAGCAGTCTTACAAGGAGAAACAGCATAATTGTTCATGTTTATCCACGTGGATGGTAGAAGTAATTATGTATGGATGGAGCATGAAAGAAAATATAAATTGAGCAGGGAGAGTTTGTTAAAGCAATGGAACAAAAAAGATAGCTGCCCAGGGAGGGTATGAAACTGCTGTTGTGGGATGCATTTCCAGCTAGAGTAACTGTCCATCCATCAAGGACAGCTTCTGGGTTTAAAGTTATTGCTCCAAAGATGCAGGTGGCTGAGTTATATAGTTCCCATTTCCTTCCAGATCCTAAAACTGACTTGGCTTTCCCTGTTTTGTCTGTCATCTTCCATCCTTACCTCTCCTTTCAGCCTCAGCCATGGCTCCAGCTGTTTTGTATCAGTTAAAACACAATTTTTTGAGTAACTTAAGTTCAATAAGAAGCATTAGTAGAAGTCCTGGAACTACCCTTTACTTAAAACCTGGGTACATGAATCAGCTTAGACATGTTGAGAGGCACTTGTATAAGTGCCTCAGGCAGTGAGCTATGAAACTTTGCAGTCAAAAGCAATATGGCTGGCATGATGCAGTGTCTTTTGGCTGTGAGCCTCACAGCCAGTCTAATTAGTAGCAGGCCCATGATTTGCTGAGGAGATGTCTGGTTTGAGGGTCCAAGTATGGTTTCTGCACTGCTTTGCTCCATTCTGTGAGTGTGCGCTAGCACGTTTGGCTCCAACTTCGCACTTTCTGCCTCACTCTCTATTGTACCATGTGAATATAATCCCTATTTCCAGAATCAACTGAGAATTAAGTGCCTAACTGTGTTCAGAATCTCACTGTGCTGAAGCTGTTCTCCCATCTGTTACAGCCTGGTCTTGAAGGAACAGGACTCCCACTGGTTCATAACAAGTGGGAAGTTGCCACTACAAGAAGCTATTGCTACCACACTATAGGGCTTGCTGATATATAGTTACCTAATTCTGCAGAGCACCTCTACTATACTGTTTACAAAATAGAACGCAAAAAGTAAAAGCTGCAGGCTCAGGAATTGGATTTCTGTAGGATTGTAATCTGTATGGAATTTGTCCTTTTGAAAAATACCTAAAATACTGATAGATTAATCCTTGCATCAGCTCAGTCAACCAGGGAAGAATTTTATCCCAAGTCTCCCAAGTGGAGAGAGTGTGATGAAATGTTTTAAGGAATTGCCAGCTCTCCAGACAGTATCTTGGCTCCTGCACCTTGCATTTTTCCGGCAAACATTCTGAACACTAGGATAAAAGGAAAATATGTAATAGGAAAAAAACCTGGGGGACAAATGATCGTCCGATGCAAATCAGCACTGTGAAGGAATAATACTGGTGTTCCCTGTTCAGTATTTTGCTCTTTCTTGGCAGTATCCTACAGAAATATGTTGTTTTTCCCTTTTATGAGACTTGAAACTTTTCCCTATCAGCATACCCTAGCCCTATGTTTCTGACTTTTATCTAATTTTAATGGAACTGTAAAAGTATTTTTTTTTCAGATAAAACTTGACCATCAGGACTAAAGTGCAGGAAACACAAGGCAATCTCAAGGTATCTGAAAAAGTCAATTTGATGATTTTTGAGATAAAAGAGCACAAACAATAATAAAAGTTGAAGATATTTTATGAGCACTTTTCACTGACATTATGACTTCAAAGCATTTTTTGGTATTTTATTATTTAAATTTCCAGGTTGCTAGTCAGGAAGGGTGAATTATATTATGTATGAAATATCAAAAAATGAAAGGAAAGAATTATAATCAACATTCAAAGTTGTTCATGTGCATGTGTGGACATATTTAAATTTACCCAAGTTTTGAGTGTTTTTTTGGCCTGCTCAGACAAATTGTTAATGCCAGCACTGGTGTAGTCTAAACATCATAAATTGTCTTCTCTTCAGCTGCATTAAATTCACTTTACTACAGCTTTAACCTGTGTTTTTTCCTGCCAGTAATACTTTAGTTTCCTTTGCTGAGTTTCACATATGCATTCAGAGATACATTCTTTTGCCAGGTAATTATTCTGTGTGTGGATTTCCTAAAGGTAAGGGAGACTTTACATTTGACTCCCTTTTCCCACTGACAGTATGGTAAATGCAAATAATTACTGGTATTACCGCTAACCTTTATTTTTCTTGATTGTAAGGCTAACATAAGAGACAAGATGCACAGCAGGAGGAACTTTTGGCTAAGTCACAGCTGTTCCTTTGTCTAGAAAAAAATTAAAGGAGAGTAAGGTGCCCAGGAGAAATGGTCATCCTGCACTAGGCTGTAAATTTATACTTGCCTGTGTAAATTGAGGCTCTCCTTACTGTGCCCAGAATTTGGCACATGTGGACTGCTGTGAGTCTTTGCAGATGGATTTCACCACTGGATGTGCTCCACACATCTAGCAGCTCTGTTTGCCCTGGGAAGAAGTGAGTTGTTGGGCACTTTTTTTTTTATTTCAACAGAGTGTTGGCTTCTGTGGGAGCGGTAACAACATGGGATCTGCTCTCATCAAGTCCCTTTTGCTCTGTGACATGCTGACTCATGCTGTAACCAGGCTAATCATGAGGTGGAGTGCCAGATATTTGTCTTCCCCTACTGCTGTGGAAATGCAGCTCAGCCCAATGGAGCAATATGAGGCATGGTCAGCTCGTAAGTGTGATTTTTGGTTTAATACCGTGTTGCTCCCATTTCTTGTTGTCCCTTGACACCTCGATATTTCCTAGGAAAGCTTTTGAACCAGCATTGACCTCAACACTTGTTGGTGGGCCCCTGTGTGAAGCCTAAAGCAGCAGGTTGCTGTAGCTGAAAGGTGCTCAAGATCTGCAGTTGATAGAATGACTTTATAGTGGCTGTGAGAACATAAGTGATAATATAGACAGTTTCACAAAGCCTGAGTTTGTGGTAGGCAGCAAGGGTATTTTACCTTTTCCATGCCCTAAATCCTGAGCATTGTTGATTTGTGCTTCAGGTCCACAAAGCTCGGGGTGGCTCTGTGGTTACATGTTTGGGACATATACTGCTGTATTCTCATACATGAAGGTGGGACAGATGCCTGAAACTTCAGATTTTAAGGATATTTCTTAGAACAGCCTTATTTGTTTAAAGCCATTGTGTTAGATGCAGCAGGAAAAATCCTATTGTACACACTGACAAGGGCATCACAAAAATCTTTTGTAGCTGGCTTAAACCAAGCAGTTTTAGATGCAATGTTTACTGCATGAAGAAAGACATCCATACAGAAATGAAATGCTGAAAATAACTGAATGCAGAGTTTTATTTTTCACTGTAGTCACTGGCTGGTCAAACTGATCTGTGCTTCCCAAGAAACATTTTATTCATTTTCTGGTTGCATTTTTGTCAGCATCCCAGTTCAGCTTGGAGATTTTGTGCTGATGGTAATTAGTTTCAGCTCATACTTACTGGCAGGCATTGCTCCAAATCAGTGGAAGTAAACAAAAGTGTAACAGCACTTTTAAAAGGATGCAGTATTTTTACTTTTAGAAAGCTACCAACCGAAACACAAACACAAAAATACATCAAGTACACCAAATGAGTAAATTAATTATGGTATAGGCAAGAGAAATAATGTTGCAATTTTTAGTCTCAACTAGCTCACTGCTAAGTATTATGTCTTTTCAGGGCAAAAAATCCTGCCGTAAGAGGGACTATAGCTGACAGCTTAAAGCATTTAGATTGAAAACTGAGAGAAGTTCTGGATGTTAATAGAAGCCTTTACTGAAAATGATTTGAAGTTCATGAGTGCTAGAAGTATGTTATTTCTGGTGTAAAGTTATAAAGAATATAATACGGTATTCATTAAACTGTGAAGACAAAAATAACATCTGTCTCTCATGAATAAGGGATAAGGTCTCATTTTAGATCTATTCGTACTTGAAAACAGTATTTTTGCTAGAAAATTATTTTTTGTACCCTCCCAAATAAGCAACAACATTAAATATCACAGTAATACAACCACACCTTTTTAGCACAATATGGTTAAAATATACACAAGCTGGTTGAGCTTGGCTATAACTGTGCAAGCAAGCCTCTATTTGGTTTTTTTTTTTCAGTGGGTCACACGGGTATTTGCCACATTACCTGAGAGGGTACTGGATGTCTTAGTCATTGATCTCTTTTTGGGCTGTGGAGCAGGGTTCATCCGTGGGGATGTCAGTTCAGGCTGTCACTGTAACAACCTGAGTTTGTATAGAACTGGACTTCTTCTGAGAGGTTCTCAACAGATTTAGGATCCTATGGTGTAATGCCTGGTAGCTTTTCACCATCACTGGCAGCTGTTTATCAAATTCAAGTATTCCAGTGTTCTGGAAATTATTTATGAACTCGTTTAGAATTAAACTTTTTTTTTAATATAAAAAGAGAAGCATTTTAGAAAAATGAAATGCTGCAGTCTGGTATCTTTGAAGGAAAAAAAATCAGCAGTCAGGTGTATTTCACTCAGTAATTGCATGGAATTACTGCTTCTGAAACCCTCTCTAAGGTAACTTTCCCTGCTTTTGGAAATGGAATGCATCATGTGAGACTCTTTTACTGGTTTTGCTGGATAAAGTAGAAGGTTTTTTCTCAGAGTGTTGGGGGCTTTGGTTTAGTCATCTCTGCTGAGTCAGTTTTTCAGTCTTATCTATTGACTGTCACAGTTGTCATAGGTCCTGCTGCTGCACTCTGGGAAGGGCAGATGCATACATCTGCACTGAAACCCTACTGCAGTAACACACCACAGGGACGCGTGCATGTTGTCTTTGCAGAAGCAAGCATCATGTCATTGTGTTTTCATAGTTAAGGTTATCTTTCTCTAAGCTGTTCTGGGTGAGATTTTACAGGGTATCTGCAGCCATTTCCAAGACCAGACTGAAAGCAAGTGAAACTAAGTGAAACCAAACTCTATAATGTGAATATATAATGGGAAATGCCCTCTAAAAAGCAAAAGATGGGTACCCACAGATGGGCAGTTTGCAGGGAGTCCATAGGCTGACTGTGGGTCTTGTTTGGACACAATTTAAAGACCCTGCAGTATCTTCCTACTCCCCAGCTGATCTTTAAAAGTGAGTGTAGAAGCATTGACTGTGACTTGAGCAGTGCCTGGTCTGCTGAGTGCGTGTGAAACAGTGTGCAATAAAATTGATGGATAGCAAATGTCATATTGCATTATAAATATGAATTTTTCATGGTTCAGGGCAAAAATGCATAAATCAATAGTAAACACATTTTTTGTTTGGAACACCTGTTACAATTAATTCTGGATAATCAATTACATTTTTTTTAAATGAAAAAAGACATCAACATGGACCTTACTTATCTTCAGCCTAATTTTAATTTTGTTATCACACAAATCCTTTTGGTTTTGATTAAGGGCTTGCAAGATCTGTAACAGGTCTGTAACCTAGGTCAGAGATTTTGGCTCACATAAGAAAAAGACAACTGTTAAAGAACACATTATATTAATTCATTAGTCTGTTTTTTATTTCCTATTATTTTTCCCCAGTAGGAGTTTAATTAGCAAAGGGTGGCTTGAATAAAATTGTTGCAAGATAATATTATGAGTGGATAGTAATTCTGTAATCTCAGTGTCCATTTAGTAAAAAAATATTTTAATTTAATAATGCCTAGCCAAAATGCAGCATTGGAGCCACATGTTAGAATTATTTAATCTTGCACACTTAACTATTTTCATCACAAGTCTCAAATATGTCTGGAAGTCATCAAAGTTTTCTCATTTATATGCATCACTCAAATAAAGTAAATTCAGAAATTTGGACTGGCAGGAAGTCTGTGAGGGCAATGTCAACCTGTTTGGGTTTGTGTTCATGTTCCCAGCTTTTAGTCTTTGTCTCAAATGGCAGAATTTGCAGTCGTGATGCAGCAGCTAGGGATGTCTGCCTAGCACAGGGAAAGGACAGGAATCCTCTCTTGGGGGACAAAGCAAGGGATTGACCAGAGAACTTGAGGATGTGGGAATCCTTTCCTGCTACTCTGTCCCTCGAAGAGGCTTAGGCAGCTAATTCTGAAGGAGGGTGCCTCTGTTTCTTCTTAGCACTGACAGCCATGAATCCTTGTCTGCAAGGAGATGGGAGGCCAGGACTTTCTCACATAAAGTGCAGCTGGAATAGGAGGAGGGGAAGGAACGTGTGTGCATTTTCACTCCTGGCCAACAGCTCAGTCAGCAGTGATCTGTCCGAAATAAAGAAGCATTACATTCAAGCTCTTGCTCCAGCAATTATTTAATTATCTATGCAAAAATAGGTAATTAAATAGCTTTAGTCTAGTGGCCTTTCAGTTCAGCAAGCCGTCCCAAATCAGGTATTTGCACAGTTCTCACTTGTTTTGTATCACAACGTTCTTTCAACAGGAGAGATGGCATTTCTTGAAATCCTCAATAGCCCAGTGGTTAAAGCATCTCTAAGTCATTTGAGTGCGAACATTAATGTGTTGCATTGTTGTGTGGTCCATGGTTCTGACACCTTTCTTAGAGGATGTCAGAGTAGGTTTGGTATTATTAAGCTTCAAGATCTAGAATCCCTAGCCAGTCAGTAGGATTTTATTTTGTTACCTGCTGCAGAAAAAGCAAATAGACTCTCTGTACCAAAGAAACCTGAAGTTTAAATAGAGAATGAATACAAATAACAAGTTGGTAATTATGACCCTAGAACACCAGTTACCCTGTTATTATCAAACTTTTGGCAGACTATGTAAAATATACAGTAAATTGAGGTAGGAAAAATGGGTTTTTTGGCTGCTGCTTACAGTCTGTGTGAGATGTACTACTGGGGAAATCCCAAAGACATTAGAAATATTAATAAACCCTGCTGGCTGACAATACAAGCAATTTAGAGATAGACACTGATGATTTGATAGTGAAGGAGGTGTTATTTTAAGGATACTAAACAACATTTTCAGTATTGATCTGTCTTGTTCCATTTGCCTCAATACCAAGTCACTAAAAACAAATAAAATCAGAAGTAATTGTATAATATCCAAAGTGACTGTACAATAGATATCAAGTTATTACATTAGTACATAACTTTTCAGACTGAAGATAAGATACTTTAAAGTCAGCATATGATGCAAGGAGTAAATAATATAAAGTATATTACTTGCCTTGCTCCCAAAGGGAGTGAAAATCCCAGATCTGGAGAAAAGGGCCTGTGCTTCCCACCACTTTATTAATACTTTAAATCACAGTCCTCTGTTCTAATCTATATCAGCTGTGCTCTGAACAGTCAGAGATTCCATCCTCCTGATAAGGTTCATGGCTGTAACCTGTAGTCTGACTTGCACGGAAAGAAGTAAGAAGCTGGTCTCACTTCATGTTTTAGGTTTCATTTTACCCTGACACCTGGAAATCTTTCCATGGAAATCAAAGAACAATTTCCTAGGAGAACAATATGTTGAAAAGCACTGAGAAGAAAATGTCAGCATTAACTTAATATTTTCTTGGATTCTCTGGTTGTCACAGATTTAGCATTAGCCAGGATAACTTTTGTGTTGAATATGACAGGAAAATTACTTTAATTCTTGGTATCAAAATGTGGAATTACACTATGTTCAGCTATGCTTATACTTTACAGTTTGGTTTTTATTCAAAATTTAATTTAATAAAGATGGCTCAATTGCAGTAGCTAATACAGAGTTGAAGTTGCACAGAAAAACATTCCTGAAATACAGGATCCTGCTTTCAATCTGTCTCAAGGCTGGCTTTTCATGTCGTTTTCAAGAGTTGGACAGTTGAACAGTTTTTGAGAGAAAAAAAGTCAATGCAGTGTAATTTCCAGTTAAATAAATGAAATTTGTACATCTGTGCAATGTGGATCACAGAATCTTTAGATTTTACAGCAGTAAAATCTGGTAAGATGCCAGAAAAAGTAATTGTGGAAGAGATATATTCCTAGAAAACACACAGTACTGTATCTGTGCTATAAAAGACAAAACCATTTGTTGTTATCTAGCACAAATGAAATAGATTCCACAGGATGAAATCAGGGTATTTTGTGACAAGGCTGCAGCAAAAAGATGTGAAACCACGACTACGCTGAGAAAAGGAAATAGGAATTAAAAAGCACTTACAATTACCATACTCCACTTATACAAGCAACTGTGGGGTGATATCAAAATGCTTGTCAGGCATTAAAGAATCTTCCCAACAACTTCATGAAATTGCCAATTGCATTCATTTTACAGATGGATTAGAGTGAGAAAGCATGAAATTTAAATGTCATGGTCCCATGAGGAATCATTGGCAGAGCTGAGAACAGAATCTCTCCCCAGCAACTGCTTCTAAGTATTGACAAGAGCAACAATTTTAAAATAAAACCTTTGACCTAAGTTTAAAAAAATCATAAATTTTCAAATAAAACCCTTCAAAACACTTGAGATTAAATCTGCAATATTTATATAATTTAAAAATTCTGTTTACATGTCTGGAAAAATGAAGAGAAGGTAGTATTAGTTGTAAAAATCAGGATTTCTAAGAAAGTATAAGAAGCTGTTTATTTTGAAGCCATTTCTAAGCTTTATACTAGAATCTCAGGTTTCGCTGAAACAACCAACTTTTTCCGGTTAACTTGGTTGTTGGTACATCTGAATTTTATAAAGGAAAACATGGGACGTAGAAGGTCAGCCTACCCTTGGATTCAGAGAATACCAGCAAACCCACAGACTTGGTATGGTGCCAATGTAAACAGACTTACACCAAATATCCTATCAGGCATGAACATAACAAGTTGTTCCCTGAACAGAGAAATTGAAGGTACCTATGGACTCTTGGTATTTCATCCATACAATGGAGGCTTTTCTGCAGGACCCCTGGTTTCCTCTCCCTGCCATATCTGTCTCTCTCCTTGTGTGCTTTGTACAGCTTTACTGTCATGCCCTCAATTTTGCCTAGTTCCCCCACTTTCTCCTCCTTTAATACCCACAGCTCTGGCCCTTTACTTCTTTGAGCCCCACAACCCTGAGATCCTCATCACAACTAAATATCCTCATGATTCTCTCCCACATCCATCTTTATGGCCTGAGAGCCATGTCACTGATTGATCGGGGACCTTGTGTGCTGCTCAAGAGGCTCATGCCTGGTTAGTGGCCCAGCCTGCCCTGCTCAGTAGAACTGAGTGGATAAGGAATGAGAGCACCTTATCTTACCATCAGCAGAGGCAGTAGTAGCAAGTCTGTCTTTATCTCTCTTTCTGAATGGCAAATTCTAAACTTTCTGTTAAATTCAACTGAAATTGGTAAAGGGATTTGAGTACTGTTAGGGGGGATGTGGGAGATGCATAGGGTGGTATTAATACAGATATAATGGCAACATAAACATAATTTCCCTATGGAAAAACGAAGCACTATATTATCAGCTTCGTTATTCAGACATTACTTGATTAGTAGTATAAACTGCAAACAATACAAAATAATAACAATCAAAATCTACTGAACTTGTGATAATGGTAGGTTATGAAATAGAAATGGCAGGAGTAAAATGCAACCATGCAAAAAAAATTGAATACTCTTCATAGAAAGATGGGAGAGAGGAGCCTGTCAGAGAAAATTTGAAGCCCTTTGTGATGCTATGGATAGAGAAAAATAGGTATTCATTTGCTGTCCAACAAATTGATGTTTGCAAAACAGCAGAAGTATGATGTACCTCCGTAGAAAAGCACCCTCTTCTCTTTGGGGTCTCAAAGTTGTTTCAGAAATCCAGGAGAAAACTCCCAATCACCTCAGCAGGCTTTGAAAAAGTAAAGAAAACCTCCTCTTACCTTTCTATGCACTGATGTTGGTATTCCCAGAGATTTTGCTGCAATGACAAACTGGATGGAGAAGGAGCTAATGCTAAAATGAAAACTAAACCCCACTTGTGCTATTTTTAAAGGATGACTCTGCTGCCATGGACTTTTTCCAAGAAATTTTTGCCCATCTGCCCATAAACCACTTTGCCCTGGCCATATTTCTATACTCCCCATAAAAGACTTTTCACATCCAGTTGAGTGTCATTAGCTGCCTTTACTACACCCAAAGTTCTGATGTTTTCTCACCTCCCACGCTTGGGACAGAAAAAGATCCCATCAAAAACATTCAGAGACTTTAATGCCTCCCCTGCTTCCTTCCTTTTTATGTTCAACAATTATACAGGCAATGAAGCACAGCTGTAAATAAAAAGTAGAATATCCCTACCACCATTGCATAGTGATTTGTCTTCTAAGGGAAATACTTATTTTAGGACTGTAAGATTTCAATTGCCTCCAGTGAGTTTTTTGTGTATTTTTCTTTGGTTTCCTGTTGGGAATATTTCAGTGTCTGATATAGCTCTGGCTTGCAGATTACAACATCACTGCTGAAGAAAGATTTAAACCCAAAAAACATGTTTAAGCTATTGTGCCTATATTATAAGAGAGTTTTATTTGATCTTGGCAGTTCGAACATCTTCAGGGAACAGTTAAAAATGTGTTTCTAAAATCTAAACTTTCTAAATGTCTTTTGTTATTGTTAATCTAAAACAACTCTCAAAAAACTAAATTTCAGCAAGCCTCAGTTTAAGGCATCTGTACATTTATTAGACAGACCATTGGACAGCAGAAGTACTGTGTCTTAGAAAGCCAGACTGACAACATTTTACACTATTCTGATACAAGTGAGATTATCTGATGCCTGCTAATGAGGCAATGAAGTGAATTTCTAATAGATAAATATTAGAGCCTTAGCAAAACTGAGAAGCATTGTGAATTTTCTGTAATAGCACTAATGCATGCTGGTGGAAAGGGACAGAACTATGAGAAATACTGAGTGTGGGCCAAAGGAAGGCAAGAGAGCCAGTTGTGTCAATTCTCTCTCTAGCAACATAAAAAAATACTGAATGTGAAGGTTATTATTGAAGTTAAACTTGTTACACACTAGAAGTGAACAAGATGATTCTTGTGGCTGTGGTGCTTCCCATGTATTTGTGAGATACAGAGCAGTGAGAGACCAAGTATTTCGATTAACCAAGTGTTCAAACACACTTCAGCTCAGTTTGTGATGCCATTAATATTTCTAGACAATATATAGAGAATTGGTACTCTTAAGGATAATTATAGGTCTGGTCTTTGTAAATCAAATAATCGTCTTTGCTTAAAGAATATGAAGAACCATAAGCCCAGAAATGACCCAACCTTGCTACTCAAGGAGGTCTAGGGAAAGCAGGAGGTTGAAGTGTGCTGTGCTCAAACAGACCTTAGAGATGTTAGTAAAGCACCAGTTTCTCCCCTGCCACCTCACATGATGGACACATCACGTGCTGGGCTAGCAGCACTAGTGAGGCTGTGCACTCAGGGGCACCTGTGTCCAGGGAATAACTGAATTTGGGGTGACACTGCACTGCTGGCAAGAAGATAACCCCGTCTGTAATGTTAGCTCCCTCGCCTGGCATGTCCATCAGTGCTGACACTCACTGGATCCCTGTGTCCTTGGCTTACTGGCAAGCCAGTCCTGGGACATCAAGGGCATTCATGTGTGGTGCAGACAGCTGCACATCTGCTCATGAGAGGGCAGAATTCATAGTCTGGACTCAACTTTACATTGATGCTGTCACATGACATCTGGATTACAGCTGGCTATGAGGCAAGCTGGGAATGTGAGGAACTGTTTGTGGGACTGTAGATGTGTTTCAAATCTGCATGTCAAGATGATTTTAAGGAGTTCTTCCACAGAGAAAATAAGGGCTAGAAATTTTTCCAAAAGAAAATAAGAGTGAAAAATATCAGTTATCTCTTTGCTTTGCTGGCTGCACTCCCAGAAGGTGAAATAAGTTTGTGGTCTTTATGTATTTGTTCCATGTCACCTGAACAAAAATGAAACATTGTAAATTAATTGCACTGAAAAAATCTCCTTGAGGTTGGGCAAGTTTCTCCATTGCATGGAAACTCCTGAGCTCCTGACTATTAACACTGTCCTCTGACAAATTCAGGAAACTCTTGCTGTTCATCACTTATGTCTCTGGAGTGGAGGAGGAAAAAAATCCACACAGTGTAAATGCTCCTGAAAAGATTAGCTAAAAAAGTCATCATGGTAGAATTGTTTATATGCACAGTTTATTGTCCACCAGGACCTCTATGTCCTTCTCTGAAGAGCTGCTTTCCAGCAGATCAGTCCCTAGTCTGTATGATGTCTGGAGTTATTCTTCTTCAGATGTAGGACCCTGCATTTTCCTTTGTTGAATTTCAGCATATTCATCTCTGTCCATCTCTCCAGCCTGTTGAGGTCCCTCTGAAGGACTGCAGAGCCCTCTGGGGTATCAGCCACTCCTCCCATCTTCGTATCATCAGTGAACATGTCATGGATGAACAAGTTAAAGACTGTGCCCAGAATTGAACCCTGGGTGACACCAATATTGATATAGACCCTGTGCCACTGATTACTCCCCTCTAGGGTATGGCACTAAGCCACTTCTCAGTCCATGTCACTGTCCATTTATCCAATCCACTCTTCCTGAGTTTGCCTATGAGGATGTTGTGAGAGAAAGTGCTGAAATCCTTGCTGAAGTAGACAATATCCACTTCTCTCCCCTCATCCACCCAAGTAGCTATTTCATCATAGAAGGCAATCAGGCGGGTCAAACATGGCTTACCTTTAGTAAATCCATGCTGACTACTCCTGATCAGCTTCTTGTCTTCCATGTGGATAGGGATGGTCTCCAGAATGATGTGCTTCCTCACCTTCCTGGGGATTGAAGTGAAACTGACTGACCTGTAGTTCCCTTCTTTCCTGTTTTGAAGACCAGGGTCACACTTGCTTTCTTCCAGCCCTCAGGTGCCTCTCCTGATCTCCATGGCCTTTCAAACATGATTATGAACTTCCTGGCTATGATGTTGGCCAGTTCCCTCAGCACTTGTGGATCCCGTCAGGGCCCATGGACTTGTGAGTGTCAACTTTGTTTAGGTGTTCTCTGACCCAGTCCTTCACCACTGGAATGTTTTCCATCTCAGATTCCTTTACCCTGGTCTTCTGAGTTGGAAATCACCAAGGGCCAGTCTTACCAGTGAAGACCAATGCAAGGAAGTCATCCAAAACTCTGCCTTCTCTCTGTTCTCTGTTACCAGGGCCCTCTCTCCATTTAGCAATGAGCCCACATCATCCTTTGTTTTCCTTTAGTTATTGATGTATTTTGTTGGTGGTATACTTCACTATCCTTGACATCCTTGGCCTGACTTAATTCCAGATGTGCCTTGGCTTTTCTAATCATACCTCTGCTTACTCTGATAACCTCTCTGTATTCACTAATTCTATAATGCTTTATTTTTTTTGGTATGTAAAAAATAGGTAATAATTAATAGAGAAAGTAATGTTTAATGCAGACATATATATGAAGTTTCCTTTTTCCTAAAATCAGAGGCTTCATTTTCAAAGGGCAGATATGGGGTGCCTTCTGTACCAACAGTGAATTACTTTGAGGGTAGGATGGCTTTTGAACTGTTTTATTCTGCTTGTTACAAGCAGAGAAGGGAGAAGTGGCAGAGGACTGAAAGATGAAAATCCATCTGCTGCTCATAGGTCTCTGCCTTTGTCAGCTACAGTTCTGAGCTTTTTAGGGAAGAGACAATGACAAATGTAGGAAGCTGATTTCAAACACAAGACTGGCAGGAGTTTCCAGGGAAAGCAAACTATATAATAACCTAGAGATCCTGAGCTTGATCCACGATCCTCTCCCACAGTAGGGTCTGTAACATGTACAAAACAGGTCTCAAACATCCACACTGGTTTTCCTGCATCCTGCTTGCTGAGTGTCCTTTAAGTATGGGTCTGAATGTCCCTGGTCCGTGCAATAAAATGGCACTGAGAAAGGGTACTAAAGGGAGGAGAGAGCTTGTCTTCCATATTACAGCTGTCTTGAAAGTATATTTACCTTCTGAACCTCTGGAGGTGTTAATTGTTTGAAAAAAATCATCTTCTTTATTATCAGTTTTTACCATGAGCTGGAAGGAAATCTTGCACTGTCACTGCAGTTGGTGCAGAGAAGAGTGGTCAGCCTTCTTTGGTTTGACTGCTGTTACTAGTTCTGGTTTTCCCATTAATTTCAGGGAATTTGCTGGTATTCCACTGACTTTAATATACGATCATGGATATGAATTCCATGTGCGCACTCTCTGGGCAGGGTTTGTTTGTTTGCTTCCGTTTTGATGGCTTGTTTATGTTGGAGGTTATTTTCTGGGGCAGGGTTTTTCAGGCAGGGCTCACCCTGTCCTCACCCTGTCCAAAGCAAAGACAAACCATAGCCTCACTGCTACAGTACAAGGACCTCATTTGAAGCTTCCTTCTCTGCTAGAACAGGGAGCCAAATTATACATGAAATCTGACAGCAGAAACAGGGAATTAATTTAAATGCTGCATGTTCAAGTCTGTGCAACTTGTATACATATCCTAAATCACAATGTGAATCATGATAGTTTCTACTTTCTCAGTTGAAAGACCCTTTATAAACACAGCAGCATCAATTATACTGGGTGAACTCTTTTCTATGTATCCAAAGTTTTGAACACATGAAACATTGAATTATTTCAGGTATTCATTCTTTATGCTATCTTCTTTACGAGCATGGGTCCTATTTCCAATAGAAGTGTTCACTACACAAGGCTGTTACAACAACCAACCTTGTCAGCAGCCCTGCATATGTAACTTAGGAGTTCTACATGCATTTGCAGTTAAAGAGCCAGGATGAAAGTGAACCTTTCTTTGTTAAGAAGAAAGGAATATTAGGAAGGCCTTTTCTGTCACCTTTGGCCTTGAGAATTAGGAGGGCTGCATGTATCACAAGTGGGCTTTCTTGTCTCCATATCAAGGTTGGGGAGCTGAGGTGAAGGTAGTGTTACTTCACTTTTTTTTGTGCAGAGGAAGTTATTCTGGATAATAGCCATTCTATTTATGGCTGGATCTGATGCTATTAAACCTTGCTTTTTCATTGAGTGTACTTTTCAGATATATATGTTTGTGTTTTCAGGAATTTGTACTTCTCTACCTGAGGCTGCAAGGCCATAGCTGTTTGACAGTTATAAAGAAGATTGTTCTGGTAGGTGTTGGAAAGCACCTGAGGGACAACACAGTCATCGGTCACAGCCAGCACAGCTTTATGTGGGGAAAGTCCTGCTGATGAAACCTGATTTCCTTTCGTGACAATGTAACCTGCCTGGCTGATCTGGGAAAACCAGCTGATGATATCTTTTTTGGACTTTAGCAGAGCTTTTGATACTGTCTCTCACAGAGTCCTTTCAGACAAAACATCCATCCCTCAGCTGGATAAACACGTCCTGTGATGTGTGAGCAGCTGGCTGATGGGTGGGGCACAAAGGGTTACAGTGACTGGGGTGGCATCAGACTGGTGACCTGTCACTAGTGGGGTTCTGCAGGGCTCCATCCTCAGCTCTGAGCTCTCTTCAAGATCTTTATGAATGACTTGGATGCAGGACTGGAAGGGACACTGAGTAAAATCTTCACGAGATACAAAACTGGGATGACCTGTTGGCTTCCTCAAAGACAGCAAGGCCCTGCAGTGACACTTCAGCAAATGAGAGGACTGGGCAATCAACAACTGCATGAGGCTCAACAAGGGGAAGAGCTGGACTCTGCACCTGGGATGGGACAACCCTGCATGTACAGACAGACTGGGGAAGGAGATGCTGGAGAGCAGTGTCATGGAAAGGGACCTGAGACTCTGGGTCGATGGCAAGTGGAACACGAGCCAGCAGTGCCCTGGCAGCCAGGAGGGCCAGCCCTGTGCTGGGGACATCAGGGACAGCATCACCAGCCGGGCAAGGGAGGGGATTGTCCTGCTCTGCTCTGCACTGGGGCAGCCTCACCTCCAGTGCTGGGGGCAGCTTTAAAGAAAAAATAAAAAATGAGATTTTAAACTATTAGCATCCAAAGGAGAGGCACAATCATGGCAAAGGATCTGGAAAGGAAGGCTTTGAGAAGAGGTCGCTTGGTCTATTCAGCTTGGAGGAGAGGAGACTGAGGGCAGAACTCATGACAGTCTACAACATCCTCAGGAGAGGAAGAGGAGGGATAGGCACTTATCTCTGCTCTGGGGTGACAGTGACAGTTTCTGAAGGAATGGCTTGAAGTTGTGTTAGGGGAGGTTTAGGCTGGATAACAGGAATAGGTTCTTTACCCATAGGGTGACTGGGGATTGAAACAGGATCCATAAGGCAGTGGTCACAGCTCCAAGCCTCACACAGTTCAAGAGGTGTTTGGGCAATGCTCTCAGGCAGTTTCTTAGTGTGACTCTTGGGGATGGTTCTATGTAGGCCAGAAGCTGGACTTTGATGATCTTTGTGGGTCCTTTCCAACTCAAGATATTCTGTGTTTCTGTGACTCTATGTGCTCTTTAGAATAGACAGCTAATAGCTGGATGTTTGAGAACAAGATGGATTTTTAGGACTTCCAACATCACAAATTCATTGAACAATATGTTCAGCTGTTTTCTAATAGAACTGAAAACAAATCCAAAGTATTTTGTTGCTTTTGTGAATCATAGTAGACTTGAATGACTTTTTTTTCTTAAATAAAAACAGGCTTATCAGTTTACTCTTGTCAATGAAACACTTCCTGCCCAACAATTCCATCTGTTACAGCAACACAGTGTAAACTACTAGTTTGACCATTTCTATCAGCTTTGCTGACTAAATAAGTTCTTAAGATCTACAATCCTTTCCACTCTTGGGGAAAAAAAAGTACCTATCACAAACATATTATTTTTGATTATTATTATATAATTTGTAGTCAATATTTCTTTCAGTGGAGAAAATTAATATATATGATGATTTCTAAAGCCTGCCATCAAAAGGTCATAGTTCTGCTCTATAAATGTCAAGCCTTAATTAGCTTTAAATAATTTTTATTTTTGATTGTCACCTGGAAGAATTGGTCGTATTTACTTTTAGTCTTCTGTCTCACTGATATCAGCTCCAGTCTTGGTGTTTAAACAGGCATGAGGAACTCCAGGGACTCTGAAGGCATTTAAGACAGCCAGAAGGATATAGACATTTCTGGAAAGGGATGCAAGTGAAATATGAGAATAGATTGTAAATTGCAACTGACCTTGTTCCCACTTACTGTATTTCTCTTTCCCACACAAGCAGACTGTAGTAGATTAACAAAAGCCAAAAACCTAGTTATGTATCACAATCCATGTTAATTTGTAGATAAGATTAAGGAAAAAAATTCAAAATGTTTTTGGTTTAGATATCCACCATTTTTTAGCATGAAGAGAGGAACAACAACTCTCTCTGCCCAAATTAGTTATCTTTTAATGCTGTGCATTACAGCATAACTTGGTGTTGCATGTCTGCTTTCACAAGGGTTTTTCTGATGAAATTGCCTGGTGAAATAGCCTGGTGAAATATAGGTCAAATACAGTTTGAGATGTTAAAAAGCATACTCTTATGTATTGTTAATTCAGATTGTGCTGTGCCCTGAACAAGCAGAGCAGGAGGAAGACAGTTTATTGCCTCAAAATTTGGGATGGAGAGACAAACAAATAGAAAAGCAGAACACCACAGCAGAGGCAAATATTATCCTATTTATATGAATTTTTAATTTTAAATTTTTTCATTGATTTTATTTTCCTAACTTAAAAATCTGTTAGGAAGGGTTAGCCAGTGATTATAAAGGAAGCCTGGGAATATAAATTTGAAAACATCACTTTCTTTGAAACACTGTTTTTCAGCATGAACTTCAAAGAATTATCTGTAACTGAAATGCAAATATTTAAGAGGTCCAGATACACATTACTTTTTTTTTTTCCCCCCCAATCTTTATTCATAGTTCACTTCTATTGCCTGGTATAGTGAGATGAATGTAGCTTTCTATTCACAAGGTGGCTGAGAAACCTCCGTGCCTTATAGCACATTGGCCTTATCACCAGGTGTGCCCCGTGCAACATGATCTTTTAAAACTCAGTGAAAGTCTCCAGTAATGTTTTTTTTTTTTTTTTTCCTTGCAGAGTCCCATTTCTTAAATCAAGACACATTCTCCCTGTGATTTATTTTCATTTATTTACAGGTTGAAATGAAAGCATCCACACTTAATTCTAACTGCATCTTTGTTGTCATAGTCACAGACAACATCATATAGCCATCAAGGTAACAAACTAGGTATTTTGTTTCATGCTTTCTGTCAAACTTTCGCATGACTTGGTTAGAGAGAGGAGTCCCTCCCAGAGGAGACAGCTGAACATCCACACAGCATTAGCCAGCTGCATTTGAAGATGGAATTAGGAATAGAATGAACTTCCAAAGGAACAATCCTAGTATGGAAGAGAGCCATAAAATGATTTAAAGTAGCAAAGCAGCAAAGAGGAAGGACTGTGGGCTTCCTATGACAACTAATACTTTGTGTCTTCCTCTGACACATGATATCTTGTAATTTTTAGTTTTTCTTTCTAAAACATCTGAAAGGACACAATGAACTGAACTTCTGTGATCAAAATAGTGTGTTAAGGGTTGAGCTTTTTTGTTTCATGGTTTTTGTTTTCTTTAGTTTTTTTGCTTTTTATTACAATTTTTTAGAGATACTCAGAAGCTGTAATTCTTATTGGTTCATATCCTCAGGAATAAAACAGCAAGGTGTTAAAATCAATGTCAGTATCTCCATGGGAAGCATGAGACTCATCAGTCCAAATTACCATATTTTTTGGCTCTTCAGAAACTGAGGAAGAACATCTGAATTGGAGAAAACTGCTGTCAACTGTGCTGCTTTTCTTTTCTCAAGATGATAGGTTATGAGCTGAGACTTGTTTTGGCAGTAAAATTGCTGTTCTTTGCCAAAAGTCAAAAAGGGAGTAGAAAATGGGGAAAACCCTGACTGACATAAAAACCTCTGGGGTGCCATAAATATACAGTATTTTGGGTGCATTCCTTACATATCCTCCCAGAACGTGAACATGATTTGCTGCCCTTCACGTACAAAGCTTATTTGCTGGTTGCTAAAGATTCCATCATTGCCATCATTGTTGCTTTTTCCTGAAGGACAGTAGAGTGTCAGAGGTTTGGAAAGTTGTATATTACGTCCTAAAGTAGAATCAAATGCTGTAAAAGTGCAATTTTGGGGGGCTTTCTCTCACCTTCAGTGCTAGGGTTTCTACCTCAGGACCATTTTTTTTGTTTGGGTCACAGCTTAGATCTTTGGTTTGGGACAAATATTCTCTGCTCTGGAGATAATAAGCAAGCAGGTAAATGAAGACAGCATTTGCAGGTAGACTGCACAGCTCACTAGCTGAAGTAAAAGCAGTTGGGTTTACCAGTGCTGAGACCTTAGTGCCATATGTTGTCACCTGCCTTGGTCACAGTGCAAGTGTTTTACAACATAAGGAAGCATTAATTCTTTAAGTAGATCTTCATTAATGACACAAAATCAAAGAGACCCAGGGATCCTTGAAGAGTGAATCAAATATTATTATTAATGTAAGGTCTCATCTGACTTTTTATATTTTTTAGTTTGCTCTCTTTTAAGGAAGGAAATGGCTCTAGCTGCATTAGACTTCCTGCTGATGTTGATGGGGTGGATTTTGACTAACAGGACTTTTGTCAGTAGTCAAATATAGTTTAGTGTTGCAAGTAATGTCTCCGCAGCACCAGTACTGCATTTGTGCTCTCTGAAACTATCCCTACAATGCTCATCATTGACAGAAATAAATTCCACTTAAATTGCCTGAACAGGAAAGGCTGCCTTTCCTATGTATATTACACAGTGCTGTCAGGTTGCTGAAGTTGTTAAAGGCAATGCAGGTGCCTTAAAACCCTGTGTGTTGGCAAGGAAGTCTTACATTAAACTGGAACATTTTTGAAAGCAAAGATAAAACAGGTTACAAAATTTTTATCTATTTGTATAACCTACTGTGTTAAATGATTGTTTGCAGTTAAGGAAATATATTTAGTTTTCTAGTATGTGCCAGAAACATTCACGGTATTTAATTTTCTCAGGAAGTTAATGTTCCTGGGATGCATTTCTTAGTGGTGAATGGATTGCCCTTGACTTCTGGAGACTTATTTATTCATGGATTATGTTTGTGAAGTTTTTTCTTCCAGTTCTCCAAAGCCTGCAGCTCATTTAATATCTGGTTCACTTCTTGAAAATAGATTCAAGTACTCTGTGTTGTAGTGCTCAAAATCTCGTATCTGGGGATATCTGTTACCACAGATCTCTGAAGTCTCTTCTATAAAGATCATGTGGTGCATTGCAGTATAATACATTGCCCAGTGCTAATGGGAAAAACCCAATTAATCTGCACCCCCTTTCAAGCACTATATAATTTCTTTGCAGTAGTGGCTTCTTCACACCCATGTGTCAGTTTGAATGAGCGTGTCCTGCAGTCACTCCAGGACAAAGAGCCGATTCCCAGGTGTTCTGCATCTGAGCCAGGCTGTGCTGTCATGTGTATGGTTAGGTACTGCATTGTGGCAGCTACAAACATGGCCCAAGATCAGAAGCCTGACCGCATGATCTCACTGCTGTTCAGATCCTAATTTCCACTGTCATGTCCCTCCAAAGAAAGTCCAGACAATGAAGGACTCTCAGGTTTGTCTGTTTATGTGACTGTAGCAAATTTTTTTCTTGCAAAGGAACTGTCATTAAGAGTAAAGGAATTGGTAGGTTTTTAAGAACAAAACTTCTGGTCTCCCTTCTTGGAAGCAAGATCAGGCAGTATCGTTAATGAGACCTGGACTGGATCTTATTTATAGTTAACACTTTGGGTCCTTTTGCTTCAGCATTGTTCCAGCTCTAAAATGGTAGTTATAGGTTCTCTGCATCTGACTGCCAAAAAGGAAAAAGAAGCTGTACAAAATAGGTCTTGGGATATGTACCTTAACACAGTTATATTGGTGGTGGGTCCTGGTCACCAGTGAAAGGACCAAGTCTCCACTAAAGAAACTGGAAGCCTACATTCACAAATAGGGTTGGAGTCTAGGAGGCCCTCCTTTGCTCTGGGTACTCACTTCACCTGGGTTGAAACCACAGAGCTATTTCAGTGGTGGTCAGCCCAGGGAATGCACCAGCGGCACTGGTACAGAAAATCAGCTCTTACTTTGACAATAAAACCAGAGTAATGGCAATGGAGGGTTGATATCACTACAGAAATTAAACTAATAAAATTACAGTGGTATAGATTTGACATTCCTGTGAGATCTGGCCATAGTTTTTTGTAGAAGATTAAACAGTGCTTGCCACTGGACCCTGACCTCTTACATCGTTAAACTGTTAGAATGGCCCCAGGTGTGACTCTTAATTCTGTTATGTCTCCCAAACTCTGACTGGCTTGGCACTTTGTACAACAGCAAGCTAACTCCAGTGGCAATGTGATTTTGATAGCAAACTTTTTTGTGCCATTACATGTTAGCTGGTCTCAGCTTAGAGCATGTAACTTTTAATGGCTCTTACAGATGCAGCCCATTATCTAGCTGAGGTACATCAGAGCAATTTCTAATGGAACTGCTGTCCAGGCCTGGAACAGGCAGGCAGGGAACTTTTGAGTACCAGGGATGTGGTAGTGAGGAAGATTTCAAGTGTCTGTGTCTTTGGTTTATTGTGGAGTTTATTTATATTTATCTCAATAGATATACTGTCAGACCAGTAGTAATATAAAATACTTTAAAAGTTACTTTGAATGTCATATGTATCTAGATATATGAAGAACATTAAATAACATTTTTCCCCATTTAGATTTGTACTTCCCAGAATTCCAACACTTGAGAAAGTAGAAGAACTGTCATTAATATATATTTTTATTGTAATTGTCCAAAGCCAAAAACTAACTGAGCAGAGGAAATCTTAATGACCCTGGAGGGAGTCCTAGAATATTGTTTTATTTGTATTAGAATATAATTTTTGTAGCAGCCATGGAGTTTACAAACTGTGCTGCACAAATATGGGTGGCCTTGTGGCACCATGAATATGCTCAGTGTATGAAGGTGGCAACATATCACAAATGAATCTCTGGGGAATGTTGTACTGGAAATTCCAAGGGGTCAGGGACGTAATTCTCTTTTATCGTAGTCCTTCTGCCAGTTAATAAGAATTGAGAGATTGTGACACACTAAAACCATTTTGCACCACAAGCCATTCTGAACTGAGTTTATTACTGAGACAGAGAGCTCATTATTAGGACTGAGTACCTCAGGAGCAGGATGCTATGGTAGTGGAAATGGTAAAAGGCTGCTTGTGATTAGCAGACTTGCAGTGGTTGGGATGCAGTGTTTTGACACAGAATGTCCATCTCTTAGAAATGTTATGCATCTCATGTGTTTCTTTTTAGTCTCAAGTACCTGTCTTGGCTGAACTGCCCTGGTGATCTTCAGACCATATGTGTTCTGCTGTAGATTAGTTGCTGTGACAAAAATGAGAATCTTGCTTGACCTGTGTTTTAAATCAGGATTACCTAGACACCAAACTATGTTTTGTCAAGATATAATCCAAGATCTTTTATTTTCAGCGCAACTGCTTAATCCTAATCCTCCATGGGATGATCACAAATCAACAAAACATTAGTCACTACAGGTTTGGAATGTCTGTTTATGCAGTAGTTTGATGCCAGGCTAAAAACTGAGATCCTTTCACTCATAGAAGTTCCCTTATTCAGAATATACCTTGAAATCTGTCTCCTGCTGATGCCCATGAATGTAGCCCCAACCTTATTTTTTGAAAGGAGCAAGCTTGTGATGTGTAAACCTCTCTCTGTCTGAATACCACGGTATGTCTTGATCTACAGTTTTCGGTTTTCTTTGTGTTACTACTGACTTTCAGTACCATTCACAAGAACTGAATGGCAGATTGGTTAGATACCACTTCAACTAAAGCATCATTGGTTGTGAATTCTTACACTCTCCTTAATCTGTAAGTTTTCTGAAAATCTCCATATATAAGCTATTCTCTGTTTTTGAAACCTCCAGATCAAGTTGTGCATCTAGTTGCATTTAGGAACTGTGTGTGGCTTCATGTTCTCACCTATGAGCTACACAGGAGTGAGGCCTCCAGGTTTAGGCAGTAGTTAGGCTCCCTCTATAGTCACTAGCAGATACTTCCCTTAGAAGGAGATAATTATCTTTTGGATCTACCTGTTTAACTACCTAGGTCAGTTGCCTGTAATACTACTACAGATTGAACAGAGGAAAAAGAGACACTTAATTAAGTCCACTGGCTCCAAAACATACCATGTTAAGTTATTGACCACCATAACTTACAGCTGGAAAATCTTAAGTGATGCTTGATACTCTTAACTTCTTTGGGATAGGAGGCAAAAATACCTTTCTGTTATATATCTGAGTTCCTTTAAGATATGCTTAAAAAGAATGCTTTTTTTTTTTTTTTTTTAGTTTTGGTTTTGTTTTAATTTTTCAGATGGCACTGGTAATAGTCAGGAACAGAAGAATTATGGTTTGGCTGAAGTCTGGTGGCAAGTTTGTGAACAGTCAAGTTGTGCCCCAGATCTCACTCCGACTCTTTTGGCCAGTAGAACAGTCATTCCAGCCTTTGGCAGATGAAGGGCAGCTGTGATCACATCAGAAGCTAGTGTACTGAATACCAGAGTTTGGAACAGAAAAATTCAAGAGACTAGTTTAAAAAGCAAAGTATTCCAATGTTTTATAAGAAGTTTACTGAAATTGATTATTTCTGTGAATTATTCTATTTGATACAATAATCTGAGTATTAAAATTCCTGGATATGTTATGGTGCTGAAAAAAAAAGGGGAAATTCTTAGGAGGGGGTCTTTAAACGGATGGAATGGATAAGAAGGGAGGGCTATTGTATCTCCAGGAGGGAGGCAGAATGTGAACATCAAATGGAAAGATGCCACCCTTTGTTATCTCTAACATAAAGTTCCTTCTATAAAGTACAACAGGAGCATGTCCTTAATTTATCAGCATGTTTATAGGCATAATTGGTTAAGGCTTTGGCCATAGCTGTTTGAGGTTTTTCTTTATTTGAATTATCTTAGTATGTCTGCTCTTGTTTGGCTCGTTCTAGTTATATAAGTAATAAATTTATTTATTCTGTCACTTCTGACTTGCACCTGCTCCTTTTGAATGTCTTCCATTGGCATCTCTCTTTGGCCTTAGCCTAAAATCCTTAATTTATACAGCATTTGACAGAATATTTCCAGAAGTCTGTTACCATATTCTTCCCCTCCAGTGAACTCAATAGTTGTTTGTTCAGCACGTATTGCATAAAGACTAAAAGATGTTGAATATAAAGGCTTCCTGGCTTCTGGAACAAATCCATATCTGTGTATCTAATCAGACCTGTCTTTCTCACTCCAGGCTGGTAAAAACTGAATCAGTAAGGACTGGTTTTTCAGGTGCATCTTTTGTAGCTGTGCTTATAAATCTAGCTTTTGGGATGTTTAGAAGGCAGTCTCAAGCATCTCTAAAGAAGGAATGCATTATGAAGATCAGAGATAAATATAAATATTAAAGTTACCATTGAATGTTTAGAAGCTGCAATATTTGATAGCATTTGTGGGAAATTTTATGTGTGTCTTTACAGTACAAACTGCAGATTTTAGAATGGATATTTTTTGGGGCGAGAAACTGAAATAAGTTTATGTAATATTTTAAAGTATTCTGAGAACATAATTTTGGGATCTAATATTTTCTTTCTTGGAATGAGAACATATTTAACTCTGGCCATGCCAAAACATAAAATCATTCTCTTGCTAATTCACCTCTTCCAGCTCACATCAACATTGGTTACACTGCAGTAATGGACACACATGCACCAACTTTAAACCTTTTCCAAGGAGCTAGGCAAATCCAGAGAGCCATTTTGTCCAGACTGAGATTTTCCAAATGAGATTTTGTTGCCAGTCATAGCTGAGGTGTAAATTCAAATAAAACTCAAGAATAGTTTTATAAGATGCAGTCAGTTCAGTGAAAGATACATGGGAGGAGAGAGGAGATTGCTTTTTAAAGAATAGACACTACCCAACAATGTGTTTGCAGCCCAGAAAGCCAACTGAATTCTGAGCTGCATCCAAAGCAGTGTGACCACTAGGAAGGTGATTCTACCCTCTACTCTGCTCTGATGAGATCCTGCCTACAGCACTGCCTCCAGCTCTGGGATCCCCAGCATGAGAAGGACATGAGGGAGGCCTGGAAGATTATCAGGACTGGAGCACTTTTCATATGAGAAGTGTTTTAACAGGCTGTTTAGCTGGAACAAAACTCTGGGGAGACCATATTGTACCTTTCAGTACCTGAAGGGGTCAAAAAAAATAACTGGAGAGGGAGTTTTCGTGAGGACATGGAGTGATAAGATTAGGGGTAATTATTTCAAACAGAAAGAGGGTAGGTGTAGAGGAGATGAATCCCTCTGCAATCAGTTCTGTGACAGCCCCCTGGAACCTTCTTTGAGATAAGAAAAACTACTTGCTTAGAATGATTCATGTTAGAAAAATGTAAGCTTTTCTTCTTATCTTTTTAGAATATTAGGTTTGGTTCTTTATAATTGGTTGTCCCAAAGAAAGAAAGATAATATAGTTGGCCGAAATGTGTTAACCCTGTTTTCCATTGGTTTACTTGTGATCCCCCCAAACCCTATAAAAGTACATGTGTGATTCCCCATCTTTGGATGTGTAGTCTGACCCCTTCACAGACGATAATAAAGCCTGTGGGAAAAGTCTGAGCTGCCCTCCCAGTCTTTTCATGCCAGCTGGAAACTGCAGGTTTCTGTGAGAAACCATGAAGCTGAGCACCTGAAAGGCCAGCACTCACAAACCTTGGAACTTGCCCCTGCCCAACAACAACTGGGCAGGGGACACAACAAAAAGTTACAGGTAGGTTTATATTAGATAATAGGAGGAGAGTGGTATCACTATAGGGGCAGTGAGGCACTAGCACAATTGCCAAGACAAGTAGCAGATGAAATGTTCAGGGCCAGGTTGGGTGGGTCATTGAGCAGCCTGGTCTAGTGGAAGTTGTCCCTGCTCATGGCAGGGGAGTTGGAAGGAGATGATCTTTATTTCCCTTATAATATAAACCATTCTTTGATCCTATGACCAAATAACTATAAAACATTCCCCAGTAACCAAACGGGAAAGGCTATCCTCTACTTCTAGGATTTACTAAAGGTTAATCTGTCTTGACCTGAGAACCCTTTTGACTAACGTGGTTAATCTTTTCCATTTCCACAGCCAACCAAACACAGCCATGTGATTTGGACTACATTCACCACCTTTGACACTCCTGCCTCAGTGACCAGTTCCTCATTAATTATAGGATGAGTCTTATCCAAATTCAATCCTATTCCTTTAGGTCTTGTAGCAAGCTTGACTGTGTGAACATATGTGTAAACACATATGTATGTACGCATCTGCTTTTAGCAAAGACATCCTTTAAATTCCCTGCAGAACTAGAAGTCAGCCTTGGTTTTAAATATTACGAGGTTAAGCCCTCTTCCCCCTTTCACATCCCCTCCCCATGAAAAAAACCTGTACATTGCTACATTACATCAGCATTTAGGATTCCTAGAATAATGAATAACAATTGTATCAGATTTTCTAAGCTCAGCTAGTGCCAAATTCGTGCAATAATTAGAAGTGCAAGCCCAAACAGTTTTGTCTTTCTGATATGAAAAATTGTAAAATTGTGGGAGAAAAGTGCCTGCTTTGAACTTTCTTTGCAAAAAAGTTCAAAACCCTATCCTCTAAGCACCCAATCTTGCTGAATTTATAAGCACTTAATTAATTTCAGGCATGTGAATAAATAAATTGCTTTTGGAAAATTAATAGGTGAATTTGTTTAAGGTTTTGCTAGAGGGAGCATCAGGGATCTGCAAGACAGAACGCTTTCTACTCTGCCAGGTCTCTCAATGAAGTTTTTAAGAGCAGCTTACTAAGTTCCACTCAACTTATTCTGCATGTGAAATGGGAACAAATTTGTAGAAACTTTAGCTACAGAGGAGATATGATGATGATGCAGAGAAACCTGTTATTTTCATGAGATGCAATATCCTTTCAAAGTACTGAAACAAAACTCTCTGGTGAATATAGGATCAATTATTTAAAACAAGGTAGTTTGGCTGATCTGAGGGTGTGGATATCCTTGAATAGCCTTTGACAGCACTCACAGCTCTTTGAATAAGCAGAAAAGTGTGTCAGAGACCTTCATTTTGTCATGTTGGGCTTCCTCTGAGATACCTCTTATGGGCTTCTGAGTCACTGGGGCTCCTGCTCTCTCTGTGGAGTGGTGATGTGGTGATGCATGTGGGCCTCCAAAGGCACTCTCCCAGGAAGGAACCACATTTGTGGCAATCAACCTGTGGGTAGCAGATGGAAAGACAAAACAATGGCCTAAGGAATCAACCTCTGAGAAAACTCACAGCTGTGACTTCTTAAATACATATATATATATAAAACTAATGAGAAGGAAGGAAACAGCATAAGCATCAAAAAGGTGGCTATTGAATGTGTCAAATATGCTGAGCCCTGATGTAGAAGCAGTTTTAATTTCTTAACAAAACTCCACTGTGTTGGTTTCTGTCAAAATACTGGTCAGCATAAAATCATAACACAGATTATTCCTTAGTTGTTTTGGGGTTTGGTGGTTTTGTTTCCATGGTTTTTTAATGTGTCCTTCAATCAGTCCCTGAAGCCAAATGACATGTCATTCATAAGAACAATTTATGACATTCAGAGAAATGTTGTCAAAAGATTAGTTAACTCCTTACTGCTTTGATGAAACAGAAAATAAGTATGAAATAGTGTTCAGAAAAGGATTTGCTTTAAAAAGACTGATGCTGCCAATTTGGGGGGAAAAAAAAGGTAAAAGAGTAAATGACACTGAAAGTTTTTAATGCTCTGCCTTTGCAATTAGGTCATGCAGTGTGTTTTCTAACAATAGGCTGGTGCTGTGCCAACCCAATCTGATGTTTTTATTTCTCTATACATTTTTAATAGATATCTGGTATATACAGTCCTACTGAACACATGGTCACAGGTCTGACACAAAAAGCTCCAAACACATTGTGGAGTTATGTAAATCAGGTGTAATATATTGCAGCTCAGCTTAATGTCCGAAAGCAATCTGTATCCTGTTGTTTAGCCTTGTTTTACAGACTTGACTCAAATGAATTGCTGCTTATACATAATGTGCTAGGAAAGTACTATTACAATTGCCTTTTACCACTACATCAAATCAAAACATGTTGGAGTTCAGTACCATGTTGCCATATTAAGATGGTAGTTAATCATGTTAGAGAATATTGATAGACAATGTAATGAAGAAGAGACCAAATCTTGGAAGTCTCACTGCAGAATGATGTTGACAAATGGAGCTCTATGTAAGTGACTCCCAGACACAGATCTAGTGTTTCTATGTGAGAAAAATGCATCTTAAATTAAGGTTTGTCTGAGAAGACAATATAAAAATTAAATGATGGCAAATGCCAGCTGTCTGTGTTTCACACAAAGAAATTCTAGTAACATAACCTTCCTGTAGGAGGAACATATAATATACCTCAGCGGATTAAGCAAGAGAAACCTGAAGTGAAAACAGAATTCCATGAATAGCCCTTTCAGTCAGAAATTACAATAAAAAGTCAGCTGTCTTAATGGGTCAGGTCATCTACCACTTCCAGTAAACATCCTAATTCAATTTGTTGTCTACAGACAAGCATTCTTGTTTGGGGGTCACTATAGGAAACTGGAAAATCTACCTGAACTGAATTCCTATTACTTAATTATATTGTTCTGGAAGGTGCATTTTTCTAAGTGAATATGTGGACTTCAGTGCATAACTGTCACATAAATCACCTCAAGCACATATGAGGAATGATTTAAAAGCCTATAATACCCTTCCCTCATAGCCTAATGTTAGACTTCCTGGCTAGAATGTGGTAAGTATTGAACAATGCATCTGCAAATAAAAGCTGTGATTTAGAAATTGGTGGGGATAAGTTATGTTTTTCTACTTTATCCTTTTTTTTCCTTTTTTTTAATTTCCTGAAGATATCTGAGTTTTGCTACTAATTCTAGCAAATTTAAATTTAGAATTTTAAACAGTGTATTTTGAATTGCCTAGTGAGTAATAGCACTGGCTTCAAATGTTACTCTGATGGCTGCCATTTGCAATTTGTTTACTCAGCTGATTTTAAACCTTCTGTCTCTCAGCAACTTGTTCGAAGCCCCCTAATTTCCACCAAGCATTTCCCATTCCCCCCCTCCATTCTTGCTAGTCCTGCTCCTGGCCATTGGGTCTCGTCCAGGTTAAAACATGTGTTCCAAGGATATTGGATGGTAAAGCTGGAAGTATACAAATGCTAAGGTGTAGCATGGGCTTATTTCCCCTTGTCTTTTAGACTGCTCTGAAGGTCCCCTAAAGACTGAATGTCATTTTGCTCTCTAGCAATATGGATATAAAATGTGTTGGATAACCAGCAATATGAACATAACAAAGGGTCCAGTTGCCGTGGCAAGTCCAAGGCAGTTTCTTAGGTGCCTGATGGTTATTTAAAAGTAGTCCATAACCTGGGCAGTGCCATCGTAATTAACGCTGTGAACTAGAACCATGAAAAAAACCACCAAAACACTTTCTCCAACTCTTCTTTACATTGCCTCTTATGCCTCAGAGCTCCCCACAAACAACCTGCCTTAGAATGGGTCTTAAAGACCCATTCTGTCTCTTTTACAGCAGTGGATAATATCCTAATTACCTGGACAACAGGAGCAGAACCTGAATCCTGTATTTGCAGAGCAGAACAGCTCAACTGAAGGGTACTGCAACTGCCTGGTAATGAGTAGTCTGAGATGTGTGCTGGGGTCAGACTGGCAGTTGCTGTCTGATAGCTGAGCAGATCAGCTGGACAAATTGAAACAAATCAAAGCTCAGGGAGGAGGTTATAAATTTGGGGCCTACTATCAAATATGTGGGTTGATCAATTGGGATGTGTCTGCTCAGGGAATGATGCCTAGTGACTTTGATGGGAGGCTGAGGATTTTTTTGGTCTCTTTGGAAAGCTGAGGATGTAGTTTATGTTTGCTTGGTGAGTCATATGCCAAACAGCTCAGTTACGACTCTTATCAAGCTGGAGTTTACAGGTAGGTGTTTGGAACCCATCTTCCAGGAAGAGAAAGTTGAAAATGACTTTTTGGGCTGTCTAAGACTTCTGGTGCTGTTTTAGGTGAAATTCCTAACTTCCCTGAAGTAAGAGTTAAATGTAGGGAGGTTTTGAGTGTGTGAGAGCAGAGGAAGGTATGTCCATGTGCTTGTGTGAATGTCGACTTCTACTGGTGCAAAGGTGGGTATTGAATGAAGTACTATTGCCAAATGACAGGTTTGCTCAAAAGAAGCAAAGTTTAGGTGGAAATGTTTGGAAATATTTTGCTTGCTAAATTGTATTGCTCTTTTTGTGCAGGTAGTACAACTCTTCTGGCTACTTCTATGTAAGGATTTGCATATCATACCTCTAAGGAAGCAACATGGGAAATGTCTCCTCTCTTCTGGAGAGTTCAAACAATGAAGACATATGACCTCCTTTCCTCTTTTCTGTGGGTTGGGAGTTCTGTGACATTTAAAACCAGTTCCAAAGTAACGCAAAGCCTAAAGTTAAATAAATAAATAAAAAACATGTATGTTTACAAACTTTTAAGGACATAGCCCAGGCTGTCTACATGTTATTGGTAATATGTAACTCAAATATGATTGCGTCATGATGTTCTTGACTGTGTTTTTCTAAAACCTGCAGACATTCTCGTGTCTAGTTCTAACTGACCTCAGGTTTTTTTTTTAATAACTGTCTACTTTTAAACAAAACTAACTGATTACTGCATAGTTTGAAAAAGTGTTCTTTGGAGTCCTGGTATGCTTTTGCTTAGCTGTGTCAACGCACATGTGTCATTTTCCACTCATAATTCAAAAACAGTGAAGAAAAAAGTATTTTGAATGTTTGGATGCCAAAATGGAAATTTTTATTTTTGCCAAGTTTTGATTTGGCTAAATTTGGATGGCTGAATAGTTAATACTCTGCTGGAAAACCCACAGGTATTATCAGAGATCAAAAACAACCCTCACTGCAGCAGCAACCATTAACAATTCCATAGCTGCTGTGTAAAGAACCTTAGAGAGCCAATTGCCACATGGCATAGGGTCTCATCCTGCTGGTTTGTCCTCTGCTACCCTTTTGCTGTGCTCCTCCTGAGTGGGAAGAGCTATTGCTGCTCGGCTGCTCTGTGCAGCACATTTCCCCACTAATGTGGAAAAGGAACATATTCTATAGTGGTTTTTACCTCCTCTTTCCCACTAGAACCAACAGGAGAATTATGAAACAGAAATCCATGGTGAGTGGGTAGTGTTAACATTTCTGGTTTGCTTGTACCATTCTCTCCCCATCCCAGGCAGACTGGCTCCCAAACTACAGAGCCCAAGACTTTCTTCTCATGCTTCCTGTCACAGGCAGGAAGATCCAATCACATATGTAATGTTTCTGTAATTTAGGTTTTAGTACTATATGTGGCTTGTCATCAGCCATCAAACAAGAAGAGCTAATTCAGGAATCTGGTGTTAATTCTTTCCTTGACGCTTTTCATATGATATTTTAAAGTCCACTTTTGCTCATTTGAGTTTTCTAGGTGTAACTTTCATTGCCCCCAAGGGGTTTAAGGTTTTAATTTTGTCTAGCCGAATGTTTGAGATGTTTCCCTTAGATAGCAAAAGCCTTGTCAACATTTGCCAAGTTGAAGGAAGACACTGATCTTTTAATGTATAATTCAATGTATTAATGGCAAATACGGTTATTTAATAACTTTTCTCAGAGTTACAGTAATAATGCCTGTTAATTGGCAGTAGAATTCATTTACAGCAGAATGAACTTGGATGGCTTTCTGGCATGGTAGTGAAATTTAACCCTTCGTAATCAGTATTTTCTTTACATGCTAAGTTAAAAACATTATTTAGAAATGAAGCTATGCCCATTTTTGTTAGCTAAGACTTTCCTGCTGCTGTAAATTATGATATGTAAATAAAGTCTAATGCAATTAACTAAACATAACTTCTGCAGATTTTGGTGTAGTGCTTGTTTGTCACATGCTTTGAATTTAGTGGGGGGGTTACAAGGCTTGGGCTGATGTGTTTGCTTTTGTAGACTCATAAACAAAGTTTCACCAATATGTCTGCTTCATACAAGCATTTCTTGTCACTTCAGAGAGCAAAACCATTACTGTACAACTTAAATAAATAAATCAGTTCCAGCACCCTCATTTGTGAAAGGAAGAAATCTTGTGTAACTCTTTCCCGTTTTACAATTTGGTGACAAGAAGGGGAATGCAAGTGCCAAAAGGCCATAAGGCTTTTCCCTCCCTCCTTCCTTGTCCAAGTTCTGTGTTCATTAGCCAGGGATGGGGAGGAACCTTCCTCCAGACAAATGACTGCAGATGCTCTTCCTTGCCTTACTTAACACTTTGTGAATAGGCTTTGCTTTCCCTTCCACTTGCTCTGAATCAATAGGAGAGATTATCAGTCATGGAACAGCAAGAAGCACTGGGCAGGCTGGAAGAGTGAGTGTGCTACATTCCCTTCTTGGCTGTGGGAAGAATCCCAGTGCTGGTGAGCACAGCCATGTCATCCTAAGGGGTGACTCTTCTGTCAAAGTGTTTGGTGCAGTCCTAAGGTTTTTGTGCTGCCACCAGCACACAGGCTCTCACACTGCTAACCCCATTCCAGAGCCAACCCCTTATCCTTGCCCATCTTTGGGTCCTGCCCCACAACACTTTCAAGGGCACCAAAAGTCACAAATACAAGTTTGACTGGAATGATGAGAAACATCATCATAATTTTGCAAGAAGTCACAACTGAAAGTTGAAAATTGTTTTTAGTAAGTTGAGTTTTGTATTAGTGAAACAGTAAATAAATGGCTCCCATCTGCCCACTTGGGAGAGCTGGGTACACTTCTACTGTTTACAGCAGGAAATCAAGCTGCCAGGTGCACCCCTGCCAGCCAGCACAGAAACATAAACACATTCCTTTTTTTTTCTCAAAATATTTTCTACAGTACATACTTCTGTATTTTACTTTTGCTCTCCTCATATGATTCAGACTTTTTTTTTTATTACAGTAGGGATTTTCCAGTACTTTGGTATTTAATTATAAATTTGAACCACTAAAAAAGAGTTACAGAGAAAATCTGTAAGGGAATCCATAATATTTTCTTTCACTGTAAAGTCATTCTCTACTTCATCTGGTTTGTTATCATTTTGTTACTGATGCATCTGGATGGCTCTGTCAACATTTATGATAGAGCTTGTCTCCTGCTAAGACTTCTTTAGGTTCATTCTGGTTTTAATGCACGTTTGAAGCTAGTAAAACCAGTTTTACCTAGTAAAAGCATTTTAGAAAACCATGCAGCAAAATATCAAGTTACAGTATTTACCTTTGATCCCTTGAAAAATTTTATTTGCAATAAAAAATGTATGTCAGATACCATTACAACTTTCTGATAGAAATGAAGAATAATCTGAGTGACACTCCTGGAAGTGTTCAAGGCCAGGTTGGAGGTAGCTCTGAGCAACCTGATGTAGTGAAAAGTGTCCCTGAACATGGCAGCAGGGTAGGAATGAGACAATCTTTAAGGTCCCTTCCAACCCAGGCCATTCTGTGATTCCATGATGTCACTAGTCTTGTGTACTTTTGCTTTACTACTTCAGAAAAAAGTTGAGAATCCTCTGAGTTCTTGTCTGAAAAGAGAAGGTGAAAATGAAGGATTTCTTGAACCCTATTTTGCAGTTTAAAGAAAAAGGCAGCTCAGTTGATTTTGAGTGTTCATTTTAAATCTTTCATTGAAATCACCATCAGTATGCAGTCATGGGTTTCTACTGTAGGGGATAAAACTCCTAGCTGTCTTCTTGTCAACAAGATCAATTGTGAGCACAAACAGGCTTATTTAATTTCTTAATTTTCAAATGAAAATGAGTAAGAATATTGAAATGCTCTGCTTATAAAACAGCTACCTAGCTCCCTCTTGAGTCAAGATCCCTGTGCTCAGCACAGAAATGCTTCTCACTGGTTTTGAGAATATTTTTAAATTTTGCTAGATTTATTTTGCATCTACTTATGCAAAAATCACATCAAAATCTATTTCCTGTTACTCTGTAGACCACAAAGTTATGCAGAATGCATACAATTTGATTTCAAGTTTTGCATTTACATATCTTGGGCTGAAATACAGACAATATTATATATTCTTACAATCAACTTATTCAGACATTGATTTATATAGAAACAATTGTGTGAAACACAAAATCATGGGGCTGGATGTTCAAAATCACAACAAATCAGATGAAATGTGGTAAAGTAGCCTTCACAATGTTCCCTCTATTCTTGTAATAAGATGCTCATATTTTAGTTAATGAGTTGCTTGCTGATTATCTGATAATGAGATATGCCTGGGCTTATAAGAACTACAGTATATGAGTGTCCCACTGGGTCGGGGTTTGGAAGGAGGTAATTCTTGCTGTGTGGCTGTTGTTTCTCTCTGCAGGGGACAGAACTCTACAGAAATTAAAATCATACCTTGATTGTCTAATGGGGGCTAATGCATGCAAGAGGAAAGAAGAGCCTGTTACATCCCTGCTAGGAAGAGGGGAAGATTAGCTGGATGAAGAGCATCTCCTGGGTGCAAGAAAGACTGAGGAAAGCTGGAAATGGCCTCTGACTTGCTGGTTTTGCCTCACAGATGCTATCAGAGTGCAGAATGTACATCTCTTGACCTCCATTTCTTTGTTCCCTCTGAGTAGAAACTGAACACTAAACATAGGCTTTGAGAACTCCTAAGGTGTCTCATTTTGTGCATTGCATAGCTTTGCTTTGTCTCTTCCTGCACCCATCTGGTTCTGGAAACCTATGAGAGCCTGTGAAGAGCTCCTCTGGCATGGCCATTGCAGCCTCTGGAGCCTGTGTGAGATGCAGCACTCCTTTCCCCAAGACCTGGAATATAACAACTCCTTACAGCTGACATTTCCCACACTTGCTGAAAGATGAGGAGGGACTTGACAAGAGGAACAGAAAGATACCACCCTTCTACTAGATCACTGGCACCTTTTTGGTGTTCAGCCCTGACTAATCTTTTTAGAACGAAACCTGGGATTAATTATCTCATGTGCCTGATCCCGTTCCAGGCTTGTTTGAAACAATCAGTGTTCTGTTCCAGAGAAGACATGCCCTGTTAGGAAGATATTGGACTCAGTCTATTTTTCCAGACAGGGTAATACACTACTTTTCTGTTTGAATTACATTGCTTATTTAAGTTTCTTGCTGTAAATATTTTTCCCCACGGAAAAGGCTATTTTTCCTCTGCCTTACACCTTACTACCAGCTACTTGTCTGTCCCATAAATGCAGTTTTTATATAAAATAAAAACAGGACCAGATGGGGCAGACACTTCAGTGTTTTAACCTAGCAATGCAAGTGACCTAATATCTTTTGGGGGGGTTACACTGTTGTGGTATTGTACCTACGTGAATATTTTCCTCATTCATTTTACAGTGCAGATGTAATGAGGATTGTTAACAGGAGATATACCACTGGAAAGGCATTTATTCAGCTTTAATTGTTCTGAAATTTGAGATTAAAATAGCCTTGGTCCTTTGTTAGTATGATGATGTTCCTATAACTGGTAGGAGTAAAGTTGGCTGGTTCTGTGGAGTCCTGATGGTTTCCATGATAATTATCTTACTCTCTGTTGCCATCTTGTCAAGCAATTGCTGTGAATTACTTTTGACTGCATTTAAGGAAATGTTAACTGCATGCATTTAAATACACAGGAGTCTGGATAGTAAAAGACTGAATAGCTTTGAATTCCTACGAATATTATGTTATGTATTTAATTTAAGCAGAAATGTATTAAAGAGCAGAGTTCAAAAGGATATAAAAAGCAAAATTCTGGACAGTTGAAAGAAAGTGGATCTCAGTAGCTTAGATTTTTAATTTCCTTTCCTTGGAATATTTATCTTTGTATGTTCATTCTGGTGCATCAACTGTTGCAAGCTACTTTTTCAGCATAAAAGTTTCCTGGTATACCATGGTATCCAAATAACTATTGAATCTAGTAGAAGGGGAGCAAAAAATTGACACACAGTTTCCAAATCCTGCTGTAATAATACAAGAAAAAAAGAATTAGAGGTATGGTGAGTGTGTAAAGTGCACTTATTGAAGTCAACACAAAGCCAAATGGGTATGATTAATTCTGAAAATGTTAATTTCTCAGAAGAAGCTTTTGAGTATTCTACTAAATGAAAATAGTCTGAGGGTGGTCACTTGTATTTTGCAGTGTTGTAAATTTTCAGTTGTCAGGGATTAGTTTCCAGCTTTTATTGTTTCTTATCTGTGGCAGTCAGCCTGCTGTTCTGAATTTATTTTTATTTCCTTCCTATATTACATTTTGTTGCCAATTTGTTAGATTTTTCATTTCTAAGTAAAGCTTTCAGTCCTATGCTTTCAGCAAATAAATTTTTAAAGTATATTGGCTTTAATGATCTCATTCACTTCGTGAGCTGTTGTTTGTGTTCTAGAAATGAATTGTGTGGTCTAACTGAACTGGTATAACTATATTTAATTTTAACTTGATTACTTCTCTGCTGTTTTCTAGATAGAGCATACACTCAAATATATCCACATGCTTCCCATGACTCCATATGCTCCCATTGACTATGGTAGGATTTGCAAGCAATATATCTAATTGCACTTTTCATTATGTAGTCAATAGGCATATAAGTTGATTGCACAGTCTTGCTTTCACTCTAGGTATATGATAAAAATTGATTTTCCTTCCTTCTGACATTTACTAACTGGCCAGCACAAAACAGCCTCAATCCTACTGATGGTCCAGTGCTCTCAGTAACTGGCATTCCTACTGCTTTAAGGATGGAACTGACTTTTGGCATGATGTATTAGTTAGATGATGTATTTGCAGATACAGATTCATATTTTTCCCTCCTCTTTGAAGTGCACTTAGTAAAGATGTGGATTTGTGCAATACATGTTTTGCAAGTCGCTGTTACTTTTTTCCCCTCTTTTCACTCCTTGTCTGGAAAGGCCCAGGACAGCTGACAATATCAGGAGCAACAGAAAGGAAGTGCATTTGGCCCCATAGGAACCTTTTCACCTGATTGATACAAACACACCAAAACCTTTCTCAGAAACTACCCTTGTATTCTCTGATAACCATCAGGGTAAAAGCATAGCTTCTCATTAAAAAATCTCACATACCACATTAAGGAGTGGGTATGTTATGTCTTTCTGGCTCTTCCTTTCTGTCAGGGTGCCTTGACCCATTCACTCTTAGTCATTCAAGCTCTTCCTCTGTCAGCCCACCTTCCTCCACACTCCACTGTTTTTCCTTTCTCTGAGTTTGACCAGCCAGCTTCAGCTTTCCTAAGGAAACCAGACTCTACTGATCATAGCCACTGCTGACATATTCTGTGTCTTTATGTCTGTGTGGCAGGAGGTATAAATTGTCAATGATTATTGCTTTCACCATATTTTGTGAAGATATGAAAATTAGATCCTTCAATAAGTTGCAGTAAATAATGTGAATATTGGCTACTTGTAGCTTGAGTACCCTTTCCAATGTCTGATGTGTTGATTTTTTGATGCAACACAGTGGAGGGTAAATCAATGTACCCCCTTTAGCCAGGAGTTATTTAGTTCATATAGAGATCTTTAATATTTCTGTCAAATTTAGGTTTGGTTTCTTCCCCCATCTATTTTTCCTACTAATTTCCTGGAGATATTTGCCCACTGTAGTAGGGTGAGCAAAAGGGCAATCAAATATCCGTAACTGTGGGGATTCTGAGTTATTCTAACATAACTGAGAAGTACTTTGGGTCCTTGGAAAAGTAAAGAGCAGGGAATGGTCTGCAAGCAAAAGTTAAATATTCTCCTGATTTCCAGTTGGCTTGCTGGGGGCTTTCTAAATGGCTGTGCTAGGAACAAATAGACATGGTTCTGATCTAGTTAATGGAAGGTCTGGAGATGTTTTTATCTATCTCTGTTTAACCATTGAAGGCTGTAAGAGAGGCTTGGATGCCATTAATAACATCCATCATTGGACTGCTTATGATAAAGCAACAAGAAGCAAATCCAAGTTTTCTTGTGCCTGTTTTGATCTCAGAAAGCAGCTGAAAAAATCATATGAAAACCATTAGGAAACTGCCTTGAAACCTCCAAAGAAGCGATTGATTGCACTTACAACGCCAGGATGGCCTATGGTGGCTGAAGAGGACAGGCATCTAAATATTTGCAGTTCCAGTCATAATGGATTTTGTTCCAGCACCTCCTGTTTTAACACCATTTTTCCTGTTATACAACTCCAAGTTGGATAAGGGAACAGCCAAGCTGTGGGAATCAGCTGCCCATCCACTGGGGAGGGGGAGTCTGTGTGTGCAATTGAAGGAGTTAGCTATGATGACTAATTAATGCCACTTTCCCCTTTGAGTTAAGTAAAAATAAAACTGTGGTTTTAGGCAAATGTGGGTGAAAGGAGAGGATAGTCACTTGGATATTGCGTTTGGATAAACTTCCCTTGATGCTGGTAATGAGAAATGTTGGAAAATGGAATCATATCTTTAAAGACTTTCAGAGGTGGGATTTGGGATTGTGCATCTTCATGGGTGAAAATCATTGCTAAATTTCAAGAGATGATTTGACTAAAACAATTATAAAATACAGTATTAGGCATTGTTAGTGATCTTAGAGGTTTCTTCAGCCCTGTGATCCTTGATGGCTACAGTGCTGTTTAAAACCACCTGTTCTCATGTTAGTAGTAGCCAAGATATGTTGTTTTGCTGTCCTTATTTTGTGAAGTGGTTACTGTGGGCTTTGTGGATGAGTGGGGGAAAGCATAGCCAGAGATATAACTGAAGAAATTTCCAACTGGCTTATCCAAAGGAAAGCTGAGGTGGAGTGAACTGGATTTAAAAATCTCTTCCAATTTCTATTTTTTTTCACAAGGAAGAAAATACTTACATTGATCTACAGTTGGGAAATTGCTGATTTGTATCTCAAAACATTCACAAAATCACGAAAAGTTTTGAGTTGAAAGGGACCTTAAATAACATTCACTTCCAATTTCCTTCCCTTACTCAGGGACACCTTTACTAGACCACATTGCTCAAAGACAAATCTAGCCTTGTCTTGAACACTTCCAGGGATGAGGCATCCACAGCTTCTCTGGGAAACCTGTGTCAGTGTCACACTAGTCTCGCAGTGCTGAGATTGTCTTCCTGATATCTAATCTAAATCTACTGTCTTTCAGTGTGAAGCCATTCTGCCATGTCCTTTCACTCCCTGTTCCTGTAAAAAGTCCCTCTCCAGCTTTCTTATAGGCTCCCTTCAGTTATTGGAAGCTGTTACAGGGTCACCTTGGAGCCTTCTTCTCTCCCGGATGAATAGCCCCACACTCTCAGCCTGAGCTTCAGCCCTCTGATCTTCTTCATGGCATCCTCTGGACCTGCTCCAGCAGGTCCATATCCATCTTGTGCTGGAGAGCCCAGAACTCAAGTAAGTGCTTCTGAACCTGTGTTTGGTAAGAAATTGTGGCAGATGTTGTGACATTTTCATCCTAACTCATGTGGATAAAGTAAGGGTAAAAAGATAAGCCGTATTAGAATCTGTAATGGGCTGTTTGCTACAAATTCTTGCTAGCATGCATTCAGGTGATGCTATTAATCATAAACAGCAGACTTACATTTGAGTTGTATTGATTGCTGGATGAGTGACAAAACCATTATTGTCATATGTCACACCCATGAGTTGGAGAGTCCTGTGACAATTTGCACTTTTGAAGTGGCTGGACGTGTACTAGTAGCCAGTTATCTCTATTACTTTTAAAAGGTATCATCTTAAAACTAACAAAACCCCAACAAATGCAAAACAATAATATTTTTTTCCTCAAAATGTGACCTACTAAACTCAAATCATATCCATGTATGGCAAACAATAATGTTTTAGAAAAGGGGACTTTGACACTCATTACAACTAGAGATGGAAACAATATGCAGTCAAAAATTCAAGAGGGCACATTTCCAACAGTATTAAAGTACTTGTTCTTAGACACAGTAGATCATGAGATATTGAATCTTAATCTCCTGGCATTCCTATATGCAAGGATGCTATTTTAAGACATAATATAAAGCTTTGAGAATGTTTTAATGATTGTTCTCCTTTCTCTGACATTAGTTCTGGCTGATTTCTTAAAAGCACTCTCAGGCAGTTGTTTAAATAGTGGTCCTTCAGCATGAGTGCATATGTTAAACACTGGCAGTTCTTTTGAGGAAGATTTAACCTGTCAGTGCAGATACCATGACTAAAAGATAGTCTCTTGCCTAGTTTTGCTGGTTTAAATCCCTCTCCTCATGCCCCCTCACCATCGCTGTCTCTGTGACTGTCTAAAACACGTCTCTTCTGCAGCTAGTGTGCTTGCTTGAGCTCAGCGGTAGCATCTGGCTGATGCCAGGCATGCCCAGGTCATGGTGATGCACTCCCTAGCAGGTGGCTGGAAGACCAGGAGCACTGCTAAAAAACCTCTCCTAAGTATAAAACTTGGAATTGGCATTATTGCCTATATATATCAGTGTATTCACTATGGCTGTGAGTACACTAATAACCATTGTGAGTACAGCTGTTTTTCAGCTGAAGCAGAATTGTGAAATATTTGTGTATGCTGTCTTCCAGAAGCCTGTGGGCTTGCATGGCTGTTCAGAGCTGTCAGCAAAACTCACAGGCAGATATGATGAGACCTGTCCTGCTACAGCTTATCTTCTGTGTATGCTTATACTCCTAGCTTCATATATTTACTCCCTGCAGCCAAGCTCAGGTCATTGCTCCAGAATGCAAGAGAGATATGGCAGTGCTTAAAAACTACAAACAAAGAGTAGTGTAGTTGTCCTTGGCTCCAGCTTTTACAGGGCTGCTTACTGCTCAGGACATTTGGAGCTTGTTTTCTCTGCTAGCATAGATGATTTAAATAGGTCTGGCAGCCAGGCAACATTAAAATACCTGAAGTCAAATTTTATTCTCCCTTGAGAGAGATTTTATGAATAAAGTACAACTGATGGAGCAACGGAAATCTCTCTAAAGAAGATGCATGCTACCCTTTGGGAGATGCATCCTATCAACAAATCAATTTCCAATTTCTAGGCCAGGAAGGTGCAAGCTTCCAGAGGTGAGAGCTGTTTTCAAATTTTACAGTTTAATTCATAACTAACATTGTCTCCATTTTAAAGAGTTATCTTCAAGCTCATTTGGGTGAATAAAAACTTAAGTATATGATGAAATTATCCCAAGTTACTAAGTTTAGCTAATCCACACTTATCTGCTGATGTCAAAATCACAGTGTTAGCTTTATTTACAAAGATGTCAGAGTACCTGAGATGGCTAAAGGAGCTTGCAGAAACAGTGACAAAGCTTACTGTGCAGGGCTGACCAGACGTAATTTAGAGACTGCTGTTATATGTTTGAAGATGAATAAGTGAGCTTCATGGTTTGATAAATGTCTATACATCTGGTCAGCTGTGAGTGAGCTAAGCTGTTGAAGAAATTAAGTGTAACAATCAGATCAGGCTGGCTCACTGGATTACCTTGCCAGTCAATTGTTCTGAAACTGAACTGCAATACCTCTGAGATAAAACAATGGTGGGACAGGGTAGTTTTGACTCTGCCAAGGCTCTTGTACAGGTCTTGTGCCCAGGAAATGGCAGCTGGCATTTGAAAATGAGCTATTGCTGCCTGAGCTCAGCCACCATCAGCTTAAACAAATGCCAGTCTGGGAAGGAGGTCAGACGACATGAGTAATTTCAAATCAGGCACTGGGTGCCGGACCTAGGTTTACCACAGTGGCAGTGACCTCTGTGGGATGGAAAATGCACTTCCTCACTTTCAGCAGCTGTGGTGCCCTAAACCGCTGAGGAATTTAAATAAGGTGGTATGGGGTTTGGTGTTTCTTTTTTTTTTTTTTTTTTTTCTCCTTTTGTTTTCTTCTTTGGCTGTTGATGGGTTTGTGTTTTTTTGGTGGGCTTTCTTTTTTTCTGTTTGTTTGTTTCTTTGTGGGGTTTTGGGTGCTTTTTTAATTTGTTTTATCTTTTTTGGAGTTTTTGTTGATTATTTGTTGTGGGCTTTTTATTTTCCTTTTTTTTTTTTTTTTAATGGGATGATCCCAAGAAGTTTACAGGCACAGCTTTGGTGTGGTCTTCTTCAAACATATGGTGGCTTATCTTGCTCTTCCAACCTTTCCATGAGCTGGTGGGTTTTTTTCCCCTGCTTCTGCAGGAAACAGAGCAAATAGTGGCTATTTCCAGCTGCCTTTGTATTTTTCTAGGATAATACAAACAGGAAATTTCACAATACCTTAAATCAATCAATGTGAAGTTCATTTCACTAAGTTTTAGAGACTAAATGGCTAGGCATTATTTAAACATATGTGATACTTCAGAAGTGTGCGGATCCTGTTATATTAATGGTAACTTCCAAAGCAAGGTTTAGATCAGGTGTGAGAAAGTGCAGGACTATTGCCTATTAGGTAAGCTGTAATTTTTATACACTTAATTCTACCTTTTTTCCCATGAAAATACAATACTTTGATACATACAAATTTCCTGTACAATAGTTCTGAAAATATTCTCTTCTATTTTGTATTGCATGTTGCCACATTGACTATTTTTTAGTTTTTTTTTAATGCAAAGTATATTTTAATGAATCTAATGATTTAAACACATTTTAGTTTGAATCAGCTGACTAGAAAGCATTTAGTTTCCATGTTTCTTTCTTTTCTTAATCATGGCACATAAATGGATACTTGATTCTTTGCAGTTCAGTGGCAGAAAACTTGTATTCAACCATCTTTGGTCTACATTTGAATGTGTGTAAATTCTTCTAGGATGTCATGATTCTGGCTGAGACTACCAAATGTACAAAACTGAGGAACAGACTCTGCTCTAAAGAATTCATAAAGAATTTTACCTAACTAGATTTAGTTTTCATTTTTCATTGCCTATTTTTCAGATTCTTTTGTGCTATGCAAAACATTTTTGTTTCTAGAGGGTTACTATAGACTCATTCACCTAGATTTTGTTCTAGGCGTTGTGTGCTTTTCATAGAAGAGAACTTTCTACAGTCAGGCCTGCAGAGAATTTAAAGGTGATTTTTTTTCTTTCAAAATGAGATTTTTTTTTCCATGTGATTAGGGAGGCAATATTGGAAATGGTATTCTCAGGGTCAAAACTAAGAGCTCATGATTCATCACCACCAACTGTGATGTTAAAACATAACTTGTAATTTCTGAATATTTAATGTTTGTGGTGCTTAGGAACTATGCAATGGAAGCTAAACTGCTATATTGAAAATGAACTATGTTAGAAACATAAAGAATGAAATGTCATCAAACAGAAATTTCGAATAGTGATTTAATTTAATTTCTTTGCAATGTTAGGGAAACTTCCCAGCCTGACCATTCCCAAAACCCTGGCAGCTTCACCCCCATGGTCAGAGACTTTCACTGCTGGGACCTTTCACAGCTTCCCCATGGGCAGCTCCAGTGCCCTGAGAGTCCCTGCTCGGATCCTGCACACCCCACTCAGGCAGACCAGGCTTCCTCACTGGCTCCACCCTACATTTCTCCTCGCAGAGTTTCAGATGTCTCATACATTTATTCACAGCACAGAAGCACAGAAACAGCTCAAGCTGAGGTGCTGCTGAGGAAGGACCCCCAGGAAAGGAACAAAAGGAACACCTGACCTTTTATCCCCTCACAGTCCTGGACAGGTGCAAATCTTGCTCCTTCTCCTTAGTCCTACGTTCTTGCTGTGTCTCCAAGTATCCCTTGACCTGGATGGCCACTGGTTCTTGTGCCAGGCAGGTACTCTTGGTTCTTCTTTGCTGAACATTTTTGTTGGCAGCTCTTGTCTCAGACTCCCACCCAGAGCTCAATCTGCATCTCAAACTGCAGCTTGCAGATTCAGCTACCTATACCAGCTGTATTGCCCAACACCAACACGTATCACATCTGTTGTTAAACAAATTGTTGAAGCTGACAGTCTCTTGGGCATTAGGAGGGCCATGGAAATCCTCCTGCTCTGTGCATGCAGTACTTGTGGATCTAGTAATCCTACCGTTTATTTTAGGAAACAGCAGAAAGGTGACAAAACATTAGGGACACCTAATATGAAATAATGGCTTCTCAAGTGGAATGGATATTTTGTAGTTCTAGTTTTATCCCTGCAAGGTTCAGAATTGCTGGGACTCCTGTGTAGCAATATGATTACATGTCCTTTTATCTGCCCTGTCTCTTGTGAGAGCTTTGAAGGGACGTGGAGTAAGCAGAGTGGATAACTTTAAGCTTACTTTGTGCCTCTTGATGCCATCTGAGGAAAAGGTATTGCTCTACATGAGACTATGTTCCAGAAAAAAAGATCATACCTATTTATAGAAACAAATAATGAAAGAGAATATCAACTCTAGTTGGCAATGTAATATCTTCCCTGTTATTCTAAGAGTTATTTAACTTCCAGGATTTGTGAAAACACAGTTCCAGCATGAAAATGTAATTTCAAACTGTCAGGTTCCAAGAGTTGTTGCAGCAAATAAGGAATATATAATAACAACATCTATGCTCAGTTGAATTCAGGCTTTGAACTGGCATTCTGCCCTTGCACACACAATGAAGATAAGAACAAAAAAAATCGTTAGTTACTTAATTCCTTGACATATAAATTGTCAAGGAATAAGATTGATGGAAGACTGATCTTGGCTTTTCATCAAACTTTCAGATATCTCCTTACTTCTAGGGATCACATAAACTGCATCTAAAATACTTTAATTCTTGCCTCCTCTCCATGAAATGCCTTCAGGAGCCACAGAGTGTTATTCCGAAGTGCAGAAGATGCTCTTGATGTGTTACTTATTTATCACAGGGAGCTCTGACTGCTTGGTTTAGCTTCACAAATATTGGAAGTTGGTCACATGCAAGAATTGCAAGACATTTTCTTCCACACAAGTGTTTTCTAGCACCCTGAACCCCCAAGCTCCAGAGCAGTCTGATGCATATTGCTTGTTATTAATGTGCTCTAACCATTGCTTTCCAGCCCTTCTGAGCAAGGAGCAGGAGATGATAGCAACATTGTGGTGATGCAAGAGACCACACACAAGTAAAAAATGCTGGTGCAGTTGGGGTAGGAAATTGAACCTTTTGCAGCAGGCCAGAGTGAAAAATCTGTGTGTACAACGAGAAGAAAGGTACATTGATACTGAACAGTACTGTTGTTAAAAGGGGTTATTTTAAATTGTCTAGGAGCTAGTTTTCTCTCTTCCCACATCCAGGCAGTTGCTGAGAAAACACAAACAAATTATAAATGCAGAAGAAAGTTGATTTGAAATATTTGTACATTCAACTCTTGCAAGCCTGTCTTTCCTTTGTTTGTTGGTCATACTATTTCCTCTGCCTTGCTTGTTCTGATTTCTGTGTCCACAGGGTCAGGTAGAGATACCAGAGCTGACTGTAATGATCTGGGAATGCTACTGAAAGCACCTTAGTGTCAGGAGCCCAGTGCTCCAGACTGGCTCCCTCATTCTGCTAGGAGAAAAAGCCCTCTTCTTTACCTCCAAAGAAGTGTTGATAACATAAAGCCTGAGGGACATGATCTGTCTCTGCAGGGTTCCCAGATCAGTCTCTACTTGGTCTCTCACTTCCTCAACCACGTCCGCTCCCGGTCTCACATGCTCGCACCTTCTTTTTTTGTCTCTTTGGGGACATGCATGACAGTAGGGCTAAGAATACTCTTGGCCGAGAGCTTCAAAGCTACCGCAGGAGACAGATGCATCATTCTCATTGAAGTTCATCAGAGCTGTGCTCTAAATTCTCCATGCTGCTTGGGGAGTTTTTTGCAGTGGCTGATGTACCAATACCACTGGAGTACTGTGATCCAAATAACATGCACTATCAATGTTATCAAACTGATGAGCTGCTGATATTATCCTGGATTCCTGTTTGAGTTCTACTTTGGGCTGCCCTGTACAGCCTGGTGTGGCCTGGCTTGGTGCTATCCTCTGCCCTTCCTGTCCCCTGCCTCACCTGAGCTGCCCTCCCTGCCTCCCTCCTTGCCAGCTTCCGCTCTTTGAGATCCTCCCTCTGCTCAGCCAAGCCCTAGTGCAAAACTGCTATGCAAAGGGAGAGATCTATGGGGTCAGAGTATCCAGGGAATGGAAAGGTTTTCTTCAAGTGATGGCATGTCCTTGAGCTCAAGGGCAAACATCAGACCTTCTTATGCTGCAGATCCTGTCACTGCTTAATGTCCCTAAAAAGTCTTGGTCTTACGGAGGAGAGGAACAGATTAATGGACAGACTCCTGCCTTGCTTGCAGGAGACTGCACAGATTGCTTTGCTTCTCACAGAGACTCTGTGATGTTTGATGCCTTTTTTGGTATAAGTAGGAGTTTGGGGTGGTATTGTCAATCACTAGTCTGTATATAATTAAACTGCTTTCCATTTTCTAAATGCTTTACCTGTGCATTAGTCATACAGTCATTAAAACAGCTGGAAGATGTGCTTGTTACCATCGCTGATCCTCCATGGTTTTCAGAGATTCTATTTTATTGAGAATAATAAAAGAGGAATTAGAATGCAAGTGTCTATGGTCTCAGTTTTATACATGGATTTAGTGAACACTCTGTGCTGCTTTGTCTTAAACCCTGTGTACTGTGATACTGAGAAGAATAATACTAGTAGGTGAATTTAAAGGGAGCAAATCCTATTTTCTGCATTAAAAATGTAAGTGGTATCTGATCTGGAATTTATCTTCTTTCAAGTAATTACCCTTTTAAATGTTTCTTCCATGTTTATTTTCACACATACAAAAATAACTTCCATTGGTTTTATGAAGACTGAACATAAAAATATCTGCATTTTTAATTTTTTTTCTCCAATGAAATCTGCTATTTGAAACTAAAGAACAAATCTTGATAATCTTCAGTCCTGGAAGCCTGAAAACTAAATCAACTTTTATTTTGCATTTTTGCTCTGCTTTGGAAGACACAAAATCTTCTTCTTTCCTGTCCACCAGTAATAATAGGAAAAAAACTAGCCCATGTCCCCAAAGAGATTATGACTTTGTGAGAAAAAAAAATACTTTGAACCTCTTTTCTAAACATAACTCTTTCTGACCACTATGACAATTTTATTAACTCTTTTCCCCTGCATCTTTCCTGTTTGTTTCTTATCTAATTTAAAAGCTATGTAACTGGGAACTCTTTGAGTTCTCTTCTGTAGGAAGGTACTGGGAGTAGAGTAAGGTTGTGGAAGCTTCCCAAGTTTTATTGAAAACATGCCACCGCAAGCCCTCAGAATGGCTTAAGGGACCCCAGGAGAATCCCAGTTGTATCAACATGGCACTCACCTGTATCTGAGGCCTCCAGTCCTGCAGACATGGCAAAATATATTTGCCTCCTAATGGCTAATTCTTTGATTTTATATATGCAGAAAAGCTGCAATAGACAATATAATCGGTGTATTTAGCCAATCTGACAAGCTTTAAAGCTGATGACCATTTGTCTGCAGAGAAGAAAGGTTGATTGTCTGTCCCAGGGGTAGGACAGACTGAAGGTAAGTTGAGCATCTTGACAGTGGGAAAGTAGCATGTGACTGGTCTGTAACTTTAGGGCACCTTTTAGCTTTTGATTGTCTTTATCTTCTGTCCAACTGAGTTGCTTGCCCTCTTCTGTAGGAGAAGATGCATGCATAGTGAGCTACTCTCTGTCATAGAACTACCCATTTGTGAAAGTGTAGTTGCTGTAATTAAGCCTACTTGTTTTGTAGCTGATTTACTGGAAAGATGCTATATAAGGTTATTTCTCTGAGAAGTGTCACTATTGGGTTTCTGGCAGAGACCAGCTCACTTTGAGACTGGAATGGTTTGAGAAATCTGATCTACATTTGAAACTGGTTGCTCTTGGAGCAGCGGGATAGAATAGGTGACCTCCAGAGGTCCCTTCCAGCCTGAATTATTCTATGATTCTGTGGAAGGTTCCTCAATTTGCTCAGGGACATTATCCTTTAAAGCTTCCGTCTGGTCATGTGTTAATCTTGGACTGCATGAGCCGTCAGCCTCTTCCATACTAAATCTGGCTGGTGAGGAGAGAAAAGTTACAGTATGTGTGCAAACCATGTGTCTATAGCACATGTGTCCATAGGTTCATCTAGAAGGGTTAGAAATGCTAAAAAGGTACGTCTTATCTCTGAGAACAAAGCTTTTAAGAAGAGCAGAGAGGGGGTTTTACTGAGGAAAGAAGGGTGTGGTGAAGTTTCATTGTCCTGTACCTGATCGTAGAAATTGGGTCAAAAAGTGATATTCACTCTTTAAGTGGTAGTGAATAAACACCATTCCTGCTTTTCAGCTGCAGTGATAGAGAACCTGCACACAACGGTGGTTTGGAACAGGAATGGGCCATTCAGAATTTATATCTGACACATAAAATAACAGAAAAATAATGAGTCTGCAGTAAAACCTCTCCTCTACAAACCTGAAAAGTTGTACCCTCACAGCTCAAAGTAATAGCTATGGCTATAAAAATCTCTTTCCTGTTGTATAGTATTTACTGGTTTATGGTAAGGCATAGGGATTGTAGATGCTGTTTAATAGATTTAACAAGCTGCATAACTCTGGAAAAAGACATGTCCTAAACCTTCTTTTATGATCATCAGATTTTGTGGGGAAAAAAAAATGTCCTGCAATAGTAAACATGAAGAGAGGATCTGTCTATTTAGGCAGGTTCACAGACCCACTAAATCCTTTTCTACTCAGTTGGATGCTTGGTATGTTGTAGCAGACTCTTATCAACAAAATGGGCCAGACTTTGAAGAGCAGTCCCTGAGGAACTACTCAAATATGACACTCAAAGAGAAGCTTTGAAAACTAATGGGAGCTGTCTGTTTGTTTTCTTTAGACTGTTAATCAACCTGATCTGTTGTTACTAATGGGCAATTAATAAAGACAATCTAAATTCCCAGGAGAATGGGGAGTTCCAATAACTGAATGCAAGAAATGTTCCAGTGCAAAAATAAACCAAAGCTTTTCAGCCAGAGTGGGAATTGCTATGAAGAACAAGGGGGTAGGAAGAGGTAGATGATAGTAAGGAAAGGAGAAATTCCTCTCCTGCCTATGGCAATTGTCTTGATTTTTGTGATATCATGATAATTATTTTTATTTGATTAACAGGACTTGGAAAACTAAAAAGGTTAGCCTAGATCACACTCCAGGCTATAGGAAAACTTTGGTTAGGCAAGTGAAAGATGTGAATGAGATGAAGATAAGAAACATGCTATTAGAGTTATAGAAAAGTGACCAGAATTGCTTATGTGAGAAAGAAGGTTGGAAGAAAGACTGGGACGAGATTCAAAATCAGGGTGGTAATAGTATCAAGTGTTGGAAGTGGTGTTAGAGTGTGAAGCTAGTGATAAAAGAGATTGAAGAACATTCTCTAGGATTCATTTTAATTTTCCAGTACTTAAAGTTTAAAAAAGCCCAAAGCTTTCCAATTACAGAAAAAAAACCCACCAAAACAACCTCCCCCCAAAAAACAAACCAAACCAAAAACAAACAAACTAACAAACCCAAACAAACAAACAAAAAAACCCCACAAACTAAAACAAAGAAGTTTCGGTGATGATTGTGGAATTGATGCTGAATTTCCTGGATCCAGCATAAGCAGTCTTTTCATGCCAGTATTTCCTCAGCCCTGGCTTAGGATTGGAGATCTATTTGACTTTGGTTCTTGCAGACCCTTGAAAATTCACTTTCACTCACTAGTGCTAGGAAGTGTTTTTTTTTTTTTTTAATGTGGTAACTTTGTCTTCTGGTACCAGATGGCTTGGTTCTGAGCTTGTGGACAGAGCTGCAGGATGAACAAGAATTATTTATTGAGGGGACAAGTGAGGTGTTCCCATTCTTGAGACAGGCTGGAGATCATCCAGCACAAAGCTAGAAGGGGAAAAAACTGGAGAAAGCAGTTATATGAGACAAGGTCAAAAGATAAAAAATCAGAATCCCATGTGAGATCAGGATGTTGTGGAAATTTACCAAGACATGCTGGTAAAATATTTTTTCAGTGGCCCTGCTTTATTCTCACTATAGTGGCTGTGCTCAAATAATGCCATATGTGAGAGATAACTGTGGGTAACAGAGTACAGTTATGCAAAGTAGAGTATTCAAGTGACGCATGAAGATAAAGACAGCTTTGTGATACAATAGGTAATAAATAATATTGAATGTACTGCTTCCTTGCACTCCCCTGTGCAGGTGTATATGTTACAAACTGGCAAGACAGTACATGCTGAAAATATACTACACCTAATGTATATGATCCTATGATTTATCTGCATACTTTTCTGTACTGTAAAACACTTTGAGACATTTTGATAAATTATGGCACTCAAATCCATACGTCATAGTGCTTTAATACTTGCTGTATTGTAGCATTACCTTGGGAATTCAGAGCATATAATACTTCCTTTGGAAGAGAAATTTATCAATTTCTGAATCTGCAGCCGCCTTTGTGGCATTTGAAAGAAACCTGTTAATAAAAAAGGAAAAACCAAACACAAAACCAACCAAAAACCCCTGTCTGTTCAGACTTACATGTAAATGTTTGGTTTTACGCTATATTTAGGACTGCCTGGCTGTCTGCCAAGGCAGACCCTATCCCAAATCTAAAACACTAGGTGGAAGGACCATGTGACTGTTAGTTTAATTTTGGGGGTTTTTTTTGTTTGTTTTTTTTTGGGATTTTTGTTTGCTTGTTTGTTTTTTTGTAAAATGCTTCTTTTGTTGGTGCATCACTTAATATTGGTCTATTAAAGTTCATAGAAAACAATGTTAATTGCACTTCCAGAATTTCAGAAAATATCAGTCAGGTTTTTAGTCATGTTAAGGGACTGTTCTGTTAATGGAATATTTGGTATTTCGACCAAACACATTGTTTGAGACCATGGAACATCCTACTGCTCAGCAATATCTTGCAAGCAGAGCCTGACAGAAGAATGGTGGCAAGATGATGTGTTATTTCCCTAGGCTGTGATGGATCTAGGGCAAAACCCCTGTGCAGTTTTTCAATGTAGTTGTGGCTGAATTGTTTTGTATCATTGACATGGGGGTACAAGTAATTGTAGGCACATCAACAGGCTACAGACATCTACAACTACATACACTGAGGTTCAGGCATTAGGAGCTAAGGAGGTAAGAATCAGCAATGTTTAAAAGCCCTCATTCCCCAAATGTGTTGTCTATTATTCTTAGATGAAATGAGGGGTTTAACTGTCCTGACTAGCCAGTGTGGATCTGCTGATTGTTATAAGAGATGGTGCTTGTCTGAGTGGGAATTTCTATCCCCAAAATCCTTCTGACCTTTTATAGCATGCTGACAGCCTTTTACTTTGAAGTCTGGTTCCCAGCTTCCCCATGTGTTTACTCTGTCTTTCAAGGTACTTTTCCTCACTCTGTGCTACTCTGTGCTGTGTTTACATTAATACATGTGTGAGCACCTTCTTCTAAGGGGTGGGTACCTTGGCTAATCCATGTCTCTGAAAAATTCAGATGAGGAAAAAGTTACAGAAATAAAAATCCTACAATCACTTCAGATCCACGCTGCCCATGTAGCAAAGTTAGAATGGAACCATAAGCCTGGAGAAGCTGGAGATTGAGGGGAACAGTTTTAGAAAACTAGCTGCAGATAAGTAGGTATGGGCCACAATCTGGTTTTAAGTGGTTGGCAAAAGCAAGATGGTTCTTGCCAAAATTCTTGGAGATGCCTTGTTTTATGAAGTTCAGGCACAGAGGAAGATTTCTCCTGGAAGATTTGAGCCAAGAAAAAGCACTCTCCTGCTACAGTGCCTATCCCAGGTAATATAATTATGTGTTGCTGAAGCACTGAGCACTATATACAGACATTTGGAGCTGTCAGGTATCACTCCCTGACCTTTCTAAGCTGCAGGTGAACCTACACAAGAATGATCTCTTGATACAACATCACCTTTCTCCCAGGGCCCCACCCCTGTCCCTGCAGCCATCTCTGAGTACAAGGCAGCAGCTGGTTAAAAGTGCAGAGGAACAGTACATGATTGTTTAGGACAGGAAGTTGCAATATCCACTTGCAAGAATGTAATTGCTTTTGAGCTGGAAGAAGGCCAGGACGGTTGATTCCAGCTGGTAGGAACAGCTGCAGCTGTGAAGGCAGCCAAATCTAGGCCTGCTGCACGGAGGGGAAGGGGAGGAATGGAGCTTGCCAGCAACCTTCTGAACTCAGAGGTGTACAGGGGAGAGCCCTGCCCAGGTGCCTCCTCCTCCCCACTCCACTTTGTGGCCCATAGGGAAGCATGCAGAGGAACTGGCCAGAGGCTGTAGCCAGCCACAACCTAGGACTTCTGGCATTCAGAGGCTCCATGGAATTTTGCCTGGACTGCCGCTAGCCATGCTGTCTGCCTGTTTGTGTCCATACTCCCATTCTCTTTTGCTGAGCTTCTTCCACTCTGTGTGACTCCAGTCTCATCTCTTTGCCTACCATATTTTACAGCATCTTTCTTCCTTTCATTGCCTAAACCCTCTGGCCAATCCCCCACTCCAATATCCAGGAGCTACTGTTTTATGTTCATTGTGCTTTCCAAGGGCTTGTGTGTTCCCCACCACCAGGTCTCTGTTCAATGAGCTCCTTCTGTGGAACCAGTCTGCTGCTCTCTGGGTGTGGCACCTGGGCCACTCTCCACTGCCCCTTAAAGCAAAAATAGGATTACAAGAAGCAGTGAACTTAATTAGCATTGTGATATTGTCTCGTGAATCCTACTTTAATTGGAGCATACTGACTTAAATACACCCCAAAACCTAACTCTGTGGTCAGAGAATTTTGCTCTTTCTAGAAGAGGTGACCAACATGAATCCAATATGCAGATTAAATACAACTGTACAAACAGATTATTTTTTAACTTTAAAGCCCTATTTGAAAATCTTAAGAGGAAAAACGTACTGAAATAGGTGTCGTGCCACTCTAACACAACAGTAGCTTGATTTTGAGGTTGAACTGTGAAACTGCAGATTTTGCACACTCAGAACCATCCCAGTTTTTTTTCAGCTGCACTTAGATTTTCCAGGGTTGGTTTTGCAAATAAAGAGAGTTGTGTGACTTCTGAGAGTGGCAGGTCTTCCAAACTGTCTAATGCCGTCTGCTACATGGAGTCATGGAAACTATAAATGCTTTTCCTTTAGAAACATCTCCTGGAGGCTCCTTGTGCACAGAACTGCTTCCCACCACCTTGCTGTGTGCCAGGGAAGGCTAGGTTCACAGGATTATTTCTCCTTCCTAGCCAAGTCTTTAGTCAGCTCATGAATTTTCTCTAATGGCAGGTCCTTTACCCTTTCAGTCTCTTGAATTATGTTGGGGAACTGGATACATAAGACAGTTTCTTAATACTCATGTTTTAAAATTCACCAGTCTCAATAAAAAACCCTTTGATTTTACCCAGCTACCTTAGCCTGGTTTAAATTAAAGGAGAGTTTTGGGAAGTATGCCAGGAGGAGTACTTACAGCATACAATATAGGCAACACAGTTTCAAATGTTTATAAAAGAGGTAAACTAAGAAATTACAGAAAGAGAACACATAATCTAATCACAGCAAGCTCATATCAAACAGAATCTTTTGGATTTCGGCTGACTTGTCATTGGCCCAAAAACCTCGCAGGGTTTTTCTGTGTCTTGCATCTGCAGCCTGGGGAGAACCTTTCAGGCCAGCTTGGTCCTGATTCAAGGGATCAACTCCCTCCTGGTGACTTTTTTTCTCCGTCATTCTTCTTTTCATCTCCAAGCAGAGCCAGCTTAATGATATGTCCTTCATGGGCCTGATACTGCTCAGATGGGGGCTGTGGCCTTAGAGCTTTCCTTTGGTGTCATAGCTGGCAGTGTCTATGTTTCTGTGGTTCAGTTTTTACCTTCTGTGCCTTTGAATTTCCTGCCATTCTATAATAATTCTATAGTAATAAATTCTATAGTAATAAATGCACTTGTTCTGAATTCATGAACGGGCTCAGTGATGATGATAATGTCTAATTTGTGACAGAGACTAGGGATGGGGATAATCAACCACATGGATAAACAAAGGTTATGACACATTTGACCACACCTTCAAAATTTAGCCTTCAAAAGGTGTTCTGGCATTCACTTTTTAATCAAATGAGTAGCGAATACTTTTTCTGTCAAACAAGCTCTATGGTGTAGTTTTTCATAAATGATAGGCTGCATTTGGAGAGAATTATCTTTCAACTGATTTATGGATGGATGTCTGAAAGTAAAAAGCTGAGTAAGATAAGGGACAATGCAGTAGAAAAGGTACTGTTGTACTGGCTTGAGAGCTGATATAAACAGAAAGCTTTCTTTTCACACCTGGGTGTCATCAAGAGATTCTGTGAAAGACTTGAACACAGAGGGACAGAACCCTCACCCAAGCATCCCTAAAAATTTACTGCAACATTCTTTGGGTGAGGTATTTGATCATCCTGTATGCTGCCATGAGACAGCTGCATTGAATATTATGAAAATAATCAGAAAGTATATATATGACTTTTTGAAAGTCTGCTTTCCAAATCCACAGTCAAATGGAATGAAAGTGCCTAATATATATTAGTACACATAAGAAATCAAGGTAAAGAAATAGCTTGGCTTGCTCATGGTTTTAATGTATATTCTGGGAGATATTTTATTATTTTTTCAACTTTTTGAGTACTTGGTGAAAAAGTCCTTTGATACATCTTTGCCCAGATCTCATTGTGATATTTTTTGCCATATGTCGTGATGGACTCAGAAGCTGGGATTGACCTTAAATGTTGTAAAGTTGTGACTTGTCTTCCAAATGCAAAGCTGTATCCCTCTTATCTTCTGCTGTAAGGTTTGAACATAAAATATCTCTCTTCTCATTTGAACGAAGGGCTTTTTTTATGGCTCCTGGCATTGACTGACATCAATTACTCATTTAAAGAAGTTTGCAGAAACTTCTGGTAGCATGCTGTGCCCCACTGGATAATTAACAGCACAATTTTTAGAAGGATGCAGAGCATCTATTTTAAAGAATGGGGCCTAATATTTAGAATAGAATCTTTTCCCTTTTTTTGTAAGATATAGACATACTGGTATTCAGAACATGCAACTGCAGATACTCCAGAGAAAATGCACTACAGTTCATTTATGTATGTGAAGTTCAACTGCTGCTTCTTCAAAGCTCTGACTGCTGTTTCTGCAGCTCCAGCAGTGCTTGAAAGCATCAGAGAGCTTGTCTTCCATGGCCATCTCTTGTCCCTCACTGTGACTACCTAACACAGGCAAAATTAGTGGGAGCATGGAGCTAATTCACATCACTTTTCCCCTTAGCATTGAACAGTCAGGAATTATTAAACCAAATCTTGAACTTTTACATGCAAATAATGATGCAAATAAGCAGTAGAAATTCATAAGAGCAAACCATTTTCTTTAAATTCATTCATTTGATACTGATATCAGAAACAAAATCCAGTTCAGCCTGCTTTGTGTATCTAGTTTCAGGGATTAGTGAGGGACTGCTATTTGTGAAAAGAATGAAAAATAGTGATAAATTATTAAATTTAGGCTTTTAAAATGACTACAAGAAACACATACTAGATTCCAGTCACTGGCAATATTTTGGAATTCATCCTTCAATGGATACATACAAGGTTGTCTAAGGGGTTAAGAGGAAGCCTTCCGAGTTTGTATTTTAACACTAAAGACAAGATTTTAAATTCTTTATTTACACATGTAATTCGAACTACTTCACAAACTAGTTGGAGGTCAAACATTAATTACTGAAGAAATTTTGCCCAAAACATGAGCCAGCTTGTTCTGGAGGGCATGCAAACAGGGAGGAGCAACACAGGGTGTGGGGGATAAGCTGCTGGGGCATGGGAGTATTGTGAAACCTCAGCCTCAGGGCACAGAGTGAATATGGGCAGAGGAAGAAATAAGACATAACTGAATTGTTGTGAAATATGGACTACTTAAAATTCACCTTATTAATCACTTTCTTTTGAATACCATGCAATATTGTGATCGTGACATATTAGCTTTAAAAAAAAAAATCTGTTTCAATCCAGTGTTCCAGAACTATGGGATGGAGACAACTTCAGAACACACTGTAATAATAAACATCTAAAGCACATGTATTTACCTGAGAAACATTTTCACTTCAAAAGACTCACTGTAACATTTCTGGGATTTACTGAACATGTGTGCACAGAAAGTACAGTAAAAATGCATTCCAAGTAGGTTCTTTGGTTTAGGGGGAATGCCATAAAATGTTATTTTAGGCCATTTTTCAAGCAGAGTGGTGCAGTTACTCTGTGAGCATCTCTGAAATGCCTCCCTGTGAACATAATTAACTAAGGACTGACTTTCTATAGTTTCTAAGAGAAAAAGAAAAGCCCAGTATTAAATACTTGCTGTTTGCTATTTACCACTCAGTTTTCTTCTAGTCTGAAACGCATCCATTTTCTCAGTAATGAATGTAGTCTGTTGAGAGTTGGTCTCTGTCAAGAGCTCCTACAATATGTGAGAGAAAATGTGTCTGTTGGCATCTCTTTATCATGATGTTTGCTGCCCCCCTACAGCTAGAAGGAAAACAGTTAAAGCTATAAGCCTGTAAAAACAGATTGCATGTAAGTGGCTCCCATAAAGCAATAGGTTCTAAATCCATCAAGGGCTGTATTCAGATGGGTAATTTGCTTGTTTGACTTTGTAACTGTGTGCAAGTCAGAAAGAGAAATAGATCCTACCACCAGAAAAGCAATGTCTGGTCAAAATGGTGGCTGAGGATGAGGGGGGAAGCAGGAAACACTCTTTCCTGATGCTATGCCTGTCAAGCCTGGTTTCACATCTCCACTCCATGTTTCTTTGATGGAGAGTTGTCTACAACACAGCCTCACAGCCCCTCTGCTCCTCAGGGGAGATGTGAGTGTCACTGTCTGCCAGGACCTGGCTGGGTGGGAGCAGAGCCAGGCAGTGCACCTTAGACACTGTAGTCTAATGAGGCTCTTGCAGTACATGGCCTGATGTGCTTGAGGACATACATGTCCTCTCTCCAAATAAAAAGCTTTGCCTGACCCTCTTACCAGTTGCAAGAGTGAATCTCATGTGGAAGTTTTCTGACAACTCGCTTTGGTGCTGTGGAGGGATGGGGTACCAGGAGGCTGGTAATGAGCTTCAGGTCTGAGGCCAAGGACTCCAGAGAGTTTACTTAATTGAAGACCAAAATCTACTGCAGTCAATGGGAGACTTACATTGACTCTAGTGCTTTTTGGATCAGGTTCCAAATGATTAATTCCTCATAAACAAAGAGGAAAAAAGAGGTTCCAAGGAGTCAGGCCTGGAAGAAAGACAAATTTGGTCCTATAACTGTCATACTCTTTATAAACTGAGTTACATGGTTATATAGCTTCTAATTATCTTGTACTCTTCAGTACTGTGTGAATATTAATATTTACATGATTGCCGCATGCTACGGTTCTGTGAGTACTTGCACTTCCAAGAAATGCCTGTTCAAGAGTGAAACAAAAAATAACTCACATGGAAGAATAAAGTTTGGCCTCTAGGAGCAACTTCCAAGCGCATTTCTGAAATTCCAGAGTTGAGTATGATATAAACTTCAAAAATGCTGACTGGGAAGGGAGGAAGGAAGAGAGAAAAGAGATGACAGTGAAAAAAAAGATGAGAGTGAAGAAGGACAAGGACCTTGAGTTCAGTAACATTAACTTGCAGTTTTCAACTGAACATTTTTAACATAAGTTTAATTCTGTGTTGTTAAAATAGTGAAGGTGTTTCCAGAGGAAATTCTAATCAACTCTCCTATTAGGTGGATGTCTTTAAGTCTGCTCTGGCCTTTGTGTCTGTGTTTCTCGTTACATAATTGTCATGGCCTTAATTCGTCTTCCTTATGCATTGATCCCAGGCTTGTGGGATTCCTAGGAAAGGAAGAAAAGGTGCTCACCTGATGATCCTTGTGGATCCCTTCCAACTCAGAATGTTCTGTGATTCTGTGGTTCTTTTTGCTGGCTGCTGTGAATGAAAGTTTGTGTCAGAAGGCATTAAGCTTTTGTCTGCTGGGTGACACCAGCATTCTGCCAGCAAGGCTCTGAGTTGTTTCTTTGTGCAGCAGAGCAGCAGGATTGAACATAGTTTGAAATGCATGTTCATTACACTCTGAGTTCTTGTGTATAACTGATCAGTGCAGCTCAAAGGTGGGCAGGAGAAACTCCTTTCTCCTCTCTTAATGTTGTTCCATGGAGCACAGACCATATGAGAGCAAATATGTGAGGCCAGGTTCTTCACAAGTGGGTGAGTAAACATCTGACTGCCAACATCAAGCTGGTACTCGCACAGATACCATCACTATTTTTACATTAGGAAACTGAAGTCCTTGAGTTGTTATAAGGAGGAAACATGGCAGCTGGTGTTGCCATACAATCTGGAGGAAGTGGCAAGGGAAGAGACTTCCATGCAGACATGACGTTGCATATAAGAGTGCCATGGGAACCAGGTTCACATGTAAAACCTGTTGTGGGAATCAGACATAATTTCCTTCCAAGAGCTCCAATTTTTTTTTTTTTTTTTTTTTTTGCCATTGGAGCCACACAAAGCCTTTATGGGCAGTTTGCAAAGGGTTTTCATCTGTGACTGTGATGGAACCTGCAGATTATTAGTTTTGTGGTCTCTTCATCCTCCCTGGGACTGGATCAAATTAAAGCTTGCAATGACCAGCCATACTGGAACTGACAGTCACCTGACAATGACAGTCAACAATGAAATATTATATATAAAAGGCTTTGGATGCAATTTAACATATCTAAGAAATAAATTTCTTATCCAGAGGACCAAGGCTTACCTATCTGCCTTAACATTCTTTGAAAGAAATAGTCTTTAAAAGAAATCCTGGCATGGTGTTCAGAACAATGGAAAAAAGCTCAGACTGAACACTACCACATCACAAAATGTTTCTTTAGGACTAGCAGCTCAAAGAAATTCTCGCTGACCAATCTTAACAACATAGAGACAGCAGTAATTTTACATGGTGGACCTGTCATAGAAAATTTACACTACCAATCAGAAAATCACAGCTGAGCAGAACAGGGTCAGTTCAGTTGTCTCTTGATTTGAAATTGTTCCACTTCCTACTGAAGTGAGCTGAGTCCTCATATAGCAGTTATTTTGTCTTAGCTGGGACCCCACAATGGACAGCTGGAACATAATTTAGGCAGCTGAGCTGTCTTTCAAGTTATCCTGTGGTTTGCCACTGCATGTGAACACCTTGCCATTAACAGTGCAGTTGAACAGAGAGCTTAAATATTCCACACTGGCCTGGAAGACTTTGGTTTCCTGGGGAGGTGACAGCTTCCCAACGTACCTGAAAATATGACCTGGCTCAAGGCAAGAGTTTTGAGTGATGAGTAGTCACTCAGTCTGAGGCTACAGAAGAGTGTGAACATGCCCTTATCAGTGGGGTTTGACAGGAATACAGCCCAGTGTCTGTTCCCTGGTCTGACTGCACAGACTCTCTAGCATGGAAGGCTCAGCTGCAGAAAAGCAGGCAGGATGCAAATGGTGGATAAATGCTGACCTACTAGTGGATAACATTCTTACTGTCTTCCCAGGCTCCTTTCTCTGACCTGCTGGGTACACATCTGTGACAAGCAAAATAAGCTATATAGGTAGTCAGAATACGAGTGGTTAATTCACACAAAATAGCTATGTTTAAACCTACAACATCACTCTGGTCAGCTGCAGACATGAGTGTATTTTCCATTATTTCAGTTACAACACATGGTATCCTGATTCTACAGCTAGAGAGAAAGCAGGAGACCATTCTACATTGGCCAATGTATATGAACTTTTATGCTGTAAATGCTTCCAGTTACAATGTCTCTCATCTCCAGGAAATATCTTCAGTGAAACTATCCATGCCTAATGCTGTCCTAAACTGTCTACAGAACTCAAAGGCACAAGGGAATGAGCCCACTGGGAGTGAAGTCTTAGTGGCCAATGACTCCTTCTTGAAGGTGGTCTGGGGGTGACTTTCAAAATGCAGTGGAGTTTTCTCCTTCTAAACGTTGCACTGCTGTTTTGTATCATTGGTAAAGGCATATTCATTTTTACCCTAGAGGGTAGACTTTCATTATTTTAATTGTAACAATTCATATGCTGCAGAGAGTCTGATTTTTAACAGATGTTCCCTGGTATATCAGTTGGAATGAATTACACTCCTTTAAAAAAGTCACTTAACCCAATACAGGATATTTCTTTTTATACTAGTTGTTTGGAAATGTTAACACTCAAATGATCTTGAGTATCCTTTGAAGTGAATCCTGCCTTGGAGATCGATTGCTGAAATTAGTGCCTTGGTTGTTTTTGCTTTAGTCTGTCTGCTTGAGGTCTCTATAACATGTGAGTTGATTGTTTTACAACTTGGAGGTTATCTTTGACATCTAAAGGGGCAAAGCACTTCATTTTCTTCTCTTCCCGTTTGGAGTTTGGAAGTAGGGAGCATCTCAGTCATGAGAGTCTCCAAAATTTCTCTGACAAATTTAATTACTCAGTTTTGATTCAAACAACCAGGACAGATATTTCAGTCTTGTGTAGGGGAGGAAGCGTGGAGGAGTGTCTGAAGCAGGAAGGTTGTAGGTTGTTTCACACTCATTATCATCAGTAGGTTGCAGTAGAAGCTGATGTAAGGGAAAAGTCTACTGAGTTGTGGTGCCTCTGTACTAGATTGACACGAGGCACCAGCAAGGTTGCTATTTTCAGGCAACACCTGAAACACTGGGAATCAGACCTCTTTATGGAGTCTCAAGGCACTTACAGTCACTAGTCGCTTAAAAAAAAACAAACCCTGACTCTTGTTTGGATAAGACTTAAAAGATGCTGCAAGGTTATTTTCTTCGTTGCTCACTGGTCTCAGAGTAGATTATACTTCTAAGGAACTCAGTCTCACAGAAAAGCAAGTAATTTGATGGGTTTCAGATTGTCACACAGAAAATTAATACAAAAGACCAAGAAGGATTTTTACCTCTCTCAAATATTTTTCCCCTTTTGCTAAGAATATTTGCAGATCTTGACTGTTTGTAAAAGAAGATATAAGGCGCAGATTCCTCAGTGTGAAATATATATTAAGGAACTTGGAATGTAATTTATTTCCCAAGTACATAACACAGTGTTCCATAAGTTATATCCACTATCTCATACTATGAGATGTTGGTAACCTGTGTGCATTGAAAAGATACATGAACAGCTCTTTATTTGGAATGCAGCAGGGGAATGAAGATAACAGGAAAACAACTTTGTGGCAATTACAAAATATCTCAAAAATAAAGACAATAAAACCTTTGCAGAACATAAATGGCTACATTCCTAAGGATAGGTCCAAACTGCTTGAGATAACCAGAGGATACATCTAAATTTCTGATGAATTAGCAGTTTCAGAAAATCACCACAAATCCTTTGTCATGAGGTCTGAAGCCCAAGTTGAAATCTGAAGAAATCATCAAAGCAATGGACTTTATGTGGTCTGAAAGAGCAGCAGGGAATTCCAATTATTATTCTATAGCAGTATGAGAGCTTTTAAGTTTCTGCTGAAGTTTCTGTAGTTTATTGCTAGTGACAGCAAATACTTCAGTTCTTTTGTGACTGTCTTGAATTTTGTCCTTGGAAACCATTAGGGAAAAGTAGAAACTTTCTACTGTACGCTAAGACTTTTGGGCAGTTTTGTATAGCTTCTTGCCTTCTCCTTTTCCTGGGCTTAGGAAGTCTCTGGAATGAAGAAGGTTGTTGTTCTGATGTGGAAAAAAGAGTTCTGAACTGATGGAAATAAGGCCAGCTTGGGCAATGCCAGAAGTTTAGGATCTTGTTCCAGGACGTGCAATTAATCACCGGAACTCTTGTCCCCAGGTTGTCATAGAAACAAAATAAACTGCATAATCGGAAACAATTGTGTTAGCTGAGGTTTTATAGAAATTTTAGAAAGGAAATAATCAAAAATGGAAATGCTGGTCCATAGATAAGGAAGAAGCTTCCCACTGATTGGGTCTCCATGGAAAGGATTTCTTGCACCTGAATGGTGTCTCTTGTCACCAAGATTTGAGCAGGATGATTCTGAGTCAAAACATTACCCTATGTGTTGTGCTGCTGTGCTTATACATAGGCTATACCAAGTGTAATTGTAGTCTGGTTTTGTTGCAAGGACTTTTGCAAGGATTGAGCTAGCTAACACTAGACCAAGGCCTCAGAAATCTTAAAAAAATAGAGAAAATTATTCTCAGGTTTCAAATTTTCTGAACTGCTCTTTGACTGTTAATTGACTTTGGTGGGACTCAAACCAGGCAAACACTGAAAACTTTTGCTGAATAAGGGTTTGAGGAATGTTAAACCACCAGCTGGTTCTAATTTGAATTACTGTCTTAATTAGTCATTTGATTTTGACACATCTAAAACATGTACTCTCTTGGAATAAGTTTTCTCTTTCTTCTGACTAGCCTGTTTCTCAGTCCTCCTCCACAATTTAACCTGTTCTTGAAACAGCAGCATTAGTACAAGAAAGACAAGCACTCTGCCCTTGTCAAGACTGAACTCTATAATTTTCTTCCCTCCTGAATCATCTGTTGGAAGGATGTGAATCCAGGAAATTACTTTAAAAATATTACCTTCGTGATGGAATATGGCATCTTTGATATGAATGACCCATTCAAAAAGTACATTCTGCTGGGAGATTTTGAGCCTTTCATTAAGGTTTAATCGTGACTTTGTTATAAATACATCATTATAATTTATTTTAACTTAAATGTCATAGATGGTTAAGAGTTGAAAAAGTAGCTGACATTTCAATAGTCACATGTAAGTGTTCCTGAAGAATAAACCTTCAATATTTTATTCTGCCACTCTGCACTTTTTTGTGGTGTAACTTCTGTTTCCAGTTCCCCAAAACTCTGCACATACACATTGTTCTTGGGGCCAACACAGAAATTAGATGTTCCCTCAGGATTGGAGAGTCTGTGCCTTGTTCTCTTGCTACCCTCATGAAAATCCCATGTAATTATTTCTGAGTTTCTTTTCATTGTTTTTTGTGACTTGTGAGTTCTTGAAGGCAATGAAAAGGATGGGTTTGCTCTAAATTTAGATGAAGCTATTCAGAGCACAAGGTATAGGAGAGATGAAACCAGCCTCTAGCAGCTTTTCTGAGCTGTGTCTTAAAAAATCACAGCACATCATGGATCCATCATCTTTAATGATTTCAGGATGACCACATATGAATTCCTGCCAGCACATCTCACAGAATTTAAACAATCCCTTTTTGTCTTAAGCATGCAACTTCTGTTTCAACTCAGGTCTATGTGTCTGAAGGACACTGGTGAAACTCTTAAAGTAAAATAGAATTCACTATTCCTATACACATTGTTGAGAGGATTAATTACAACTGCTGTTTTGACTAAACTCCCAGAGCTAATTTCAAGGAGATATTTCTTTGTTAACAGGTATATGCAAACAGTAGGCGGAGGAGACCATGGTTGAGTTTCCAATACCATATGGTCTTTCCTGTCTTACATGACCTCTTTTGGAGCCACCTGCTCAGTTTCACTCAGTAAAGCCTCAGGTGAAATGTATGGTTGCAATTCATTACTATGCTGACTTCAGACAAGTAAATGGAACTGCACTGCAAATAAATTTTATCTATTGTTTAGTTTTTAAAAATTTTACTCCTCTTTTACTGAGCAAAATGTTTGCAAGGTTGCAGCAGTTCCAGAAAGAACAGAGCCTGAGGTCTCTTACATTGTCAAATGACAAGGATCCTGCAGTTGTAAGACAGCTTAATAATACTAACATTTTCAAAAAATCCATTTGCAACTTGTTTATCACCAGTTGATCTCTAATCCATTTTGACTGAGTCTTAACTGAAACTCCTCCTTAATATTTCCTTATCTACATCAGCTTTGGACTTTTAGCCTATGTTGACAAATTTTAACAGAGAGGCAAGAAGGAAAAATAGTTTAGTTAGTTGATTAGTTTAACAAGCAAGAGTAGGAGGAAACTGTTATTTTATTTTGTATTTTTAATTTATATCCATATGACCAAGAATAAAAGCTAGGTTTCACCAATAAACTCATCTGAGTACATGTGTAAGCAGTTAAAACAGTATGCTGGACTTTGGCAGTGCATCTGTCCTAAAGAGTCAAGCAACAGACTGGAAGTTGCTTTTTATTCCTTTCACAACAAAACCTTTAATATGACAGTCTAAGAAGGAGAAAGAAGAGGGGCAAAAAGCCAAAACCCTCCAAACAATACAATCTTCAAATATTTTACCCTTATAAATGAGTTAAATTTTTATTGTGACTTGTGATAACAAAATCCAGAGGAACAGTCAGAATATAAATTCTTTTAAACCTCCTTTTCCCTTCAGACACAGTGACAGCACAATTTCCACAGTCACCTTCAAATATACCATTTGAAGTAAAACTGTGTTCACCAGATACATGGGTACTGACAGCTGTCCTACAGAATTTCAAAGGAATTATGTTTCCTTTTTCTTTTTTTTTTTGGTGATAAGTTAATTATTTTTGTACACTTAGAAGAATAAGATGTGCTCGGTTCTGGGATAAGAATGAATCTACTAGCATAAACTAGGCATCCACATTAAAAGACAGAAGCTCAGTGAAATCACATTGCATTTCTTTTGTCCTTTCTTATGCTAGTGGATTTTATTGACCCTAACCTGTGCAAGCTGCAACAAATTCCGATGGATTTTTACTGACAAGAATAATTTTTATGAAAACCTAATATTCCTTTTTGAATTTCTGTTAATGCATGGTAGTTAATGCTATTTATTTCTACTAATATTTCTAGTGTTTTCTGTAGTGCTGACGCTAATTGTGCACCCCAGTAAAGAGGAGTTACAATGGGAAATTTGAGTTCTTTGGGGATGGAAAATTTTACTTTTTCACATAATTTTATAAACTTTTAATCTACAAAACCACAAAAAAATTACCTGAGAAATTCAGGAAAAAAAGGAGAATGCAAATTACAAGGAATTGACTCGCTGAAATATGCACTAAAATGATGATAAATTTGAGTCAGCTTCATATAATGGCTGTTTGAGAGCCTGACTGACCTCCCTGTGGCTCACTGAGCCTCCAGTTTTCCTTTGTGCTGGCCTACTCCTGGGTGAGCCACCACGTTTTGGGCACAGGAGAGATATTTCGGCAACTCTTCCATCCCACTTGTTTTTGAGGTCAGTTTTCAGTGCAGGGGTCTGAATACTGTGAGTGCTTGCAAAGAAGCCTGTTGGTTCCCTATGCTGGAAGATTAATTAGCAGGAAATCACTGTGCTTTTACCTTACCCTTTCTAAAAATTCAGAAGGTTGCCACTGTGCTTCCCATAAGGTGAGGGAATCCAAGTATTTTTTTGGGATGGAGCAAGAATGTTGGAATGGACAAAACCATTAGAGCATGAAAACACATATAAGACTGCAGTTACCTCTTAGCTTCTGGTTCCTCAAAGCTGAATTTTAAAGACTTCGTCTTTGATAGATGCAGACTTCAGTTAAGGTTTCCCTCTAGCAGGTGTTCTGAGTTAGGGATGTCTTGGGAATGGCTGTCATTAAAGCCTCCATAGAGTGCTGTAGGGTCCTGGGTGTAATTTTGTGACATCTGGTAGTGGCCACCTGTTCTCTGACTACTGCTGCTGGTTTGTCCACACTGAGACAATTTCTATCATAGACATCTCTAACATTTATCCTCAAGACTGAATGTTTTGCAAGCTGTATCAAACAGCAAGTAGCTTAAGGGCAAATACTTGCCATTACGTAGAAGGTACAATGTCTTTCAAGCCTCTGAAAGTTCTACTCATTCTTAGCATCAAACAAATCAGGGTCTGTAATGCATATTGCTACAAGTACATAAACACTTTTGGACACGTTGCTGAACAAAAATTTATTTCTCAACCAGTTTTGTATCTTTTGTTTTAGTTACAAGAAAACTTTTGGTTTTTTTGCTTTTAAACGGGGCAAAACAATATGAGAAGTCACCCGGAACATCTGCTAACATCTAGATAAAAATCTCAGTGACTCAGGCTGCTTCTGCCCTGTCTACCAGACCTCTACTGCCACCCACCGTGTATTGCAGAGGAGAAGCTCCAGGTGTGTTGTCAGCTGGAAGTCTTTTGTATCTGTTATGTAGACAAATTGCCAAATGAATCACCAAGCAATGTGATTTACTCAATATGTAGGATTTTGCAATGGGAGAATTGTTTCCTTATAAACAAGAAAATCTTCAAATCTTCTAAAGGGCTATTTTCATTCAAAAGGGTGGCTGAATACTAGTTAAATCCTGTAGAAACAGAATTTAAAAACTGCTCAACTTGAATGATGATCTCTGGAAATACAGAGTAACTGGGACCATATTTTTCTTACATTAGACTCTGAAATAGCATAGGCACATTTGAAAATGTGACACTATTATAAACTCCCATCTGTTAGCCTTCCTCCAAGGAGAGCTTATGTATGTCATTGTTCTTTGCTGTGGTACAACCCAGGACTTTCCAATTTGAGACATCACATTTGGGTAATGTCTTAAAATCATTCATGTCTGAAACTACTTGGATGATTACTTTAATCACTTAATTTTTACCCCATCATTTGATCCCAGACAGTCCCTCATAAGCAGCACCTGGTTTGTTACTGGCTGTAGGTTGCCTGCACCCCACAGAGGAAGGAGGCAACCATCACCCTGCCTGCAGTGAGCTTGGGCATGGCACTGCTTCTATGGCCACTGCTCTCAGGAGCAGGTCTCTTCAGGGCTGTTCTCACAGCAGATTTCCCAAACAATAAATTTCTCTGATGTAAAACAGCACTGTGCAAATTTTATTATTGTATGTCACTAGAGCATACCTAAATGGTCTTAGTGATGAATCAGCTAAGAAAATCCTTCACCCTGTCCTTTTAGTGTCCTATCTCCCATGTAGTGTTTGGGTTTATAGGCTTTTTAAAGGCTCCAATGATAGCTCTGATGAGCAGAGTCTTATATGCAGCCGTAGATAAGTGTAGGCAGGAGGAGGTCACTGACATGCTGGGAAAATCTGCTGTCTCCTCACCCAAGACAGTCCAAAAATAGTACCCTAACTGGTCCTATTAACTCTTTAAGGTCCTTATCCCATCTCTTGGGCATGCACTTGGGCTGCCCTTGGTGAGTTGACATCACATTTTTCCTTTGAACACCTCATAAATGTATGATCTGTTGGCTCATGGATTTTGGCATGTTTAGTTGCACACTGAAATGCAACACTTGGTAAGAGCTGTCACAGATGTAACCAGAGGAAACAGGCCCTGAAATATTAACACTTTGTGTTCAAAGGCCCCCATTACATCAGCTGTGGCCAGGATTCTCCAGTGCCCAGAAAGTGGACAAGGAGAGGCGAACAGAGAGGTGTGGCCCCTTCTGTCTCCCAGAGCACTGCTCGGTTAAAGGCTGGGCAAACTCTCTTGCCCTCCTGATGTCCTGCACACCCATGGCTAGGACAGTGGAACAGCAGTTCAGCTGCATAACCACAGATGTCCTGCTGAGAGGTGATAGCACACTTCCTTTGGTGGCTGTCACAGCTCCACAATTTGACTGGAATTCAGCTTAGGCAAACGTGGCCCTGGCACGAGGAAGAGGAGCTGCCCCAGACCATCCAAGGCAGGAGTATCACACTGCAGGCTTTCCCCAGGACCAGGAGGAACTTTGTTCTGCCCCTCTGTGCCTTGTTAGGCTGCTCTGCAAGTGAGAAATGGCTTCTCTGAGGACTAGTCATAGGGGAAGTTGTCCAAACAAAATGGATTTATACTCCAAGGCTCTTCTATGTCTAGCTGACAGTTCTGGTGCTGCTGATGGCCCTGTGGCCAGCCTGTCTTTCATTTTCAGCATGAAGGTATCTTCTCATCAAATGTGCTTTCAGGAGAACCCAATTTTCAGCTGATAATTTGGTGAAAGCAAAACCTTTCCCCCATGAATACTTCAGGAGTAGAAGAGAAATGTCAAGCTCTACTGTGAGTTATGTCATTTTAGTTAAGACATACAGAGTTTTGGCTGCTTCCTCTCGTGAAACTTTTCCATTTGGCATTAATATAGGGAAGAGAGGCCACATTTCTTCTTGGTAGGAGCAGGGACCTCAATTTGTGAGTGAAGACAGTTGTAAAACCGAAGTATTACAAGGTAAAATTTAGATCAGAGATTAAAGTTTTCTGATATAAGGAATGGAAAACCTTGCCAGTCATCATAGCTGTATCCCCTTCAGTTTCCACAGCATAAAGCAAGAAAAGACACTGTCCAAACAGAAAGGATGTGATCGCACATTTCTCAGGTTGGTGTTAATAACAGTTTTATTAAACAACAGATACATCTTGCAGCACAAAGCACTAATAGGCATGTTGAACTCAGAGTATGAAGGTCATTTATGTGAAAAATGTATTGTAAATACTTATTGATAAGTTGCAGGCAACCACAGACAAGAGTGTGTGCTGTAGTTTTATGTGCTACTAGCATAAAACAGAGTTTTCAATCCAGTGACAGCATTAACTGTTTTGAAACCCCTTAGGGTCAATACTGCAAGTGTGTCCTCATATGCCCAGGATTCATATGTCTTTCTCCATCTGGCTCTTCTCTCAAAACAGTTTTATATTGTTCTACTGACTGCAATTCATATATCATCCTACTCAGATCTCCAGGAGAGTAGAACTGAATCAACAGAGCTGAAGATGAAAGTAGTAAAATTTTGAGTGATACCAGGTGACAGGAAAGCATATGCAAATTTTAAAGGGAATTAGGGAAAAAATGTTTAGGGAAAGTGAAAAACATGAGGGCAGAGGAAAATTAATAGTTTTTTGAAGATATATAATTCAGTCAGTACCGAGAAATGTAAAACTACATCCTTAAAAATTATGCAGAATTTAAAAGAAAGTGCTTTTGGTTTCCAACTTCTAGGTAGTGGAAGGGGGGAAGGGAAATTTTTCATCTAGGATTCCTAGTGGGTTACTAGATGTAACCATTTAAAAGGTCTATTATTGATAATTTTAAAAGCTGAACAGGCTTTTTGGATATGTGTGTTATCCCAGAAATTGACTCCATATGACTCGTACGTGAGTGACATTTTACTGATTCCAGTCCTAGCTGTGTGTGTGACATGGTCTGTCACTGCTTCTTCACCGTTCGTGCACTGGAGCTGTTTGCTCTGGCATAAAGCTTACAGAGAATTTAAGACGTGTCATGTAACAAGACAGCAAAAAGTGGAAAGGGGCCATAAAAGCCAGCTGAGTCTTTGTTATATTCATCTAATATAACTGGGAAACACTGGGATACAGCTCTGCTGTACTCTGTCCACATACATAAATAGGGGATGTTGAACACTGATGTTTAAAAGAAAATATTTTTTCTCCAATAAGGCACCACCCAAATGGCTCAAGAGACAGACTCTCCTGTATTCTTCTGCCTCAGTTTCTGTGTTTTAAGGACCAGATCACCAGCCATGACATTGCTATTTTGGCTGTGTGTGAGCAGACTTGGCATGATCAGGCAGTGATGTGCAAACCCTAAAGGAAAAAGGCTAAGGGCTTTGATGTATTGGAGAAGGGTACCAGCCTTCCTGGAGAATTAGTCTGCCACAAGTCTGAGAAGGAATTGCTTTTCAATTTGATGGGTTAATAATTGGTTATAAGTAAGTGTGCTCTTTAAGTTTCTCTTCCCTTCCTTTAGCTATGTTGTTTTAATGAAAGGGTATTTATTCTCTATTAGCCATTTAGCACCTGTCCACCTATTTCTCATTTCCAGATACCCCTCACAACTGTTATATTGTGCTCTTTTTGGGGAGTTCCTCAAGAGAGGGGACATACCTGTCCTACAAAAAAGGGTTGTACATAGGAATTGTACTCAATACTGCCATGATGTCGCAGAAACAGATCCTTGTATTTCTTCATCCTTTTTTGCAATAAAGAAAATTCTATTTGACTTTTTGTAGCAGTGGTTCTTGTGTTCTCACTGCCTCCCACTTGAGCATAGCAATTCTTGATCGGGTACAGCATCAGATTGCAGCGGGGTTAGCATGTGGTAACAAGAATGATGCTGGGGGCCTGAAGGAGGGAGAGCATTGCTCTAATTTTAAATCACTGAACTGGCAGCTTCATCTTAGATCAGCTTACCTAGACTCAAAGGATATTGCTATGATCTATTTAACTGAAATTAACCTTCAGTGATACGAGGTAATTACATTCCAAAATCAGTGACAAACTTCTGTCAATCAGTCCCGATGTGACACTACCCTTAGGTTTAGGAGCATTACTTTCAAGCTCTGAGAACAGATTTTTAAACCCAGCTTTGGGTCTTACTGAGTCCCAGCCAACTTGTGGGCAGCTGAGTGTGTGCATTGTGCAGTTTTAAAATCAATATGTTCTGCTATGTGATAATTTTGCAGAGCAAACTGAGTCTAACCTGTGACCAAACTTACCTGGCTCCTGGGCATGCTTGTTCTTAGGAGGAAAGAGTAAGGTAAGAAGCCTCCTGATGTGTCCTCTTCCTGTATGCAGGGAAAGTCTCCCCTCCCACAATTTCTTCTCTGTATAGGGTACCACTAGCATGGCTCCACAGGCCTGCTCTGAGGGAAGTCAGGAAAAGACTGGGAAGAGCCAGTGTTAGGGACACCTATTTCTGGAAAAGGGCTGAAAGCCATCAAAGCAATTCATGTTTATGGGTCATCAAGGAGGACAGAAATAGGAAGCTGCCTTGTTCATGTCCTCATTTAACAATGACTTATGGACATGGTAGAGGAAACTGTTATTGAATGGCAACAGCAGATGCCAAGTCAGGTTACTCTGCTGTCTGAATAGGTTAAATCCAGTGGATACCATCAGAGGGTGTTAGCATGTCCTAGAGAAAGGATATGTGGATGAGAAGGGTGAGCAGTTCTGCTTCTCAGCCCCACCCTTTCCCATAAGCTTCTGTAAAGAGACCTTCCTATGCAGTAGCATTTTAACATGAGGATATCAGGTCACCTGAGAGGAGTCTTGGGGATTTGAGGAATCAGCCCTACTGATATTTAACTCTATCTAAATATTCAAAGCTTAACATTTAGGCAGTCATCTGAGGAAAGAAGTGAGTTAGGACCCATGTGTAAAGTCCATAATAATCACTTGTTTTATTCTAATGGTTTTTCAGAGTGGCAACTGTTGTGAAGATACTTTGGGATTGAAGCTTTGCTATGAAATTCTGTTAAAGCTGACATTGTTGTGATCCTTTTCCTTCTTTTAATATACTGTGACAATCTGCAAACTACTGTTTCCTTTATGTGGCTTTAGAGTCTGTGTGGAAGATCTCTTGTTGCACCGCCTTCTCTGGTTCTCATCAGGGACGTTAAATTTGTTGAGGGCTAGGTGCAATAAACTCTACAGTACACTCATGGGAGGGCCCTGTGTGACTATAAGGGAAGGTAAGAGGAGAAGAAAAGGTTAAGTATTGTCTATGTAATTTTTAAATTTATGTTGGCTCTTAGCTGAGCTGCTAAACCAACTCCAGCTCACCTCCATGCCCAAGACATTCACCCTTCCCACCAGACCTTAAAGGTACTGGTGGTGGTCAGTACTTCACAAAGCTCTTTCTCAGCTGTTTCAAAACACTTGCTCTTCTATTTGATGCTTTATTGGAAGCCCTCCCAACAAAGTAGGTCTGAGCAAATCTGCTTTTGCTTGTCATCTTGAGTCCAGGTTCAAGTTTTGTCCAGAAAGAGCTCAGCATTTTGTGTGGCTCAGCCCACATACAGAGGAAAGTAGCTTACTGGAGTCAAGACCAATAACCAGACTTCTTTATGTCTCCTAAAGAGAAGTGATATGGGAAAAGATCAGGCTTTGTTTATTCAGGGTAGAGAAAAGATCCTATTATGGCTGAGACATAAGGCAGTAGGATATACACATCTAAATGTAATGCTGCTAAGGTGCTGGTAGGGGTGTAGAGCTGCCAGGCATTCTGATTGCATTCTGGTGTCTAAACCAAACAGAGTGGAAAAGTGCCTCTGTGGTTTAATGACCTTTCCTGGGGTCATGTTCTATTCCCATTCATTTGGGGCTTGAATTCCCTTTTTTCTCTCTTGAGGAAATGTTTAAAGGCAAAAGTTCATCATGAGTCCTCGATGAATTTCTGAACTTTTCTCAAAGGCCTCTGAAGCACACACACCTGTCTGTTGATGCTTACTTGTGCATACCTTATTTTGTACCAGGTCTCAAAAATTGCCTGGTTTGAGCAGCCTGCTGAGGTTCCCCATAAAAAAGAAAAGCTTTAGGAATCCCAAGAGCCTGGATAAATAGTAAACTATTGCTCTTGTAGGACACTATTCCTGTGTTCTTATCCCAGTTTACACATTGACTCATTGGATGACCTTGGAGAAAGAGTACTGGAACAAGGATTGACTTCATCAGGCTGGTGATTAACTCATCTCAACCTTGTAATGGTAAAAGAAAGGTTTCTGTGTGAAAGAAAAGGTCCCACCAGGGCCTTAATTCAGCTCTTTTCGTGCTTGTTGCACTTTACCCTCAGTTTTCTTTTACAAAAACAATGCTGCATTTTATGGATGAGAGGATTGGAGTATGTCAGAACAGAGAGGCTCCCATTTGGCAAAAATTCAATCCAACACCAACAGGAAAATCTAAATGAAGCTCCTTCAAGCATTTCTGATCCATGCTGCAATATTGGAAACCAGAAATATCTGCATGTTTATCTCCATGTTTATTCATAAAAGACTACCTCAAAAACCCACAGATCTTACTCTCAGTTATGGAAGAAATATCTAGTAGCTCTTTTCTTCACCATGTTTTGATAGTGAGCTTGGAGAGTGCTTGCCCTGGAAAACTGCCCAGAGAGTATTTTATTGGTCACATTCAATTTTAAAATTGTTTACATCTCCCTAAACCCTAGGTTCACAGTATTTAATATTACTAATGGGATGGTGAGATTGCCAAGCATTTATCAGCACAGAGATATCACAATGGAAATTGTAAAATGACACATTAATCTTGGGGTTCTCAATGTGTCACCATAGAAACACCCACTGCCCATTATCTAAGTGTTGTGAAAATAACAAGTTCTTAATAGCAGACACGTTGGAAAAGCAGTAGAATGCTATGGAATTAATATTGCCATTGGCCTAATCCTCCCTTTGTTTATTCTTCTTCAGTCACAACCTGGGCTTGCAGCCTGCCTCCCATGGAGAAAGGTCATTGCTATCTTGTCTTCAAAGGAAAGATAAGAGACAGATGGTTTTGTGGGGTTTTTATTTATTTTTTATTTAATAGGTGACACTAAGCAGTCTTATTCATGATTGTTGATCTGCGATGACAGCAGAGCTCTCACTGGCTTCACTATCACTAGGTGAAACTCTTGGGGACCTGACATTTATTGCAAGTCAGGTTAGAGCCTTAATTGTGAAAATGAAAGCAAATAGCAGTCAGTTTGTGATTTGCAGGGCTGTGATTTAATAAATAGCACCATGTCTAGGCTTTCCCCTCACTCTGTTGCTCCAAATCTTGACCATACCCTCAATGCATTCCCAAGGGAAAGCATTAAAGAATGGAAGAGTTCCCCATCTGACATTTCTGGCAGATGTCTTTATCTGATGAATGGAGGGTTAGCACTAGCAGCATTTGCACCTTTGCCTCTCAAGCTGCTACCCACAGGCTTTATTAGGTAAATGAAGTTTAGTCAACTGTCATCTCATTAAAAAGCCTGCTTCCGTCTGGGTACTGAAGGATCTGGAGCTAAGTAACATATTTCTGGAGGTGCTTCCACTTTCTACTACAAGAAAAACAGTCCTTTTGTGTTATTCAAATCTAAAGGATTTTTTTTTCATTTATAACTGAGGAGGTGAAAAAATTGTCTGACAGCAAATATTTTGTGATATATTATGTTGATAATCCTTCCTGAGAAAGAAGGTTCTTCTGGTACATTCTATGGCATATTCAGAAAGAGGCAGCACAAATACCTCTGTTGGTTTTGGCTTTGTTTATTCTTTCAGTGAAGGAAGGAGCTTTCAGCCTTTAATAAAAAAGAAGAATAAGGAGGAGAAGAAGAATAAGAAGGAGAAGAAGAAGAAGAAAGAAGAAAGAAGAAGAAAGAAGAAGAAGAAGAAGAAGGAGAAGAAGAAGAAGAAGAAGAAGAAGAAGAAAAAGAAATAACTCTTTCCCAACTGGGCTTAACCCATCACACTTGCTTTTATGTTGCAAGGGAATTGTGCTGTAAAGAGTAGTGTGCCACATGGGCTGAGGGTCCTGAGCAGAAGCAGCACCTTACCCATATGTTATGCTATTTTCCAAAGGCTCTTTATAAGCAATGGAACTGCTGCTTTATAACTTGTCCTCATGAAAGTGGTGTTGATTTTTTTCTGGAATAGGCAATGGAACAAAACAGAGATTCTATCTTTTATTCCAATTATCCAAAGGCATAGAGAGCATATGAAGCCAAATGTAAGCTTTATCTGCCTTAATATGCAGCTGTACCTTTTTCATGGGGAGTGCACACATAATTTTCCCTCAAAAGCAAGGGGTTTGATATCAACTGACACATACAAGCTCACAGTCTTTTGGTGTGGCTCTCTAAGTACCGTTGGCCCATCTCTTCCAAAATCAGATACATACACAAATGTATGTTTAAGTTAAACTTTCTCTGTGAGACACTTATCTTAAGCTCCATAGAGGCTTTGCAGGTGTGTCAGAAATAACCAGAGCTTGCAGAGCTGCAGGGAAAAGAAAAAGCTCTGTTTATTCACTTAGTCATCTGGCTGCTTGTGTCATCCACAATGTCGGGGAAAATGTCAGCACCTCTGTTTAACTTATGTTTCTACTTTTCACAGACCTAATATCCTTAAGTATAAATAATACCTGCTTTATATCTTACAAAGGGTTGGGAGGCATGTCTGAAAATTGCAACAGCAGTTCTATAAGAAATCAGTCAATGTTTGTACACTTTGCCAGTCAGGGGCTGTCTCACCCAACCATGGGTAGAGATAGTAACAATATTTTGGGTGCATTTTAGAACAACAGAAAAGCCCCAACTACCAGCCTTGCAGATTCTTTGATGTTACTTGCCCATTTATTCAACCAGCATAAACACTGCACACTGGTGATGACCGAGCAGAGAACACTGCAGGGGAAATCATTAATGCCCACACATTTGTTCCCTTGGTCACCATGGCCCAAGAATAAAAAGTCATCTGTGGTGATGCATGTGCACTTTGCAGGGATTAGCACATCTGTATATTTCCATTTTTTAATAAAATGTCAGCTACATGAGTGTTACAGCACTCGTGATGATTACTGTATTGTGCATCTGCTAAAACTAATGATGCAAGGAATTTCTGAAGTTCAAACACTTTCTTAATTTCCTAAAGCTCAAAGATAGAACACTTCTGGGAACTGAATGCAAATTTCTGAATTGAATTAGGAGGAAAATTGAATTAGGAAGGGTTGTTTTCATTTTATAAAAGAGCTAAATGTCCTACCACATTACAACTACACAGAGTAGACCACACATAGTAAAAATTCCAGACTAGATAAATGAAAGTCTTGATTTGCATTTATTTTTGGAGGCACAGGACAAGTCAGAGCCTCATCTTCTCACTTAAATGAGCGAAGTTCTGCTTGGTTCTTTGTTTTTGTTTTTGCTTTTGTGTTGTTGTTGGGGTTTTTTGGTCTATTTTGTTTTTTAATACTATGGATATGTTACCTGGTTTTCCCTCAATGGACTGGTCTTGCCAGCTCTGTACTCAGCTAGTCTGTTGATCCTGACCTGACCATCCTTTCTAACAAAAGTTACCTGATGAGGGCTGGCCTAGTCAAGGAATATGCTGCATATTGAGGTAGTGTGTGATTTATATTTCATTCCTATTCTTCACTAGCTGTCCATGGAAATATGCTTAGTGAGCAGATGATGTGGACAACAGCTCTACTCTGAGAGTGCCGAACATCACCTGGCTTTGAAAGCAAAGGAATTTCCTTGTATGGAACTGTATGGTTGGACTAGGGCAGATTTTTGGTAAAAAGAAAGTTACTGTTCCCTGTCACAATAGCCTAAAGCCAGCTCTTAATCACCCATCAGCTGACCATTCTTCTGTGTGTCCTATAACAGCTGGTATGCCCCAAAGATCACAGACCCTATGGTTGCTTGGTTGCCTTCAGAATTAAACTCCTAGTCCAGAAAAATCTCCCAATCCTTTCTCAGTCATAGCAGCAGTTAAATTTTGGATTTGCCCTGACTTTTAATGGAAGGCAGTGCTCTAGTGAGCTGAGGCCAAGCTGAGTTGGAGAGGTGCAAAGGAGCACACTGCACACCTACATTGAGGATGTAACATCAGCCACTGTAATTCCAGAAATATGATCTTCCCAATGTCTTAATACCACCCTATTTCAGTCACAGCTGAATAAAAAGAGTTTTTGGGGAACCACAGCATATGAAACTTTAGGAATAATTCCTGAATCAAAGACATCCCAAAGTACTTTTCTTCCCTCTGATGTGAACAATTCAGTAACTTCCTGACGTCCTCAGCTCCTCCTCTCTGCATTCATATTTGCCTTCTGCTCTCCTAACCCTATCCCTATCCACATTTCACCTATAGCCATAGAAAACCTGCATCCTTCTACCTGGGAATGGTGGAACAGAAGCCTGAAGTATCTGAAGGTAATACCTGCTCATTTTGGAAACTCATATAGTTCCTTTCCTTTCCAACGGGGTGATGCAAAGTGTGATAGAGAGTAAAATGCACTTGGGCAAATAATTAAATTGTTATCATACAGTATTCATTTTTTTTTCTGAAACAGAAGTCCTAAATAAAGAGAATCCTGTAAAATTTTTGTATTAATTTTAATAATGTAAAATTTCCACTTAGATTCAGCAGTGCATTCAGTGGTAGCAGGTGCAAAGCTCAGTACTAACCTATCTTTGGGTCAAACCCAAATGTTAAGAACAACTTTGCCCTACATTTGGGAATATTTGGAATGATGTGGTGAAATTGTCATAGTATTCTTGTGTGTATAAGGAAATAGCTTTTACAGTTCTCTTTGCTGAAGGAAAATCTGAGGAATCTTAAGGCAGGGCGGTGCAGGTTTATCTTGCTAAGTTTTATCTTCCATCCCCTTGCAGGGAAGAGCATAGTAATTCTAAACAATGCTGTTTAAAGCAGCCTCTGAAGTCCTGGGACAGCTTGAGAAGAGAATTAAGTTTTATAAAGCCAAAGTAGGAGATTAGCCATGGCTTCCCCAGCCTCGAAAGCATTGCTGTAGAGACTTGGTTCACCTGCATTTCCAAGCTTGTGGTGCACAAGTTTTTAAGTCTAAATTGCCTTATAACCTGGGTGTTTGAGCTGAGATCCAGACGAGTATGTGTGTACGGGAAGAGCCAGATGCCCTGTTCCAGAGGGCATGCTGTCCTGTGCCTGGAGGTGGCTGCCATGTCTCTATGGACTGCTTCAGCAGGCTGCCACGTGGGCAGAACAGGTGCTTGTGGGTGGCAGTATCATTTACCCACTGCCATCAGGATGGAGTCACCACTCCACACACTGAACAGTGTCAGCAGCAGTTGTCTGCTCAAGATTATGATCCACACAGGCATAGGATTAGAGCAGACTGCTGGTTGCAGCCACGTGAGACCATAGTGAGAGTGCTTGCAAATGGGTAACTGGTTTTGCTTTCTCTCTATGCCTGTATTCAGTACGCTTTACATAGCATAATGCAGCAGGATACAAACTGATAGTGATGAAGAAAGTTAAGAGAAGTCTTTTTACATGCTAGTAGATGCATAGTTCCTGAAGGGGAAATGAAAATAATTACAGGATCAGCACACCGATTTCTCTGCAAACATCTTTGAAGAAGAAAACCTGAAAACATTTGCCATAAAAAATGCTTTAAAAATGAAGGGAATTAATAAAGCACATATTTCTCACAGGAAGGAGCTCTGTTCCCAGTGTTTCAGCGCAATGCCAGCTTCTGTTGACTGCAAAGTAAAAGCAAAGCTGATGGCTGGTATGTAACTATACTCTTGAGCTGTGCTGGACAGAAATAAAGGTAGCTCAAGGCAAATGACAGCAGAAGGAAGCAGCTGCATCTCCTTGGTGTGGGCATCTTCACTGTTATTCCAGAACCACAAGACCATTGATTTTTGTAAAGCCAAATCTTCTGTTCCCACAAGTTCATGGAAGATCTTGGTTTAGCTAAATCTCTCAAGCTGTGAATTTATTTTTTCTTCCATCTCTCAGAGTGCTGGGAATAATCTTTGAATCAGAATGCTGTAACTGTATCCCATTAAGTTATCACCACCTGTTTACTGTGAACATCAACAATAACAGCAAGTTGTAGCACCAACCTATTTCTCCTCTGTAGGTTACCTTCACCTTGTCTTCATCTGACAGTGTGAGACTGCTTCATTAGGAACCATGTGATAAGGCACAAACATGTCCTTTTAAAACTTTAAATGGAATTTAAAGGTGTCTGTACTCAACCCTGCTATAACTTTCCTTATCCTTGAGTAGTACAGTACTGATTTCCATTCACAGGCTTCACTTAAATGAGTAATTTTGCTTGATGCCTTATGGAGAAACCGCTTTGACCCATGAATTAATTTTTGCTTTATTTCATATTTATTAAGAAATCAACATTTAAAGTGCTTTTCATAGGGGCTCATTTTACAAAGTGCTCCTATTACCATCAGCTCTGTTAAACAGAGGTTTCCAGTAAATAGAAAATACCTCGCAAAATTCAGCTTAAAATTAATCTTATCAGGGAAAACAATGTTTGCTCTGAATATGTAATTTGTATGACTCTTTATATGTTTCAATGAACAGAAGGTACTCAGCATGTATTGAAGCCAGGAGAATCCTGCCAGAAGTGTTTCATCAGAGCAGTCCTTCTCTGTGAGAGGTCAAGGACACTGAGTAAATTGCAAAACTGGTCCTGAACATGGATTTATTTCATGGAGTCTTAAAAGACACTCTTGAAACTTAACAGCCTTCTTTACTGAAAAACCATTTCAAACAAACACTTATATAATTGTATTTGTCCCTGAAGGTCAGCACAGGGAAAGGCACAATACATCCACTAATGGTGTCTCTCAGATATGTTTTCTGCTGTTGATTTTTGTCTCATCTGGATACCATCCCTTGTACTAGGGGTGAATTATGAGAGAAAACATTTTCAGAAGCAGTGAATGGTCTAGCAGCCTCCCTCACATTTCTAGAACTGCAAGGATATTTGCTGGTGTCAGTGGAAACATGCACACATATCTTCACAGGCTTATACCCTTGGATAAATAGTTGGAAAACCAAGACAGAGGAACAACCACTTGACATTCAGCAGATCTATCATGGCTAAGCTAAAAGATTTTAGTACATTTATTTGTGGGAGGTAGTAGAGCTTGAGGATAACTACAAAATCAGCCCCAGCTGCCAGCAGAATGAATATGTCTGTTTAAATGCTGTGTTTGAACTTGCCTTTGATCCAGGTGAAAAGCAGGCATGCTGCTATCTAAATATTCATGGTCAACAGCAGCAGAAATTCATGTAATGCACAGAAACCTGCTAGTAATGTCCTGTATTGCAAGAGTTCTGCCACTTTGGAAGGCTTTCAAGGTTCCTGAGAGCTAGCAAGTGTGAAGTGCTGTACACTACAAACTATTGCTCTTTTTCTCCAGCTATCATATATAAAGAAGGACAAATTCAGAACTGATCCAGCTTTCCTGATTTTTTTTGGGATGTGGCCGAGACAAACTTTGCCCTTTAAATTCCTGTTTTTCTTTACAAGCTGTGTTTAAATACTTCAGGCCTGTGTAGTTTCTTATTACAAGGAAAACATACTTGCTCTGCGCCTCCTTGTGTCACTATTTTGACATACCAACCCCTTCTTTTCTCTCCAGGCAGTCTCTGGAGAGCCTGGAAGAGTGTAACAGCTCATTGACTTGCAATGTGATTAATCCTTGGATTAGTCAAAATATGATGCAAACAGATCCTGACCCAGTGCTGAATGCTGTTCTTGCCTGTGCATGCAGTGTTAGGTACCTTACAACTGTCTCGAATTGATCAGGACATCCGGATTTTGTAACCTCATTTTATAACTGTTCCTCTCTCTCAAATTCCATCCTGTGAAGTTCTGAGGATATGTAACAAGAACCCACCCAGTTACTATTCCTTGCATCTATCTGCCAGTGTCACCTGCTTCTCTGGCATCATCATACAAGCATGCACTGTCACACTCCCTGCTGGAATCTCAGCTCGCGAGTTGAGATTCACACCATCACTCAGCCTGACAAGAGTGTTGACTCCTGGAGCCAGAGCTGTGCTTGGGATCACATAAAAGCACCAGAGTCCCCTACATCTTGGCAGGACTTCAAGGACTATCCCAACGAAGAGATCTTGACAGCATAGTTGTAAACTCCACAGGCCCCAAGGGCTCAAACACCATGATATTTATGCTGCAGACTGGATTGCCAAGATAGTATCACTGTTATGCAGACATAGGTCCCTGGGTAAGAAGTAGCATTTCTCACACCTGTTAATTGGCATTTGAAAAAATTGAGGCTGACTGGAGTGGGCAGTATGGCTGAGAAAGACAATGTATGCAAAGCCTGTATCCAGTGTTTCTTCTGTTCAAAAAGACTTCAGCTGCATGGATACCACTAGTAATCACAAAAGCCAGTATTGACTGAATAAATTGCATACTGAGTCATTGACATTCCTGGTATATTTAAGACTGTTGTTTCAAAGCCTTTCCAGTCCTTTACAACTTCAATCTCTGCAAAAATGGAAGTCCAGACCTGTTAAATCCAAAACATGCTTTGGAAGCATCTAATAGTACGACCAATTACTTTAAGTTTATATTCAGGCTTTCAAATGAAGCATAATCTTCACACTTTGCTTAGCTCTATCCCTGATGGAAGTACTTTATCCAAAGTAGGTCCCTCAAAAGTAAGGTCAGACTGTAGAAGTAAGCCGAGGTGTCTTTGTACTAGTAGGTAGTAATTAGAACATTAAAGAGGAGAGATGAAGCTGGAGAGATTTAGCAGGTACTGTTTCTGACACTTCAGGCAGTGTGAGACAAATGCAGCAGCACTAAAGTAAGTTTGTGAAGTCGAGTGTTGACAGCAGATTCCAGACTCTACCTGTTGAAGTAAATGGGGCAATTAACATCTTTGAAAACTAGTTTTTCAGTTCATTCATAGGGGGAAAACCTTGACAGATTCTGAAGATGTAACTGCACTACTCAGCTCTGATCCTCAGAATTTTTTCCTAAGAATTGCAAGAGCTTTATATTAGCATGACATTTAAAAAGAAATTGGACCATAAAAAGCATAATTATGTGACTCAGACAGATTGCTCCATAAGCAAAAGAACAGAACAAAATATTCAAAATTCTGCTAATAACTCTGAACTCTATTTTTTTGTTCTAAGGGCAAAGTTTCTGAATAAATTAATTTTAACTTGGAGCAATTCTATTCATTCCCAGGAACTTAAAATGAAAATAAGGTTCATCTCAGTAATATGAAAATAATCTCAACCATGGGAAGTCAAACCCCAAACCATCTTGAAATTATTCAGCCTCAAGTAAAATATCTGGAAAGTGCTCCTATCTAGTAGCAGCAATTAATCAGATTCTTAGGAGAAGCCTCTCCTCAATGAATGTAAGAAAAATGAGAACAAATGGTAAAATTTTTACAAATAACTGAAAATAAGCATCCCGAAACTCAATTTAGAATCAGAGCATGGTTTTGATTGGAAGAGGTCATCTAATTTCAACCTAGCTCCTTTCCATGGGCAGGGATGCCACTCACCAGTCCAGGTTGCTCAAAACCAAATTCAACCTGGCCTTAAAAATTTCCCGGCATGGAGCATCCACAAATTCTCTGTTCCAGTGCCTCATCACCCTCTGAGTGTCAGTTTACTCCTAATACCTAATCCAAATCTCTCCTCTTTTAGTTTCACCATTGTCCCTTGTCATATCACTATTACTATCTACCATTTTTTTTTTTATAATCTCTGTTTAAATACAAAAAGGCCTCAGTAAGGTCTCTTTGGAAACTTGTCTGCCTCCAACTGAATATCCCCAATATCACTTTCTGTCCTCATAGCAGAGGTGCTCCAGCCCCCTCACCAGCTTCATGGCCTCATCTAGAACCTCTCCAATAGGTAAATGTCTTTTTCATGCTAGAGACCTGAGAGAGAGCTGCATGCAGCTCCTTTCCAGGTGGGGTCTTACAAGGACACAGCAGAAGGGCAGAATCACCTCCCTTAACCTGTTTGTCTCATCTGCAAAAATTCTGTAATAATACTCCTGCTCAGATTTTCTCCTAGTTATTTTTCTCTTTCTAAGAAGAATGGAGAAAACAACACTTTATGCCAGCCACTGCCATGATTTTTTCCTCTTCCTTCCTCTCCCCTCACCCCTCATTCTTTACGTGCTCTCTGACTTGCTGCTCTTTCCAACTGTTTTATTTCAGGTGCCAACCTTTGTACTTTTTTCCTATTGAATCTTTTTGTTGTTTTGTTTTTAGGGGATTTCTATTTTTTTTTTTTTTTTTTTTGGCATGGCTTTCCCGCCTGATGTAACCACCTGCTTTCCAAAGGAACATCACTAGTGCAAACAGAGCCTCCCCGCGAGGCAGAAGCGGGCAGGGAAGGGGCAAGCGCAGGGAGCGGGAGCACTGGGATGAGACCAGCGAGGTCCGGCAGGGTCCGGGGTCCCTCTGGTGGCCACCAGCCCGTCGTCCCCTCTGGCCCTGCCGGAGTAGCCACGCACCCCTGCTGCTGGCCTTGCCCCAGTTCTGGTCACTCCACGCTTTAAACCTGCTTTAAGCCTGTCGCTTTTTACTTCTTTGGAGTAGCAGTTTTCAGCTGTCAAACCCATTCTCCTTTTCTTTGCTAAGTCCAGTACTTATCCTGCATTATATAAGTGGCTTGAAAAAATGTTGGCCGGGTCAGCTGCCAAAAGCTTGACATCAGAATTTAAAGTGCAAAAACGTTTACATGATGCTAGCCTGCTATTTCAGATGGTGTTATTTTAAACTTACAAATCCCCGTTTATTGACTGAATATTCTTGTCATAGCACATTTGTGTAGACTTTTACAGAGAGGGGAAGCACCAAGAGAATCCCTGGCCAGAGCTGCACAACTGTGGAACTCAAATTATGAAGACTGCCATGAATTTTTTCAAATAGCAGCTCATATCTTTAGAACTTACTGCAAGTTTGTGCAAGACTCCAGATACTGGACCCTGAAAATGTTGACCTTGTCCAGCATTTTTATTCCTGGGATTTGTCTGGAAAAGTTAACATGGGGGTTTCAGCTTTTTCTCACAAGTAGAACCTCTCACTTTCAATTTAAGCCCACTAGCAGGAAGCCTGCTTTCCTTAGTAATGAACTAGAATAAACTGGAAGTTTGAACTCCTGCACTTGCTGTGATTGAAATGAACATATTATGTTGTTTCTTCCCCAAATCATGTATTTTGTCAGTTTACAAGTTTTGATACTGTAGTACTGCATAAAACGGTTTCAGTTTCTTCCAAAGCATTTTAAGAGAGTTCTTACTTGCCTTTCTTGATTGAACTTGATTAGTGAGAAGAGTCCTCTACACAGGACCTTAGGCAAGGATTTCACCATATTTATTTGAATTAATCTCAGAGCTGAACACAAAATACTAGGAGAGATTCCTTTAGCAGTGTTGAAATAGCATAAGCGAGTATATCTGATGCTGACCATGCATATGATATACCCAGCAACTGACTGACATGCCTCCAAAAGATCAAATTCCGCCTTCCTTGCATGATGTAAGATAAAAAATCTGGCCTAGGATTTAACTGTACCTGGTAATTAACTCTAAAGAACAATAAGGCCTCACAAACCTCCCCAGGCCTACAGTAAGAATGCTGGAATCTTGGTTGCCATTTCTGTAAACTGTTTACAATTCACTTACCTCAGCAAATCCAATCCTGATCTCCAATTGCTGCTCATGAACAGCATAGCAGAGATTTTGATATATGAGGGCATGTTCTGAGTTCCCTTTTGCTAGCAGTAGCATGGCTAACTTCTAGCATTAAAACCACCTCTTATTACAAGCAATGCTCAATTAACTACTTGAATACATCTCTCAGACTTTATTTATTTATTTATTTATTTATTTATTTACTAGTGGCAAAAAGGCAGATACAACATGCTTTATTCTCCTCTTCTTTTACTAGATGCCTGTAAATGAGTATTTTCACAACTGGAGTCAGAGCAGCCTCTTTTAACCATCCCAGAAGCAGCAATCTATCAAAGCCAGATGTTGTCACCTTCAAAGCATGATACAAACCTGATCTTTCAGGCCGTGTTCTTCCTTAATCTTAACACTTCAATGTTTATTAGTGAACCTTGCTAGTGCAGTGATTGTGAAAAATGAGGTAAGCTCTCCTGTTTCATGAACTGTATTTTTAAGAGGATAGAAAGATCTTTGCAGGACATATTACTCAAATAATAAATAAAATAAAGAATTTACACACCTGAATTTACATGACTTTACAATGTAAAAAAAAAAAAAAAAATTACGTGCTCTATCTCCAATACTAACTGTTTCATGAAGACATGCAAGCAACCCAACATATGTGTTACTCTGGGGAACTTGAGAAATTGTGCAGAAGTGAAGCTCGATCTGGTTCTAAAAGAATTGTGTTTGAAGAGAGATTTGAGGGCAGGAGAACTGGGATATGCAAGACTGAAAGGAGAGTTGTCCAAGGTCAGGAATAGGAACAGCTCTCACTTACTTTATCTTTTTCTTCTTTACCTGTGCTTAACAGGTAAAGTTTATGCTTTATGAGCTCACTTTAATTAAGGAAAAGTATTATTTCCTGTGGTGGCATTATTCCCAGTAGTCATTGGTGTAATGGTAAGTTATTTCTAATAGAAAAAGAATGGGTAACTTAAAAGAACCAGAGACACAAAATATGCATTCAGACATGAATATACACCATCCTAGTCTCAGGATGTATAATCTGGCTGCAAATGAGCCTCTATTCTTGCAGTGCAATACCCCAGGATGGGTTTGCTCTTGCCTGGGTCAATCACTGACTGTGAGGGATGATACAAAAGAGTGTGACAAAAAAGACAGCCCAGGGAAACTCAATTCAGGCTCCATGGTACCACTGCAAATTAGATTTAGCAGAGACATGAATTGACATGCCATAGTGGAGAAGGATTGGGTGTGACTTTACAGGAAGAAAGTAGCACCACAGGATTGTGTTGGGTCTCTTTGATGGGGCTCTTACTTATGTGAGCACGTGCTTGGATCCAGGAGACTTTCAACAAAGTAATAAAAAATGTGTCAAAAACCCCCCTGCTAATCTAGAAAAGAATGAGATTAAATGTTCCTCATAGATTGATGACTAGTTACAGGTAGAAATATGGAGTAAAAATAAAAGTCTGTTTCCTCAGTCTTCTGGGTATCCTAGAACCTGACATACACATAAATTATGTAGGAGAAGGGAGTGAGAAAAAGATGGCAAATTTTGCATGTGATAATAAACTACTCATGACAAGAAAGCCAAGAAAGAGCTATGCGGGAGAATGTACCCTGCAGACAGATTACATGCTATTGGTAGGTAGGAGGATACAATACCTAGTGAATTCCCAATGCTACCAAACATGCAGAAATGCATTTGAAGAAAAAAACCACAAGTACTGTAACAGATCTAGCATTAATTACTATCTCTGAGGAGGGAGACATATTTCTGAGAAAATATCTGATCACTTTGCAGTGACATTTAAGCACACAATAGTAAGATTACTGGGAAAGGAAAAGTAAGTAAAATAGACATATCATAATGCTACTACAGAAATTCATGATGTGAGTGTATCTTGACAACTGTTTTCAGCTCAGAACTGCTGTCATTCAGAGGACATAGCAGAAATAATAATAAAAAGGAAAAAAATTCAAAGGGTGACAAAGATGAACCATTTGATGCTGCAAATGCAACAGCATCAGTTCAAAAGTCAACTGAACAGGCGAAGATTCTGCTACTTACAAAGAAAACTATGTTAGAGAGAGAAAAAGAAAAGATGTCTAAACTGAGAACACAGAGAAGGTATGTGGAAAGAAAATCCAGTCTTTGGGGATAAATTGTCTTTGCATTAGGATTACAGTTAGTGGGGTTTCACTATAGATGGTTTATTTAGATTAGACAAAAGGAAGAAAGTTCTTTTTACGAGAAAGGTGGTGAGGCAGTGGAATAGGATGTGTTGGACTTCCCACTGTGGGAAACATTCAAGAGCAGTTTGTATGGGACTCTGAGCAACCTGACCTAGTGGAGGATGTCCCAGCTGATTGCACAAAGTTTGGAGAAGATGACTTCTAAAGGTCCGCTCCAACTCAAACTACTGAATGATTCTGTGATTCTTTTTCATAATGGCATAGAATGGAGAGATGTCAAATGAAACAAAGTAGTGTCAGACCTAACATCAAAATCATGTATTTTATAATAGGCTCTGAAGTGTGGAAAGAAGAAGTGGCAGAATGTGAATGACAAATGGTAGTGTGGATTAAAAGATAGGATTTGTTCATTGAATGGAAAAAAAACAACAATTGCTTGACACAAAGAGGAAGCTCAGAGTCTTTTCTGTGCCACGAATGTCTGGAGGCTGGGAAGGTACACTGAGGCTCTTTAGGGGCTGTTTTGGAAGAGGAATGCTGAATTGGGTAAACCTACAGGGTTACGCACTGCAGCTGGGGTAGGTTATTGACTTAGGGCCAGGAGAAATAGCAATGGGAGCATACAGGCTGTTCAGGATTCTGGTAACATGCTGAAGTTGTTGGCCCATGCTGATATCTGTGCTGCTCTACCTTCGCCACTGTTTTCACCACATTACCCCGTGCAAGATCACAGCCAGCAGAGGGAATGCCTCTCTTGCTGTAAGTGTGCTGCCAGACTGCAGTGGAAGAACAGAAAGCACTTATGCTCTGGGAAACAGGCTCAGGTGTAGTAGATGTAAAGTAGCAGATGACTTTTCTCCCAGGCGCTCAGGTGCAAGTACCTTTATGTTTCTCACAGTTCTGTTTAATGTTGGTGTGCTTGCAGAGTTATTTTCCTCCTTAAACGGCACATCTGAGAAACTGCATACCATGACAGTAACCTATTTTCCCCCACTAGATGTCCCACAAACACAGCGATTGTGGTCATTCTGCTCAACTGGCACTTCTTTCGGCCACAGAAGTTTATCATCTCTAAAATGAAAGGTTCTGCTAAAGATAAATTTCTTATTCATTCTTCTGTGTACTGATGCTTGAGAAATACTGGTGAAGAAGCTTAATATTCCAAAACAGATCAATTAAACTAGATTTCAGTGGGAATTTAATGTTAGAAGCTGGACTTCCTTCAAGGATTCAAGCTGAGCAAGTTGAGAAAGTCTAATTGGACCACAGGGGATAAGAATGAACAAATCACTTTAGGACCTGAGCTGTAATGCTATTCACAGCTCACACACAAGGGTTCTTTACAAAGCTGGTCCTAACTTGTTATTAATAGTGTTTGGGACTTTCTGTTTCTTTAGGGGTATTGCCATTCTAAATAAGGCTTTTTCTTTCAAAATTTCAACTCTACTGTCTCTAAACACATATAAGACACCCACAGATATACAAGTTGCTCTGCTTACCATACAAAGATACTCTTTGTATGCATACAAGCCATACTCTTCCACTGAGGTTGTGGAGATTTAGCTGCCAGAGTATTTGTATCTTTTTATTATTTGAACAAAAGCCAAGAGCTGCTGCTCCTACTTTTAGGGCGAGAACAATGGATTTGTGAGCTAAAAGCTAAAACTTGTTGCAATTACTGACTCTACAGCTGTCACAGTGCCCTGAAATTTCTTTACTGTTCTTTCTAGTTAGCAGAATTTGGGAGACCCTGTTCTAAATGTTGGTAAACTACATTTATGGTGAAAAACTTCTTTTGTTTTTCATTTTGCAGTTGGAATACCACTCAAAAATGTCTTAATAGGCTGGGTTTTCTTTTTTTTAATATTTTCTATTATAAATGCAAAGAATTATAAGAACTCTTTTTCTGACATGGTTTTAGTACAGCTCAGAGATACAGGCCATACAGCTGCTAATGCAAGTATTTAGAAAGGTTTCAACAGTTGAAGTGTTTGCTGACAATAACACAGCTTCTAGAAAAATAGTTAAATTGCAAGGTAGACTGTAAAATCCACTGTGATCCTAGGTATATTGTTTTGTTAATTAATTGCTCACATTACTTAAAATGTGTGCATTTCTCCACATGGAATTTGCTCACATTTACTCTAGCCCTGGACCAGATTATGCCTTTCCATATTAGGCTAAAAACCACCAGAGCCAATATCAAGGCCCCTATTTGTTCTAACTGATGAAAGGCTTTAAGACCCATCAGGGTATCTACATGGTACCAGTTTAAAAGAGATGAAGGGTTCACAGAAACTAGATTTAGATTACTAGGAGAAAACTTGAGTCTTGACTGTTGCATCATTTGCAATGATTCCCCCTCCAACCTGCTCAGTTGAAGATTGAGAAAATAATAGAAAAATTATTTAGTCTGGTGTGTTTTAGTGGGAAGGAAAACCTTTGTGTTTCCACAGCCCTGTCTGGTAGAGCCTTTGGTAAAGTTCAGATGAAAATGGAGGGTTGTCTTCTCTAGATAATATTTCTTAAAAATCACACTGTCTTTTTGGGAAGTTGGGGACTTTGTAAACCCAGATAACCAGATAAACTAAGATAGTCCAAAATAATTACCTAGGACTTTTATGGCTATTTCAGTGTTAAAATAAAATAGGTTAACAAATCTTGTCTTCTTTGTTGGCAAGGAGATTTTTAGTGCTTCCTTTTTTCTTTTTTAAAATTTTTTTCCCCTCTCTTCTCAAGCCTATCACAAAGTTGTCTTCCCTTTGGAGAATAAAAATATTTTCATATTTTCAGCATGTTCTCAGCTGTTGCTGCCAAAATCTGGGGTTCTTTGACTTCATATTTCTACTTATGATATATCTCAGGGGAGACTTTCTAGCAGGCCAGGGTTGAAAAAGGCACTGGAGACTCTGGCTGCACAATGCGTACTGAGGGGAAATTTGCTATGTAGTGATAAGAGAGCAGTTGAGGAAATGGTTTAGATACTGACCTCCAAGTTAGAAAGGAGCAAAATCTAGGACAGCAGGAGGAAATCTAGTAATATGAAGGAAACAAAGAGCTTGTGAAAGATGTTTGAGGCAAGAATGGAAAGAAGATTCATTCTCTTGAAGTTGAGAAGGTTTTGAACAGACCTAAGATTTTCAAAAACTAGGTTCAGCAGTATTTTGGGAAGGTAAAACAATAGGGAATAAGGGTTCATGAGCTCTGAGTCTGGCTTTCTGTGGGACACTGCCTCACCCAGACCAAGTCCAGCTACATGTGGAAACACCTTTATTCTTGCCTTATGATTGATCCTGTCAGAGGACTTACTCAGAAATTTACCTCTTTTCTGATTATTAATGTTCTGATTTTCAGATTAAATGTGCTCCTTCACCATTTGCAACTATTTTTTTAATATCACAGAATAATAGGATATCCTGAGTTGGAAGGAACACACAAGAGTCTTTAAAGTCCAACTCCTGCCCCTTCATAGGACAGTCCCAAGAGTCACACCATGTTCCTGAGAGCATTGTCTAAATGATTCTTGAATTCTTTCAGGTTGATGCTGTGGCCAATTTCCTGGGGAGCCTGTTCCTGAGCCCAGCCATCCTCTGGCTGAAGAGTATTTTCTAATATCCAACCTGAACCTTTCCTGACACAGCTTCAGGGCGTTCCCTTGGGTCCTGTCACAGAGCAGAGATCAGTGCCTGCCCTTCCTCTTCCCCTCATGAGGGAGCTGTAACTGCAGTGAGATCTCCAGGCTGAACACATAAACTGACCTCAGCCGTTCCACAATGGCTTGCTCTCCAAACCCTTTACCTTCCTTGTGGCCCTTCTCTGGACACTCTCCCTGGTAGTTTAATATCTGTTTTATGCTGTGGCACCCAAAGCTGCCCCCAGCATTTGAGGTGAGGCTGCCCCAGTGCAGAGCAGAGCAGGACAATCCCCTCCCTTGCCCGGCTGGTGATGCTGTCCCTGATGTCCCCAGCACAGGGCTGGCCCTCCTGGCTGCCAGGGCACTGCTGGCTCGTGTTCCACTTGCCATCGATCCCAAGATCCCTTTCTGTGGCACAGCTTTCCAACATCTCCTTCCCCAGTCTCTACACACAACCAGGGTTGCTCTGGCCCAGGTGTAGAACCCAGCCCTTGTATTTGTTAGATGGTTGGTGATTGCCCATCTCTAATTTGTCAAGAACTCCCTGCAGTGCCTCTCTGCTCTTGCGGAAGTAAATAGTTCCTCCCAGTTTAGTGTTTTCAACAGTGTTCCTTCCAGTCTTTTGTCCACATCATTTCTGAAGAGCACAGGGTTTAAGATGGAGCCCTGTGGAGCCCCACTGGTGTCAGGTCACCAGTCTGTCACTGCAGTCACTGTAACCCTTTGTGCCCCACCCATGAACCAGCTGCTCATCTCATTATTATTTTGTCCAGAAGGACATTGGGAGACACTGCGTGACAAAAGATTCATCAGAATGCAAAAAGATTTCATCTATTTTCTTTCTTTTATCAGCTGGGTGGGTTACTCTGCCATGAAAGGAAATCAGATTTGATAAGCAGGACTTTCTCCTCAAGAAGCTGTGCTGGCTGTTACTGATGACTCTGTTGTCCTTCAGGTGTATTTCAGTATCTCCCAGGATAATTTTCTCCATAACTTTATCAGGAAGCGAAGTGAGGCTGACAGGCCTGTAGTTTCTAGGGTCATCCTTCTTGCTCTTCTTGAAAACAAAGACAACTTCCAGTCAACTGGCACCTCTCTAGATTCCCATGACTGCTCAAAAAATCATCAAGAGAGGCCTTGTGATGACAGCAGCCAGCTCTTTGGGTATTCTCACATAAATCCCATCACACCCATAGATTTATAAGGGTCCATCTGGAGCAGCTGATCCCACACTACTTCATGATCAACGGAGGACTGGTCATTCTCACAGCCATGCTCCACCAGCTTAGGGCACTGGATGCCCTCAGTCCACCATCTGTGTTGAAGACACAGGCAAAGAAAGCATTAAGCACCTCCTCCTTGTCTCTATCCCTGGTCTGTGAAGTGGCCATCCTCATCCTGTCACAGGCTGGTGTTACTTCTGCACTGACTTCCGCCAGTAATGTATTTGAAATTCTTTTTGTTTCCCCCTACATTTCTGTCCAGCTTCTACTCCAATCAAGCTTTGTCCATATGAATTCTCTCTCTGCTGTGGTATGTTTCTCCCACAACACCTAACTTTGCTTTCACTGGGAATACACATATTTTTGCCTTAGCTCCTTATCCCCATTCCTTATCTCAGTGCTGCCCTTTATTTTAAATAACTTTTTACTTTCCCTCATTTTTACCTTTAGAATATAATCATAGAAATAACTGCCTCAGCCATGATTTTTTAGAGTACTTAATCCATCCCAGTAGTACATAATCTCCCTCTTTTTTTCCATTAAGGAATGCCTCCTATTGCAATCTTATATTTAAATCTGGTATGTTCATAAATGTTTGAAAACCATTATTGATTATCTGTGAAATCATCATAACATGTTTTAAAAGAAATAAGACTATATTACTGTAATTTTTTAAAAGTACCTGTAAGCATACTTATTGTGCCAGATTGAAAACTTAATCTGTCCAGAGCCTTTCTAAAGTAGATTTTGAAGCTGAAATATGTTAGTTTAAGGACAGTATTTTTAACACTTGTTTTTATTTTGCTTAAGTCTCTGTCTTTGCAAATATTTTTTTGTTGTTTTTCTCTATAATTGGTTGAGGACTTAAATTTCCATATTAGAAAATATTTGCCTGATTGAAGTAATATTTCAACTAGTCAGCTACCTCAGGCACCACATTTTGCATTTCAGAAGAAGGTAACATTTTCCCTTTTTTGCCCCACTAAGTTTATTTTACAGTTTGAAAACATATTTTCTTCCAAGTATCTTGTGAAATGACACCCGAGTAAAAAGTGCCAGAAAGACATCAAGTTTGCAGAGTTAAAAGAGTTTTTATCTTCCTTTGGTGATTTGTTGCCATTCTTGAAAAAGTCCTTTTGGAGTTTCATTCTTTTGATGTAGAGATGTAGATTAAAAAAAAAAGAGAGAGAGAGAGAGAGATGTGTATTATTGGTTTAATATGTACAGTCAAGCCTGATCTAATACACAGAGAAAGCAAAAACCTTCCATTAGCTTTTAAGGACCTGATGTGATGCCCTTTAAACATTAGCATATTCTCCAGTGCAGCAGCTGATAAATTGTTGCTGATTGTGGTTTTTGAAAATGAACCATGCTGGGGTTTTTACCATTTCCAACAGGATCCCACAAAGGTAATCATTATGTACAGAGTTAAGTCAGAGAAACATTTGTTCTGTAACATATTATTCATGTTTCTCCCCTTGTCTCTCAGTATCTCTTTCATTATACTCCCCTTTCTTATTTATTATCTCTGTAATCTGATTCTTTCAGTATGCATAATTTGTTGGAATATAGTTGGTATGAAAGGCACTGTATGAAATAAGGTTTTATTTCATAAAGAATTGTTTTTAAATGTTGGACATACTGGCCATTGATTTCTCTTTTATTGCACTGTGAAATCATAAGCCACTTGAACAGCAAACTCTTATATCCTTCACAGCAAATAAGCAATGAAGTAATGAATAATACATTTTTATTTATGCTCTTTCCTGCAAGTTCCATCTAAGCCCATTGGGCAGAGATTTAATTTTCATTGCACTGTGTAGCTAGCATTTGCACACCCATAATCTATCACAAAAAAATTATTTGTATTGCTGCATTTAAAAACAAAAGAAAAAATGGGGAGAAGTGCTCGTGTTGCATAAGGTCTTGCCTTTTGTTTTTGGTATCAATTTTTACCCGGAGATCCTACTATGGACAGGTATGGTAAGTTTCATGTTTATGTTTTATGTGAAGTGGATGAAAGTAAATTGTATTTAGGCATCCAAGGAAATGGTTGTAGATAGACTGTTAACTTAGGTATCCAAGTTAACTAGCTTTGGCACTGAGGGTCAATGTGCCTGCTTTGCAGATGACACACAAGTGTTAGAGCAGCCTGTTGATTATTCCTACCTCAGACATTAGACATATCCACCACACAAGAGCCTTAGGAATTTGAGTGTCTTGCCAACACTCAGATGGTATCTTGATGTCTGTAAAACAAAGTATCATTCTCCAGCACCCTCCCTTTCCCATCCATCCTTCTCTTCCATGGTTCATTTCCTCCATTTTTGCTAGCAAAATGACCCAGGGTTAATCTGAGCTATTTTTGTTCCATTTTGTTTCAACAGACAGAGTCTTATCCAGCCTTTTTTGAAAAGCATATTTGAGGGGTTGTTATCAAAACAGCTACACAGTCAGTTCTAAAGGAGTAAGAAGACAGGAAAAGGCACATGTATAGGATCAGGAAAACTAGCTGAAGCACAGATGTGGCAGTTTTTCAGGTAATGGAATCTTTCCACTAAGCTACAGACAAATGCTTATTTTAACACAAATGCTTATATTCAAACTTTTCAGTGCCTGTTCTGCTATTAGATCTCCTATGTTAAGGATGAGTTAAAGAGCTCTTTGTAATACAAGAAACATTCAGAGGTGGTGTTTGTGATGCCTTAAACCACTCCAGTGGCACAGATGGAACAGAAGCACCCTCCAGTCCTAGAAAGACCCGAGATCTGGACTCAGTGACTCTGACCCTGCCAAGGCTGGGAGGCCTCCAGAAGGTCACTTCTCCATAGCTCAGTTCTCTCAGCAGCTGTATGGGTGTAACCCCTTCATAGTAAAACACTTTCAGGCTCACTGCTGGTGGTCTAAGAGCTGAGGAATTATCCAACTGTAATGCAGCATGAAAGAGTGTCCACAATATTCCAGGGACATTGCAGGTAGGCACTGAACCTAAAACAGCTCTGTGAAGATAGTCAAAGACCCTCAATTATAACTCATGAAACTGATTTGAGGGAGTTTTCTTCTAGTGCCAAATCACAGTAAGTAGAAAGGATCTTCTAAACACAATATCATGTGTATAACAATCCACTTTCTTTCAATGAACTAACCTTACACCTATCATCTCTGATGCTAATAAGCAGAGCTAGGCTCTTGGTAGCCTGCTCTTCCTGGAGCCCAAAGAACATTGGTGTCATCACATTGAAGTTTTCTTCCATGACTGCTTTTAATACCCAGAAGAATGATAAAGAAGGCCCCTCTCAGTCCTGTGAGCCTGTGCCCAGGGACCCTTTCAAACTCTTTTTTTGTTGTCCTACAACACCATGGGTGTTTTCCCTGAGTCACACAGTGGGCTGAAGTAAGACTGTCACTGAAATACAGGGGAACTCTTAAGCTTCATTACCACATATTCCAACTGTTTGTATTGGTTACCTTCATGTCTATAAACTTTCCTTCTTGGTGCAAAGGCTAGGATCTTACTTATTTTCAATGAAAGCTGCGCTACTGAATTTATCTGATGTCTCTGGAGATGGGGCTCTCAGTGGGGTGTAGTAATATTTACAATATGGGTTGAACCACGTACTCCTAAAGAAAAAAAGAAGATCAGATTAATTGTTAGTTTATCTGGGGGCAAAAACTCTCAGTGACTTCCAGTTTTACTGGTATAGATCCTCCACTTGTGCTCATTTGTTGAGAAGCTTCACCCCTCTTCCAAAGCTTCCTTATTGTTCATCACTATTTTAAGTTTTAAAATTAACCTAACCTCCACTTTGAAATAAGCTCAAAGCTCAGATCTTACTTCACAGGTTCTCTATCTCTGAGAGGCTTCTTTTGGCCTCTCAATGCCTTTCCCAGCCCATTGCTGTCATCAGCTGCTGTCTTTTTCTCATTTCCCACAGAAGACTGACTTTGACAGGCTCAATTACCATTGAATTGCATTAGGTGAGTGCCTTGTCAGCATCTGACATGATGTTCACAGAAAAGGAATCAAAACTCCCAGTTCTTCTAAATATTCCTGTGTGTCTTCTCCTTTGAAGGGGGCAATTTTTTCTGGTATATCTTGATTCTTTTGCTCACCAGCTCTTGGACCATTGAGAGCTTATTGTCCAGGATCCCTTGCTGACATACACATTTTCCTTGAATGCTGTAGCAGAAGTTAGGATGCAGCTTTGCTGATTAAGCAGTGGTATTGAGCAACAATAGCACTATACATGATCAGAAGTATTTTCCAACCCGCAGCTCTTGGCAGCACAAAGCCCCCTCTCTTGCCTATGGATATGTGGAATACAGTCAGGCTGTGTGCAGGAGCTGTTTAACAGAGCAGCACCATGCACTTTACCAACCATGGGTGACAGTGGAAAGGGGACCAGGGCATGGAAACTCAGACCAAGAACAAAAGTTAGCTCTTGGACACAGGGACCAAATTCTGTAACATCTAAGGTTGTCATGCAAAAGCCTCTTCAGTATGACCAGTCCCACAGGAAATGTATTTATTACTGCAAGTGTTCTGCCACAGAAAGAATACGTCAGTCTTATTTACTACATGGTAACTGGATACAGGACTGCTTTCCATTCTTCTGCAGTAGGGAGACACTGTGCTGTAGGAGAAAGAGTAATCCAGTAATGCCTGTGAAGAGATTTCTCAGAAATCATCTCTGGAGTGATGGAGGTTACAAGGCTACTCAGAAGTACTTTCACAAAGAAAAATGATCCATGGGATGTGCCGGGGTATACTATAATGCCCATGCCTAATAACAGCAAGTTCCTTCACGTACCCCACAGAAATCCTTTTTGCCTCTTCACCACTGCTTTACAAATGTAAGAAAGGAGATGGGAGTCTCTTGTTCTTTTAATCTGAATCTGGCCATAAGTCTGAACCTGAAGACTTCAGAGTTACCTTCAGAATAAACACTGCTAAATACCTCTTATTATTTGATGGTCACTTTCCACATGAGAATCAGTCATGCTTCACTTTATTTCTGCTGAAGCTGGACTAGGGGGCTGTGTGGGAGGTTGTGAGATGTCTTCTGATTATGGTCTCAGCACATCCAGCTGAGTGCCACAGGGTTTCTTTGAGGTTACATTGGAGCGATGAGGGGATAACCTGCCAATGTGTTCTGTTTCCTCCACAGGGAATAAATGAGATGAGCACCCACAGGGGAAGTAACATGAGATAATCAAAATACTGTGATTCCCTTGCCAGTCAGTGACCCTCCTGGCAGACAAGCCTTCTTCACACCATGATCTTAAACCCGTGCAGTGAAATGTGTGCTTACTATTGTTTTGCTGTAAACCGTCTGCTCTCCAGTAAATGAGGACTGCTTTAAGTGCTCATGTCAAACACGTCTGCCCTTGGTTGAAATACCAGCATTTACACAGAGAAATTTGCACAAACTTGGCTGACGAGCATATGTGTGTGGACAAGTCTGGGCAGCAGGACCTCTTTGGAGTCTTGATACAGTATGGCCACACAGTATCTTTGCTCACCTGTAACAGCTGGTCTCCTCTGGGCAAAACAGAAAAAAGCCCCGCATCTTCTGTGTGTCCAAAACCCCATCTGCACTCCTGATCTGTGACAAAAGCTTTCATTTCCATATGCAGGGTTTTACATTCAGATTTTTCTTCCTTGCTGATAATTGCAGCACAGAAACAGCTGCACACAGCAACAAATTCATGATCTCAGTATCTGTGCACAGAAGGGCAGGAACCTTCTGCTGCAGCACAGGGATGCAGCCCCAGACTCATGTCTGGTATCTTTGGGAGAGCAGCAGGTAGAGAAGAGAGAGGAGATTTTTCCCCAGAGTACTGAATCTTGTTTTCACATACATTTTCCATTAGTAACATTACCTGCTAGCTAAGAGTATTTAAATTTAGAAATTTTGAGAATATAGAATTGATGCACTGACAAAGACCAAAGATAGGATCAGTCAGGTGGAGCCAGTACAGCTAATGCAAGAAAGTGCTTTTGTCTTTTATTGACATCATGTGCTGTTGTTTGTGTTTGAGCGTGTGTGTGTGTGTGTGTGTGTGTGTGTGCATTTTTAGCAGTTTGGGTATGGAATTAAACTAACTTCATTCCCTTGTCAAAAAATATTAAACATCTGACAAAAAGTGTATGCTCAGCAATAGCATTCCACATCTATTTTCTTTGCCTTTTAAATTATTTATACAATTACCCTACCCCCCCCCCCCCCATAACATTCAATGAAAAAGTTTCTCTGTGGATAGGATTCACTCTTTTGTCTTTTTCTTACCTGCTATATGACTTGGAGAATCTAACATATAAAATACAATGCAATAAAAAAAAGAATGGCAACTGATTATATGAAAAAATTAGATTTTTATTACATGAATAACCCAAAGATAAAAAGAAGAATTTATTTCTGTAGAGGCAAAACAGAGAAACATAAACAGTAATATATATGCTGTAGCAAAACACAGAAAAAGATCATATTCCTAGGCTTGCTCTATTGATTAATTCCTAACAAAATACACAAGTTTTTCTGGCTTTATTTCCAGAGGCAACATGAGCAGCTTTTCACTGATGAAGTCACAGTCTGATGGCCTGAATTTAAAAGAATATTCGACTCTGAATATCCAGCATCAGGTTGTGAATCAGGTTATATGCAGTCAGATGAAACACACAGGTAAAGTAAAATTATAGAGACAATGAACCTGAGGCTGCACCTTGTCCTTATCAGTGCTGATGGCAAATTTCCCACTGGCTTTTATCTAAATCTTTGCTTGTTGGTCACAAGCTATATCACAGAAATATTAAGAGGTCAAAAAGGAATAACAAGGACACAAAACTAGTCATTATATATGCCATAGAAAATAATCTATGTTCTTGAACTGTAAATTATCCTTGGAGTTGACTTTTTTGCAGATTTCTCTAAAATCAAATATAAAGAAAAGATTAACATTTTCTCTCTAGGAACTTTCATGTTGCATTAGAGAAAATTAAGTCTGAGTTAAAACAGAAATTCGAAACTGATATTTTGAAATAAGTACTTTGGTTAGTTTTAAAATGTTGCTTGAAAAATGGAAATATTTTCTCAAAATTAGTATTTTCCCAGAAGTGGATGGGACTCTTTAAATTAGGAAATGCAGGAAATTTTTCTCCTCCACTAATGCATCTACTTGACTTTGGAATTTGAGAATGAAGCGGAGGCAGTTGTTCGAAGGCAAACTGAGTGTCTATAAAGAAGAATAAACTCCAGTGTATCCCTCCATCTGCACAATATTATTCCATGTCATATATTTTCTGCATTTTGCAAATCAGGAACAGAAACAGACTATACATCTGTGCTGTGCTTAACATAAAGATATCCTGATTTTAACCACAGTGCTAACAAGAACCAGAACTGGTTTGTCCAGTTCACCGTAATGTTTAATAAGCTAGTGAATAAGACTTCTGCACATAGGATGGAGGTAGATTAAAACACTCACTCTACCATTTTTTCCCCCCTAAATAATCCTCAGGAAAGTATCAAGACCTTCTGCTGCTCCTCAGCATGTTTCAGGTTGCTGCAGTTATAGCCGTGTCACTCACATGTTTCAGATCTCTGATGTCTAGCACATAACTGCTCTTTCCTGCTTCAGGGCCATCACTTCCCTGCTCTGAGTCTAATTTTCTGCAGATTTTCCTGAGATGAAAAGAACTTGTGCTCCAGACAAACTCATCCCCCTTGTGCTGGATACAGAGCTGATACTAATCTTGCTAAGCCTAGAAGCTCAGCTCTAATGTCCAATACGGTAAATCGGTCTCATCCTGTTCCAGTTTCATAGCTGAAGATTTGGAATTTAACCGTACAGGATGGTTTTCATCCGGAGGAGCCACTTGCTTCAGCTGGGTGCACTAAGGACATGCCTCAGATGACCAAAGCAGCCAGACAAGGTTGGAGATAACTGTCTGCCAGAGATGTGCTATGCTTAAACTCACGGTCACAGCCTCAGTGCTTACAGAAAGACACTGGGATTACCAGTGGGCTAATTTTATGTACATATATTATTAATAAATAAAGAAATGACTGGCTAACTCAGTCCTTCACAGATTACACCGTTGTATGTTTCACCTCTTTCTAGTTTTGCCCTAGCAAAGGGATGAGGTATCCATCAATCCTGGCTTTCCAGCCTGCTCTAGTGCCCTCCCCACTATGCTGTGCCAGGGTCTGCACCAGGGTTAGGTGATAGCACAAAGGATATGTGCTCTTGCTTATTTCTCTGCTCTTTAACTCCCTGCCACCTGAACTTGAATTTTCTGATAGAAAATTGCAGTCTGTCTCCGTATGTTCCATCCAGCTGCGCTTTACAGTCCACTACAGCCAAGAAGTCAGTATGGATTCTCTGGTGCACAGGAGAATCCAGATTTCCCCTTGGGTAACATGTCACTTCCTTTCAGGTATTAGTTTGCAAGCTTTGCACTGTCACAGCATGAAACCACAAGTCTGGGCCTTATTTTGATTTTTTATCAGTAGAAAATAAGAGGCTTTGGAATACAGTGAAAAGGAAATGGGGTTGCCAATTGCTGCAGATACCCCAGGTTATCTTCTCATTTCTTCACAGAATGGGAGTAATTTTTCAGGGCTTTGCTGTCATTTGGCCATGTGAGCAAAAGCAGAGTCAGTGCATCCACATCTGGCTGTATGAGTGCCAGACAGAGCATTCCAGCCCCAGGGCCACCTTGGATGAGCTCAGTACAGCCCTAGGGCATCCTGCTTCTTCATCACTCATTCTCTTTTTTTTGGATTATTTTATTTATTATTGGAGGTGCTACAAAAACACCTCCTTGTGAAGACATAAGGCCTCTTGCTGTTAAGTGCTAAGTTGTACTGCATAAGGGAAATCCCAACACTTGCACAACCCTTCATTTCACATTCCCCTACTTCAAAGGCATGTGAGGGAGTGTGGCTGTGTGTGTACTGTTATAGCATCCCCTCTCCTCAAACATAAAAAGTATTCCTGGGATAACCCCAGTAATATAAGTTTGTACATGGATATCTCCTTTAAGAGGACTTTTTTCAAGTAGGTCTGCCTGTAGAGATAGGAAAAGGTGTAATGGTTTTAAAGTGAGAGTGGGTTAATTCAGACTAGATATAAGGAGGAAATTTTTTATGCTGAGGGTGGCGAAACACGTGAACAGGTGACCCAGAACAGCTGTGGTGGTTGCCCTATCCACAGAAACAATCAAGGTCTTGCTGGATGGGGCTCAGAACAAAATGGTCTAGTTCAAAATGTCCCTGCTTATGTAGGTTGGATTAGATGACCTTTAAAGGTCCCTTTCAACCCAAACCATTCAGTGATTCTGTGATTTTTTTCCCCAGCATATTTCTTTTAGAATATGTACTTTCTGGTTCCAATGCAAAACATTGTAACACCTATGCCAGGCAAGTAGCCATCACTGGGCTGTGAGGGGCTATGAAATAGGACTGGAGAGGTTTCTCCTGACTCCCCTGTATTTCTGTCCTCAAAGTGGGACTGGGGAATAGGTAAGACTGTGAATGCTCAGAAATTTGCTTTAAAATCATGTAAAATTACCCAGATGAATAAATTTCCTTCCCACTGATTGCCTTTTGCTCTTGAATTCTTTTTTTAGGATTGATGCAGAAGACTCCGTTTTTCTTTTAATTTAAACTACAATAAATGAGTTTTAAAACTAAATCATTGATTCTTTATATGATCTTGTAAGTCCTGGAGCTCAAGTTTTATAATGCACAAATTGTCACCCCAACTCTTTCCTCAGAGAATTGAGGGATTCAGAGCTTCTATAGCTTTTCAATAGAGCTGCAGCTCTCATCTGGTTCCTTTATCTTCATCTTTGACTTGCTATCTTTAGCAGTCTCCCTAGACTTATTTCATGTCTCTGATCCTACATACTCTGCACGCTTAAATACTTGGCTCTAGTCTTTTCCCCTGCGGTTTGCTCTTCACTGGTTCTTCTCTCTGGCACTCACTTTCTCTCTCTATGAAGAGACATCCTCTTTTGGAGTGTGCATCTCAAATCTCCCTGTTTGTCATTATGCTAAACCCATTTCAGGCCCATATCCATGTACTTTTATCTATGCCTTGCAAACAAAGCAGATTTTATCTTCTCTTTTAGTTGCTTTTTTTTAATCTTCTGTAATTTTACAGTTTATCTGATTATAGTCAAGACTGTGCTGAACATTCTTGTACTGTGACAAAGCATTTTTTGACTCTCTGGATGATACAGCCATATTATGGTGTTGTGAATGCTAGTACCCCTTTCTTGCAGGCAACCATCACTAATAATATTTTTGTTGTTCCTTCCTCCTGGTGATTTATGTTGGGTATGCCATTACCTTGATTATGCATGGATGTCATTTATATACACAGTTTAGGCAACTGGACCATATTAATCTTGCACTGGAATTATGGCTGGCTCTCACTGTTTCATAAACTCATGACACAGAAGATCCTATCATCTGTTTACTAAAAGTTAGGCATTTCACTTCTTCAGTAATTAGAAATACATCCATTTTACCAAAGAAGAGTAACTGAGCTACACAGACTTCCAAGGGAAGAATCTGAGAGCTGGATCGTTTTGGTGAAGCCAAAGGCATATCTTATAGATCTAATACCTTTTTAGCAAGGAAAAGTTTACAAGAGTCTGTGTCTCATCTAAGTCATCATTCTCCTTTGTTCATGAAGAAAGGGATGAACAACACAGCCACTGCTGGTATAGAGTCCTTTCTCCTTATAACTTCGCTCATTTCAAAGGGGAAAACTTTATCTGTACTACCCCATCTTTGACCATCTTTCTCTGCACAGTTGCATGAGAGGAACAGCAACCATCACAGAAGTAGTTTTGTACCCCAGACTGGGCTGCTGCAGTGCAGTGTGGAGATTGGGAAGGGCATCATCAGCTGTACCTACCAGATAGTGCCAGGCATGGAGAACTGTAAGCTCCCTTTAATTTATTTACATAGATAGGAGTCAGTTGAAGGTTTCATTCCCTTTGTTTCCAAGAAGTGCTCTGGAAAAGAAATGTCCCAGTTGGCTGCAGCTACCTTTAATTTTCTAATGATCCACTCATTTTCCCTTTTTGTGCAAGTATTTTTTGGAACTTATTTCACTAATATTTTCCTTTGTAAAGGCCTTTGTATCCTGTCTAACTTCTTCCAAGGTAGATCCTCAGTCACAGAATCATAAAATTGCTGAAGCTGCAAATGATCTTTAAGATCATCAACTCCAACCTAGCACCACCACCACATTCCCCATTAATCCTGTCCTCAAATGCATATTCACATGTTTCTTGAAGACTTTCAGGGACGGTGACTCCACCACCACCCTGAACAAAGCTCAACACCATTTCAGCGATGAAGTTCTTCCTGATGTCTGACCTGGCACATCCTCTGGCACAGCTTGAGGCCACTTCCTCTTCTCCTGTCACTAGCTGTCTGGAAGAAGAGGTTGATCCCCACCTGGTTACAACCCCCTTTCAGGAGATTGAAGAGACTGATAAGGTCTCCCCTGAGCCTCCTTTTTTTCAGGATAAACACCCCCAGCTCCCTCAGTTTCTTCTCTAAAGACTTGTGCTCCACACCCTTCCCCAACCCCACAGTCCTTCTCTGGACACTCTTCAGTACCTCAACACCTTTCTTGTACTGAGGGGCCCAGAACTGGACAAAGAACGTGAGCTGTGGCCTCACCAGTGCCAAGTACAAGAGAACAGTCACTGCCCTGGTCCTGCCGGCCACACTGCTGCTGATGCAGGCCAGGGTGTCCTTGGCTTTCTTCGCCACCTGGCACACACACCTGGCTCATGTTCAGCTGCCATTGACCAGCACCCCCAGGTCCTTTTCCACCTAACAACTTTCCAGCCTCTCAGTCCCAGTCCATGGCACTGCCTGGGGGTGTTGTTACCCAAGGGTCAGGATGTGGTTTACTGAACCTCATACAATTGCCCTTGGGCCATGGAGCTGGCCTGCCCAGATCCCAATTGACCCACCAAATCTTAGCCAAGAGAGCAGTCCCTTAGGGCTGGGTTGTGAATTTCCAGTCTAAGCTGAGGTGGAAAGGAGGAGCAGCGTTGCTGTGGGGATCAGAGTATAGGCTTTCTCCTTACCTCTTGCCCCCTCATTTGCTTTCGAAAAGCTGATATCACTAGCTTACAGAATTGCATCACTCTGTCCCCTGCCCTTTTACTGTCAGCCCCTAACAGTGGCTGGCTTCCACAGGAATGGGAGGCACTCATTTTTCTCTGCTCTATGGCTATCCTTTTCCTAAATCACCATTTTGCTTCTCATGGGGAGAATGAAGATCTTTTTATTTCCTTCACCCACTAAGTTGGAGCAGTGTCAGTTTAGTTCTTGGACAGCAGGTCACACCAGTCAGTGAACAAACCCCAGTGATCCTTACAACTTTCACAGGCTGCACTTTGACATTTTATTTCTGTGACTCCCACTGTAGCTGAAAAGGTCTGTTTACATTTTTTTTCTAAGAGCTCTGTATGACATTCAAACTATCTTGTGTATATACAACATGGGTGGGGAATTTAATTGTTTATAAAGTGACTAGGTATTCATAAGTGTTTAAAGAGTCCCTAGGCTAAGCCCCCAGTGCATGGTTGCATTTCTAAGCCCCATTTGTTTTTAAAATCCTTCTTGTTCATATGAAGAAAACTAAACACTGCTTTTTAACACCTAAACCAATTTTTATTTTTTGTTTTACTAGCTTCACAAGCAATGGGTTTGCAAATAGCAAGAGAAGTGGTTAGAGCATGTGATTATTACCAGCAGCTGAGCATGTCTGGATGATTTGCCACAATCACAGTGACACCAACTCCATTGCACTTAATGGTGACAGATAGGCCAGCAGGGTTCAGATGTCTGTGCTGTCACAAGTGCTTAAAAGTCAGGGGCCAACAGAACAGTTGTAGAACAGTTTGCTATTGTTTGGTGTGGGTTCTGAACTCTGGTAATGATTGGTGCTGCAGTGCAGCTGAGAGCCACAGCCTGAAAGCCATAGAGCCATTCTGGGGAGATCAGAGACAGAATCACAGAAACATTAGGTTGGAAGAGACCTCCAAGATCATCAAGCCCTCACACCTCAACTAAACCATGGCACCAAATGCCACATCCAGTCTTTTTTAAACACATCCAGGGATGGTGGCTCCACCGCCTCCCCAGGCAGACCATTCCATCACTTCATTATTCTTTCTGTGAAAAAACTTTTTCCTAATATCCAACCTATATTTCCCCTGGCACAGTGTAAGAACGTGTCCTCTCGTTCTGTCAGTGGTTGCCTGGAGAAAGAGACCAACCCCACCTGAGTACAGCCACCTTTCAGGAAGCTGTAGAGAGTGATAAGGTCACCCCTGAGTCTCCTTTTCTCCAGGCTGAACAAGCCCAGCTCCCTCAGTCATTCCTCACAGGGTTTGCGTTCCAAGCCCCTCACCAGCCTTGTTGACTCCTCTGGACCTGCTCAAGCATCTCAACATCCTCCCTAAACTGAGGGGACAGAACTGGACACAGCACTCAAAGGTGTGACCTCACCAGTGCTGAGTACAGGGGAACAATGACCTCCCTGTTCCTGCAGGTCAGAACAGAGACAGAACACTGCAGACACTGTCTTCCTGCTGTGCCTTTGAGGCTGGACAGAAAAAATAATAGCTGTTCAAGAATTATATTCTGCATGAAGTCATCATTAGATTACTAGTAAGAGGAAAGGTTATAGTACTGGTTTTCAGCAATACATATTAATATAATATCTATCAAAATGAAGATGAAAACATTTTAGGCTCTTAATTACATGCCACGTGGGCATTACACAATAGATTTGGTTAACTGAGACCTTGACAAATTTACAGACTACAGAAGATGAAAATATAGAGTTTATTGGTCAGAGAAGTTTAAAGAATGAGCCTCTTTAATAACTGCCGTTCTACTGCATGTAAAGAAGACAACATTAGATGTATGCAAGTGGGGCTCTCTTAACAGAAAATAGCATGGCTTACCTCTGGGATTGGTACAGGAATATAAATAAATCAAAGAAAAATTAGTCTAGGAAGATACAGAACTATATTCTTGAGGAAAGATACCTAAATATGACACCAACCAAGCAGCATTCAATACATTTTAAATTGGCTTAATCCAAGAAACAGTGTGATGTCTCACCAGTCATGATACATGTGATGCAAGCTTTTATTATTTCTGTTAACAGAGTACATCTGGAAGGCCCTAAAGATCTGAGAGTTTTTATAGGCACAACTTGTTTATTTCTTTCTTTTGAAAATATTTTTTCCTGATGGTAGACAAAGAGAGAACAAACACACATATTCTTTCACCATGTGAAATAAAAAGTAAAAATAGTTTGTAATGTTAAATATCATGTTAGAATGGTTTTAATTAATAGAAAGACTCAGTCTTTTTCTTCATTTTGTATAACTGAGAAAAAGCCTTGATGACTTTGAAGGAGGGTTTGGAAAACACAAGCTACATAAACACTGTAATCTTATTTTATGAACAGACTCTCCCTTCTCCCCATACTGCTATATGGTAAAGTGCTAGGGCCAGACTCTTGGTCACTGTCAGAGGCAGTGTTTTTCTGCATCTGATAGAGCAATGTAAGAGCTGTCCTGACTTAAATCTACAAAGGATCTGACCTAATACATTATAAAATATAATATAACTGATGTGAAGAGGACATACATTTATATCTTTACCGGTCATCTATGTGTTGGGCAGTAGCAAAGTCACATCAGGAAATGAGGTTGTAAAGCAAAGATACAGGTGACATTTGTTGCTATGGCAGTTTCAGATGAAACACCGAGCTTAGAGTCACATAACAAAAAATTACTTGGTACTGCCTCCTAATAAAATCCCCGGACTTCCTGCACCCAGTGTCTATGAGATTTGTCTCTTTTATATGGAGAGTTCTTTAGTAACTAGAATAGAGATATACAGCCTGGTTCATTACGTTTAATCCATAGTTGTGTATGTGCCCTTTATCACTGCTCTGTCTTGAGCCTGATCTGAACAATGATTCTGAACTGAAAAATGCTACCATAAATCTAGAATAGCGCCACAGATATGGGTAGAGACAGACAGATTACTCTGAGTATAAGCTGTTGTATTTTCACTTTCAAATTCTGTAAAAGTCACTATTTCCTTCCTTCTACAAAAAGGGTAGTTTATCTAATATTTGATGGAGCTCATTTCTTACTAGAATAGAAACATGAAAGAGGCAGCTCTCCAATGTAGTTAGAGAAATTATTTTTCTGGCTATTTTTGTTCTGTCTGGAAATTGTATCTGTAGAGAATTTAAGAACTTACATTTTTAGGACCCCCTGATTAGGCCTAATGAAGCAGCAGACCTGATGACTCTCATTAAGTATTCATATCCCACCTAAAACACGTGGTCTGTATACCAGCAGAGCAGGAACTAGACCATGCACACAGAGATGTGTTTCTGAAAGGAAAACATGGCCAAAGCCACAGTAGTACCACTGAAATGATAATATTACAGAGTACTGAAATTCAAAACAATTTTAAAAAGGTATAGGATATAGTAAGGAAGCCTCTCGAAAATGTGAAGTTCTCAATTCCTATAGAAGATTTATTTTTTTGAAAAAGCAACTGCCTTTATTTTTTCCTTTATCTCTTTATTTTTAATATTACAGGTGATTTGGTTCAGCCTTAGGTTTACCATTCTTGTTACAGAATATCTGTGCAGGTATTAGGACTGTTTAGAAAACCCTAATAATCTGTAGTACAAGCACCTGAAGAAATAGGGCAGTCTTTAGGGGGCTAGGTCAATGTCTTCCTCTATTGTCTTGTAAGCAAAAGCATAATTTGTTGTTTCTTAACTTTTTGTCAGAAAGTAAATCTGATGGGTTCTTACAGTGTCTGCATGAGGTTTCTGGTCTCACAAAGACTACACAAGAATTTTGCTCTTACACAAGAGTTTGGGTCTCACACAAGATCAGTGTAGCTCAGAGACCTTCATACTGTCTGGAAGTTGGATACAAAGTCCTACACATGTGTACAGATCAGAATTCAAAGTAGTGTTTCCCAACTACTGCTCTTTTTCACCTTGAGTAGGAACAGAGTTGGTTGTAGCTTCCTGTATCCCCATGCACAGAAGTATAAAAAATCGTGCCCAAACATCTCAACATTCATCTGACAAAAGCAAAAATCCACCAAAGTCACTTAAAGGTTTTCAGTTGAATTTACCTGCTTTGGTTCCAGTCCAGTAAGGCAATTGCATTAATAAGTTTTGCAGAACCATGTGGTCTAAGTTACAAACAAAGTGTCTTATTTGCATTAAATCCATAATAAAAAATGCTAAATCAGATGGAGAACTCATATCCAAATTGCAAGCTGAATATACTGCTCTGTTCCCTGTCTCTGAGAGAAAATAAACTGGTATGATCATTGGCAAGGGGACAGCTGGCCAAATTCATACCTAACTTCAAGTCCAAAACCACTGCCTCACAGTGACTTTGCCTCTGTTCCTGGGATGCCATACATTTCAGCAGTGGGTAACAGAGAAGCAAACAACAAGGTAGTCAGCATTGAAACTGGGGTGGTAACTCCAGGAAAACCAGCTCAAGATGGACATTGGGACAGGAACACAGTATTCTACACCCCACCCACTGTGAAATATAACAGGACTCTTGAGTGGAAATGCATGTCAAAATTGCCTTGGCATTAGAAAACTGTGCTGGAAAAATCTGGCATTGAATTTCAAAGTCAGTGGAAATGGAGATGCATGAACAGGCCAGAGGGCAGCACAACTGACCAAGATTTGAGACAGTTCTAAATGCACCAGCATGGATATCACATTGGGTGTGAGTGTACAGCTGCCCTGCACAGAAACTATCAGACAATTTCAGAGTTATGGTTACATCAATGGAAGAGTACCCTCATCTCCTGAAAATGCATTACAGACCAGCACCATTTTCCTTGTACTGCTTTGCAGCCTACCAAGACCCTTGGAACCTGAAATATAGGTCCACAACACAGCAATTATAAATATTAATAAGAAGGATGATGATATTTCCTACTCCATAAAATATGCTGCTCTATGATACTCAAGAGTTCATTTGATCATGTGCTCTTAGAGAAGCAAAGAAACTTCCAGAACCCTTATGTTAAAAGTCTGGGCAGTTCTTGTGCCAGCAACTGCTGCCAAGCAGCCACCCTTAGTAGACACAGTTGAACTTGTCCCTCTTGAATTTTGTGGAACCTAGATATTACCCTATTGTTGGGGGTTGGTTCTTTCCCTTTTCCCTCTGTGGAATTTTCCCCATTGTCATGCTAAGATACCTGTTGATAAGGCCCTAGTGGCAGGGGGAAGGGGGGAGGGGAGAGAAGAGGGAAACCCCTCGATATCCAAACAGCCAGAAGAGCAGACAGAAGGCTCTGGCTCTCCCCATTTCCCCCACGGAGTTCAGACGAGAAGGACGATCGCCACCTCAGCTCCATCCCTGCCATCCCAGCGTCAGGAGCCATCCTCACTGCTGTCAGACCCTGCCCTGCTGCCTTCTCGCTGTAACCTGCCACCATCCAGCACTCTGCTGAGCACTGGGACCCACACCGTGAGCGGAGAGCTCTCTCTCCATCTCTCTCCCCCTGGGACAGCTCTGCCATCACCCCCAGCCCTCCTGCAGCTCTGCGGGACCCGCCCGCCCCCAGCACCGGGAACTGCAGCTCAGGGAAAAGGTGCCTGCAGCCAAAAAACACTGGGACTGAGTTACTGTTCTGTTTGTGGGTAATTTCATAGCTGTTGTTGTTCTTGTTTATCTTGTTAGTTATACTAGTAAAGAACTGTTATTCCTACCCCCATATTTTTGCCTGAGATCTCCCTTAATTCCAAAACTATAATAATTTGTAGGGAGGAGGGATCTCACTCTTCATTTCAGAGGGAGGCTTCTGCTTTCCTTAGCAAACACCTGTCTTTCAAACCGGGACAGATTTTGGCGCCCAACGTGAGGCCCCAAGGGCACTGAGAGGAAAGGGTGAAAAAGGAATAACAGTTCTTGAGTTACCTCAGTTTTGTGTTAGGTGGCATCATGTTGTCCAGCTTACTGTGGTTTGGGCTCCATGTGGCCACAGCTTTATCTCTCCCATTTGCAATCCCTTATTTGAACATGGGTCCTATAACTCAGGCTGCTGTAACTATTATCCAGTTCATTTTGTGGGTTGATAAGGTGAGGAATTCATACATTTTTAACTTCCTCTGAAAGGAGGGTACATAGATTCAAGGCTATTACACTCTAATTGCTTGATTTTAGAGTTACTTTAATAATGGTACATACTGTGAGGATATGACACCAGAAAAAATTTTGTCCCAACCCCTTACACAGTTTTTTGTGTCTACTCCACCAGTTTTTGAAAGGTTCAAATCTCTTCTAAGTGGTAATGATATCATACAGTGGCTGACATTGCTAATAGGCCTTGTAAACCTGTTCTATTTAACATTCAGAGATGAGGGGAGATTGACTTGGATGACAACCCTGATATGTCCCCCAGGAAATAGGGATTCCGCCCTCACCCTGCCTGGCCCTGCCTCAAAAACTAAGGATGTTGCCCCTGAGCCTGACTCTGCCCCAGAGCTCACCTCAGAGAGGAACCATCCAGAGTGGGTGGGGTTTCTAGTGAAGGAGATGGGCCAAATGCTGAAGGAGTACCTTTCCCCAGCTCTTGAGAAACTCTCCCCCTGCCTTAAAGAGGGAGAACCTGATGGTGCAGCTGTGGAACCCACAGATATTACATCTCTCCAGGTTCCAGCTGAACTGCAAGGGCAATCACAGCCAGCAGCAGTTGCCCCTGGAAACTAGAAAGTCTAAGGTGAAAACAAAGCACCTGGATAATAAGGATCAGAAAGCAAGGCCCTCACAATCAGCAGGGGAGCCTGAGGTTGAGATCGTCACGGAGTCCCTGTCATACGAGAGTCTCCGTAATCTGCGTAAAGATGTTGTACGAAGGGGCCGTGAGGCTTTTACAACGTGGTTACTGCGGGTCTGGGACCTTATGGGTACAGGTGTGCAGCTGGATGGTACTGAGGCAAGGAATTTGGGACCCCTGACCCAGGACTCAGGTGTGGATCACATATTCGTAAGGGAACCAGGCCCCCTTTCCCTCTGGGAGCGGCTTTTAATGAGTGTAAGAGAGAGGTTTGTCCATAGAGAGAGAATGCAGGAGCACCACCATAGAATGCGCTGGAAAACCGCTGAGGAGGGGATCCAACAGCTGAGAGAAGTGGCAGTACTGGAGATACTCTTTGGGAGGGGTGGACAACATGACAATGACCCCGACAAGGTCAGGTGCACAGGGCAGATGTTGTGGAATCTGGCACACCTGGGGCCATCTCAATACACCACATTCATTGCAGCCATTAATGCTGACACCAACCACGAGACAGTGGGTTCTGTTGCCAATAAGCTCAGAAATTTTGAGAAGATGATCAATGGCCGAATGCAGGCTCAGGTCTCTGCTGTAATTAGGGAACTCAAAGAGGAGATGAGAGAGATGAGGGAGGAGATGAGGAAGGTCAATGCAGCACCAGTGTGAGTCAGAGATCCCAGAGTTAGAGCCCAACGTCCCCCAGCTAGGGATAGAGGGTACACCCCACGAGCTGGCCTGTGGTTCTTTCTGCGTGACCATGGGGAAGACATGAGGAGGTGGGATGGGAAACCCACTTCTGCCCTGGCAGCACAGGTGCGTCAACTCAGGGAGGGAAACACTAACCAAAGGAGCTCCACTAAAGTGAAGATAGCCTCAACTTCCCGGAACCAAGGTACAGGGTATTACAAAAGGGAGGATGATTTGTCAGATCCCCTTGAGGGAACCTCCAATATGTACATCCAGGAAGGAAATAATAACTAGGGCTAGAGGGGCCCTGCCTCTAGCCAGGGAGAGGCACAGGAAAACCGGGTCTTTTGGACGGTGTGGACCCAATGGCCTGGCACATCAGAGCCACAGAAACATAGGGCATTAGTTGATACTGGTTCACAGGTCACCCTAATACCATCAGAACATGTTGGGGAAGAGCCTGTTTCTATTGCTGGGGTGACAGGGGGATCACAGGAATTGACTTTGCTGGAGGCTGAGGTGAGCCTGACTGGGAAAGAGTGGCAGAAGCATCCAATTGTGACTGGCCCAGAGGCACCGTGTATTCTAGGCATAGACTTCCTCAGGAATGGCTATTACAAAGACCCAAAGGGACTCAGGTGGGCTTTTGGAATAGCTGCTGTAGAGGCAGAAAACATTAAGCAATTGAACACCTTGCTTGGACTGTCAGAGAACCCATCTGCAGTGGGACTCCTGAAGGTGAAGGACCAGCAAGTGCCGATTGCCACCTCGACAGTGCACCACCAGCAGTACAGGACAAATCGAGATGCCGTGATCCCCATCCACAAGATGATCCGTGAGCTGGAGGGCCAAGGGGTGGTCAGCAAAACCCACTCACCCTTCAACAGCCCCATCTGGCCTGTGCGCAAGTCTGACGGAGAATGGAGATTGACTGTGGACTATCGTGCATTGAATGAAGTGACTCCACCGCTGAGCGCTGCCGTGCCGGACATGCTGGAACTCCAGTACGAGCTGGAGTCCAAGGCAGCAAAGTGGTACGCCACCATTGACATTGCCAATGCATTTTTCTCCATTCCTCTGGCAGCAGAGTGCAGGCCTCAGTTTGCTTTCACCTGGAGGGGCGTGCAGTACACCTGGAACCGACTGCCCCAGGGGTGGAAACACAGCCCCACCATCTGCCATGGACTGATCCAGGCTGCACTGGGAAAGGGTAAAGCTTCAAAACATCTAAAATACATCAGTGACATCATTGTGTGGGGGAACACAGAAATAAAAGTATTTGAGAAAGAAAAAAAAAAAATCCAGATTCTGCTGGGAGCCAGTTTCATCAAGAAAAACAAAGTCAAAGGTCCTGCCCAAAAAATCCAGTTCCTGGGAGTAAAGTGGCAAAATGGACGGCACCAAATCCCCACTGAAATCATAAATAAGATCATTGTGATGTCTCCACCAGCCAACAAGAAGGAAACACAAGCTTTCCTAGGTGCCATAGGCTTTTGGAGAATGCACATTCCTGAGTACAGCCAGACCGTCAGCCCTCTCTACCTGGTCACCCGGAAGAAGAACGAATTCCACTGGGGCCCTGAGCAGCAGCAAGCCTTTGCCCAGATCAAGCAGGAGATCGCTCATGCTGTAGCCCTCGGCCCAATCAGGACGGGACCAGAGGTGAAGAATGTGCTCTACTCTGCAGCCAGGAACAAGGGCTTGTCCTGGAGCCTTTGGCAGAAAGTACCTAGTTATACCCAAAGCCGACTTCTGTAATTCTAAAACCAAAGTTACTAAAAGTCTAAAGCCAACTACACTCCAAAAAAAGAGGAAATCTTAGCTGCCTATAAAGGAGTTCAAGCTGCCTCAGAGGTGATTGGCACAGAAGCACAGCTCCTCCTGGCACCCCGACTACCAGTGCTGGGGTGGATGTTTAAAGGGAAGGTCCCCTCTACCCACCATGCTACCGATGCCACATGGAGCAAATGGATCGCCCTCATCACACAGCGCGCCTGTATCGGAAACCCAAATCGCCCTGGGATTTTGGAAATAATTACAAACTGGCCAGAAGGTGAAAATTTTGGTGTTGCCAATGAAGAGGAGCAAGAACAAGTGACCCAAACTAATAAAACCCCACCATACAACCAACTGCCAACAAATAAAACTTGCTACGCTCTTTTCACCAATGGTTCCTGTCGCATTAGAAAATTAATCTACCAAAAGCCACATAGTTAGTAAACACTCAAGGTTCCACTAATCAAGCAGGCCCTGCCCAGTCTAAGCCCTTGAAAACACCAAATAAAAATAAAGTTCCAGTGGTGCACATAAAAAATATTCTAGAAAAAACTGTTTAAGTAAACTCTACCTCAAACAATCCAATTAGTGAGGTGGTTTTCACTGGCAAATACCTGTATTTCAAACTAAAACACCTATGCAGGTAAAACAAAATGAAATTGCTGTCTTGTTTAAAACATATTTCAGCCTAAAAATAAGAATCATGATATTAGGATGAAATGAGTACCTCAGTAACCCACTGTTTTCATATTTGCACAGGTAGGGGGCTTTTATAATGACAAGAAGATCATGTTGAGTTAAGCCCCTGAAATAAATAACACATATTTTGAAATAAATAACACATTGCCTTTATAATGCTTGGTTTAGTCCATGGCAGATGGTGGGGCTGTGTTTCCACCCCTGGGGCAGTCGGTTCCAGGTGTACTGCACGCCCCTCCAGGTGAAAGCAAACTGAGACCTGCACTCTGCTGCCAGAGGAATGGAGAAAAATGCATTGGCAATGTCAATGGTGGCGTACCATTTTGCAGGGTCCTGCACCTAGGCAAGAAGAACCCCGAGTACCAGCACAGGCTGGGGCCCAGCCTGCTGGAAGGCAGCTCTGTGGAGAAGGACCTGGTGGTCCTGGTGGACAACAAACTGCCCATGAGCCAGAAGGCCAACAGAGTCTTGAGGTGCCTTAGGAAGGGTCAAGACTGCCAGAGGATCAAGGGAGGTGATCCTGTCCTGCTACTCAGCTCTAGTGAGGTCTCACCTGGAGTCTGTGCTCAGTTCTGGTCTCTGGAGCACAACAGAGATGTGGAGGTCCTGCAATGAGTCCAGCAGAGGTGGACAAAGGTGATGAAGTTACTGGAGCATCTCTATTATGAGGAAAGGCTGAAATAATCGATCCTGTTCAGCCCCAAGAAGGGACAACTGAGATGGGACCTCATCAGTGTCTGTCAGTGTCTGCAGGGAGGAGGAGAGGAGGAACCAGGCTCTCCTTGGTGGTGCTGAGCAATAGGACAAGAGACAATGGGGTAGAAACTAACACACAGGAAGGAAGAAATGCACATGAGGAAGAAATTCTTTACTGTGCACTGACCGAGCACTGGAAGAAGTTGCCCAGAGAGGCTGTGGAGTCTGTCACTGGATATATCCCATTTGTTTAGATGCAATCCTGTGCGATGTGCTCTGGGATGACCCTGACTGGGCAGGGGTTTGGACCAGATGACCCACACTGATCCTTACAACTAGACCCATCCTGTGATCCTGTGATTCTGAAATCCTAATCACAAATGTGTGAAAAATACCGTGGGAAATTATATCCTTAGCAGGACTTCCCCAGTCTGTGAAGTTAACAGGTCAGAGTGTGGGGAGATGATACATATTATATTAAATAGAAAAATAATGAAAGACAATCGTTGAAGTCACTTTTTATTTGAGAGCAGCAGAACGACTGAAATGAGAAAACAAATATGAAGATGGTGCTCAGATGCCCTGAGCTCCTCAAAGAATTGTGGATCATTAATTTTTCTTTATATAAGCATCATAAAGAAAAGACAGAAAAACCATAATTTCCAACACCTCCCACACTTATAAATAATAAATACTTAATCTTTGCTGTATATAAACTTTATGAGTGTCTAAAGCAATATCAAGTTTGTAAAATAGCACATTTCTTCCTTCTTCTGCTTTTCTTTGCCTTTACCATAGGTCCAAAAAACTGACTTGGAAAGAGAAGAACTTGCTCCACTAAATCACCAGGAATAAACCTTGGAATTATTGACTTATCTGAGATGAAAAGGTGAGAGAGATGTATAAAAATATGCTTATATTCTTAGATGAGGTTTTTTTTGTTTGTTTTTTATTTTTTTTAATGTTGGTCTTTGTGCTCCGGCTTTTCCTTTATGAGTTGAATAAAGGACGCTATAAAGAGTGTCTGAGTTCAAAACAATGCTTTTCCCTGCCTCGCCAAAATACAGCCAAGGAAGACAAAAGGAAAAGGAAAACAAGGTTATTAAAACAGGACTCTACAAATCCACAAACAAGTCTGACAGAAAGAATAACTCCATAGTATTCTCATAAATAACAAGGGCCAGGTTTGGCTCTTACAAGCTACCACGCATGTTGCTGGGCCCCATTTCCAAGGGGCTCCTTTGCTGAAGAGTCTTCCAATCTTGTTAAACTTACTCTGAATGGATGGTCTTTGGAGCTTACTTTGGACATAGGTAGCACACTGACACCTTAATCTGTGACCAAAGAGCTGTCAAATTCTTAGCTATGGGAGTCAGAAAAAGTAATATTTACCAAAAAGAAGCTACAGGATCCTACATTTTAGGATTTGAACACATAGACTACAACATCCATTTTGGAGTGCTGGCACAAATGATTATATTCACTCCTAATCACATTTATTTTAAATTTTAAACAAAGCAACAAAGTTGGCCCACAGATGGAACCCCTATTGTTTATTACATGTAATTTGGTTGTTTTAACAGAGTAATGCATACTAGCTCTTATTTATAAATTACTATAAATTATAAATACAAATTATTTTAATTATAAATATTCTGCAAAGTGTGACTAATAAAAAACATGTACTATGGTAGGGGAGAACACTTGATAACATGGTAAGTACTAATGTGGCATTTAAAAGAAGTGAAAATTTGTGAGGGTGAAAGAGTGAGGCAACAATGAGGAATGCAATGGTTTATACTGGCCAGATGACTGCAGGCCTAAGACCACTATTTTTCTTGTTGCTCTTCATCCTCCCATTCCCCACTTTTGTTCTCAGCATTTACTTCTGGCATGCTCAGAAGTCTGGCCCACAACAAGGCCTTTCTGTATTATCTCTTGGTCTCTGTATGCAGAACCACAGGTCCCAGCTGCAGTTTTAAGTCCTGATGGAGTACAAGTTACCTGTGAAATCTATTTAATAAAACCATCCTGAAATGAATATCATAGGAACCAAAGAGATGGAGGGACCGAAAAATAGTCCAGAATACAGCAGGAGGCAGGGAGGTTAGGAGGAAGAGCTGACAGCATGTGGATGAGGGTTGTGAAGACTCTTTTCTCTGTAGAACAGTCATTGCTTGCAGATGCTCATGTGCACTTTCTGGAGATGGTACAGCTAATCCATATGAGAGACAATGAAGGACAGAAAGAATCTGAGCCCTTGGAGAGGTTGATGGACTTAAAAGCACCAGCTTGGTTAATAGACATATGTCAAATATTTATTGATGTGACAAGAGAAGTCTGATGCTCTTTGTTTGGTTTTGGTTTTTTCAGTATTTAATTCATGTCCATGTGCAGTATGTCTCTGATGCACAGTTGTTTCTATATTAAGATAAGAGTAAATGGCAGGCAGTGATTGTTTTGGGGTCCTTTCCCTAAATGAATTAAATCAGGGCTTCACAGACTGTCTGATGGAAAATATAGAGATAGAAAGAGCCTTGAAGGCTCAGTTCAGATCCAGATCTAAAATAAGTAGATGGTGTCAGAAGCTAAGAACCTAATAGGATAAACTCATCCCTTCACTGTTTCAAGGTAGTTTAAATTTACATAACCTTTATGTGTTTCCTAATAATACCCTTAGGAAGAAGCTCTACCAACCCTGCAAGAAAACTAGAGGTTCCATGACCCTTGCCCCTTGAGTTTGCTGGGCAGCCTGACCTTCCAAACCTGTTCAGATGAACATTGTCAATAGAGTACCAGAAACAGATCTACCCAAGCATTCAATTTAGTTAAGCGTGAAGAAACAATTTATGCAGAAGAGTTATGGCTTTAAGCAAGATATTGTTCATATGCACTCTGTACACATCTATGGTGTTTTGTAAGTTAGGCAATTATTTATTATAAAGAGTAGTAGAAGCAACAAATTAGACATTTATGAAACGTCACAGGTTTCTAAGATACAAATTACCATTGATTTGTTATTGCTATAAAGCTAAATGCCACTTGCTAAATTAAAAGTTTGCTGGTTTAAAGAGGTATTATATTTGTGAGGTTTAATTCTGAAAGCTAGTAAATAATAGTCCTTCCATTTTCTATAAATTTATGAAGTTACTGAAGTCAATAAAAAATATCTTTTCTTCTATATAATTCTATTTCATGGATATACCAATTGGTATAACTCTTAATCAGTATCTCATTGGAATTAATAGCAGGATGGTAAAATAGATAGAGTGGCTTTGGCATACAAAAAGGACCTTAATAGGTCAAAAGTTTATGCTCTTCCTTCGAAAGAAACCTACAAAAAACTGCTGACAAAAATCTATAGTGTATCATGAACAAATTGACACAATACTGCATATTTGGAATTTGTCTTTTAAAAAATGCTGATCATGAAAAAAAAGAGGGAGAAAAACAAAATTTTTAAATATTTAGTCAATGAGACAATAACCCGATCTTCATAGTTATGAAAATATCCAGATTCCAGATGTTTTAATCTGTCCCCTATACTCTCATCATTAAAAGAATTATAAAGGCATAAAATATCCTGTTTCAACACAAGATGCCCCCATTTGTATACTTCTACCTCAAAAGGCTTTTTCACTGCTTTTCTTTTAATCCTATTTTAGATTAAATGTATCCACATGTTGAGCAACTCTGGAAAATGTTATAAATTTAGACTCTTTCAAGTGAAGACAAGCTCCAAGGCAAAGATGAGCTCTTTTAGCCCCATGAATCACAGTGGAAAAGCCTGCTAACCTCACTGGCCAGATTCTTCTGCTACCAATCTCTCCATCTGCTCACTTAACTGCCCACAAACAACGGTTCCCTTGCTTCTACCAAATGGTTTTGGGGTAAACATCCTGTTTTAAGTCCTTCCCTAGAGACCTATCATAAAATCAGGTGTTGAAAATAAGTGTAGGGATCTATTTTTAACTGTGAATGAGTAATGGTCTAGATGACTGTTAAATACAATTTGTTTCTTAGAGAAACCTGACATGTCAACTTTGAAATTCACAAGAAAAATGAAGTCCTGTTACACTGGACCTCCAAAACCTGAAGGGGAAGATATGGACAGGCTTGAAAATTTGGTGCTTTGCATTTATATATATTTTTCCTATTCATGGAAAAGGGGCAGCTCTTGATTCTGCCACTTGCAAATCACATGCTGATATAACAGGCTAATGTAGCTGCAAGCTGAATCCCTTTTGGATGTAGAGCTTTTAGAGGGATCTGAGTATACAGAAGTATGAGACACAATCTCTCTTGCCTTCCCAGAACATCATTCCTTGCACCCCTACTGCTTTACGCACATGCATTGCCTCTTAAGGAAGACAGGTGAAGGGAAAATTCTTTGTGTTGTATCCCTTTGATTCACTAAGAAACTATGTGGACTGGAGTCTGATTCCTTTCCAGGGCTACAGAGCAAGAGAAAGAATGGAATATTCAACCTGAACAGAGGCTAGTATATCCAAATTCATGTGTGGCTTAGTTAGCATCTTCCCTGGTGGAGGAGATAATGATGGAAAACTTCCTCCACCACCCCTAGACTCCTGGGTGTATGGACTTTTGAATGACTGTGTCTCAGTCCTTATCAACAAGTATTTGCAACCACTGGAAAACTGGGCACATGATGACTATTTTACACATCTACATATTCTCAGCAACAACAATAAAAAAAAATAATCTTGCCAATGCTATACAGATGGCTCTGAGGCTGAATCCAATTTCAAACCACTGATTAAAATCAAATCCAGACAGAACAAGTTTCAAGTGAGGACAAGGAGAAGCAGCTGGATGAATATGCAGACAAGAGGCATCATTAGTGTATCACAAGAGATATCATAACTGTACTTTTCTGGTACAACAGAGTCCTCCCTGATAAAGGTAATTTTTTGTCTGTAAGACAATGATGTATCTCACAAGCTGGTCTGAGACAGGAACAAAACTCAACAACAGTCTAACCTCCCAAAACTCAGCACTGTCAAAAGTTCAAGTAACTCTTCATTTATCTTGCCATCTCCCAGATCAATGAACAGGAAGGCATACATTTATCTTTTGAACAAAATTCTAAGTTATAATTCTATATACTCCACTAAAATTCTTCTCCCTCTGGAAAGAGGTTGCATTACCAAATCTGTGCCAAGTTTTATTAATTTTAATCAGTATTCTACTGGAAGACCATAGAGACTATGCCAATGAGGAGAGTGTAAAAATCTTATCAATGAGAAAGCCACTGAAGCCTTGTTGTAATTTAGAGGAAATTCACCAGGGTTGTGGTGGATTAGCTTTGTTGGTAGGATTTTCAGGAAGAGCACCTCTCCATACACCCAGAACTGAATACCATGCTCCATCGCAGCAGAAATCCAGTCGCCAACTTGCATGGCTGCAGAGATAATCTCCCAAAACTGTAATTAAAATTACAAAATTTGTTTGAATCTCATAACTCTCTGAAACTCAGCAGTATCAACTTTGGTGTTCCAATCATTTTGGCCTCAATATGTCCAACTACAACTTAATCACAAAATGCTTTGGGTAGATAGGCATATGTGAGAAGACGAACTACAGCGGTTATTATGAGTATTGCCAGAAAAAAAAAAGTCAGAGGAAAGAAATGGGGGAGTGAAAGAAGGGAGTAAGGAGATCAAGTAAGAAGAAAAGCAGAAATTGTAATGAATTTGATGACAGCACACTGTACAAACCGCAATTACTTGGAGTGCATATAAAGGACAGGCTTCACTTTTCTCCACCCTTGGCTGTGATCTGCTTGCCATTTTTCACCAAGGAGTCCATGTGCCTTTTGGACAAATATGGAGTCCAGAGTTCATTGTCTGCCCTGTAAACTGCAGTTTCACAGCGCACCACAGTCACTGACCCTGCCAGGAATTCCTGCCATGAGTCCATGTACTGCAATTCTTCTGTCTCTGCAAAGGCGGGCTGATAAGAGTGTGAGACAGACATACCACTGGCATCCCAATCACGCTAACAAAACTACTCCTCATCTTTAATTCCTGCAGCCTCCAGCATATTCTCCTGGCAGTGATCACCCTGAAACTTGGATGCTGCCCTTTCTAGGGGGACCAGGTTTCTGCCTCCTTGTCCCTGAGGTAGGCAGAGCTGTCCTCTCTACTGTCTCCTGTGAAGGCTTTGATTACTGCCTCCAGCTTCCTCATGAGGTACTTGTAGTGCTTTTACAGAATAAGGGTTCAAACTCCCTTCCTCTGATTTGTCCAAAAGGACTTCATCACCATTTCCTTGTCTCCTCTCATACCCTTAAGAGGTACAGACTTCCTCATTCTCCTATATCAGCATTGTTCCCACAGAGACAGTTTTTCTTCTGATCTCTTCCTGTTTTTTTCTTCACGTCATAAAATTACAGCATTAAATTAATTGAACAGAGTATCAGTTTTACAGATTCACAAATAGACTGTAAAAGTGTACATAATTTAAATAAACATCATACCCACTGAAAGTTACTAAAGTAAACAGCAAAATAAACAAATGAAGCTAATTTCCAAACCAAAGCCCACACAAACCCTCAAGACATAACAACTCTGGTGTTTCAGAGTTTATGGTGATCTCTAACTAACCAAATTCAGGATGAGACCTGGAGCAGAGGGCAATAGGAAGTTTCTGCACTTCCTTCTGTCTTTTTTTTTTAGATGGAATGCTGAACCAAATAGGTTTGGTCTTTCATCCCACCAATATTTCATTGCTCTGAAGAGATGCTTTGGATTTCTTGTTTATCTTTTTTTTGTTGTTGTTGTTGTTGTTGCTATTTTTTTTTCTGGGATAGTTAAAGTCCAGCGCTTCCCTTTGCTTTCCACCCCCAGCCCTCCCCATCCCCTCTAATCTCCACAGGGGCTTCTATATTAGTCTGAGTGGCTGGATAGGTCTCAGCCTCCATCTGGGGGGGGGGGGATTAAACTTAATTTATCCTCTTAATTCGGCAACAATTTCCTCACCAAATCCTCTTCCTAGCTTCGCCTTCGCTCCAGCAGTTGGTTAGCATTTCAGCCCCGTACCTTCGGGGAATTAAAAAAGGGAGAAACCCGTAGTCAAATGCCGATGCTCCCTGCGGAGGGCAGCACTGGAGTTGGGGTCCCGCAGGGCGGTACGGGGCTGGGGGCGGGCGGGAAGGCAGCGCCGGGCAGGGGTCCCCGCTGCGGAAGGGGTGGCACAGTGGCCCATGGTACCCGGGCTGGGTCCTGGGCCCCCTCCCCGCGGGCAGGGCCGGGCTGCAGAGCGGCACGGAGCTCTCCCGGCAGGGGACGCCTCGACCCCTCCGGCGGGGCCGGGTCGGGCGAGCCGGGGCGGTGCCGAGCCGTGCCCCGCGCCGAGCGGCCGTAATCCCATCAAAGGGCCGGACCCAGCCTCCTCCCCCGCTTCCCTCCGTCCCTCCCCGTCCCTGCCCGGCGCGTCCAGCCCCGCTGTCCGCTCCGCTCCGCTCCGCTCCCTCCGCACCCGGCTGCCGCCCGGAGGGGACGCGCGGCGGCGCCGGCGCCCCTGGCCCGCGGCCACCGGTCCCAGCTCCCCGCTCAGGCGGGGGGACTCGGCGCACATGGAGGTGCCGGGCGGCTGTCACCGCCGCTGCCTCGCCTCGGTGCTGCTCCTGGCTTCGTGCATCGGGTGTGCGGCCACGCCGCGCAGGAACATCCCCCGCCGACAAGGTAGGACGGGCGGCAGCGCCGGACGAGGGGTGCCCGTCCCGCGACAGCTTGCACCGGCGAAGTTCCGTGTCCCTTTAACGCTGGGGCTGACCCGGGTCGGGCACAGGCGGCAGCCCCCGGGTGGGCGGCGGGGGCCGAGGTCGGGCCGCCCGATCAGTGAGCTCGTCAGGGAGCTCCGGGTGCCCGGCGGGGCGTTCGCCGCTCCTCGCTCTTCCCTGCGAGCCCCTGCCGCCCTCTCTCGGGGAAGAGAGGATGCCCAGGCAATGGCAGGGACCCGTGAAGTTGCGGGGTAGGTGTATGTCCCGTTTTCTCTGACATCTTACACTCAGTGTCGGCCGGCGGGCTGGATTTACAGACCAGGACTAGCCTGCAGCTACTGCAGAAGAAATCGGCAAAAATTTTACCTGGTTTCTACTGTATCCTGTTACCTGCGGTGAGTCGTGAGCAGAGTTAGAAGCCAGGTGAACCTCTAAGCCAGTCAGAGGTGACCTGTCGGGAAGGCTGTTCCGTGACTGTGACATTTGTATGTGTTGCGGAGAATAACCTAAGGCATAGAGTAGTAAATGTGAAAGAAAAATTACTACAGAAGCAATGATTTTGTCCCAAAAATGTAGCTATCATGTACCAAGCATGATGTGGTGTGCCTCCTGGTCCTTCTCCTGGCTGAGCTCTGCCCGGGTCCTGTGGGAGGGTTCCCACGGCTGTCGGCGGGAGGTTTGCGTGGTGATCAAGGAGGTCCTGCACAGTCCTTGGAGGTTGGAAGTTAAAACCCTGAGTCTTTTAAAACCTTTTCCAGTCTGCAGCATATGAAACAGTAAGGTGAAATATAAACAATGAGATGAGACACAGTGCATGGTGAAGTTTGACATTCTGTATACTTTGCAAATTGCGGTGCTAAGAGAAGATAACTATGCCCGGGACTGTCAGACACTGGGACTATCCTGGAGTCTTTGTGACCAGCACCGACTCTTATCACTGAGATCAGTTCAATTGAAAAGACAAAAAGTTTAGTAAGTTCTGCCTCACCTCACAAAGTGCTTGTCACTTCAAATCCTTTTTGTATTTATACCATCATATTGAAAGATTTTTATTGCTGGTTTTTAGAACAACTATTGTGCCTTTTCTTGCTTATATACGAAAAAAAACAAATGCCTTGGAAACTTAATACTTAAATACAGCCTGAGCTTAAAACCCTTACTGGACAGATGGCTAATTTTACTGATCTGACCTTGTCTCTTAGGGATCTAGTCCCATGATCCTTGGTTGTCATAATAGCCACCATTAAGTACTTGAGGAAATTAGGCAGACAGTCGTTGTGAATGAGATGATTAATAACTGCATTAAAAATTTGTTTCCCCTAGTCACAGCAGAATGGCAGACCTGGAAAAAATGCATTTCTGTGCATTACATTAAAACAGTTTAAAGCTTGGAAAATAATTGTAGTGTTGTGAAGGAAATTAATTAATATGTTAGTATTGTGTTTACCTTACTTCTGTTAAGACACTTTTGATGTTAATTTTTTATAACATGCTTCAGATTCACTGACTGATTAAATCATTCCTTTCTTGCTTATTTTGCTGTATAAGAAGTAAGTAATGAGCTCTATTGGGCAAAATTTTTTCAAAATCTGTGCAAACATTTGAAAATCCGCTTGCAGCAAGATTTGAAGAGGGAAAACCTCCACACAGTTTGTGTGCAGCAGTATATATATACATATGATTTAAATCCCATCTGCATTTTGCAGGGACTGCTGGAGTTGAGGGCTCCCAAGAATCCCATGACTGTGAAATGGAATGTTGCTCTCAAAACACTCAGAACCGGTGTAGTTTCAGGTAGCTGGAACATCTCTATCTTGTTCTGCAACATATCATATGCTAGGTTGTTAAGAATGGAAAATAATTATCATTTACTCATACATCCAAATTTACACATTGAGTGAGTAAAAAGGAGATAAGATAGTAAAAGTTCTTCAGGATATTTTTTATCTTTCATTTGGCCTTTTCAATAGTGATAGAAGTGAGACTTGTACAGGAATTTTAACCGAGATGAAAGCAAGAGGTTATATCAAGAGAGAAGTCACAAAACCAGTTGATCTTCAATTACAGAAGCTGACTTGGAGGGCCTGTGGATCAAAAGAAAACAGATAGTAAAATGGATCTCCATTTTTCCCAAGTTTCACTTCAGGGCTTAGTTTACAAAGATCAATTTTGTAATCCCAAGAAAGCAGCAAAGTAAGAAATCTGTTTTCAAAGTTGAAAATATATAGTAAAATGGCCACACATGCAAAAATTAAATTAAATCTTCAGAGGAAAAGGCTGTGTACTCAAATACAAGACATTCTGATGACTGCTAAAATCATTTGAACACTTATTTGCAGTTACATAGTTACATAATACATTTTCTGGAGACAAGGCAACAGGATGACAGAATCTTTGGGAAGGGCTTAAAACAAATCCTTAGACACCGTGTGGTGAATAGTATAGCTGGGAACAGATTAGCCTGGGATTCTCTATATCTTGTACTCCCAGAAGCTGGCACTCACACTGCTGCTTTCTTTTTTTTTTTTTTTTTTGCTTTTACCTTCTGCAAATATACAGGTTTTTGTCGTCTTGGTTTTGGTTTCAGGTTTCAACTGGTTAAAGAATAGAGAGTCTCAAACTATCACCCAGTGTGTTACTCTTCTACTAATATAAAGACAGTATTTAATTTTAATGGTTGTCTGATTGTAGAGAATTTTAGGGGGAAGAGCTGGCCAGTCCTGTGGACATTCATGGCATAAAGTTGTTGTACTGTATTGCATTGATGCTCTTTAGTACCAGAGTGTAAAATTCCAATGCCCTGTAGAATAATAAAATGGGTAAGTTGGTCTGCATGGAGAATAAAAATAATCATATCTGATGCTTAGGAATGCTTTTCCTTTTATAAATATATCCTGCGTGCCAGCTAATACAAATAAAAAATTTGACTTGTATCTCTTTCCCAGATGTTCATAGCAGTAGACTTCACTGGCTTTCTGTGTAAATGCTGAAGGAATCAGACCAGTTAGAGTCTGAAGATTTTACAAGAGAGTAGCACTCAATATCGGGGCCAGAGTTTCAAAAGAGTACAGATCCTTGGTCAGCACTACAGTAAATGACTTTTTTTCCAAAGTATTTGGCACTGGCATACTTGAATTCTTTAGAAAATCTGACTATAATAAGACCTGCTACATAAGGAGCACTTTTGAAAATCTAGCCATATTTATGTATCAAAACAGGTCAAACTACCTTGAAATCAGGTCTACAGGTATGAAAAGTCCAACAGTCTTTGGGAAGGAAGGTGCTTATTTGAGTTTTAAACATTATAGTTTTTTGGAACAACAATAGGATGAATTCTTATTCACTCTCATAATAAATCCCACATGTAAAGCATGCAAGAGTAAGGGTTTTTTGCTGCTGGATGTGAAGTGTCTGAGAAAAGGAATTATTCTGAAGCTGAATTATTCCTGATGTCAGGGATGTAGAGCTGTCAGAGACAGTGCATATCTGTGAGCTGGAACTAAAAAAGAAGATGTAAATAATGTATTTAAAGGAAGATTAGTATCATCCTCTTGCAATTTCAGAAATGTCTGATGTCTTCAACACTGATAAAATCAAGCAGTAATTATATATGTATTTGTTGTTTGCCACCTTCAGATGTAGGTTGCATTGCAACATTATGCGACATTCTCACTTGATTGGATTTGCTCTTGTTCCTCTGGAGTCCATGGTCTGGTAAATTCTGAAAACTGATCAATCACATCACCACCTCATGCAGATATGAGCATTCCAATATTTTTCAGGGAAGCAATAGCAATGCAGTGAATTAGTTCACTTAATCATGTTACTTTGTATGTCACTTTTACTCATTTTGAAGTATGTTTTCTTTAGTTAGTTTCACTTGCAGCAAAATGTCTTGTGCCCTTTCCACTATGAAATTGCTATCTTCCTCTGAACAAGGGAACTTTCAGTAAATGTTATTCATTGGCACCATTTGCCAGTGCCAGTGTCTGAAATGACTATTCAGACTTCCACCAGTGTTCAGAAAGGTAAATTAGCTGAGACTTTCTATACCAGATACTGGGATTCACAGTGGTGCTTCAGAGAGGAGGGGTTGTTTTGGAGTTAGGGCACTAAAGTAATCCTTGGGAGATCTTTCTGCTTTGAGGCTGTCACAGGCTGCCTTTGATGGCTTACCAGTCCTTCACAGGCCAGATTTTAATTTTTAAAAATGAGATAAGAGAGGTTTTTATGCTTTCATCCTTTTCCAGCCATGTCACTTTAAACAGTGATAAGACTCCTATAGGGTGCTCATCATTGCTGTACTTCAATTTTAGTCAATGCTTCCAGGCTTTGACTGAGTGATAATGTGTAGGTGATTTTCATGGTGTTTTCTGGTGTGCCTTGCAGAAAAAAACCCTCTTTTTTCCTCAGTGACACTGGACTAGACAGGACACAGCACTGTGTATTGTTTGCAGCTCATTAGAAGTGAATACATCCAACTCAAACAATCATAACTCACCTTAAACTTAAAGGCAGGGATTCTGAGTGTCAGTCAACCAAAAACATCCCGAAGAACAGAATAGTACCTTGTTTTCTTAAACCAGAAAATTTCAGTGCATGAGCTCTCTTCAGTGCTCCTTAAAACTCATTGATTAGCTGAGAGTATCCTTGAAAGGTTTTAAGTCCTCAGATCATGCTTACATTTGGACTCAAATTTTACATGTTTCTATTTATGATCTTTTAATGTGTGTTTATGCTCTTTTTATGCTTTTTTAAAATTGAAAATAGAAGTAATTTTAAAAAGGTGGCTATCATTTCTTCATGTCCTCAAAACAGGACTGAGAGGACCTTTTCACAACCTTTACATCACAAGGAAATGAAACTCTAAAATGTTTATAGAAATCATTTCATATTAAAGAGTCATTAAAGGATATTAAAGGTACCTGTAATCTAACCAAACAGCATGAATATGTCTTTGCAGGGTACATTATTTCATTATTGAGTGTACAATTGGGTGCCATATTTATCCGTGAATGTGTGATGGTGGTCTGATCACATAACAAAAGACTTCCTAAATCACAGGGACATAAAATTTCTAAATTGTTTAAATTTCTAAACTGTTTTCTGTGCAACAAATGATCTATCTTAAAAAAAAAATCCCACAAACCAAACAAATCCCCAAACCTGTTCTTCATTACTAATTCCAACTGAAAGGAAATACTTTTGAGTAAGGCAAGGCAAGATTTGATTTCCTTTTATTCTTTACTTTTAGTGAAGATGCTTACGCATGACAACCAAATTAATTATTTGATATAATGTGACCATCCAAACCACAACAAAAGATCAAATTACTTTTTCAGACTTTTCAAAGCCACTGAGCTGAGAACAGGCACACCAGAATTCATCTTTGAAAGTAACTGCTTCAGGAGGGCATAAGCCACTGAAAATTGAAGGCTTAGGGACCTTCAGCACAACCAGGTACCCAACTCAAACCTGGATAATAATATGCTGTGTGGTGATCCATAAAACTCTGCAGGTGAGAGGTGTATAATGTCAAATACACCAGGTATTATCATACCAGTTCTTCTGTTGAACATAGGGTAGCTACACCCAGGAGTAAAGACTACTGTTGAGAAAAGTCCCTCAGGATATTGGCCTCTAATGAAAAAGGAATCCACACAATATTGAGAAAGGGAGCCATTTGTTCAAAAGGGAGGAGACAGCTATGTGGTCATAGTAGAAACCCTTCCTTCTCTTGGGTTGGATCCCTGTAGGTGGACAGCCAAAAATGCATTGGCTTTCTTTTCTTAAAAAGATGTCTCACTCAAGCATTGCCAAAGTTATCCTGGGTAATTTTTTAGAGCTAGGAAATATAAACCATACACAGGTGTTAACATCCGAGGGTGGTTTTCTGAGTGTATCCCCAAGTAGTGATAGGGTGTCTTTCCCCTTATATATGTAGACCTTATAGCTAATAAACTTTTTATATAACAGTGAAGGTAGCATTTGTGTCAAGAAAGTTCCAAGAAGTGGACAGAGTGATTCTGAGTTTCCCCACATCCTCAGAGGACAGTCAGTCCAGTGTTATTTGCACAGAAAAATCTCCGAAGATGGAAGAATCATAAGAGAGATCATTCTTCACATCTCTCTCAATTTTAGAAGTACTTTAAAATTGCTGGCATCTTTGAAAATGATGGCATATATCAATACCTATGTGCATTTGGACCTTGCAAAATTGTCTTTCTAAAATGATGGGAAATGAACATCCTGTGAATGTTCTTTCAAATTTCTGTATTTTTTCAAATACAGAAATAATTCTGATCTTTCTGCTGTGCCAGAGGTATTGTTGCACATACAAAATTTTGAGTCAAGACTGGCTTTGTGTTGCTGGGCTCAAAAATCATCTGATAAAAAATCCTAAGGGTAAAAAATATACAGTATTTTCCTCAAGTTTAATTGCTTTATGCATGAAAAATTTAAACTAGAATACCATTTTAGGAAAAAAAGAACCCAAACTATGAACAAAACCTATCAAACTGTAGATGATGGAAGGTACCTGTCTAGGACCAAAATTTTTGTGCTTTAATTAGAGATTGCAGAAGCCAGAATCTGTTCCTTGGAACTGAAATGTGAGGTCTCTTTCATATTCTGCTTTTGAAACAATTACAGGAGAAGGTAACATGTTTCCAAAAATAATCAGGCATTTTTTGAAGATGACTATTTACAGAGGTGTTGGCATTGCACCTAATACTCCAGCCATGCATGGAGATTGCTGTCCTGCTGGCATCTTTAGTTCCTGCTCCCATTTCAGGATGTTCTTGTTCCCATGTGAACCTGTGGTGGGCAGGTTGTTAATGTTCCCATCTTACTTGATCAGCTACAATGGCAGAATTGAACTTCGCAGCCAAGAGCTGTTTCTCTGTCCATGTCTGTGACAAAGGACTCACTCAGTAGGGTGAGATGCAGAGCCATAGGGTCACAGGACGGAAGAAGAAGCCTGCAGAATATAAGCAATTCTTTCAGGGACTTCTGGACAAAGAACAAGATAGCACCTAAAATAGGTTTAAAGGGGGAGAAAAAGTGTGCTGTTTGGACCAGCTGATGCCAAGTAAAGAGCATGGTTTGCGTGAGGTAGCCCTGGAAGAGGTTTGGGACAAAAGACTGGACTCTACAAGCTGCAGGAGACAGTGTGCCAGTGGAGCAGGGAATGCTTTGAGAGGATTAGGGAGCATTAGATACTAGCTGCGTGGACATCATAGCTATGCCTGGGTCATGTGCTATTTTCTCCCCTATTTATTTGTTCTTTATGCTGTGATATATTTCCATGTCTCATTGTCCCTTGCACCAAGAGGGTTTTGTCCTTCCCTGTTGGTCTCTTAGCTGTCACATCCTGCTGCTTGTGACTGGTTCTTTGAATGCACAGGCCATGTCCCACACTAAATCAGTTTAGGGATTCAGGTTTAAAAACCACAGTTATTTCAGTCACTTAGCAGAGACAAAGAATTTCCTCTCATTTTACTGATAGTGGGAGTGAATGGAGAGACTTGCTGACTGCAGAAGGTAATGAAATTATTCCATTTCTTATGGAGGAGCTGAATTGGGGAAGAATTTCCTGCTTCTTGAGAAATGTCAGATTTTCTTTGGAAGTAAAATACTTAAGGGAATCATACAAATGTATATTAATGATGGGGGAGTAATGAAGATGGAGTAAGGCTTTTCTCAGTGGTGCTCTGTGACATGGCTAGAGGCAATGGACACAAAGGGAAAGCAGGAAATTCCCTTTAACATGAGCAAAGTCTTTTTTACTGTGAGGGTTACTGGGTATTTATGGTGAGAGGTTGTGGACTGTCTGTCCTTGGAGATATTCAAACTTCTTTATGCAAAGTCTTGGGCAACCTGATGCAGCTGAGTCTGCTCTGAGCAGAAGTTTGGACTCTCCAGATGTGCCTTCCAGCCTCACTCCCTCTGTGATTTTGCAGAATGTCACAAGGAAAACCTGTCTCCTGAAAACTTCTTCTGTTTCAGCTCTCAGGTTTAGTTTCCTTTGAGCTCTCCTCCACCCTTTCATGGTGAAAACACCAACTGGACCAACTACTCTGCTTTCTACAGAGAAATGAATGTTTTCTGGCATTGTGATCAGTAGAAAATGTTGGGTGGGAGGTTTTTACAGTTTGTGTTGCGTAGCTCTATAAGGCCTGTGCCAGAACCTCAGGGATAACCAACCCGCACACTTATTTTTGTGATACTTTCTCGAATGGGACAAGATCGTTTGTGTCCATGAATTATGAGCTTCAACATAATCACTCAGGGCTTGGAAGGATTGTGGGAATCCCAATGCTGCACATTGTGTCCTCCCCCTGCACATTTATTGCCCATCACATGGTCAGCTTTGTCGTTTTTACACTTTAATCTTTTTGTATGTGTGTACATAATGCATGTGTGATTGTCAGATTGTAATTTTTTTCTATCTGACCACTTCTCAGGAAGCTCCCCTTTAACTATTTTCTTGTACCAAGTAAGGTGTTTCTTCAAGAGCTGTTTTGCTCTGGGTTTAATCAAGAAAGAAATGTGTAGTAGATGAAGTGAACTGTTTAAGGTACATCAACGAGAACATTTTCAAGTATTGTGAACAGTTTTGCCATGTGTTCCTTCAAGATAATAAGATTTGGATAGCAAATGCCTGAAAAATCAGTGATATTAATTGATGGGAAAATAAATTTTCAAGTTACTTATCTGGCATTTTTACAATTTCACTGGCCTTTTTACTTTTTGCAGTGCTGTGGTTTGTGAAACTGCTCCAGTATTTGTGCTTCCTAACACCTCAGACACATAACCCATGAGAAAAAAGAGGTTGGAGGAGATGCCAGGATAAGCATATCTGGCATGCTAGTTCCTAAGCAGCCTGTCCCACTGATCACTAAAGTCTGTTACGCAGACAGGGTGACATACTGTTGCTTGATTTCAGCTACCTTCTGGCACTTAAGTTAAATCCCTGAGACTCATTTTTTCGAAGTTACTTGAAAACTGCTGCTGAAGCAGCTGATGAGAAGGTAGGTTGTGACAGGGCAGGCATTGTGCTGGCAGCAGGCAGGGCTAGCTGCAGCCTGCCAGTCACTGGGCACATCCACAGGGACAAGGCAGGCTGGACCACAGACAGGAAATCACAAGCCAGGAAAAATGTTGAGTTTTGCATTCAAGCAGCTTGTAGGCTGGAGAAGGGAGAAGTGACCCTCAGTGCCATCCCCTCCCTTCTCCAAGATCAGGAACCTGGTTGCTAATTTCCTTTGCCAGGCCAAGGTGCTGCAGAGGTATCAGGAACTAGGACAGCCATGCCCTGCACTGGGGCTGCAATGGGCAAAGCACAAGCCTGGTTTTGGAGGAGTGAGCATCAGATTTTGACTCACACTTCCAGAAATGCACTGGAAGTTATGTAAGTGGAGTGTTTGGTGGGGGTTTTTACAGGCACCTATACTCCGTTTTCTCTGGAAGTGGAATGTTATTCCATTAGGTGAAATATTTCACCAAGTTATCCAGGTACAAGGATCAAGGTATGCACATATGCACCTGAGTGATTCAAACTGGCTTCTCAGCAGTAATTATTAAAAACGTAAACCTGTAAAAGTTGCCTAGAGATTGCCTGATGTGCTCATTTTGACCAGGGCAAGATAGATACAAACTAGACCTTTGGTCAGAGATATGTGGTTCCCTGCTTTTTATAACCTGCAGAACCAGAAATTTTACATAAGTGAGTCCAGGGCATAGCCATCCATAGCTAGAAGTTTTTATATATGGCTATCAAAAAAAGGTATTTATTTTTTTCTTTTATTTTTTTTAAAGTAGTTACTGTTCTTCCTTTTCAGTCCTGAAGTCACTGTTACACTCTGCGGAGGTCCCCTCCTCACTCCTTCCCTTTGCCGCAGTTGGAGCCTTCCTGGGAGCAGAGCCTTGCTCCAGAAAGGACTGTAAGGAGCCCCTGGCTGCCTTTATGTTCAGTGGTCTGCAGGGCCAAGGCACAGCAGGAAAAGCCATGACAAAGTCTCCAGTGACATTGTGCCTGTTCATTCTTAATGGGATTCGTGGTGTTGCACTGTAGCTTAAGTTCTGAGCTTTGTCTCCTTCATTCCCCTTTTCTGGGCTATAAAAATCCCAGTGACTGTCACCTTAGATGTCCCTGGGGCAGATAACAGATGCTATATACGCATCAGCAAAATATCACAAGTCCAAGCCTGTTATTTATTAGAATGTTGAGAGATTTTTTCATTGTGGTTTCTTTTGCAGTTTTTTTGAAGGACTAATGAAGGCCAGGTTAGTCTTCTCTGGAGATTGGTGCACTGTGGTTTGAATCAAAAACCGTGGTGCCTCTTTAGGGCCGTGTTACCTGCTATCTCTACTGGAGGATCTGATGCAGTGGTAGGTGATACATTCAGAGAAAAAACTATCAAGGCTTTTGGTGTATGGATGTTGCTGCTCTGGGTGCAGAACCAGGACAGGCTGGCTGAGATTTTCCAGTTTCAAGTCCTTGTCCTTTGTAGTTGTTGTGGCTGTGAAATTCTTGTTCTCTTACGTACTTCTGCTGGGCAGTGGGAGCTGGAAGAGGCTGCAAAGAAATTTAAAGATGGCATATTTTTTTCATTTAGAATTTCCTGACCCTTTCAGTTTGTCATGTTGTCTTCCTTCCACTGTAGTATTTGCATAACTTTTGGTCTGTAAAAAAAGGGTCTGTTAAAAAAAAAAAAAAGACTTTATCACTGTTTATTGTTTAATGAACAAGAATTTCACCAATGTTTTAGTGAGAGAGTGAATGGACTGTTCTACACTTCATTTCACATCTTGGAGTAGACAAACATTTTTCCCTCAAAAACAGCTATTACAATGATAAAATGCTATTTTAATAGAATTCATGGTGAGGTTTGTGGTTTTTTTGTGAATTGGCGAACACAGATAACGTTTTAAACAGAAGAAATTTAGAGGTATTTCTGTAAAGCATTTTTTTCTGAAACATAAGTTTAGAATTAGTTTGAATAGCATTTCTTGAGCTTTTTTATTCCTGTTTTCTTACATTGTGACATGTTAGTAGTGACAACCAGCATTTCATTAACAAGTTTCAAAAGTTTCATGGGACACAAATGTGAGACACATTGACCTGGAAAATAAGGAGCCCTTCAGTCAGTACCTCTTAGCTTTTACCCACAGAGATTTAGAAGTAAAATAGTGAAATGCTTATCTCCTTTCATGGGCTTACGCTCTATTGTTAAGAGAAGTACAGAAAATGCAGTATAAATATTTTGATTTTACAAACTACAAATTCATAAAGATGAAATTAACCGTCTGTTTTCCCTTAAATGTGTTATTGTATTACTGCATGTGGATTGTATCAGTGAATTATTTGCATATTGTTTCAGGATCTCGAAGTACTTTTGACTACCTGCATGCCTTGATACAGCAACAACATCTAAAAAAAATTAGATTTGAAATATAATTAAAATTCTGAAAGAAAAAAATTCTAACTCAAGTCCTTTCAGATATTCCATTCATCAGTATTTATGATTAAAACTGTTTTCAATCACTATTATTTTAATCTCATTCAAAATTTTAATCAGTTTTGAAATTTGTTCTAAAATAGTAGTACTAGTAGTATATACTAGTAGGGATGAGCTTTATCCAATTCATCCAAAGTGATGAATGTGAAGCTTCAAATGTAAAGCTTATGAACATTAGAAATGCATTTGGTTTGAAGTTGAGGTTTTTTCTCATAACTGTTCATCACTGTAGTAAGGTTTTGGTGTCAGTCCATGACCAGAAGGAAGGAGGGAAGAGCTGTGCCTGCATAAGCAGTTTTTTGGCAGTAGCTGAGGGAAAGGATCCGGCTGGAGTGGCTTCTCCTGAGCCCTGCATAAGGCCAGCATGGTTAGCCTGGGAGCAGAAGGTGGATTCATTGGAAGTGTTTCTACTTTGCACTCAAGGTAACTGCACAAAACCACAAGGACAGATGTGGAAGTGACATTTCTGCTGGTGGATTCAGTGATGACAAGGAGCATCCAGAGGCACTGTTACATAGAATCATAGAGTGGTAGAGAATGTCAAGGGGTTGAAGGGATCTTAAAGACCATCTAATCCCAATCTCCTTGCCATAGGGATGCCTCCCACTAGACTGAGTCGCTCAAGGCCTTACTGACCTGGCCACGAGCATTGCCAAGGTTGGGGTGTCCACAACCTCTCTGGGTAACCTGTGATAGTGCCCCACCACCCTCACAGCAAAGAATTTAATCTCCTCATTGCAGTAAAGGATAACACCACTGGTTGGCCCAGGCTGGAGACCATTCCCAGGAGACACACATTAGAGCTGTGGCCACCCTGATGGTGTTTAATATATGGGAAGAGGCTACTGTATATAGCAGCAAGGGCCACAATGGAAGTGACACTTGTACTGACAGCATAAGCATTTTCACCGTTTTTAATCTGAGTTGTGTTTGTGAAGCAAAAATTGAAGTAATGGTCATTATTTTGAAATGGCAAAATTTACTCCATCTCAGGGAGAGTGCTTATGTATTCTTCAGCTTACTTGGAGAGCTTCTTTGGTGACTTCTTTACTGGATTGGTGGTTTTTGCATATTTTAGAAGTAGAGAGACAAGGACATGTATAAACGGGAAGGAAAGTAGCTGTAAGCAGAAAAGTAAACACAATATTGTTGGCTCAACATTGTTTATCTATGGCTAAATCCTCATTAAGTTCTTGTGTTTGATATACTTTCACAATGTATAGTTATAACGTGTGAGAGTGCTCCCCTTTGATTAATGGCTTCTTTGCATGGCACTGGAGTCATTGCTTCCATTACCATAAAAGCATTTTGGACAATATCAAATTTTCTGTGCCTGATGGACAGGAAGTACCAATGTGTTTGTACAAAACGTTTTTAATTTTATTGTTTATATAAATTGTCTCCTTGTTCTTTATGATCAGAGCAAATCTCCATGCCTTCTTAGGTACTCTCTGGACCTGACTGCAGAGGGCACTGGCAGGGGAATCATCACTCAGGCAGGTCTTCAGAGCACGTACAGGCAGTGGATATGTCTCACCCCCCTTTTCTGCAGATTCCCAGTTCCCAAGAATGCAGAGGGGAAGAGGCTCTATTGTGATTTTGTACTGTGTGTGGTGCTACCAGATTAACAGAGGTTTCACACTGAGTTTTGAGAGGAGGTATTTCTGACCCAAATTTGTAGGAGAAATTACAAATACCCTAAGAGTTTTACCCTTGAAAACTCTTCATTATTTTTAATAGTCTAAACATGACATCTGACATAAAGACATAAATGTTTAGACCAGCTTCAGTATCTGTTTTTAGTGTGCCTAATACATGATGCTCTGTAAAATCATACAAAATACATTAAGTTCGCATTTATCTCAAAATTGCTTGTCAGTAGAGCAGTGATGTATGCTGCAGAAGTTGTGATCAGCTGACAAACTGCTTTGATGTGGTTGTTCAAAAGCCATGACACCTCCTGCAGCTCAGTGCCATAAACAATGCTTGTGTCAGATCCTGCCGTCACTTTGCCATGGCTGCAAAGGAAAAGTTCAGTCCAGAAATGGATATTTTTTACTTTCTGCCAGGTTGTGTGAAATTCTGACAACCAGAAGTGACTCTAAATCCCCAGATGCACATCACTGAGCTGTAAGGCCAGGACTGGTGACAGCAGAGGACTGTGGAGCTGCCACACTGCATGAGATGCTCCCCTCTGCCTTGCCCTCTAGCCTCTCTAGGAAATTACACTGTGCATGGGTCACATCTGCCACTGCCTTTCTTTTCCCACTTGGCTCCTGGTCTGGGCATGAGGCAGCAGGTCCCCAGCCGTGTGAGTGCCATGTCCCTCCCTGTTGCATGGTTTTGTCACAGAGAGGGCAGAATGCAGTGGTCTGCTAAGTGCTGGCCATCACCTGAGGCTGCTTGCAGAGGCAGTGCCAGGGCTGGTGGTGCTTATGCCCAGTTCCCAAGTGTGTATCCAGCCATATCCCTGTTGTGTGTTAGGGGGAATTCCCTAACTTCTAGGGAGAACTAAACAGGGAGGATAAAAATATAGGTCTCTCTGGATCCTTGCTCTTGTTTTCTCTGGCATAATCCAGGGCTCTGTATTTACTCCATAGTGACAATTTATAGGCCAGTGTAACTGGGGCCACTGTTTGACTTTCTCTCTCTCTTTCATCATCTGCAACCTGGAGATAGTAGTGTTTTCTAGGGCTGAGTGAATAATTCATTATGTGGCTCCTTATTAAGCAGATGTTGTCTCTCTGTTTGTGGATAGTCTGCAAATGGATTGCATTTAGTTCAAATTTATTTGTTGTTCCAATTTATTCACCAAATACTTTAAGTAAATAAAGTTATTGGCCTATAGTGCTTTCAGAATACGAATTTGAAGCCTGCCTTACATGACTATTTGTCATTGCTGGTTAAAATTTCTTATTTCAGCAACTATGCCTTCCAGTAAACTTGTCTCATAGAACTTCCCCAGAAAGAAACACAAGGATGCTATGAATATGTTAAGAGTGAATGTTTAGGGGTATTCTCTCTTCCTTATTACTAATGCAGCTGAAATGCTTATCTGCCTCGTTGGGTGTTGTGAAAATTGGAAAGCTGTTTTCTGAATGTGAAATGCTTCTTAAGTGGACACAGATACCCCAGCCCTGGCCGTTTGTCCATGCCTCTCCTTTAGGTAGCAGGTGGTGCATCGTTCCAGCTACTACTTCCACTACTCCTGAGTGCAGGGCAGAAGGTGAGCACAGGAGGTGGCACATGCTATGGTCAGAACCCCTGGACCAAGCAGGAATCCATGCGACTAAGTCCATGCTAATGAAGAAAATAGGTGAGGGCCCAGGGAAGATGGCGTGGATTGGCTCTCTTCCACACAGTTGGACTTTTCTTCCCCAAAGATTTCCCTACTGACTTACAGATGTGGTGTGTGAGCTGTGCTGTCTTCCAGACCATTCCTGGGAGATCTTCCCAGTCTTCTGAATCTGTGTCACAGACTATACAAGCAGTATGAATGCATGAACGTCCCTGTCCTTAGGTCCTGGGTAGTATCCAGCATTTCAGGAACATATTTAAAAGCCTACAAGTTGCTCAATGCAGTTGCTTGAAGCCCTAGGTGCTCCTAAGCTAAGTAACAGCTTGCCCACTGAGAAGAGGAGATGTCCCCCTTTGCTCCCCCTCTCCTGATGTACCACTGCTACCTTGGAAGTCATAAGTGGAGAGGGAAAAGGGGCACCCAAGTCAAATCTGTGTAGTGGTCTGTGATAGGAATGAGGGCGGCACAGGCCTGTTCTTCAAAGACATACCTGCCAGGCAGCTAAAGGAGAGGAGTTTTGGCCTATGGCTCCTTATACAATGCCATTTTGTTTTCAGCAGAGAGGCTGGGGCCTCCTCTGGATATTCTGCTGGATTCACTGAACTGCACAGCATTCAGCGTGCAATGGAAGATGCCGAAGCAGCACACGAGCACCATCACAGGGTACACGGTAAGTGATGTCTGGGCTGCTGCCTGGCCTCAGGCTTCACACACTGAAACCAGTGGGACAGCCCCTTCTCCTTACAAACAGTGCCACTGCCCAGAAAGCAGCCAGGGGACAGTGGGCTTGAGTGGATTGATCTGGACTGAGTGATTGAGACCTTAAAAAACGGGCAGTTCATGTTTTAGAAACAAGCTATGATGGGAATTTGGGTTGGGTGCCTAAGGCCTGCAGTGGATATAGATTGTTGTGGTTTTCCTGCAAGGCTCTCAGTGCTCTCTGCAGCTGATAAAACAGTAAAGTAGAACAGAGAAGGACGATATTACACTGTGCAAGTGAGGGCCATGCAGATCCTTTGACCTGTACTTCCAGCCTGAGGATTATGTTAGCAGGAATATGCTTTCAAACTAAGCCTCTAAAACTTCCTAGACTGGCAGTAGGTGCACGGGAAGGAGTGTTTAATGGAATCTCTTCCTGGATAGGTACTGCACAGAATCCCTGGGAACCCACCTACAGCCATAAAAAAACAAAAGGAGGTTTTGTTTTATTCCCCCCACCTCAGAAGTCAGCTTCTCTTAAAGTAGCTGAGTGATTTTCCTGTTGTGCTCAGCAGTTGTATAGGCAAGTCTCCCCATCAAGCCTCTGCCATGTTACCTTCTGCCTATAGGGCAAAACAGAAGGGCTAAGCTAAACTGGCTAGTGTATTTTAGTGTGCAAGAAGAAAAACGATGAGCACTAACATGCCACTCATTCATTTTTGTTAGGTATTGTTTTAACAGGTATTCCATGGCAATGAAACAGTGCCAAAATGGAAGTTAGTCAGTGGGAAATTAGCACCAAAGATGTGAGATGTTGACTAGAATGTGTTGCTTTCCCCTTCATCAACAACAAAAAGCCCCAAATAGCAGCTTTTCTTATCAGCATTTTCTATGGATGGATTTGAAATTTTCAGGAATAAAATAGCCAAAATTCAGTTTTATGTTAAAAGGTGGGAAGCAGAGTACTACTGAGTACCTTATTAATAATGTACACTGAAAGAATGAGAAAAATCCCTGCAATAGGTATTTCTGGTACACATGTTCCTTTATCCCACAGTCTTATAAATCACATCAGTGCAGCCCAACTACTGTGTTAATTTTTATTCATTATGGACTAGAATATAGTAGTCTAAAACTCCAAAAGCACTTGCTGTGGCCAGGACCTGACTCAGGTGGGCTCTGAGTGTGGCTGAGTCCACCCTTCTCTGCAAAAACAGAGGTGCAGGAAGTAAGCGGCTTAAGTTGTAAACAGTTTCCACTCTTCATGCATGTAGATCAAGCATCTGAGCTCCACTTCTTTTTTTTTTTCTTTAAGCTCTGAGCTGGTGTGTGGCATGATAATAAAACCAAGGACAAGCAGCATCAGTAGTGCTGTACCCAAAATGTCCTCACTGTAGGATCCTGACCCTCTGGCATCTCTGGGTCCCTGTGTACAGGAAAGCAGATTGTCTGTCTCTTTAGTCTCCAGAACATGGCAACAGACATGGAGAGACATTTTATAATAGAGCCGTTTTGATAATGTCATAATCATGTTATGTCAACATCTTCCTTATGTGAAGTGTCTGTGTTGTGCAGACTAGTTCCACAGCTCTTCAGCTGTCCATATTAACCACATAAAAATGATGCACAATTGAAATTGTCAGCTCAGGCCTGTGCTACAAACATTACAACTGTGTTTCACATTGGGCAAGTGTATACACTATGTGATGGTGTCCTTTGGTCACTCTGACAACTTCTAGCAAAAATGTAAGGAATATTAAAAGACTTTGGCATTTCCTGCATTTGAAAAGGTAGGGTATCATGGGCTCAAATTCTGTCCTCAGTGTGAGAATGATGCATTCATTCTTAAATTATTCTGAAACAATGAATTATTGCTTTAGCTGATTTGACTATATCTTCTTCCCAAGGTCTTTTACTCAGAAGTTGAAGGTGACAAAGCAGTTAAACAGCTCTCACATGATGTTCCCCTGAGTTTGGATATGATCAGCATGGTGAGTATTTTTTCATCAACAATCAGAGCACTGGAGCAGAACATGCAAGTAGAAACTTGCAGCTGTCTCCTTGTTGTAGTTTTGTGAAATATGGTGAGGATCCAAGCCCTGGATCTGCTCTGGGTATTAAGCAAAAGGAAATCACAATGTTTTGCATTTTTTCTCCTTCTGTCTGACCATCTTATAATGTAAAACTACTGAGACTTGCTCTCCGTTTCCTAGTACTGACCTTTGACATCTACTAAAATAGAACTTTTAATCTTAAATGCATTTTCACACATGTAAAGGGTGGAATTGCACAAGTCCACATTGCACAGTTAGAGAGAGCTGCACTATCACAGTATGTGTACTGCAGTGTCTGATGCAGCTGAGTTTACACACAGAGAATTTTTGCTTCTGTATGAGGCTGTGGCCTCCTGAAACATGGCTCTTTAGTTGCAGTTCTGCAAGTTCATATTCTAGAAGATTTCCCCCAGCTGCTGGTTTATTTTTTTCTTGAAAGGACTACTTTTTCTCATTGCTCTCCATTTTCTTTATGTTTTTTTTCTTTTGTATCTCCTTTGCATTCTTGCTTCAGTTTTTTTTAGTTTGTCCTTTCTCTTTCCTTATTCTCTTTTTCTACCCTAATTCCTCACTAGAAGTGTGAGTGAGGAGGATGCTCAGATTTCCTGTGGGTTTCCATCACTCTGGTTGTCAGTTCTGACTTCTGCAGGATTCTGAGATCACAGTGAATAAAACAATATTGCTGTCATGATATATAATTTCTTTATTCATGCTTTATTTTCTCCCTTCTTATCTTTATCTCTGTATTCCTCTCTTCCCTTTTTTTTGTTTCTTAAAACTATTCTTGCTAGGAGTGCCAAGAAAGATCAAACAGCACTGTTTTGTTTTGTTTTGTTTTTTATCTTAGTCCTAACAGCAGTGCTTCATAATCACTGGGAGAGTCTGTATCCCAATACCCATGCAAATGATTAACAGCTACACAGACTGCTGTATGCTGCAGCACTAGTCTTGTTTAATTCCCTGACCCATTATTGATGTGTTTTTGCCATCACTTTTTATTATGTTAGTTCTTAACAAGTCCTATTTGCTCTTTCCCAGGGTCAACCTGAAGGACAAGCAATTTTTGTAAGTATTGCTTCACATGAAACTTGGTCACAGATGTGATTTTAAAAAAAAAAAAGAAATGTTTCTGACTTGGTCTCTCCACAGACTCACACAAAAAATTGATCTCAAATGTTGTTTCTATGTAGCACTTAATACATGATCTTTTGTGGTCAAAATCTAGCAGACAGTAGCCTCAAATGCCCAAAATCCACAGGTGGACAAGGTGGACACCTGTAGGCAAAGTAGCTCCCTTTTTAGCAAGGCATAAACCCTTTTCTCAGTCATTGGAGCTATTTATGGATGTCTTGTTTTGATGGAGTAAATTTGTGTAAGAAATGAGATATATCCAGGCAGTGAGGATTTAGAGATTATGGGGGCAGTCAAGTTGTCAGACAGTAAAAGGGAAGAACAAAGTCAGGCAGCTGGAGAGGACACAAAGAGGGAAAAGCCTGAGCCAGTCCAGAGAGAGCCAAGAAGGAGGAGGAGCATAGGAAGAGGCCAGCCTTGCAATGCCCAGGAGGAAGGAGTGGGAGACTAGCTACTAGTGTAAAATAAGTTTGAAAGAAATACCAACTATCTTAATGGCTTTGCAGCTGGTGAATTAATCAGATTGATTATTTCCAGTCCTGCACTCAGTCCAGTCTGCTTCGTGTAAGCAGGAAACAGGTTGGGTTTATTGTGAGCAGGAAGCAAGCAAGAGGTGCTTGGGTTTGGATAGAAGAGCAATGTCAGTGTTTACCTGAAATCCCTAGCATCAACATCCTCTTGCAAACTTGTTTTCTGAGATCTATTTTAGGATTAGAGAAATCTCACACAGTTGGTGGAACTCACAGAGCTGTTGTGGTCTGACAAAAGGGAGGTTTGGTTGGACTACAGGAGGCTGAGTCCTCAGGATGCACTTGAACTGGGACTATCTGGTTCAATCCTAGCTGAGCTGAGTCTGGATTATGACATTTCAGAGTTGAGCACTTCCACACTGGGCACATTTTCTTCTGCTTGATAAAAATAACACTTCTGAGGGGTACTTGTGTAGAAGTATGAATGGCTGGGATTAATCAGCTCCCAGCTGTCATTAATCCTCCAGGAAGTGGTGTTCTTGATGAAATGCTTTCAGTTGTATTCATACAGAAATATTCTCAACAGAAATCTGCAATAGTTTTGTGGTTAAGTCTGTTAATGTTTCCATCACTAAACCTCCTCTCCTGGTGCTGGGTATGACCCTGCTGCTTTCTTGGAGGCTTCTCTGGGCCAAGTGGGACTGCTGTAGCAAGAGCTGATTTGTACTGCCTGTTTCTGTGCATGTGTATGTTCCCATGTCTGTGTGTCAGCAAAGTGAATAATGTATTATTGTGTATTATATCATCGTAAAGGAGAGAATACATAAGTGACAGCAGCCAGGAGAAGTGCAGATGCAGTACCATTTAGTGTAGATGGTTGCTCTAACTGGGCATAATATTCAGGAACTCCAGCACACATAGTTAAAAAAAACAAGAAAAAAATCAATAAAAATTAGTAGGCTTTAAAGGTGGGAAGTCTTATGTTGGGCACAGAGCTCTGGAGAGCCACACTGCTCCCTGTCAAATCACTGAACAAACCAGTAAAAAATGGGGAGTGACCAGCTGAGACCAGTAGTTCAGGGAAGGAATTGTCATCAAGGGAGAGAGTGTCATTAAAACCAGCTCAGTTCCTGCAGCTGTGCTGTAATCCAGGGTCTGATGGTTTTTTGGATTAAAACAAAACAGAAAACAGACATTCTTCTGGAAAACAATTTGTAATCCTGGTTTCTGTGAAGCATCTTACTGAGCCTCACAGTTTCAACACACTTGTAGGGAAAAGCAAGTTGTGTGGCAGGGCAGGGGATATGGGATAATCTAAGTGAAATTGGCTCCCCTACCACAGAAAAAAGGCATCCCATTGCCTCGCCCTACTCAACAGTGTGAGATTGTAATGAGAATACCAAATGTCATTTTTCAGGATTTTAGCAACGGAGTTGTGAAACATATCAAAGTGAAGTTGGTGACTGTTGAAGCATTATCAGCAATTGAGTGTTGAGTTTGGGGCATCAGACTTCAAAATACAGAGCTAATCTGAGTGGAGGGGGGACTACAAAAATGATGGGAATAACTCTTCCACATACTACCCAAATTTGTTATCTGTGAGGCCACTCTGTCTCTTCTGAGAGAGATAGAACTTGGGTTTAAGACATGTCTTCTAAATACAAGCAAAAAAGGAAATTAAATATGTATTCCCAGGCTGCTGGACAGTGGGGCACAAGGAAATGTGTTTCTATTCCAGGATCTGATCTGAAAGTGTACCTAGTGTGAGGTGGGTATTCCCCGACATTGACACAGATCAGGGTAGTGTGATGGTGTCCTTGAATTTGTGCTATTCACTGATGTTCTAATCCTTGAAGATTATGTTTGGTTTTGGAGATACCCACTGTGTTCCAGTCCTGTGTTCATGAAGAAGGCACTGCCAGAAGGAGGCAGGTAGCCATGTGTGTAAGGCATGAGTGAGTGCACCTTGCCAAGGTGTTGAGGGCACACACATTGAACTTGTTGAATACTTCAGTAGATATTAGGGCTTTGATCTTGATTGGCCAGGTGCTCAATGCGATTCCCTCTCTTTAGTTTATTGTAGACTTGAGTCTGGAGGTGATAATATGAGGCACATACATGAATATCCAACTCTCTCCAAGGGCCAAGTTCCTGAATAGTGTGAAAGCAGTAAGGCAAGTAATGAAAGATTTTCCCTCATGAGTGTAATAAAGAGAAATACCGGCAGGAAAAAATGCACATAGTTGAAGGGGAGGCAGACAGTATGTATGGCATAGAGGATAGAAAGGCAGGAGCAGGGGCATCAGTTCTGTCACCAGGAGGAGGTAAAGGGTTTTCAGCAACTGGTTTCTCAGACCACATTGTAAAGGACCTCAGTCCCTTCAACTATGAGACTGAAAGACCGAGATTAATCTTTCAGAGTGAGTGTTCTTGCTGCCTTTCTCTGGACAGTCACTATTCCAGCATTGTTATAATCTCAGATTCATCTCAGACTTGTCCAGATCATTTGAGCAGATCAAGGGTCAATGATGGAAAAATGAGTGATCAGGTGATCCATGTTAATAGGAAATCAGTGTTGGAGCTCCAAAACACGTCCTGAGAAAAGACAGATGATAATGTGTTGCTGAACAATGCTGTATAAAAAATGTAAGTTCCCCAAAGCATATAGAGGAAGTGTTTTTTTCCAAAAGACCGTCGAAAGGAAGTTTAGCAGTTAATAAAACTTTGGGATTGTTTACTATTTTAATGCAACTGGAAGTGCAGATTTGAAATCTGTTCCAACATGAAGAAAAAGGAGGACTATGCATTTTCAAATGCTCTGTGACTAATGTGTTTAATATCAGAGAATGAAAACCAGAAGAATAATAGCTCTAAAACAGGTGTTTTCTGGAAGATTTGAACTGGCTTCTCTGAAGGGCATTCATCAGCCCAAGCTCTTCACATGGAGCTGAGCATTGCCTCCTTTACAGTAGTTGTCTGTGGGTTAATCTCTCTGTGTTTGTGGCAGAAGGACAAATAAGGGAAATGCTCGCTTCAGGTCAAGGCTGTTAGCTGAGCTCATAAAATTGTGAGAGATGATGGGACAGGGCTCTGCTCTGTGAGAAATTAAAGATCATCAGTTCACACTGCATCAAATTGCTTCACTCCCAGGAGGTTTAATGGCCTCTGAATTTAAAAGAGAAATAAAAACAAACAAGAAAGAAAAGGGGAAAACACACCAGACTGATACCAAATCCTAACGGTTGGCTCAAAAGAGGGAATAGTATGTGACTTTGACTTCACCAGTGAAAAAAGCTAGACATCAAATGCAAACGATCTGCAACCTTAGGAGTTACGCTGAGAAATGGGTCCGGGTCAACCTTGTGGAACCCCCTGGGACAAAGCTGCAGCTTGAGAGGAAACATGATTCTATTTGTGTTTGTTGTTTCTGAGCTGTACTGGGCTGGGGATAATCTTCCTAGGAGAATACAGGGAAAACACCATGTAAGGTCCCTGAGTCCCAGCTCACAGCACCATACCCAGTTACACAGAACTGCTGTCATAACGTGCTTGTCTGCTTTTGCCTTGGCAGGATGTTGTTATTGGCAACCTGAAGCCAGGCACTCCACACCGTGTTAGCGTTGGAGCATACGGCTGGGCAGGGAAAGGACGGCCCAGCATGCCCAGGGAGGTGACAACTTTATCCCAAGGTAACTCTGCCTGCAGAGCTCTGCTGCAAAACTGGCAGGGCAGATGTCTCTAGCATCCACACCTAACCTCTGTCGTGTGCAGTATCACAGTATTTCGCTGGTGCTTTTCTGCAAGTAGAGGGTTTTAGGAAGGCAATAAGGTGAGGGGAGAAGCCTATGAATTTGATTCCTAAGTCCGTGGGTGTTGGGCTGTTGTGTGTAGCAGCCTGGCTGCTTCTCTAATGCTATTCCTTTGCACTTCTTCTTAGATAAGTGCATGCCTCCTGCACCACCCTATCAGCCCCAGATCGTGGTGGTTTCTGATTCAGAAGTTGCATTGTCCTGGAAGCCTGGAGTAAATGAAGGAAGTTCTCCCATCCAGTACTATACAGTGGAGTTTATCAGGCAAGTTTGCTAGTGGAGTCTAAATTTCAGTGTTTGTGCATTATAGTGTTTTGGGGGTTTTTTTTAACCTGAGCTGCATTATTCACCTGCATATAGATATGATTTATTTGCTTACTGTGTATCAAATGCTTAGTTTTCATCTCAGTGTGTGTTGAATTACCATGGGAATTCAAAGACAAAACCAGAAAGGATCCAATTGGTTATAAAATCACAAATAAATTGTACTTTCTTATGGAAGAAAAATAAAGTCTGATTTGATCTGTTCCCTCTAATAGTGGCCTGGGTGAATGAAGTTTTAAGTTTCTCCTGTCATCACATGCTGTCAAACCAAGCTGAGAAAAGAGTGTTTGGCAGAATGTTTTCCCTGGGCTGCTATAGAAAATAATCTGAGGACTGAAAATTCAGTGTGTTTGACAGTTTGACCTGACAAAAGTTATAGAATCATAGATGCATCAATATTGGAAGAGACCTTCAAGATCATCCAGCCCAGCCATCAACCCAACGCTACCACTATAGCCCCTAAATCACTAAATCACATCACCCAGTGCCAGACCCAGCACCTCTTGAACACAAAGTCATTTGGGTCTTGGGCTTGCAGGATTTAGACTTGCTTTGTTATGATAATGCTAATCAAGTTTACATTAAATGTTTATCTCTCTGTTTAGGTTTGGGGGGGAAAGTGGGGAGTTGATTGGGCGCTTTTTTGGTTCTTTTATGTTGAACTCTCAAAATTCACAACAGTAGAACTGAACTGTCAGAAGTTGCCAGTCAAATTGCTCTTATAAGCTGCATAAAAAAATGTCAAGGAAGTAATTGTATTTGCAAGCATAAACAAGTATTTGTACTTGACTGTTCATATGCTTGCGTGAGCTAATATCTGCATACATATCTGTATATTTTTATTTGCCTCAATGTTTACCCTTACAGTTTATGTAAAATTCACCCTTTTAATCCTTTGAGTGAATACTTGATAACAGGTTTTAGTGAGGTTCCTGGAAAAGAAGAGAGAGTTGATTCTTTAATTACTCTGATCTGTAAAAGGTCAAAAAAATCATTCTTCAGGAAAGCACAGTCATTTTTTAAAAAGAACTGCTGTTAGAACAGGCAGGAAAAAAGTGACTTTCAAAGTACGGGTATCTCTTCAATAGAAGATATTGATAGAGCAAAATGATATTGATATAGCAAAAAGAATACCCAGACTGAAAACCTACTTGTTAACTGATGCACTTTGTGTTTGGGCTGATATTCCCCATATTTAGTTGGAGGCCATACAGTGTTCAGTGCACTGCGAGGCAGGACTCTAGGGCTGAAGGTATTTATCTCCTTTGTGTCATATCTCCTGTAGACCTACAATGAAATTCCTTCAATATCTATTTTTTGAACATAATTTTTATCTGAGCTTTTTGCTGTCTCTCCATTTCCTCTCTCTCATTTGGTCAGTTGATGGGGAAAGGATTTTGTTGAGTTCTGATTGAGTGCACTTCTATCACCTCTGTGCTTTTACTGGAAAGTGGAATCTGCAGGCTTATGTACACTTCTTCATAGCACCAGGAGCTTGCTAATGGAAGAAGTGGGCACCACCATCATCTCCATCTGACACACTGAAAGTACACCCTTGAATGTTTTTGTTCAGCCAGGGAGTGGAAAACTGATGTTTAGGTCAAAAGATGTGAGTGATTGAAATTTCAGTGTTTCATTGGCTTTAGACTTTGGGAAAGAATTTGCTAACAGCAAAATGTTTTGATTACACTGTTTAGTTTGAGGTCTGAAGTTAAGTAGAAAGTGCCTTTGTTAATTTTGGGATTATGCTCTCTTAGACTTGGAAGCTTGGTTGTATATTTTGAGTAAGTTCAATGAACCATAAGCCCTAATGGCAGTTAGAGGTAAACATTTAACTTTAAGCTTTGTTGTCTTTTGCTGCATATAGTTTTAATTACTATAAAATATATTATCATTACTTAAAGCTAGTAAATTAAACCAATGTAAAACTAAAACAAATCAGTTCAAGTAAATTAGAATTGGGTCCACTTATGCCAAAGAAATGCACCATTATCCTGTGATTTTGCAAAGTTAATAACTTTCTAATGCAAATCTGTAATTTTGCTTGGTTACAGTACAAATGTCTAAAAGCTACACTGTTTAAGTAATTTAAGTATTTTAAAGACATTGTTTAAGTAATTTCCATCTCCTTAGAATTAACTTTATGACTTCAACCATAGGAAAAACATGCTGGGACAAAACACTCCTCTCAGTTGCTCAGCTGTGATACTGGGGAAATTCAGTACATTCATGAAAATTCAGCACATTAATTGTTTTGTGATACCAGAATCAGAACTAGAGCTTGCCTGCAGCCTGTCTCTAAATTTGGTGCTTTACTTAAGCACTTGCCTAAGGGGTTTCCCTTGGGACTTGTTGGTTCAGTACAGGCAATGGAGGGCTGCAGGCATCTTCAGATATAGGATGAGCTGAGCTAGTTCAGGCTCTACTCTGCTGTTGTCTAAAAGAGGATGCTAAGAAGACCACAATACAATTGTCTAAATGCTGAAAGTTAGGAGGGAGACTGTAGGACTGACTCTTCACTAGTCAGTTCATAGGGAATATGCAATAGAATGTGTTAAAACCAAAATACATAGTGTCTGTGCATCTTTGTAGGCTTAGTGTAAATATTCTGTTCATTAATGGTGAGGAGTATATAAGGAAAAATCACATTTTTATGAAAATCTCTAAAGCAGCATCCCATACTTAAGCATATGAGTTTGGGTGTTTCTCCTAAAGATGCTATACAAAATTAATTATTAGAAATGTTTTGGATATTTTCACTCAAATACTCCAAATACTCAAATTTTTAGTCTGTTGAATGCCTACACGATCTTTTTAACTTGGTGATTAACTTATCCAAACTTTCATAGCCACATAATAGCTACAGAATCACAAGTGTTTCAGCATCACATGCCCTAAAACAATCAGGTCACTTTATTTTCATCTCATTGGTATGTAGATGAAATCAAAAGCTTTTAATATTAAGCTTGTAATGCAAAAGAAATTTTTCAGTATCTTGGTAGTGACATGAAACTTAACGCTGCAATGAAGTAGGCAGGTTCTGCTGATAAAACTGGGAGATTTATTAGTATTCAGATGTTAGGGTGGCGCAGATTCAGTGAGCGTTGTACACAGATTTCTTGATTAGTTTGAAGCCTTCCCTCTCCTTCCCAGAAAAAATATATCCCTGAATCCATTCTCTGATGAATTCCGTCTGTCTCCACACTGCACTCAGCCAAACAGACATTGTTTGCTTTTGTTTGCAAAGAACCTGAAACAACAGCTCTGGCCACGGAGACACCTCCAAATGTCTATGAGAAATACTTTTAATACTGTTTCTCTGATCATTGCATGAAACAGGCATATCTGATGCAGCATTCACCTCACTGCTTGTGAGATTAACTCCTTGGAAAGGTAGATGATGAAGAAAGAGTTGTGAAAGGGAGGAAGTGCTTAACAACATTAGGTACCATCAGAAGAATATCTAACAAGAAAATGAGTTACCAAAATTGTCCACTTTTCCTTTCCTCACAACTGACCTGGCATATTGGTTGATCTATTTGTAGAAAGTGTCACAATAATGTGAAATAATAGTAGTTACTAAAAAGAATGTTACAGTGCAGTATATTCTACAAGAGATTTTTCCACAGTAAATGATGATGTATTGTACTTGTCATCCTATTTATTATTTGTTGGAATATTTTTTAAAAACCATTATAAGATGAATCTTCCCCTTGATATGAACGCAAATATGACACAGAAGGACAATCAGAATCTTAGAAAAATTGGATTCCTAGAAGGTGCCTCACACTTAAATATTTTCCAGGTGATTTTAAAAGGAAGTTAAAGTGACTATAGAATTGCTTTTCTCTCCATCAGAAAGAATTCCTTTCCTTGAATCACTTCCCAGGTTACAACATAAAGCAATAATCCAAACTTTTTGGGCATCTTTGGCATGGAATTCTGTCCTTGGTTCATACCCATCTGGTCCTATTGGCTTTAACCATGTATTTATTATCTTAAACCCACTATGACTTGTGTTACATTCTTTCTGCACAGCATTTATGTGTTGGAGATGCACAGCTGCATCAAGAGCAGGCAATGCCCTTGGAAGTTGTCTGAATTCCCCATTCACAGAATGTTTGTAGCTGCCCTGCCAGGTGTTGGCCAGAGGCAGAGAGATGTGTTGGGGAATGTAGTGCTGCAGAAAAATAGGAAAAGTGGTGACAAATGAGCCCTTTCAGTGTAAAATTCGACAGCACACTGAAATATGACATTATATAAAGGATCATGGAGACAGTTTTCAACAAAATGTTCTCATCTCAGGGATGGCTTGCCCTGGATGCACTCACCAGCTGACTTTGTGTTGCTTTCCCCATCTGTTTGCCATGTTTCCATCTCATACTGTTTTGTTCACACAGGGAGCATTCTGGAGAAGTAGCAAAGGTCAAGTGATAAATCTCCCTTTTTCCCTCTCCTTCAGCTGCACATCCTTACATGTTTGCAGGCATTTCCTTTTTTATAAACTTCTGCAGAAGGAAATGCTGGGAGAGACAGTCAGTGTATCTGAAGCCCAGCCTGCTGTTTGTGTTATCTCCTGAATCTTTTTAGGGTGCAATGCCTCCTTTGGGTCCCTTCATCAAAGGCAAGTTGTTTCCACTTGGGTGGACACATGGGCAAGGTCTGTTGCAAAGAAGCAGCTCTTGAGCTAGCAGGAATTCGAACCAAAAAAGGATGTGTACAGGAAAATTGAAAACACTACTAAGCGAGCCTTTGGAAGGAAGCAATGTTAACAGCTTTCATTTGGAAAAGACTATATATTTGCGTTTTGGCCCAGGCATCAAAAGCTCAGAGGAGGGAAACAATGGAAGAGTAGCCAAAATAAATGCACTCCTGTCTACAAGGAAGTGGTGGTGAAGGGTGACTTAAGATGGTCTGTTTAGCTATCATTACATCTTGTGCGTTTGTCTGATTTTGTTTTTATTTTTAGCAAGACAATGAGGTACTCATGTCCTATGTGCCACTGTGCACTTGAGACAGGCAGCTGGGAACTTCCACTTTGCCACTGCATTTGCCATGCTGGTACAAAGTAATGGAACCTCAGTGATCAATAAATCTTGTATTGACCTCTAAAAGAAAACATACATTAACTCTGGCATTTCCTTCCAGCTGAAAATAAACAAATACAAAATGCCTGCCTTGTGCTATAATTTTTAATTTGAACACTGTTGGAGACATTTGCAACTAGTCCTATGTAAACACTGGTAGATTCAGGGTGCACTTGGAGGTTATTTCCTGTAATAAATATAGCAAGAACACTGGAATAATTGTCTCTGAAAGCTGTTTCTGTCCTTATTTTACTTTCATAAACTTTAATATTTTGGGTGGCCTAGAGTGAATGTTTACATTATTGATATATGTTTGTATTTTTTTTAGCTTCTTACTTTGTTCTGTCTTTGATAAGAAGAGGCCACTTTTAGAGAGAGTGGAAATGGTGTGAAAGCATCAGAATACTCTCAGAGCACTTGAAATTGCCCCTTCCCCCCTTTACAGTGTGCCTATATATATGAACTTAAAACACTTAATAACAAACTGCCATGTGAATGGTTATACTGATTTCACTTGAAATATAATGGCACTTAGAGAAGCACTTACTGGCAGTTGGCTTCCAGTATGAATCAGGAGTTAAACTGGCATTGTCCAAAGGCAGCTTTAGGAATGTTGTTACAAAATCTAGGCACATGGGGCCATGGTCCCTGCATTATTTTCTGTGGGTTTTGTGAGTTGTCTGTGTGTGGTTTTTGGTGGGGTTTTCTTTTCGGCTTTTTTTGTTTGGGTTGTGTTTTTTTTTTTTTTTTGTTTTTTGTTTTTCTGAAGAGAAGACTTTGGATCTGTATGTTCCTATGTGAGTGGATTAACCTGATTACCTGGGAGATCAGATGTTGGATTCTTATCTTGCTAATGCTTGTATATGTTTGAAGGCACTTACTGGCATTAGAACACAAACTCTTAGAAATAAATCAAGATTTGCCCTCTATTACAAACTTGCTTTATGCAGCCACACAGAGAGTTGGGAAGTGCGGGTAGTAGACCCCCACTTGAAAAATATGAATCCAAAATCCACAAAACAGATAAATGGAACTGCGTATGTGAGTTGGTCTTCTAAATAAACTACTTGGCTTTATAAGCAAAATCTGAGTAATTGGGTTTGTATGATTGTACTTTTTTACATCACAGGCTTCACAGCTTAGTAATGATGGTTTGCACAATCTGATCCTTTAAGAGTGAAGGGTTTCAGTGATGATTTAGTAGACTTGTGTTTCATTAGTGTATTCCCTAGAAAATTATGAATGCAGCTAGTTTATACAGCCAGCTTTAATTATTTAAGATCTGGTCTTTGTTTGATCCTCAAGGCCAGACCTTGACAGCAACTGGACAGTAATAAGAGAGCAGATCCAGATGGAGTCCATGGTTCTCAAAGGACTTCTCCCAAACACAAAGTATCAGTTTGCCGTCCGAGCAGCGAACTCCTTTGGATCCAGCCCTGCCAGTGCACCGAGCGATGTCATCCGCACGTTCAGTGAGTACAAACACCTTTTTGTTAATAAAGCTAAACAAAAATGAAATATATCTGTAAATAAAGCGCGTCTGGGGTAGCTGTGGATGTCTGCTGGTGGAAAGAGTTGTTCTCCAGGCAGTCACCCCCATATGACACCTCTCAGTCTTGTCTGAGGAGCTTGCAGCGAGCACCCAGTGAAAGTCAAGCCATAACAGGAGATTTGAAAAGACCCAGGCAGATCACTCTCATGCCATTTCTTTGCTCTGGGGGTCATTGACAGGTATTTTTGGATCACTGCTTCCTGAATTTTGTGCTGACTTCATGCAGAACTGATAAGTGAATATCACGGGAAGAAATGAGAGAGACGAGTTTATTGTTAATTTTTTCTGTTCTTTGAAGGTGAACCTTATATATTGCCTTTATAATTTCAGCAATTCAGAAAGATCAAATCAAACTTGTAGAGTTTTCTGAGGAGTAAAACTCTAAACTATTAAGCACAGTCATGAAAATAATGATACAGAGAAGTAAGCACCCCTTTTTGATCAGAATCCTCATAGCAAAAATACTCCAATTTGTTAACTATTATATTTACATCTGTGTAGTAATATAGACCATGCACACTGCAGTAAGTATTGGTCCAGTTGTTGCTGGGCTTCCTCAGGATACAATCCTCTGCCAGTACTGGGGTCTCTGACTTTAAGGGACTTTTGCTCCTCATCACACCCAAATTCATGGCTTATATGTGAGAATTCCAACAAGCCAGCACAGAGCATATTGGGAATTGCACAAGTCACAATTTCTAACAGCAAAAACCCCAATGTCGCAAAAAGAAACAATGGAGGAAACAGAGCCAAAGTCAGCAAGGATGGGGGCTAACTGAGCTATATCATTAATATTCCAAATTTTTTCTATAAAAATGTATATCAGTACTTTTAAGTGCTTTTTTTTTCTGTTCTCACTCTCTCACTTGCAAACCATCTTTAATTAACTAGTGAAAATGAGCAGCAAATATTCAGGTAGGACTGTGAGCTTCTGTGAGCAAGAAGATTTTGCATGCTGCAAAAACATAAACGATGTGTTTAGTGATCCAGCAATTTAACCCGATACAGATTTATTTCTAAACCGGCTCTCTGTTGTGGAATCCCTTTTTTTGTTTTCTTCATTGACTCTTATATGACAGTTTCCATTCTTTTTTGTCCGTCTGTCAATTCAGACACTTGAATACTTTGCAAGTAGTTTGCTATGGCTCCTGAACTCATAAGTTTAACTTCTGAAGTAAATGTTTGTGAAGACCTCGTGCAGTGTACTCTGGAGATCCTTGGCTCATGTATCCTCCAGGGTCAGCTCCTGCTGCCTCAGGCACACGTGTGTGCCTTGGTAACTTGTTTATTTTTGGATGTTAACAACTGCATTCCTTGGTCAGACAAGCTAAAGTGTTTAGCTCTATCAATAAGGGTGGAATCATCTTCATGCTGTGCTTATTACTGCAGTACTCCAGGGAAGGCACTTTGCCTTGGAAACTGCTTGTTCCACAGAGGCCTGCCAAGATGTCTCTAAAACATGGGTTTCTGTCATTAGAGCTTGGAATCAAATTCACATCTGGTGTGTATAAACATTGATTTCTAGAGAGGTTCATAAGGGACGTGAGCTTGGTTCTCTATGCCTCAATCATATCTGAAAATTCAATATATTATGCATTTTGTACTGCTCTTTGAATGGGCTTGAAGAGTTTGTGCTGGCCCAGGGTAGGCACATAGGTGCTGGAGTGGCTGGGAGTTTGGTTTCCCTGCTCCAAGGGCCTGGCATTGCTTGGCAGAGACCTTCATGACCAAGCAGAATTCCTGCAGGCCAGGGCCATGTCATGTCTGTGACGTGCTCCAGCCCTGCTCCAGGCCACTTGTACTTGGGGCTACTTTGGCACTCTGGACCCTCTGGCAAATGCAAATGTTGTTCTTTCGCCAGTGTGCCCTTTGAAAATAGACTTAAAAGCTACATATAGCCACTATGCATGAAAACCTGCATTATCTTGTGGATACCTGTTGTCACAACAAACAAATTTGTGCAAAGCAAGGAGTGCTGCTCAGAAGTGTCAGAGATGCATGTCTTTGGATATAAATTATTTGGTTTTCTGAAGGGAGGAGTGCAGCTGAGATTATAGTCTAGCTAATAGCAGCTCTCACTTTTGTCTTTACTTGTGATGTCTGTGTAGGAGACTGACTTGATATTAACCAGTCAGGCAAGTACACTGTGCATTAGTAGAAAACCAAAACTTTTGTTGGAAGAAAATTGTTCTTCATGAAAGGTGTGCATAGCCTGAACATTTATTTTCCCCCAAAACATTAAAAACCTCTGAAGAATGATTTAAACCACAGACAAGTTTCAGAAAAATACAGAAAAAGAAAAAAAAAAAATCAAACTACACACTGTGCTCAAGGACATCCAATTAAAACTCACTCTTAATTCACATTATGTCTGTGAAGGTACCCTCCTGCTTCTAGCAGCCAGAAAGCCCAGGTTTTTTTGGTCCAGTCACTCACTTCAGTTGCTCAGGTATAAGTGTTCATCAGATGTGAGATCCTCAGAGTTTTGTAGTTTTCAGCAGTCACTGCAGGAGAGCATGTGTCATTCACAGACACCTGATAGTCCCTTGGGGCTGTCTCAGGTATGGTGATGCATCTCAGGTGGCACCAGTTGCTTGACTGTCTCAAAGTGCCAGCGGATACCTCTTAGTCACCTCATGTTTTTGAAAAGGTGTCAGACAGTTGGCACCTCTCAAACTGAAGAACATCAGTTCATGTTCTTCAGAGTGCACATCATAAGAGTTACTGCCTTCATCATAACTGTGGTTCCTCCTCCCCCTAAGCAGTGAAACATGCTACGTGCCACAGATTTTTTATGCTGTTTTCTGCGTGCCTATGTATTCTTCAGAAATTCTTGAAATATCTTAGAAAGCTGGTGGAATCTCATACAATGTCTAACTCCTTTGCATTACATTTAGCTCACATTGTGCTAGCACTGAGATCCTTAGTGTGTTTCAATCTCAAAAATTTTGAAATTTTGTTGTACACTTGTATGTGCTGGATTTTTAAATGCATGACTTGACATAAGTAGTGCTTTTCTGATGCTTATTTTAATTGATTAACAAGTTCCCAACATTGCCTCAAAAGCAGAGGACCTTCAGGGTCCATGATGTCTTGCGCAGATTCTCTTGCAGCTCTTGTAGGCAGGCTGAGGCAGAGATGAGTCCATGTTACTTGTGGATGTTTTCTGTTGTGGTTTATCTCATTCTCACCAGTAATTCACTCATTCTGTTTTTAAAATGGAGGTGGATTTGCAGTACTCTTGACTGCATCATTTCAGGTCAGCGTAAAAAAAACATGGTCTTGGTTTGCTCCACTAAAGGGATCCTGACAGTTATCACCTGATGTGACAGACCTCCCAAGGTCCTTGAAAATAGAACATGTGGCCTTGATTACAAGCAGTTACCCCCTTACCTAGTAAAAAATGCATGCTTCATTAATTGCTCCATTTTCAGGGAGGAAAGAGAGGGCAGGTTTCCCCATGGGTTCTCATTTATTTGTGATTTGGTTTCATTAATTTTTTTTCTAGAGGGAAATGATACAATAAATCAATTTTTGTTGCCTATCTTAATTACATTTGCACATTGTGGGTATTTCACTTACATGGTTGTTGGGATTTTGTTGTATAAAATCTTTCAAAATGTCATGGACAATTCACTGGAAAGTAAAAGATTGCACATACTCAGTTTAGAAACAACAAAATAAACTGTCCCAAAGAATAAAACAAAAAAATTGTCATCACCTGCATTGCTTAAATACTCTTCATCTCCTCGGGAAACAGATGGGGTTTGCACTGTGCATGCAAGGTCACCAGCCTTGGGCTTTGCCAGACTAAGAGAGGAAGTGTCTTCTGTTAAAAATACCCTCCTGCTTGTCTCCGCAGCAAACGTGACAGACATGACTGCTTAAGCAGGGCACATCCCTTCCTCTGGTCCTGGCTGTCACTGCCAGGATCACGCACAGCAAGGCATTGCCACAGGTGATTATATATTCTGCATGGAGCTTAAATGTGTCAGCTGAGGCTCGGGCACAAAAAAAAAGGCAGTCTCTGGGGCCCAAATATTGATTTGAATGGTGGTGATGTGTCCTGGAGACAGTAAATGGAGGTTTTCCACAGGACTGTTTCCCACACATGTCCAGAGACTTTAAAAAGCCAGTGTTGGTAGTTGTAGGGACAGTGACAAAAAGCAAGAGACAGGCCAGGCAGCATGCAGTGTCTCACTGTGAGGCACTGAAAAGCATAAAACACATTTTAAAATGCTCCTGATCTATTTTGGATTAAGACCTGTGGGGGGTTCTGGATGAAACCACTCAGTCTGTTTACACTTCCATTCAGTCTGTCTGTGTTACAGTGCCCCCTGTTCTACCTCCTAGACTCATGTCTCCTCATCAGTGTGATGATGGCAGCCTAATGAGCAAAACAAAAGTTTTTGTGGCTTTATATTTGTCTTGAGAAAGATTTCTTTAGTATAACATCATACCTAAATATTTGGAAAGAGGCTGTCTAAAGTTCATGACCCCCACAAAATCTTCAATTATTTGTAAAACAGGATTATAGGACCTGGTAGAAGGTCTTAATCGGGCTTCATCTCCTTCTACACTGGAACACTGATTTAATTAAATATAGCTTGCTTATAATCTCTGCAGTCATTGTTTTAGTATTTGAAAAGTACCACTTTGCTTAACTGTCCCTGATTTAACTACCCATTATGAGATGAGCTCTCCACGAAAGCAACACAGTGCACTTAACAGATGGGCTGATGTGGGGCTTTATCTACAAAAAGTCCTGTTAATTTCTTTGCATCCTCTTTTGACATTATATTGCATCATATCACATGTGACTGTCATGTTATGTCTGGTGAGCAAAGGTCAGATGTAGGGAAGAACAAGACAGCTGAGAAGCCAGTGGTCTGATGCCTCATCAGTCCTGTGTGTACTCACCTGTACAAGTTCAGACATGGCCAGGAGTGATTGCATCCAGCAGCTGCATTGCTCCCAAGTACACGACATGCTACCAAAACTGCTCAAAGATCAGCAGGTAGAGCAATGCAGCATGTGCTGGCTGAAATGCAGATAGTTGGAGTCAGGAAGGGGAAAAACTGTAGAGTTGGAGACCTGTGGATATTAGGACACCTTCTGAAGTCACACTTATTCTGGTGACACCAATTCACTTACATAGTGAATGCCTTTGAAGAAGGGCCTCAAAGCAGTCTTTCTCCCAGAGGCAATAAGTCATACCTTCTTTGTTCTCTCCAGGCTCTAAATATTGTACCATGTTGTTCAATAACGTGAAAGGAACCATTGTCTGGTTTAAAGTAGTGGGTACATTTCGTCTCCAGAAGTCTTCTGTTGGAAAAGCATGGAACACTTTGATCTGCTGGATGGAAGAGGCACACCTGCTGTTTAGGGAACTGCCAGTCTCTCTTAAGATACCACATCTCATTGCATGCTGGTGGTTATTAATATATTTTAGTGATAACCACTCAAATCAGGAGAGTTACATTTCTGTGGAACTGGCATGGCATTAATATCCATACATGCAAGCATGTTTATCTGAACATGAATTTGAGACCTAACATTTTCTTATATATGAATATGTAGATACTTCATTTTCTGCATTGCTTCTCTCCTGCCATCCTTATCAAGCTTACTTCCTTATAAACCAATAGGAAGTTTGATTGAAAAGAGAAAAAAATATGACATTTTGACCATAATAGATGTTTATTTTACAGCTTATGATTTCTAAGTTAGAAAATGGAGTTTGTGTATCACAGCTTGTTTGGGTACAGATGAGATTGTTTCCCCTGACACATCATTGTGAGTTTTCCTTTCTTTATTCCCAAATTATCTTTATGGCTTCCATTTCTCTTAGGCAAATTACACTTTTATACATTAAAAGAATAAACCTGAGCTCTGAAACATTTTCAAACACATAATATAAAGGCAATAAGTAGTCGTGTTGGAAATTATACAACTTCTAGAATTTTAAACTAACTTTAGTCAGGGGTTTTGTTCATCTTCGTGTGGGAGGAAATTTAGTTTCCCTGTATTTTCAATGAAACTTCGTGAACAGTGTTCAGTGTTCCCAGGTGGCCAAGAAGAGTAATGACATCCTGGCCTGTATCAGGAGCAGTGTGGCTAGCAGGAGCAGGGAGGTCATTGTTCCCCTGTACTCGGCACTGGTGAGGTCACACCTTGAGTGCTGTGTCCAGTTCTGTCCCCTCAGTTTAGGGAGGATGTTGAGATGCTCAAATGAGTCCAGAGGCCTGGAACACAAGCCCTATGAAGAATGGCTGAGTGAGCTGGGGTTGTTTATCCTGGAAAAAAGGAAGCTCAGGGGAGACCTTATTACTTTGTACAACTGCTTGAAAAGAGCTTTTACATGCCTTCTCCTAGGCAACTACTGGCAGAACAAGAGGACATAATTTTTAGCTGCACCAGGGAAAGTTTAGGCTAGACATTAGGAAGAAATTCTTTACTTAAAGAGTGATTGAGCACTGGAACTCTCTCTCTAGGAAGGTGGTGGAGCCACCATCCCTGGACATGTTTAAAAAAAGACCACTACCATGGCACACTACCATGGTTTGGTTGGTAAGGTGATGTTAGGTCATAGGTTGGACTTGATGATCTCAAAGGTTTTTTCCAAACCTAGTTAATTCTGTGATGCTGTGATTCAGTGAGCTAAAAATTGCTGTGAATGCTGGAAGCCAAGTTGGTGCTGCCCTTGCTAGCAGCGTCAAGGTGTGAGCACAGTGAAGCTGAAAATTTCTTTTCCAGCCACCAGCTGCCAAAAGTTCATTGAAGTGGATTGATGGGTGCAAGTTAAGAACGTTTTATGAGAAACAAATGGCCACGTAGGTCCTAGATGATTCCCTTGGTGAGGAGTGGGTGGGATATGTTGTCTGCATCGGTGGTGGCAATGACAAAGGCTTCTTCATGAAGCAAGGTGTCCTGCCTCACAGATGTGTCTGTTTTCTGCTCAGCAAGGGCCATTCTTGCTGTCACCCCAGAGTAGCTGGAGAAAGTGCAAATCTGTTCACAGTTGCATTGTTGATGCAAACTTGAGTGTCCTGAGCTCTGACATAGTGAAAAATGTGAAAAGGGCATTCTGGGGCTGACTGATGCTACCCTGTCATTTTTGGCACCAAGAATACCAGCAGAATGTACAAGCTGTTCAACCTGTCTAAGAAGGATGATGTTTGCCACTCTGTTGTGAAGAAGCCTCTGATCAAGGGGGGCAAGAAATCCAGAACCAAGGCTCCCAAGATCCAGTGATTTGGGACTCCTTGAGTGCTGCAGCATAAGTGTAGGCATATTGCTCTGAAGAAGCAGTGCACTCAAAAGAACAAGGAGGAAGCAGCAGAATACAAAGCTCTTGGCCAAAAGAATGAAGGAATCCAATGAGAAATGCCAGAAGCAGATTTTGAGCTGGAGCTTTCTTTGTCGAGAGCTTCTACATCTAAGTCTGAATCAAGGCAAAAGTAAGGACTTTGTATACGATACTAAAAAATGTACATGGTATTACCAGTAAATCCCTTTTGTGGTGAACTTTTTAAAAAATTCCAACACTAAAACTAAAATAAAATCATCACAACACAGAACAGAAATGAACAATTTTCACAAAATCTACCCTTGATCCTTCACTACAATTACAAGAAAAATTCCCCATGATCATTCTACTCTATAACACTTAACACTTTTCAGTACTTGATTTGCCTGTTGCTTCTCCCAGTTAGTATTCTTATCTCAAAATTTTCATTATTGCCCACATTCTCCAGTAAGAAGACTGGGCTAGATGCCAGGTTCCTACCCAAGTCACTCTCTCTCTCTGTCCTCTCTGTAGCTGGACAAAGGAGAGGAAATTTAATGAAGGGCTCATGGGTTGAGATAAGGACCTGTAGAGATCCCTCATCAAATATCATAATGGACAAAACAGCGTCAACTTGGACATATTAAGTGAATTTATACTAACAAAATCAGAGCAGGATAATGAGAAGTAAAATAAATCCTTAAAAACACCTTTCCCACCCCATTCCCTCCTTCCCAGCTCTACTCCTACCCAGCAGTGCAAGGAGACAGGGCACGGGGGTTGTGGTCAGTTCATCACCCAGGGCTTCTCTCACTGCTGAGGGAGAGGAGTAATTCCCCTGCTGCACCCTGGGGTCCTTCCCACAGGAGACAGCTCTCCATGAACCTCTCCAACGTGAGTGCATCTCACAGGCAGCAGCTCCCTGCAGACTGCTGCCACGTGAGTCCACCCCACGAGCAGCACCCCTCAGACTGCTGCAGCAGTGGGTCGCTCTTGCATGGGGTGCAGTCCTCCAAGGACGGGCTGCTCCAGCCTGGGAGCAGGGCCCTCTTCCCACAGGTCTCCCACAGGCTCCCAGGCTCCTCTCGGGCCCCCAGCTGCTCTGGTGTGGGCTCCTCCAGGGGCTGCAGGTGGATCTCTGCATCCCTGGGACCTCCCTGGGCTGCAGGGGCTCAGCTGCCTCACCATGGGCTGCGCCAGGGGCTGCAGGGGAATCTCAGTTCCAGTGCCTGGAGCATCTCCTGCCCCTCCTCCTTCACTGGCTTTGGTGTCTGCAGGACTGTTCCTCTCACATGTTCTCACCCACTACTCTTCTCTGTCAGGAATTAAAACTGTACCACAACCTTTGTTTTGATTTCTTCTTAAATATGTTATCATGGAGGCATTAAGACCATCTCTAGTTGGCCCAACCTTGAACAGTGGTACGTCCACCTTTGGAATCATCAGGGATTGGCTCTGCTGGACATGGAAGAAGCTTCTGGCGGCTTCTCACAGAAGCCACCCCTGTAGTCCTCCTGCTACCAAAATCAGGGTATGCAAAGCCAGTCCGACTGCAAATCATATTTATAATGCATATATTCATGGTTTTACACACACTGAAACTGTTTTGTAGAAATGTATGTCTTATGTTACCAAAGAAGAGGATTCTGATGCAGTGAGGGGTAAAAGATGCAGCTTGACTAGATAATCACTGTAGGTTCCTTCCAACTGAATCCTTTTCTACTCTGCTCTGCTCTATTGTACTGTTTGTTACTCTACTCCACTCTGCTTTAGTCTCCCTAGCTTCCTACTTGGAGTAAAATTATTCTAGATGGTGATTAACTTTAATGACTATAAAAGTGAATACTAGGAGTAGGAGGTTTTCTTTATGTTTTGAGAGTACCTATTGTTTTCAGAAATTCATTCCAGTTGTTGCAGGACTGGGACCAGTTCATAAATATGCAGTGTATTCACAGTCAGTAGCAGAAATGATCTGGATGTAATTTGTCCTGTTTGCCTTATCTTGTTACCAGTCATAGAGCAGAGCTCTCTGCTTAGCTCATTTGGTAGAACTCAGTGCTGAATACTTCTGTTTAATGTACAGATAAAATGTGTTATTTACAGATGACTAGCTATACATGTTAGAGTGGAAAGACACACATTCTGTCCTAGTCCAGCATGCTTTCTTGATTGCAAGTGTGTATACCTCGTTTCCTCTACCCATTTGCTTCTAATTTTTCTGTATGCTGATGTAATGTGCAAAGACCATTGATAAGTAATCCCTGCAGAGTATATGGAGTGAGGCCAGTTAGTCATCCAGGGCACACATTCATCTCTGGTGCACATACATTTGATTTCATAACTTTCTGCCAGGACTTCTGGTTTGCAATCACAGGAAAGGAGGACAGAGTACAAAAAGATTTAGGTAAATACACTCAGCTCAGTGGAGGGACTCTGTAAACTGAAGGTTGCTCATGCTGTTTCTAAGTAATGGCAAAATATTGTATGGAAAAGGCAGATATATAAGTCTGTTGTTTTAATGGTTTAAATTAGATATCTGCTCTCTGCCTTGCTGAAATGACAAGTAACTGTAAGCATTTGGTTGCTTTAACTGTATTTCTTCATGACGTTGTGAATTTTAATAGCTAAAAAGCACAAGCCATTGTTTAGGCAGAATTTGCTCTGTAAAGCGCAGAGAAGTGTAGATAATTTCTGTGAAATAGAAATGAAGATCTCCTTACTGTTTAAACCATCCATTCCCAGCCCAGAGTGCTCCAAAACACAGTTCAGTGCTCTGGGAAGTGGCAGAAGTAGATTATATACCTGAAAAATCACATGGTCATAGAATCATGGAATATCCTGGGTTGGACGGGACCAGCAAGGAGTTCAACTCCTGGTCCTGCGCAGGACAGCCCCAGTAATTCCACCAAGTGCTTAAGAGAATTGTCCAAGTGTTTCTTGAGTTCTGTCAGGCTTGGAGCTGTGACCTCTTCCCTGAGGAGCCTGTTCCAGTGCCCAGCAACCCTCTGGGTGAAGGTGTTAGTACATGTTTCTTGTTTCAAGGTGCTGAATTGTATTTTAAAAAATAATCTAAGAATACACATAGGTCATTAATTTCAGGAGTTTTGGAGTCAGTGGAGGTAGATTAAGTCCTAAATAGAATTTATCTTACCTCTGCACATCTCTTTTGCTGTTCCTATTAATTATCTCTTCTGCTGTTCCAATAAGGCAGATACAAACTGTATTTCCAAAAGGGAAAAGTTTGACTTAAAAACAATTCAGTTATTAAAATATTGTTCATACCAAAAAAAGTCTGAAACTTTTGTCCTGGAAAAATGATGACTACAAGTCAGTTTGCAGAGGGAGAACTGAGCTTTGACTACTTTATCTGTTTAATCACCTAGTAAGTGACTAAATTAAGGTTTTCACTTTGTTTTAAGTTGAGTGTATATCACTTGGACAGCATCTGCCATCTCCAGGCTGACACTTGCATTGTCTGTACAGGATGAACATTAACATCACTTCAGATTTAAGTGTTGTGAATTGGAAGGGAGGTGAGGGGGGGGGTAAGAGCTGAATTGCTATGTGCAAAGAGAAAACACTATATGAACTGAATGTGCCAGTTATGCCTTTTCAGGCTCTGAGGAATTAGGAAGTGGAAGCTATGGGCATCGATACATCACAGACACGGTGACTGGTGATGGTGATGGATTTGACATTGATGATTCAGACTACGACATTTATATAGAAGAGGTAAATATCAAGATTTCTCTTTGGCACTTCTGTTTTCTTAATAGTCTGGATATTTTATAGTGTCCGGTCTTGTCAGGAAGTTTAATATCTGATATTAAGTGCTTAGATGTAGTGATGTGGTCAATTCTTTTCTTCATTGAGGATAAGTTTGTTGCCTCAGATCTGTATATTGAAAGGTATTAATTTCATTTCCCATAGCATTTTAGTTTTACTAAATTGGTGTTTCTTTACTTCCTTTCAGCTCAGACCACTTCCTGCTATTAAAGGAGGCAACAGAAAATTTCTGGTCGAAACAAAGGTGACGCCAGGGTCTAGTTCTAGGCTCCTGTCACGGGTCCTGACAACCACCTCTGAACCCACTCCTTCCACTCCTACCATCACACGACCAGCCACAGCAAGGGCTGGCACTGCGTGGGCAGCGAGGAGGGGCAGCATGTCCTCTGCCACACGCCTCCTGGACCTGTCCTGCGACGAGGCCGTGTGCTCTGCAGACAGCTTCTGCATCAACGACTACGAACGTGGTGGCTCGCGCTGCCATTGCAACTTGGGCAAAGGGGGGGACACGTGTGAGGAAGGTAGGTTTCTGTGTGCCCACTGGCTGCTCTTTGTCTGGGTCAAGGAGCAGATTTGCAAAGAACCCATCAATGTACACTTTGGAAGCAGACAGCTGTGTTTTGTGGTTCCCTACAGGCAGTGAATCACCCCCTTTGATTTTTTCCCTCAGTTAGGAGGGAAAAAGTCATTCCTTAATAAAACTGAGTGCAGAGCCTGTGTAAAGATGCACAGGGGAGGTTAATCTTCCTTCCCACACCTAAGAGTCAGGGAATGGTGGAGCAGGTATGTTGTTAATCTCCCAAGTGTGGCAGGATCCTATCATGGCAAGCTCAGCTGGAAGCTGAAGACATTCAGCCCCTCTTTGACACTTACCTTTTGGCAGCAGCTGAAGCCCTGAACCATCCCCATTGTCTGTGTGGTCCTGATGATGCTTGTCCCAAAGCAGGGATGCAAGAGAGCTCCCATTGTAAAAACACCTCTAGAGGAGGCTTTCCCCATGGTCTGCATTCATGTCAGTCAAACTGGGAGGAACAAAATCTCATCCCTAGTTCAAGGAGCTTGAGACTCAAGTCTGAGTCAATGTGAGGAATTGTGTTTGTTTCAGTCAGGACTTGCCACCCATTCTGTTGCTTCTATTCAGGGTAACTGAACCATGCCAAGACCTTGCTGAGCTGAGGGAGGCTGTCCTTCCCTTGCTGCCTTCTTGTTCTTTCCTTCTAGAGACCTAAACTCACCTTTTCAAAAGGTCAACACTGAGCAAATAACCTGGTGAGCCAGTCCAGCTCCCTCACCAGGCCATAAGCAGGTCACTCTTTCCTCCCTGAAGTAATTTTTCTTCTGGTTTGGTGACCAAGGGGTTACCAAATGATTGCCAGGCCTCACAAAAAGAGAAGGTCCCATTGGTTCTGGTGGTGCTGTTCCTGCAGCTAAGAAAGTGCTGATCTGATCTGCCAAGACCCTGCCATACAGCAGAGTATCAGGGACTCATGCTTCTTCTACAGGGTCATGTTAGACCTTCATTTTGCACAGTGTCATGCACCAGGGATACAGACACTGAGGGTGCTTTATCTTCTTCAAACTGGAGTGCTGGAACAAAGACAGCTCCTTCTGAAAACAGTCTGCTGTGACTCAGTGACATGGAACAGCTGCAGATATGATTTTAGGCCTTGATCAAATATGAAGAGCTGAGGATTTATGTGAACTGACAAGGCCATATACAACTTGTAAAGTGTCTGTTAACATCAGTCCAAACCCTCAATTTTTCAGTGTGTTATTCCAGAGTAAGCATCATGTGCCAATACTACTTTGTACTGAGTTTGTCTTCATCAGCCAGAAATGTTAAATAATGTATTAATCTGAACAGAAACAGACTTTTCTTCACATCCAACAGCTGCATGGCACTCTGGTCCAGTCAGTTCTGCTTGTGATCAGGGCATGAGATAATTGTTCACTGATAAGGTTGCCTTCAGGTTTATAGACCAGTCCCCTTCACCTCAGCCTAAAATGTATGCCTTGCAAGCATAATATGCTGAGAGAACTCTACCTAGATTCAAAAACTGACTGAGAAAAACACACTCAGTATTTAAATAGTGAAGAGAAATAGGACTCCTCATCATTCCTTCCTCATTAGACTTAAATCCACTGTAAATATAAAAACTCAGGCCTGAAACTGTGTCTGTCCTCTGTGCTTCTTAGGAAAACAAGCTGCAAAGGTAATTTTACAGCTAACAGTGGCTAGCAGTAAGACACCTCTGATTTTCATTTTCTTTCAGGTTCAGGGTCTAACACAGGACAGCAAAGAGTGAAGGTTGATAATGCCATTTGACAAGAGCAATAAAAAGAGCCACTGTTGTAGTCAGGGATGGAAAGATGGCTGCAGAGACTCTCTTCTCCCCATCATTCCTTTTAGCCCTGAGCTGACTTTAGAGAAGTTCTGGAAGCTGCTGGGCTGTTACAAGACCTCCAGTGATTCTGCTGGATCCAGCAGCTACAAAGCTGCAGTGACTAATGCTGCCTAGAGTCTGGCTGTGTTTCCTGTGTGTGCTTTTGTAATCCTGCAGAACATGATATTACTTAGTCCTCTCTTTCTTAAATGAATTAAAACAAAACAAAACAAAACACACACACAAAAAAACCATAAATATAAAGCTGATGCCGTCTGTCTTCTGTAACAAGGAAAAACTGGAGAAATTTCCTCTGAACTCTCTGATTAAACTATTGAGCATTATTTGGCCCTCAGTATCCTGTTTCTTTCCAAGTTCACCAGGTCCTTGGGAATAAAGGAATTAGCTGCAAAAAGTGGTGGGAAGACAAGGCAATAGGTTAACTGATTGTTGACTGCTGCTGACTAGTGTTTGTCTCTGGAGAAACTGCCTTTCATTGCCACCTGATGTTATCCAGTTCTAAATGTGTATATTGATTTTTATTTAGAAGAAAACTGCTAAATAACATGCTTCCCTCTTTGCTTTTCAGACATTACTATCCAGTATCCTCAGTTCTCTGGCTACTCATATATCACCTTTGAACCACTGAAAAAGTCCTATCAGACATTTCAAATTACCCTTGAATTCAGGGTAAGTTTAAGCAATTCTCACATTGACATTTTAAATCTTATTTAATTACTCTGATGTGGTGAACAGTAGAAGAGTAACTCAGTTTCAGTATACATTCAGTGTAATTGTGGTGAACCAGTGCATAGCCTTCATCTGCAAAGGTCTGGCTTAACCCTCAGAGAATATAAATGAAGTTTGTAAGCAGCTGCAGGGTTTTCATCCATTGTTAGTGGTCACTGCATGAGAGAATCCCTGGGACTAGTAGTTGTGGACTGGCAGCAATGTACATTGGCAAGCTTATAGTCACGTGGATAAGCGTCAGGCTGAAGAACACACAGAATTTTTTGTAAATTGGAGTTTGAAAGTGGTGTGCAGTATTTTTGTGGACAACAGATTATGATCCTGGCATATTTAGAGAAGCACTGCCCTGTATGTAGTATTTCTTTACCTCCCTGCAAGATTTAAGTGGACTTTATTTTCCCACTCTGAAGTTTGGGACTTCTAATGGGCTACTAATACATTCAGGATACCATACTACTTAAAATGCAGATCTGAAGTGGGGATCCATCCTATGCTGGCTTGTACTAGTGCTGTCTGTTCATTATGGCAGAACACGTAGGGCTGCCGCTAGGGTGGGTGGCCAAGCTCTTGGAGGCATCCCCACCCCCAGATAAAGCAGACTCACTCAGCAGGATCACAGTCTGGGAAGGAGACTGTTACTAAAGCAGCAGCAATCAGTTGCCTCAATGGTGATCTTAAACTCCTCTGGCAATTTGTCATTTTAAAATGCAGGATGGCTGCAAAAAGCCACTGTGTCAGCTGCTATGAGCATATGGAGAAATGCTGGCAGGACAGCTTGTTTGGCTTGAGGAGTGTCAGTCTCATGGAACATGTGAAGTAGGGTGTATGTATTCATGTGCAGTGAGTCTGATGTGTCTACACTTACCAGGCTTGCTAGGACATTCTTGCTACAGTTTTTACTCAGGAGTCTTGTATGGCATACGTCTGACAGTCGTTAATACTTCCAGGCTTTTTTTCAAGTCTGATAGTATCATACTTTAAGAGATGGTCTTAAATTATTTAACCATTAAGGGCAGTGATTTTCTAGGTTCAAATGCAGGATTCAAAACTGATCAAGCAATTTCTGATTCTGCAAGTTAAAAGCTCATTCTGAAAAATGATGACCCTTTTCTGGAGAAAAGTCCCCCATTTCTGCTTGCTTTTATCTGTAATTGTGAGGCTTTGATTTTTCATGTTGACGCAATGATTGCAGGCTGAATCCGAAGATGGTTTGCTGCTCTACTGTGGAGAAAATGAACATGGTCGTGGTGATTTTATGTCATTGGCAATTATCCGACGTAGCCTCCAGTTCAGGTAAAACCTCCATCCTAAATCTGATGTAAAGAGAAGTCTACTGCTGCCTCCTAGGACTGCTATATGTGATTAATATCTTCAGCATCCTTGACTTCTGCCCCATCGAGTGTACCAAATGGACAGTATAATTTCATTTAAATGTTCTTCAATACTTTTTTCTCTCATCTTTTTCTAGTGCATGAACATGTGCCTGTTGAGCTCTTTTATTCAGACATCAGTGTAAAGGCAGAATGATCAGTTTTTCTCAAGGTGCTTGTCTGAGCCTCTTAGCTATGTTACCAGAAATGCCAGTGAGCCACTGTAATTGCTAAGCTGATGGTATATTGAGTCAGTGTTTTTGCTTCACAAAGAAAGGCTTGCAGATAATATCGCAAAACAAAGGACGTAATGCCAGCAAGGGGCCAGAAACTTAATCTTATATGCCTTGTTTAGATGATACTTTGTTTAGGTTTTTTAAATGAGGATGGAGAGTGTTCATTGCAGTCTGATAGATATGAAGCAAGTGAAAGCATTTCCAGGATCTCCTTACTTGGGAGGGTGAGTCCTTTAAAAGTGGGGAATAAAAAAGTGGGTGATGTGCCTTAGTTGTGTTTCTGTTTACCTGCACTGCATGGCAGTCTGGAAAATGGGACATTTTGTGCACATTCAGCTCTCCTGGAGGTCTTCCTATCAATCAGTGCTGAGCTTCAAATAGACTAGCACAGTTATTAATGTAGCACTGCCTTTCACCAGAAAGAAAAATTCCCAGGAGGAATTACTGTGATAGCAGGAACTTGGATTGTAATACCCTACATCTTTGAAACACTTTCAGTTGTTGGCAAGCTTAGTGACACACTTGGTATGAACAGAGAATGCAAAATCTTCTCCATGTTAGAAAGACACATAATTAAGTTATGTGCTAAGTTATGTGTTTTCCTGTGCTATTATGCACAGGAAAATCATAAGGAACAGAGAGGTTCCCGAGTGCAGAAAAAATATTTGGAGTCTAAAACCAATTTTTGGTTGTGTGGTTAATGTAAGATTATCACCTTGCCCTCTCTGTCTCATGCTCCCAGGTTCAACTGTGGCACTGGAGTTGGGGTCATAACGAGTGAAAACAAAATCAAACTGGGGAACTGGCACAGTGTCACATTGTTCAGAGATGGGGTGAATGGCTGGCTCAGGATGGACAACAATGCTCCGGTGACAGGAAAATCCCAGGTTGGTAATCCTGCCCCTGTGGCTCCATCTTGGGGTCTTTCAAGGTTACGGTGATGTTTCTTGTCTTGCCATCAGAAGCCTGATCATATTTAAAAGATGCAGTTTTATTTTAGGTGTTAGGGCATTTAGTGAACTAGGGTCAGAGTACAGATTACTCTTCCAAATATGTAATGTAGAGGGCACAGAGATAAATATCTCAGGGCTGGATCCCATCAGTTTGCGCCATGTTTGCTCTGCCCCACTTCCACTACCCTATGCCAGTCTCAAATACAGGCTATTAGAAGTTTACTATGTTGTACAGCTGCTGTCCCTGATTGCTTTCTTTTTCAGGTCTCAGCTGCTCTTCTTCCTGAGATGAAAAAATTAGATGCATATGTGTATATGAGTATATATTTATGTAAAATATGCATATATTCACATGAGATTTGTATACAGAGGTGTAATGACATGGATATTCTGGACAAAGATTTAAGCATAGTAATGGAGATAGACGTTCTGCCTTGACTTATGTTAACACCAGCAAGTTCAAGACTGACGTAAAATATAATACAGGAAGATCTTTGACTTGCTCATCTGTTGCTGGGCGAGAAAACAAAATTCAGGCACTGGAAGAAAAGGCAATTTCAAATTGCTTCAGATGTCTTTCCTTTGATAGCCACTATTAACATGCCATCCCTGAAAGAAAGCAGTTTCAGACATCTTATTACTTTCCACTTTCATGTGCAGGCACTGAAGGGAAAAAATTGCAGTGCATTGAGTTCTCATCAGCTGGAAATGACAGAGGAAAGAATTTCAGTGTGTCATGTGTTGCTGTTACCAATGCTGTGAGGCCATGCAAAGGACAAATGTGAATCAGGAGAGATATGTACACTTTCTGCAGTGTACTGTGCAAGTGAACACCTGCAGACTCAGTAACCTCAGCTTATTTAACCTGGCAAAATACAGGCTATGGTGATAGAATTTATTATAAGTGCTATGGGGGCAGGGCAGGGGTGAAAAATCCTGAAGGATTTTAGGCTGGAGATCGGTGCTGTCAGGTTGATAAAAATCGGCCCTGAATAACTGAGAATTTTGAATATTTTCTTCTAAGGGTCCTTGGGGTTTTGTAAGAACTGTTGAGTATGAGGCAAAAGTCATATTTTGATCAATTTGTGGCAGGAATTTTGACTAAGTTGGCCACTGTAGCATGGAGTTTGGTTTAGTGGTCCAAAAAGGTCTGTTGGTTCTTGATGTTTTTTTGTACTTTCCTATGCACTGTAGCAATTTTACTAAACTTGTGTATGTAGCTTTCTATAGATTTTTTAAAGAGATGGGCAGTACACTTAGCTAAGGCAAAGTGAGCAGAACCCTGCTAAAGTTGTGATTTACTGCCTTTTGCCGTTTCTTTGGTTTTTTTTTTCCTTTTCTTTTCTTTTTTTTTTTGTAATTTCATTATTATTCAATACTGAACACTTGTTGGATTCTGTCCAAAATATCTCATTGGTCTGTCCCTTAGGGTTTATGGTTTAGAAGGCAAACAATTTTTGGCAAACGGAAAGGAAGAAATTGCAGCAAAAGACAGGCTACACTTTCTCCTCAAAAGAGTGATTTTTAGTCTTATTTATTTTATTGTGCTTTTAGTAGTTCATGTTATTTTGATGGGATGGAGGTGAAAAGGTTGATTTCAAATGATGGACTGATTTGGGGAATGACTAATGGGAAGGAATTACCAATGAACAACCTACATATTTTCTGACACAGTTCTTCATGGAGGAAAAACATTGATTGTAAACCACTGTGGCCTATTGAGTTGTCCTGTGTTATATCTGTTACACATCACGCTGTGCTGTGCTCTCCCTTCAGGGCCAGTACAGCAAAATCACGTTCCAGACTCCCTTCTACGTTGGTGGTGCTCCCAGCGTGTACTGGCTGGTCAGGGCCACCGGCACCAACCGTGGGTTCCAGGGCTGTGTCCAGTCGCTGAGCATCAATGGGAAGATAATTGATATGAGACCCTGGCCACTAGGGAAATCTCTCAGTGGTGCTGATGTCGGTGAGTGTAATGGTGTGGGGTCTTTAATCAGTGACTAACCCGGGGGTGCTTTTTATCCTGTTGGAGCAAATGGAGCGATGCTCCAGGTTTGAGAGTTGGAAGGTGCACTCTCTATTTTTGACCTGTTTTTCCTCTGTTCCTTTGCACATTGCTTTTGCAGTGGGACAGTTCATCACACTGTGCAGGCAAGCCCTTTGTCAATGCACTTACTGTGCACAATAAATAGTAAACCCATTTTCATGAGCGAACAGTAGGATCTGTGTTGCAGATATCATTACAACTGTGCCAGTATTTCTGCCAGCATCTCTCAGGGCACCTCTTCATGCCTCTGACTGACACAGTCATATCATCAGAAATCAATAGTATGTATGCTAAGCTAGCATTTGAAACAGTGCAAGCTCAACAAAATGCATTTTGCCTGGAGACATCATTGCACTTGTCCAAAGTAATACGTGGATCTCTCACACACAGAGCAGTCCTGTGGATGTTACAGAGGGTTTTCTGTGTTATACCCAACCACTGTTGAAGCATATAGGCTTTCCTGTGTACCATCCTTTGTTTTTCTATCCAGAGTCATGGTATAATTTGAAAATAGCTTGGAATAAATACTTCCAGCAGCTTTATGAAGTGTTATTATAATATTATTTTCACTTCACAGAGTAAAAGATGGAGAAGTAGGGAAGCTAATTAACTAGTCCTGTCTTATTTATTCATCTATTTCATCCATTTAATGGACACTTGAAAAAAGGCAGGGCAACAAAAATCCGTGCTTTAATGATCTCCCAGTCTAAACAGTCTAAGAGTAAACCCAAGACAGAAGGCAAGCACTAACAGCGAGAAATGGATTCCATACCACTGAACTCTCCCATGCTTCAGCCACAAAGTCATCTTTCTTCTCTTCTGTAGCTGTGCATTTGACATCCCAAGAAGGAAATGATTTATGAGAAACTTCTTAACAATTGCTCTGTATTCTGTAGATAACATGGCCAAACTTCAGTGCAATATAGGGGTAGAACAGACTGGCCCAAGAAACAGTTGCTGAAAAGAGTAAGATTTTGGAAGCAGAGTGTAATTTCACGATAGAGTGAGAATCTATGGAATTTAGACAGATGAAAACTGTGCTGAACTTCTCTAGCCTTAATCTCTATTGCCTTTTGGGATGCAGTTAGCTTCATTCCCATCCATGAATGCTCCACATACTACTGCATTAACAATCAATATCAATGAAAATAAATTCTGTGCTCTGCCATCTGTGACCCAAAACTGACTTATAAAGCCTTAACCTGTCCTTGTGTAACTGCACACATTTATATGAAACTGTACCAGAAGAGACTTGCAAACAATAGATCACATAAGTATAACTTTAAAAAAATGAAAGTAAACTCTGCTAGGGTTTAGGAATGACTTTTGCCAGTCAGTCACTTGGAGTTTTTTTTCTGTTGGCACAGTATGTAAAACCAGAGTGCTGTGCTACATGGATCAGATGATGGAGGGTGGGGAGGAGAGGGGTCCATCCATCTCTGTGCTCTCTCTTCTGGCTACAGCAGATGTCCCACTGGACTGTGAGCTGAGGGACCAACAGAGGAGGGACAACTTGTGAGTGGGAGTGGGCATGGCAGGACAGGGCACTCCTGCTGCAGCTTCTCACCTTCATCTGCCATTACAACCAAGTATATACATCCACCACACTTGTGGTTTGCCTCTTCAGCATAGTGACCTGTGTTGGCCCAAAGGCTACGAAAAGTCACTGGGGCACTGGGAGAGCAGCCTGTTCTTAAATATCAAGCAGCAAAAATGTCTCAGTTTTCTGCTTATATCTTCACATTTGATGCATAGAGATCCTTGTTTACACATGTCTTGGTTCTGTTTCCTTGCCTATAAAATAGAGCTAGTGGTATTCTGTCATAATAATTGGTGAGTATAGGAGGGATATCTGAGGCACAGGATACCTGTCCTCCCTTAGTTCCCTTGGCCATTGCAGTGCAGACCAGAAGGGGAAAATACAGCTTAGTGAACATGGCCAGCACCCCTGGTCCCATGGCTGGGCATAGGGCAGATGTGACTGTCCCCTTCCAAGGAGAAGGAGCATATTTTCCATTCTGGGGGACTTGTGTGTTTCTTCTGTGCTCCTCAGTCCTGTGTCACAGCTTCTGTACTCAGACCTTCCCTCCATACAATGAAAATTTGGCCTGGTAGGAGGTCTGTAGATACACAATACAAGACAGTGTGGTCTGGCAGAGGATTGCACCACATGACCTGTGAGTTGTTACTGCTTCCACCCTGAGTTAGTTAGAAAATGTTGTTTCCCACTGGAGGGCAGAGTGGTAAGGATGGACCAGCACATCAGCATTTATATCTGCATATTTGTTTGCAGTTTTCTTTTAGGCTTTGGGATGGGAATTCAAGCTACAAAGTTGGTGCCATACAAACACCAGTGGCTTACTGAAGATGTGTAGAGACCTGCTCTGGAATCAGAGCACTGTGATCAGAGTACTTGCAATCGGAGTCCTATGTTTAAACAAAATGAGCATATCCCCTTCTTGCAATAGCTTTTCAAGACTTCTCTTAATCACCTCAAATTGGAAAACTTTTCCCCAGTGTTTATTATAAGAGCTGCCTCATGGAACCTTTGTCTTCTCAGAGGTGATACTTCAGTGTTCCTCAGAATAAATGTGTAATTCTTAGTTTGCCGTAAAACACTAAGCCACTCCAAATGGTATGCTTACCATTGTGCACCACAAAAGTCTTACTTGGTATTTCTTAATGTATGTTTTTTGACCACTGACAAGCAGAGAGTTATTTGATCACAAACAAAAGGAGAAAACAAATTCAACAAGAACTTCAATTAGACATATTTGACGATTAGATAGTCTGATTTTATAGATATCAGGTTTAAGAAGCAAATGAGAATTCATTTTTTGTACAAAATTTTCAGATAAAATCCAGCAAGAAGAAATAACTTCCTTGTTATTTAAGTTGATGTACCAGCATAGTAGAGATGCTTCTTAAAAAGCCCTTGTGTTGATGGTATGGATCACTTTTAATGTGGACAAGAGGGTTGACAACCTCATTTTGGCTAATAAGATTAGTTGATAATGATTAACACCTCCCGTGGTCAGCATGGCATCAATTTAAAGTGAACAAAGAAGCACTTAAGATAATTAAACAAGGTATGGTACTTGTAAACAATTTAGAGAAATTTGTACCTTAGGAGAAAAAAGATACAAAGAAGAGCAGACAATAAGTAATCCAGTAATGATTGAAAATTCCATCTATCATGGTTTGATTGTAAGTGCTACTTTTTGCCTTCCTGGTCTGATATTTAAAAAAATACACTAATAATCAAGTTCCCCTGTCTAAGCTGCACACCTTTTGACAAACCGGGAAAGAATGTGGGCAGAAGAGCAAATTGTATTGGTTAGTAGCAGCAATCAACAACCAAATCAATCTTCTTTGAAAAACTTCTCTGATAAATTGATGTTCTGACTCCTGTGTTTAGGTGAGTGTAGCAGTGGCATCTGTGATGAGGCAGCCTGCATCAACAGTGGCACCTGTACTGCAAATAAGGCAGATTCTTACATTTGCCTTTGCCCTCTTGGATTTAGAGGTCATCATTGCGAGGAAGGTGAGCAGATGCTGGGGTGCCTCTGTTTCTTTGTGTGTGTTCTTTAATGTTCAATGTGATTTCCACTTAGAAACACAGGAGGAAGTGTCATATTGTTACGCTGACAGAAGAGAATTCTTGTTACTTCATCTTTTTAAAGTCACATACTGAAAACCTTCCCTTACTGCTTTGGAGCTATATCCAGTGCCTACATAATCTGTGATTCTCAAACTCCTTTGCTTATTTAAATTAAGAGTCTTGAAATTCCTATTCAGAAGTTAAAATAATGTACCACAGCTGCACATTAATTCTAAAAACATATCCACCTTTCTCCTAAAACCAGTGTCAGTTGTTTATTTTGAAATGTAAAGGATGTAACGTCAATTTCCTGGTAATATCAGATACAAGTAGTAATATACATGTGGCATTTATTTTCTGTGCTGTAGAACTTTTCATGCCACCACCCACTCCCACTGTGTGCATACTTACCACTTTTTAGGCACTATTATGAATTGCTAAAGAAAAGGTACACAATGCCTTACAGTACAAATACATTCCTGGAAAAGGAAGTGACTAAGTAATGTTGGGTAGGATTAAAAAATATTTTTAATTTAGATTAAAAAGAATCAGGTTCTTTTGGTAAGCATTAGCTTAAATACTTGACACAAGGAACAGATACTGTCAATCCTTTATGTCTGAGCCTCAAGTGACCTGCTTGTGATTTCTGGATTTCCAGCGCTCACCTTGGCCATACCTCAGTTCAACGAATCCTTAAGATCATTTGCTAGCACACCCTGGCCCTTGGAACCACAGAATTACCTTTCCTTCATGGAGTTTGAGCTGACATTTCGTCCAGATTTAGAGACTGGTGTCCTTTTGTACAGCTATGACACAGACAGCAAGGACTTCCTCTCCATTAACATGGTGGCTGGCTACGTGGAGTTCAGGTTCGACTGTGGCTCAGGAACAGCTGTTATCAGGTAAATGGTGTTGCTTGTGTTTCCTTCCCAACAGTGCCACAGTGCTGATCCGGGAGAGGAGTGGGCTGGAAAGAGTCACAGCTTATGATGAGGTGTGCAAGCCCCTTGGTCCCTAGTGCCTCCTTCTGAGGAAGCAGAGAAGCACTAAAATTGTGGTCATGGGGACAGGATTTTCTTCCTACATCCGTTTATGTTTCAAAGCTTTGCACTTTGTCTTACTGCAGATGTTACATTTGTGTCTATATGGTATTGCAGTAATTCCCTTCTTGCCCCCATGACACTGCACCATAGCTAGTTAGGGGATCTGTAAATATTTGATGCATATACTTTCTAGCCACAGGATTTCACTATATTGGCACTTATGTGAACATCCTTCTTTCTGGTTTCCAGTTCCAAGGAGGGGTGCCAGGCTGGAGGTGGCACAAGAAGATATATCTCCAAGTCCCTCCACTTCCTCATAGTGCTGTTTTTTGAGTGATCTGAGGCTAGTATCCAATTTATACAACCTAAGCTGTGTAAACCATAAATACGTGGTTTAACCAAGGTTCCCAGACAGACCTTTTGCAAGGGACTCATTGCATCCTAAAACTAATGTCTAGGAGGATAGAAGCAATGAAATTCCTCAAAAACACTGCTCTCTCTCTCCCTGTGTTGGCCAGGCACTGGGTAACTGTTTCTGGGCTTTCTGAAAAGGCACTGGGCTGAACAGAGGCACTCAGTATCTTGGATGTGACCCAGGAGGCTACCAGTTTGACCAGGCTGACCTGATATTTAGAAATTATCTATATAAAGCTTATGCAAAATGTGTACACTGTCTGCAAGTCTTGCATACCAATGATTCCTGTGGATGGGCATCAGGAATTTTGATTATACTGTGATTAGGGAAAATGTACTGATTTTACACTGAATGAAGACTCAAGCAAACAAAATCATTCAGTTTTGCAGACAAAATGAGATATGAAACTTCAAGGGAGAAAATGCAAAATACTCCACAGCCCTAACAGTGCACAGCTGTGGAAAAATAGTGTTCTCAGACAGAGAAAGATCCTGGAGTCATAATGGATAGTTTTGTGGGAGCAATAGCAAACTGTTTAGATACAAATACAGAAACCTAAGTACAATGCAGAGAATTATTAGGGATGGAATAAGGAAGAATTCCTCTGCTGAAGCCCACAATGCACCCTGTCTTGAAAACTTGCTGCTATTCTGGTCACATAATTTCAATGAAATTAACAAAATTAAAAAGGAAGAGTAGTTGTGACATCAAGGAGAGGGAATTCAACATCTTCCAGAAAGCTTTTTCACAGCAGGACTTTCAGCCTGGAAAAGAAAGAGTTTGGTGGAAGTATGATAGAGGTTTTTAAATAATAAATGACATGGAGATTAATGAGTATTCTGTATTTTTGAAATATGCAGAAAAAAAGGAACCAAAAAAAAGAAGGTTTTTTCTTTGGGTTTGGTGTTTGTTTTTTTTTTTTCCAGAGAAGTACATAAATAAGTTGTGGAAACTAATTGTCACAGCAAGTTACAGATGCCAGAACTATAAATAGGTTAGAAAAAATTGGACAAATTTGAAGAAAGCTCCATTGAGGGAGATCAAACACAATTGTACGGATGCAGCCTCTGACTCAGGAAATTGCTAAATGACAAGTTGCCAGAAGCTGGGAGGATATATCAAGGGAAGAATCACTTCATACTTGCCCTATTCTATTCTCTTGTTGAAAAGTGGCAGAAATAGCTAATTTTGGAGACCTTTTCTCCAACTCAGAATAACCCTTCTTGTAACAGCCTTCAATCTTTACTGATTGCAGCCTTCTAATTCCTGTTACTGGCAACCATAAAGTATTAGAGTAAAATTATTTTATTTTTTCTTCCAAGAACATTGTAGCACTTCAAAACACCTGTACTAAAGTTTAACTGATATGTAGGTTTATAAAATGTAGCCTAAAGCATATGCCTGGGAGTAGAGACTCCCCCTTTCTGTTGGAAAGCAGAAGAGCAAGCTGGATGCCAGCTACTGCCTGTGCTACATGCACTGGAGAAAAAGAGTGTGGTGAGATAGTTGTGTAATGTATGAGACTCAGGAGACCATCAGGATTCATTAAAAGTTGTAAGGCTGTCCTGTTAGCTCTTCTTTCTAGATAAAATGTGCAGCTCACACCCTGTCATCAGCTCTGTCAGTGATAAAATAAGACATAGATTTCCCTGTTTTTCATGCCTGCCTGGTCAATGTTCACTTAACTGTCTGCCTTAATCATACTACTTCGTGGCTACCCTTTGTCTTTAACAGTGGTACAGCTCTGGTCATCTTGATACCTCTGCCATAGGACCACCAGGTTGTTAGATATTATAATATAATCAGAACACAGCCATAATAACTTTATAATTAGGATGAAGCAAGCTTATTTGTGTATGCCAGCAGCAGCAGTAGGAGAGTTGATGCTGGTGAAGGTTGTAATTTCCTGGTGTATCCTAGGATGGAAGCAGCAGAGTGTGTTCTGGGGCCTCCATAGGGAGAAGGGATGCTAAATGGGTGACCAGATGCAGAACCTGAGCACTGAAATGTCTCAGAATAGAAGCTGTTGGGATTTCCCTTGGATTTCCCTTGGCCAAGCATTCACAATATCACGATCTTCATGCTCTCATATATTTTTTAAGCTTTGGTTTACATGGGAAAAGGTAACCCCACAGCATATGAAGAACCAGGAGTGTTCAAATGCCAGAAGAAAGTGTTGCCAAACTCATGCTGGTTTCAAAAAGCTCATGATTCCAAGAAAGAGCCGGCAGCTCTGAAGCAATGATCCTGCAAGGCTTAATCATCCCTGATTGTAATTAAATCTAGCAAAGCAGGAGAGTTAGCATGATGATGACCCAAGTAGCAGAGGAGATAATGTTTGTATTGCCACTTATGTAGCCAAACTATCTGGTTCCTTTATATGTATGCATTGACTTCTTCAAGGTGATTAGATTTCCTTAGCTATTGATTTACCCAAGATAGTTAAACCCTAAATGGTGCTAGAAGGAGGACAAGTGACTGGAATTGCTTCATGATACTTTTAATGGAGGTTTTCTGAGCCACGTGTCATTCAGAGGTGTTAAGTAATACTGCCAACATCATCAAAATAGATAAAAATGAGCTTTAGGAAAATTTGAAGGATGGAAGAAAACAGGACAGAAAGGTTTCAAAACTGATCTTGATTGTTAAGGGGAAAAAAAGGAAATAATTGTTTTCACATTTTCAAAATTATTTAAGTGTTTTAATCAGCATTTGAATCACTATTGACTCACTATTCAAATTACAATTTTTCCCTTTTTCTTTTTTTCATTTCAAAATGTGAGGGTTTTTTTATTTTTAAATGTAATTGTCCTGAAAATACAAAATATTATTTCATCCCTAGAAATTCTGTTTATTTCACTTAAGCTATGAAATCTTAGGGGTCTTAGATAACACAGTTCTAATTTTTCCGGCTTGGCTGGTAAATCAAACACAAGTTTCCAGTCCTCCTGGAGGGAAAGGCTGCAACATCTCATTTAGACATAAAATGCTTTAACCAGTGTAGTAAAATGGCATTTGAAAAAAAAAAGATACAAAGATCTATAGAACTTTTGAAGGGGAATGTGGTTTTGCCCTTCATACAGGCTGCTATTCATATTAGTTCTGTGCCAGTAAAGATTATAAGAACTGTTTAAAAATGCTTCCTTTGAGACTGGTGAATACTTAGCACAACTGAGGATTATTGTTCCTAGCCAAGATCTCATCACATCATTAGGATAATTTTTTAATTACTTCCCTTTTATGTATAGCATCCGGGCTGCACGTGTGTGTGTGTAGATGTCAATGTTATAGGATGAATAGAGCTGATAAGCCAACACAAAGTAGTTGTGTTTTAAAAGACGATGAAGAATGTGGGGCTAGACCAACCATTAACTGGAATTTAATGAAATGAGGATGTACAGCTGAGACAAAAATTTGTTTTTACGTATTATAAACGACTGAGCAGAAAAACTAGCACAGAGGTAGCTGAAGTGTGTTTGGTGATAGTGTTTCATTTAAAAATAAAACTAGAGTGCTTGTTATTTGCTCTAGAAATACGGTCTTTGCTGATGGGACTCAGAAGATTGTTACTTCCTTATAAGGGAAGAATCACAGTGGCTGGTATTTATTTTTTATTTAGAAAATTGTCCCAGAAGACTTGACTTTTTTAATGTTACAGAGTATCAGAAAGGCACAGTGTCGCATGCTTTAAAATTTTCTTGCTCTTGAAACAGGAGCGAAGAACCTGTCAGTCTGGGTCAGTGGCATGAACTGCGAGTGTCCCGCACAGCAAAGAATGGAATCCTACAAGTGGACAAACAGAAGCCAGTGGAAGGGATGGCAGAGGTGAGGTTGTGGCAGACTTGTCTTGAATGCAGCTGTTGGACTGCAAAGTGATTGCATGGTAGACTGCACAGCCTGCTCTCAAAGCTCCTACTAGGTTAAAACAGCATACACATTAAGGCTACATTTTCTTAAGCCCAGGGTTGGGAATTTGTGCATAAATTCTTCCCTCTGAAGACAAGGATACCCATAAAGGCAGTGATCCCATTGGAATCTGAATGTACCTGCTCCTGACATGGAACTGGCTCATGTTTTTATGTCTGGCTCATATCTTCCTGAGGCTTTTCTGTTGGTACTTCTTGTGGCTAAGTCTGTTGAGTAATGTGTGCACTAGAGAAGTGTAATTTGGAGAAGTATCATGCTGAAAAGTATGTGCCCAGTCTTTTTTTACCTATTTCTGAATATTGTCCTGAAAAGGTAGCCCTGAAGAGAATTGTTTGTCTTCTTCTTGCAAGAGTAATTTGCAGACCAGAGTAAGGGCTGGAACAATCAGAGTTGATGACTTGTTTTTTGTTCTTCACTCACCAAGTGATCATAGTGAATCACATTTATAATAAAGTGAAAATGTACTTGTACCAAGCAGGATATTTACTCTAAGCACTCAAATGTATAGAGGCACACTTTCTATCTTGATAAAAGCTGAGGCTAGACCTGCTTAGAAAAGGTCTTTTACCTAGTGGAGAGTGCAGACAGAAAACCAGATGCCAGATCCCATAGCAAAAGAATCCCATAGCAGAAAAATCCTGTAGCATAAAAATCCCATAGAAAAATCCCATAGCAGTCTTCTTGGCAAAATGGGAAGCTTTTATCAAAGCTTTGACTTTTCTTCAAAAATTTAAATAAATTGAAATTCCAGTTGTCTGTCAGGAAAGAAACTGAGTGAGAAACATTTGACTGGAGCACTCAAGACTTCTGTTGATAGATGGGTTACGGTGAACACTCCCTTTTTTTTTTTCTCTTAAGTGCTGTAGTGCAGTGCTCCAGGAGGAAGGTGGCTGAGAGCTACGATGAAAGCACAGAAGCTGCTGCAGGATTGGAATTGCAGTTATTCCATCTTAAATGTTTTCTACCGTTAAATATTTTCAGTTTACTCCAGGAACCTGAATATTCCCATCAGGTATCCTGAGCAACTGCTTCTGGTAATTGATGCAGACTCTATGTTTATTTCATTTAGCCCCATAACTTACAGTAGATTATCTCTTAGATGTTGGAAACACTGAATGAATCTCTCTTGCATGAACTTTGCTCTGATTTTAGCTTTATGAAATAAAATCTGGTTATAATTTAACATTAGTGAGCAAAATCTAGTTATAATTTTGCATCAAGTTTTGCAAATAAAGCTAGATGTGCAGTCAGAAAAGACAATTAGTTTTCTTTCTTTCTTTCTTTCTTTCTTTCTTTCTTTCTTTCTTTCTTTCTTTCTTTCTTTCTTTCTTTCTTTCTTTCTTTCTTTCTTTCTTCAGCTTTGCCATTTTGAAACACTTGAGATTTTTCAGATACTTCTGACTGGGATAATGTAAAGTCAGTCATGAGTATCCTACAGTGGCTTTCTTGATTGTACAAAGAAGGGTATTGAAATAAGCTATAACTTCTAATGTAGGGCTATCACAACTCACGTTGGCTAATCTGAATATACAAACATGATTCCAGCTACTCTAATAAAATGTTATTCTATGTTTCTTTCAGGGGGCTTTTACACAGATTAAATGCAGCTCTGAAATATTTATTGGTGGAGTACCTAATTATGATGATGTGAAGAAAAACTCTGGGATCCTCAGACCCTTCAGTGGGAGCATCCAGAAGGTGTGTGCCCAGAGAAGCACACTGCAGGCATTTGTTTCTGTCACATCCAGTGCATGCTTTTTGTGCAAACCTGCCCTTATTTGACTGGCAATATTCAAAATAATCAAGGATTTCACCTCAGGAGCCCACCATGAAGTGGTTAAATGCTTATTTCACAGTGTAAAGTCCACCTAGTACATTCTTATACCACCATGGAGATGCACACCATACTACTTTCCCTTCCTACAATTTTATAAGGGGCACATGAATGGAGGAGGTGTTTTCCATTGTTGGCAGACCTTAGGGATGATGTCTCCATGTGGTCAGCTGAGCATGAGTGCAGTTCATATCAGGCCAAGTAAATAATCAAATGAAAGTGCAAACTGAACTAACATTTTTATTTCTAAACATACTTAAAATTACTTGGGTAAAGTTGGAAGATTGGCCCTGAATCCTCACATTTTTAGAGGAGTGAATTATTGCATCAGACTAGTGCAAAGAAATAACACATAAAACCAAATTTTTAATAATAGTTTTTATTTTAAAAAAAATAAAACTCTATAGTTTACAATTGCTCCAGGATGGAAAATAATTGTAGTTCTGTGTAAATGGTTTCACCACTTGGTCTGATATTTTTTACTGTTTTTGTCATTTGTCCAGCAGAAAACATGAAGTTCAGGAAAACTGGGGTAGTGAGTAATAGTAATGGGAATAGGTCAGACACATGAACATCATTGGGAATGTAGACTTGACTAAACACAGTGCATTTTGGGGTGCAAGATAGAGAGCCTAGGAGAAATTAATACAGGTTACAATGGCAGCATGAGGCGCTGTACACTAGAGTAAAGGCACTGATAAGGATTGGGAAGTGAGGAGTGTGAGTCCTTATCTGTTATGAAGTACTTAGGAAGGTGGATTTGTATTCTCAGAGGCATGAATGGGATGTCAAGGAAAAGCACTGCCCACCTTTTGGGCACTGGGAACGTTTAGCTGCTTGCTTTATACATAGTAGGATTTTGGAGAGCTATACAGAAATAGAGCTGCAAACATCACCAAGTACTGGAAAATAAGCAGTGTATAGAAATCACAATATGTTTAGTTTAGTCAGATAAGGCTGAGAAGTGACTTTATAGTGCTCTTCTTGTTCCTAGATGAGGATGAGATTTCTTTGGATACCTGGGGCTGGAATTATGCAGAAAAAGACATTAGGAGAAACAAGGGCTGGAAAGGGAATGTAAGTTTAAAATCAGAAACAAAAGTCATGTTTTTATGAGTGGAGGCTTGATAACCTCTGGAACAATGTAGTCAAAATTTAGAAAGAAGCTGAAAACATAATGAAGTCTTCCCTGGTCCATTACATGACAGATGTTTTTCCTGCTGTTAGAGTTGTGTAGTGCAGCCTCTTCTCCAGATAGGATCCCATAAGGTGCATTGTCCAAGTTATAAAGGAGCCAGAGCAATTATTACCTTTCTCATTTCTGGCCTCAAAATCTATTGTTAGTTAAGATGTACTTATTTTGATGCAGCTGAGATCAGATGCTGTGCCCACATGCAATCTGTCTTGCCGAGATGTCAGCTGAGATTATACAAATGTTGCTTTATTTTGGAGAACATGTGCTGCTGACATATTGGAAAAATCCCAACATTTAGCAGTTCTCTTCCATTTATATACAAACAGTTTTGTGAAGTCATTATTTATATTTTTCATTCATATTAACTCTGGCTTCTTTCAGGCAAGAGGAGATACTAGAAAGCAATAGAAAATGTGAAAAAAAGTTGGTCTGCTTAGTATTTCTGTTGTCAACACTCATCTCCTGGGGGTTTTTCTGATCTCAGAAATTCTTTTCCTCAGCAGCACTTGCCTAATTTTACCATCCCAGCTCATGGTTTGGCTACAAAGCATTGCACCAGTGTTCAGGCACAGGCCTGGTAAATTCCACACAGCTTCACCGCTTACAGGGGTTGTCTAAGGCTGTTTCACAAGACACAAAAGAGATTAATCTCCACTGGATCAGGGGGAGCAAAAGTATGAGTTGCATCCTCTGCAACTGGAAAACACACAAGAATAGGATTTGGGCCAAATTTTAGGAGTTACATTTCTCTGAAGTCTTTCAGAGGAATCTTCTAACTAGCAGTAGGATACTATGGATTTGGAAGTGTTTACACTGTGATTTTACACTTTTTAAATTTTTTGGGTTTTTTTTTTAAACACATAGATTATCTTGAATGACCGGACAATTGACGTGAAGCAGGATTTCACTTTTGGAATCAACCTAGCAAATGCTGCCCACCCCTGCGTGACCTCACCTTGTGCAAATGGAGGCACCTGCGTTCCCAAGAAGGAGAGCTATGAATGTGACTGTCCCCTGGGCTTCGATGGGCAGCATTGCCAAAAAGGTAACAATGGCTGCATATCAACCCAGGTGTATGGAGCTGATCATAAAAATAAGGAAGATTTAGCACCTACAACTGCTGCTGTACCCATGCCTTTAAATAGAAGCCATGAAGGCCAGAGCTTCCCTTTTGTCTGTGCACTTTCCAAGTATCTACAGAAGAATTTGTTTTGTTATTTAGGAATGTGATGACTGTTACCTCTGCACAGGGCTAGGATCCATAGATACCAGCCTGGTATCTGGTTGCTTGTGGTGAACAACACTGAGCACTAGTACTTCATACACGTCCCTAATTGTGCAGTGCTTTGCAAAGGGGAATTCCTGCCAGGGTCCTCCAGCCAGCAGTTATGTTACATCCAGAAGCATGAGCATGGATAACCTTTGTAATTTTATCCTCCATACAGCTGACAGCAAACTCTGTTCTCACACACAGAAAGGTCTGCTCCTGTTTTAGACACTGACTACTCTGATGGAGATTTCACCATCTGCAGAGATCCTGCCTTGGTGGGACCACCAAGGAGGAAAACTTATCCACATGCACATTACTCTTTTCTTCGGAGTCACTCTAATAGTTCAAACCTTATATTCAGGAAAGGGATAAGATTGCAAGAAAAACCCATGAGTGTTTAAAAAGAATGCTTTGGGTTATTCCACTAGATGGAGTAGTTTTGCTTCTGTCAAGCTTGATCTTAAAAAAATTCCCGAGGGAAGGTTTTTTAATGTAACCATAAACTCGGTTCAAAAGCACTGGCTGACATTATTGTCTTCACCCACTGCTTAATTTCTTATAATCATAAACTTCAAAGTTAAATGTAGTGGTTTTGGTTGGATTGTGATGAATAGATTGGCCTTTTTTTCAAAGCTGACAATACCTTAGAACAAAAGCATTACGTTAAAATGCAATGCAAGAAACCCCTTTGTTTATGTTGTTGTGGTCTAACTAAGAGCTGAAACAACGTCATTTACCCTGGCTTTTTTGTGGGGAAGCAGGAGAGTTGGGATTTTGACTTTCTAGGTATGTGCAGGGTGCTAAATTCCTGCCTTCAAGATGGTACCTGCAGCTGTACTGACACAGTCTCCAAGGGCAGTCAGTCAAGGGAATGCTTTGCAGCCTGGGTATGTGACTGCCCGCCCGTCTGGTGTGCAGTGCAGGCGCTGCAGCTCCTCACCTCTGCTCAGCTCCTGGTCTTGCTGAGCCCAGGGAGCAGTGTCTGAGCTCATGGTACCAGCAGCAGTGGCATTTGGCTGACGTGTCCTCCCTGTTGAGGACACCACCTCAGTGGGTGTCCAGGCTTTCAGAGATAGTCTGAAGCACCTTTTGTCTATGACTTATCCAGATCCTGGGTGCTGCTTCCAATGTGAATACAATTTATATTCATTTTTAAGAGTGACCAAAACCATGAACCACCTGGCTTCTGTTCGTCCTGCCTGTGGCTCCTGTTCAGGTGCAGCTAAACCTCCCTGCACTTATGCAGCCTCAGCTGCGACGCAAAATTGAAGTTTTCTGATTAATGTGCAGAGAGCATAGAGGTTGCTCCTGAACCTCAGTCCATCACAGCCTTGATGAGAAATAAATCCCTCAAAATAATCCTTACCTGTGTCTCTCTTGGGGTGTGGACATGGTTAAGGTAAGATGCACATCTGTGTTCACTTGTTTCACAGCCGGGTTTTGGTTAGTGTACTCAGAAGGTATGTGAGGTGAAGGTGTCTCCATCCTTCTTGGTGGTAAGCTGCTGTAAAATACCCTAAAAACCAAAGTGCTTGTGAGGGACTGCACCTCATTCTTCAAAATTAAATACACCACTTAAAAACTCAAGTAGTGCTGGTATGAGGTATAAGAGATATTGATTCATATTGTAACGGATCATCAACTGAAGATTCAATAGAGTTTTTGCTGGTATTGCAACGTTTTATATATTCTGTCCAAGCTTGGGGACTACTAATGGTATTTTTATACTTTAACTGTAAGATGGAATAGAACAGCAAACTCTTGTTTTCCCATGTCTAGAGCTGATCCCTGGGTAAAACCTGGTGAGTCACTTGGATTTGAGAAGCAGGGCTAGCAGAAAGATTTGCTGGTCCCACCTGTCTGTCCCTTTTTGTGTTTTGAACTGACAAATACAGATACTTGGAGCAAACTAATAATGAAAATAGTGCTAACTTCACAGGTGATTGTAGTCACTTAGGCAAATGGTAGGTGGGAGATGACACATTTGCAGAAAAGTTGGCATGAAATTGAACTAAAGGAGATTTTAATGTTTTAGAATAATAAACCCAGAATGTTCTTGTTTTTTTTTGTGCTGATTCACTGCAGAGTGTGGAAGTTACTGCCTAAACAGTAAGTACTGAAAATTATGTGAAAACTGCCCTGTCATTGTGTGTTTGTCTGAATGCTGAGTTTCCATTAAGCTTGGCAAGTTTCTGTCATTAAGCAAAAACATTTTCTAAGGTTATATAGTACTTCATTAAAAATTGTGTTGTTGATATTTCAAACTGCATCCAAAGCATTTGCCAAGCTCAGAACAGTGGCTGTGGAGCTGGTTCCTGTATTTGCAGAGCAGAGAGGCCAGGCAGCTGGCTGAAGGTTTTGTGGGGTGACTTCAGGTTGCCCTGCAGTCCAGAGCTCACTCCTGCTTGTCATGAGAGCTTTGGTGCTTGTCTGCTGAAACATGATGAGCAAAGAATGTAGGTGTTTAGTCCTAGGTCTCCTTACTGGAGATCTTACAGCTGCAAAGATCCTGGCTGCATCAAGGGTACTGCTAAAATTTGCTTGTTTTTCTGCACTCAGATTCAGTGAAACAAAGAAGACCAAGCAGAGGTAAATACCCATAAAAGCTCTCTAGAGGAAATCAGAGTACTCTGGCACAGGCAAGGGTTGCTGCATGACATGGGCACCTTCCCCTGCTGCAAGCAAGAGCAGTGGGGCTCTAGTGCGGGATGTGATGGGGGAACAAGGGCTCCTTTCATGCTCTGCTGCCATCAGAGACTGTCCAGTACAGGAAGTGTCAGACCTGGTGGAGAATGTTTGGCCAGTGAAACACAGCTTTTGCAATCTTCCGATGATGTTGGCAGACTGCAGGCTGGACATGGTCTGTGGTGGTTTCTTTGGACACATTAGGCAGCTTTCCTGGTTTCACTATGGATGAAAACTGTAATTTGTCACTATCTAAAATTCTCAGTCTTGGCACCTTAGAGATAAATTTTGTACTGCTGTTGCTGGCTGCCAGACTGCACCAATTGTTGTATATCTGTGTCACAGTGAGCTCTAAAAGCCCAGCCAGACCCTGTATTGTGTAAAGAAAGCAAACATCCTTGCACAGGAAAGCTTGAAATGGATATAGATGAGATTAGCTGTGGGTTGGAGGGATTATTCCTCAGTAAGAAAATAGGATGAAGGCGTCTATTTTAAATATTTTATACAACTGGCTTGTATTAATGCAGCAGTGATGGGAGATCAGCAACAAACTGTAGGATGTTCACTCAACAAAAAATCTGTTGGGGCCAGTTCTTGTAGCCTGGTGAAGGGCCTGTGTATCAGGGATGTTCCGTGATCTATGTCACACAGCTGAGCTGTTTTGCCAAAGTTTTCTTTGGCAATGTTTGCCACCGTCCCAGCTGCACACCATAGGGGTACCTGGGGCTGTCCCTAGAGAAATGCTACATGGGGCACACAGAAAACAACCCCCAAGGCTGCACTGCAGTGTTGAATACACCAGCCTCTGCCATGCAGCCTTTAGCATAGTAGCAGTTGTTTTCTAAAGTGATCTGGGACTCTGGACTCTGTAACTCTTCCCTGGAGATAGCCTGTTCCCCACACTGCACCCCAGGGGTGGGCTCTGAGCAGGCAGCAGCCTGCCACATACCCTGAAAGAGAAAACAGGGAGCTCACAGGTTGTCTGTGCTGCCTCTCAGCCTCCCTTTGCAGGGTGAGAGGTCCCTAATGTGCTCTGCATATGGTACTCTGTTAGCAGCTGGGAAGGAGTTCCTTGGTCTATAAACAAAGGTGGTTAATGCATGAGCTTTGGCAGGAGGGAGCGTTGAACCACTTGGAGAATCAAGGAATGTGGAAATGGGGGTAAAGAGAAAATCTGCAGTGTTTTCCCAATACCTCATAATTTTATGCACTAACATTTGTGGTGGAGAAATATGTTGGGTTCCTGGCATGGAGGCTGTAAGTAGAGGGACTGTCAACCATTTAAACTCCCTTGACTACTGCCCCTACATTTTTAGGCAAAATCTGGCGGTGCCTTTTTGCAAAGTGGTGTGGGTTCAGCTCAGTTCTGTGATGCTGGCAGGTACCTGCCACTTCAGGAATAAATCAATAGAAGAGCCTTGTCTCCTTTTTTCCTTCCATTTCCAAGTCAGCTATGTGACACTCATCTTTATTTTTTTGTATTTACTTCTCAGCCATTACAGAAGCAATTGAAATCCCACAGTTTATTGGTCGCAGTTACCTCACATATGATAATCCAGATATCCTGAAAAGGTAGTGTATCTTCTGTGGACCTAAGTATGCTTTTTCTTAAATGTTATAATGTTAGGAAACTTACGTGGAAGAGTGTAGTACATGAACAGGTTTATGCTGTATTTATAATATTTCTAACTTTATTTCTGCCATATTTTTAAATTTTTAAATTTTATTTTTTGGGATTCTGCAGAGATGAGTTAAATTCCCCCACTATGAAATTATTGAAATAGGATGTGAACCAAAATCCTTCACATGTAAATGAGTTGCAGGAGAGTAACCCACTAGACCAGCAGAGAAGAAATACTGCATCATCTTTTATGATTTTGGAAAGAAGATTGGCACAATTTAGTATTTTACTATTACTTCCTTCTTCTATATTAAACAGGGTATCAGGAACAAGAACAAATGTATTCATGAGGTTTAAAACTACAATGAAGGAAGGCCTTTTGATGTGGAGGGGAAACAGTCCCATGCGACCTAACAGTGATTTCATCTCTCTAGGCCTTCAGGAGGGAGCATTGATATTCAGGTAAACTTTCTCGCCCTTGTTTGAGTAGCACACAGGGCCCAAAGGAGTAGGTGCAACACATACAGTGCACTTGTTCCTTACCACAGTGTGAGACATCTCATCCTCAAAGTTTTGTTCAATGATGGGTCCTATTTGCTGTCTGGGAAAGGATGTAGGTTGAAGAGGTAATGCGCTGCAAGATTTGCATCACTCCTCCTTCTCGATTTTTCAGACACCAGGGCTTTATTGTGATTTTCTGAAAGATTTCTTTTGAGGGGATGAACACTGTTGGCAAGCCCCCCACATGCCTCTCAAATCTATCTCAGTTGGGCAGAGCAGGGTGGGGCTGGCAGGGACTGAGGACAAGCTTTGGTGGTGCCACTGCTCACTGTGGACTCACTCTTTGCCAGGCAGTGCACACAGGAGCAGGGCTTCCACCACCTCAAACCCCCAGATATCCAGCCCTGTGACACACACACACAGCTGTCACCACACCTTGTTTCTGCCACCATCCACAGAATTGCTAAATTAAGCTGTAATACCACTGTGAAAATGCAGAGCATTGGGAAATGCTGGGGTCTTGCTCCAGAATCTCTTTCTCCCTTGCAGACACTCAAGAAGACCCTGTGTGGTGCTTTTTTGGGACTCCTGTGTTTTGAAAGCCTTGTGTTTCCTCACAGTGCTCCTTTAGGTTGTGTAAGGCAAATACTGAAATGGCAAACTACAGATGCCATCACTATTGTGCACTGTTGTGGGACACTATTGGTCATGTGGCAGAGAGTTTATTACTTAAGCTATTTTTTTTTTACTTTACTTAACTGGCTGTTCTTTGCTACCATGGGTGTGTAGATATGTTGCACGTTTCTATTTAAATTATTTTCTTTTAAACTTTTTTATAAATGTGATCTATCAATGTCTAGCTTGGCAAAAACTCTTAGTTTCCTCATTAATTTATAAACAAGGGACTGACTCTGTGGGAGTTGTGCATTTTCAAAATGTCTTTTGGAGGGACAGTCTTTCTAAGATTCATGGGAGTAAGTGGCCACTCTATTCTGTTTCTGAAACACAGTGCAATTTTTATTAGGTTGTTGCTCTTCCCCAGAGATGAAGATAGTCGAAGGCTTTAGACCAAACCAGCTGAATTTTACTGAAATATTTGTACCTTCCACATTCATTTAGGAAGGTAAAAAATTGAGCTACCAAAGTAAAACCCTCATAAGCAATCACTGCTTACTGAAGGGGAGCATCAAAGAAGATGGTGAAAGGAAAAATGCAGAAAAAATAATCATTCTGAAAGGTTGATCTTCATTCTAGATTTTCACCTTTTAAGAGGTGAAGTCAAGAGACTATCAGGGCTGTGAACTGGTCAGAAGAATTTTCCTTCAGCCCAAATTTAGATGTCTATGTTCTAATCCAATTTGAAATCCAAAACACACTTTTACTTTCCTGTTTTCTATGGCCTTATTCTCTGTACAGTGTACCTACTGCTGTAAATTATTTTTTGTTGCTCCCTGCTTCTGTCGAAGGTCATTTCACTGTTGTAGGGTGATAGCTGTTGTAGAGGGATTTATTAGGGATATGAATATCATTTCTGTTATCAAAAGTCTGATATTTTGATGGAATCCTGAGCACCCAAGTCCTCTTGTTGTTTTTGACCTAGGCTGATATCTACATCCTGGGTAAAAAGGGGTACTTGCCTGAGACTCACTTAAACCCCTGGAGAGGAAACAGGTTTAGGGTAATAGATTTGCTCTGGGTAGCTCACAGTTTAATGTGCTGTTCCTGAGAACCTCACCCTGGCCATGAGTTCATTCCATGTTCAGTCTTTTTTAAGAGATGGTGATGTTGGCTTTAATCCCTCCTGCTTGGTACAGGCTGAAGTCCAGCAGCAGCTACTTCATCCTGAGCACTGAGCTCACTGTGCTGAGCAGCTACTTCTCTTTTGTTAAGGTTGATCCAAGCTTCAGAGACCCAGAATTTAAGATGCCTGAAGTGTAAACATGATAGGGATATTACATCTTCTGAGTAATTTTAGTAGAAGCAAATACAAAGAAGTAATTAGAGTGGCAGCTGAAGCATCTGCATCTATTAGACTTCTTCTTTTCAGATGATCTGTAGATTCATTATAGATCAGATGCTTATTTGCTCTTGTAAAAATTTATTACCCATGTTTGCAACTTCCCACTGCTGTCTCTCATTAGACCAAAGGTCTATAGATCACTGACTTTCGTGATCCCCTGCTTTGGGGGAGAATGGCCATGCAGAGACTCTCTTCTTGCTCCCACGGGAAGGTGGTGATGGTACCCATTCTGACTCAGGAAGTTTTGCCTTCTGGTCCATGAGACTGACTCTCCAAAATAAGAACACTGCTGCTGAGACGCCAAAGGACTCTACTGGTTGCCCCAAAATCCGAGCCAAAAGAGAGTAAGGATGCCTGAGCAACTTGGCAGGCAGCTGGTCCTTCCAAGGAAGGCAGTAACATTTCAATTTTTTCAATTGTAGCTACAATTTGGGCAGTGGCATTGCTTCCATCACAGTGAACGGCTCTTTCAGCGACGGCCGGTGGCACAGAGTCAAAGCTGTTCGGTAAGTGCCCAGGCTTCATCTGGGGGCCACTTGGGAGCCACCCTGCCATTAAAGGTGCTGGTTGGCATGTGCATGGGTGCTGGTGGGGTGTGAGTCAGCTCCACACTCCCACATCGCTCGGGAGTGGAACTGTTAGCAGCTTGGCTGTTTCAGGATGGTGTACACCAGGATTATTTGAGGTGACAGTGCCAGCTCGGCACAGCTCAGGGCAGGCTGCCAAAGTCATGCAGGGCTATTCTGGGGCTGTGACAGACATTCTATTAAACCCATACCATTTCAGTTAAGAGTATTTTTCTTTAATGTCTGCATTTTAAAATTCCCTGGTGAGCATTTTGTGGGCTGGCACAAGCACTGGAGCACAGACAGTGTAAACCTAGTTTTTCTATTTGGGGGAGGTGCAGACATCTTGGACCATATATATAACTCATATTTATAACTCATTACCTCATGGCAGGCAACTGTGTCCAGCAGGGAAAGCGTACATCCCTCTCTTTGTGAGAGGTTGATTCCCTGGAAATCACAGTCTGACATTTATCCTAACTTGCTACCAGATTCAGTGAGAATAGGATCCCATCAAGTAGCTTTTCTGTCAGTACTGTTACTGAACATAGGTAAAATGGCTCTATTGAGGAACAAAACTGCCTATGAATAAATTTTACCATAGCTTTTCCATTTTTTCCCTGCTTTTGAGGCTTCTGCTGTTGACTTTTAACATTGCATTTGGTTTTTAATAATAGGTCTGAATGTGTCCATCACACCCCTCTCCCCCACCTGTCCAATTTGATTCTTTTTCAGCACTTTCTGCTCTGCAAATATGTCCTGCATACTCTGCAGGTCTTTGACATCTATTAAAAAATCCTCAAACCTGAAGAGTCTGGATTGCCGTAGTACGCTCTGTCTGTGGTCCTTCCCATTTCCAAGCCTTCACCAGGAACCATGCTAAGCTCTGAGTTGCTCAGATCTCCTGGCGAGTGGAAGATGCTGCTGCTCCTCTTCCTGTCCAGTTGTAGGCTGTATGAATGAGAGTTATTTGCTTTTCATTGCAGGGATGGACAGTCTGGCAAAGTAACGGTGGATGATTATGGTGCCAGGACTGGTAAATCCCCTGGGAAGATGAGGCAATTAAATATCAATGGAGATCTCTATGTTGGTGAGTGCTAATTATTCACATTCAGGACACAGATATGAGGTCAGCTGCAAGGCAGGGCATTCCAGCTCTGTTCAGCTCCTGGTGGAGGTGTCACACAGCATTCTCTAGTCTGCCACAGCCTGTTTTTTGTGAGGAGGCCACTCTGAGTGGGATGGGGAAATGGGTATAAGAGGGGATAAGCACTATGGGATGCCCTATGGTACTCCTGGAAGGTACACAGAAAAACAGCAAGATGCAGCTGGAAGTCCCACACCAGGCACAAGCTTATTCAGCTCTTACAATTTCTGCAATAGTAAGCGTCCTAGTTCATGACCTCCTGCTTATTCCCTCTGTACTTTCAAGTGCTTAAAATCATTTTTTAAAACAACACAGAGCAACCTATAAATTAAAATTCCCTTCTGAGGTGCACTAGGAATGGCACTGCTGGGTGTGCAGTCTGCCAAGCAGGGGCAAATGCCTGTGTTGGTGAAGTTTCTGACGGCTGCCTTTCCCGCAGGTGGCATGAAGGAAATTGCCCTGCACACGAACCGGCAGTACCTGCGGGGGCTGGTGGGCTGCATCTCCCACCTCACACTCTCAACTGACTACCACATCTCGCTGGTGGAGGATGCTGCCAACGGGAAGAACATCAACACATGTGGGACCAAGTGACAAGAGAGGAATCCCGGTGCTGAGGACCTGTCGTGTGCTTGTGTGTGTGGCTGACGCAGTCCTCTACAGCCGGACCATGTTTGCCATCTGGGAAGGTGACAAAGCCAAAGGGAAACCGAAAAACAACAAAAAAAGAACATTTTCCCCTCCCATTCCCTCTCCTTTCCTGTCCAAATGAAACCAAGCATTTTGTGTATGAACCATGCCCTCTATTTCTTAAGTGTTTAGTGAATGCTAAAGGTTCAGTGCAAAAGGCAGTGTGATGTTACAAGTAGCTCAGTGACTGTGTTTTGTGGTCCTTAGGTTATCTTTTGTAGTATCAGAGAAAGCAATCTTGAAACACCTGCAATTATCCCACCCTGCAGTGATACAGTGACTGTGCTGTTCAACAAATACACCATTGGGCAGCATGTTTCTGCATTCACGTGCAGGTCCTGGAACAAGCAGTTCTCCTTACCACTCTGATTTAGCTAAATTATGTTTCATCCTGTGTAACAGGATAAGAGTTACAATGACTGGTTTCAAAATATTGTTGTTTGTTGAGGAGGAAAGTTCTTACAAATCTACTTTTTTATTACAAGCAACAAAAGCAATGAACCAATTTTGTAGAAGTAATTTTATACTTGTCTATTTTTTATAGCAGCAGCAGACCTACTTACATGGCATCACTTTTAACATCTACATGTACTATACAATTAGCTCTTTGCACACTTTCCTAAAAATAGAAAAGTGACCTGTGGCTTAATGTCTGTATTATACAGTTTTAATGGGGATATTTGTGAGTTATGACCAGTTTTACATTTGACTCTTTTTGTTCTGTAAATTTTGACAGTTTAAAATTGTACATGATGAAGCTTTCCTTAAACAGATTAAAAGATTAGGAAAAAAAAAGCAAATACTTGCTACTGTGTTATTATATTTTTTTTTTTAAGAAAAAATGAGAGAAGGGATTGCAAGAGACCTTGGTAGGTCAAAGTCCTCTTAAAATATTATGTTTTCTAGGCACTGGACCAGCACTTACGTAACCTTGATTGCCAAAGTATAATTAAAGCAGGCAAATAGAGTGCTGTTGAGACACTGAAAGAGTAGTCCAGAATTTCATAATTTGGATTTTTTTTCTTCCAACTAATTAATTTTTTGTTCAAAGTGGATGAGTGAGCCTTTGAAGGGGTCAGGGGAGGATGAGGCACCAACCATGTGGCAGGACACCCCTCAGCCTGCCACATGCCAGAGCCACAAACTTCCTCAGAGGCCCAGGTTTGTGTGAATGCCTGTGAGCTGAAAGGACCTGATGTGGTGAAAGAAATGTTGCATTTTTCTATGCTCAGAGTGCTTCTGCCTCCTTGAGAGCTGACACACATTCCCTAGATTCATCCCACCTGCTGCAAATCTAGATAATGGTACAGGCAAATACCTGCCCAAGGACACCTCATGCTAGAGGGATGCCCTGATCTCTTAGGTGAAAGTACTTGTGCTCCTTGTAAATAAGGTAGCAATGGTTAAAAACAAATGCAGGCACTTGTTAGAAACAGAAAGTAAAATAAAAATACATAGTGGTGCCATCATGTGATGTGCACCTGTACTCCTCCACTTGTTCAAATGATACTTAAGGAAAGGAGGTCTGTAGAAGACACGGGCAGCTTGCAGAGGAGCTGGAGACACTCATGGCTCTCCTCCCAGGAGAAGCAAAGTTTTGTTTGGCTTGGGGAGCCCCATGGAGAAGGAGAAACACTCTGTGGCTGGGAAAAAGCAGGATAAAGTATACCAGATCAAGATGTGCCTTTGGAGTGAAAGTGAATGGAATTTGATGCCTTGAGATGTAAAAGGAAAATGTGCAGAGTTTGAAAAAAAGTGAAAACTAAAATCTCTGGAGGCGGAAGGTTTTTCTGTCTCCTCAGTGTAGCCCTGTGGGAGTGGCTGACAAAGCCTGTGCTTGGGTCGCATCTGAGTCGCTGGCTATTTGAGAGGGAAAATTTACATTTTATGAGCTTGAAGGGTTTTCCAGATGCTAGTGGCCTGTTCTGACCTGGCACAGAGTAGGCAGATTTGACTGGCTGTACCCCTAATCCTCTGGACACGTTGTCCTGGTGCTGATGGGGCTCTACCATGGTCCACAAACACAACCTCTGCTCTGTCTTATGTTCCTCGCCTTTCCCATCCTTTCGTTTCTGTCACAAGGTTTGGATACCAGTTCCAAGACAAACATCTGGTGGGAGAGGTCTCTATTTTAAGATAATTTACTGCAGAATACCGGGAGCTTTGGTACAAGGCAGTACTTCTCCAAAACAAATGCAGCTCCTTTGAAATGCCGGGTAGGAAGGGGGTTGGGTAGGAAATACCTCTGTTGCTGTTGTTGTGGAAAAAGAAGAGCAGCAAACGGTTGCTCCCCAAACGCCTCTTTCCAAGTGCGCTTATCACCGCGCGGGAATTCGGGGCTGGCAGCATCACCCTGCAGCGGTGCAGGATGAGCACGATCAGCGCAGCTGTGCGGAGCCGGCAGGGCCGGGGTGGAGCCGTGAATAGCAGAGATGATGAGTTCTTCAAATCATTAAAAGATCCTTTCTGCATCCTTTTAATCTGAGAAACATCCCTCATCTACGTCTCCACTCTTCCTGGTAAAGCTTGGGGGCTTCCACTGCGGTTTCCACTCCAGGGGTTGAGCAGGAGACCGGTACCAGAAAATGAGGAAAATCTGACCGCGTGTGGACGCTCTGCCCCTCCCACCCTCTGCCACCCTCCCCAGTGATGCTGGGTCAGGGAAGGAGAAAGCAAAGGTGGACAGTGCATGGCAGAGTGATTAGTCATTTTCCCAGGAACTGGCCTGCATGTGCTGCTCACTGTCTCCAGGAATGTTTATTAGTCACATTACTCATTGCTCGGGCTGACTCAGATGCAAGGCATGACCCCAGCGCTGAACAGGGTAAGTTCCTGCCTGTTGGCAGGGCTGTGTCCCTTTTGCTGCAGTTACCTGTGCAAACCAGCACTTAAGGCAACAGCCACAAGAGCTTGTACCACTTTGCAATTTAATCTCCTGCCTTAAACAGCAATTCTTATTTTTCTTACTAGTTTTCTACATTATTCCCAAAATATGTAACATTCCATTTAGTAAGGCTAAACACCTGCCCTGATGCCAGCTTTGGCAGGCTGAGTCAGGCTTTGTACTGGGCACTGCCTGCTGGCCACAGCTGCTTCCTGGTTGTCCCTCACTCTCCCAGGACCAAGTGTGTCGTGCTCTCTGCTACTCCTCCAGCTCCATGGGAACCAGCTACTGGGAATCGGCTGTTAGGTTTAACCTGCTTCATCCTAAAGGAAAATAAGGAAAAAAGAAAAAAAAAGCAAGTTGGGAGGTTCTAAAGCCAGATGAGACTTAGCAATGCTCCTCCCTATGGTAGGCAAATCCTTGCTGCGCTAGTTTGTTCTGGGTCAGCTAGGAGCTCATTTCCATCCCAGTCCTCCCAGCCTGGCCCCAGGGAGCAAAAGAGGGAAGAGGAGGGAGGAGGAGGGGGCTGCCAGGGTTGGGAAGTTTCCCATTCCTTGATGGAGTATTACCCTGCAATATCTGCCTTGTGAAAATTACTATTTTGTCAACCAGGCTTTCCTTTTCAGAAAAACTTTTCATTCTGTCTGCACAGCAAAGTAAATTGGGTGGGAAATACATTGTTCCAGCTCTGCATGTTCGGCTCCCTCCACGACAGCATCACCCCTCAAGGGGCAAATCTCCTCACTTTAAAGGACTACATAAGGTACGGTTGTGGTTTCCTCAGAGAGAGCAACAGCCATATCCCACCAGACAGATACATCTTTTATCACCATTTTATTTCTTGGGTGGCATGGGTGGAGAGGGGGCTCCCTTCCCCAACTCTCTCCCATTCCATTTTTTCATTTGTTTGAGCCACTGTGGTCACTGTGGGGCAAGGAATGTTGTGCCCTTGATCCCACACTTAGGCATTTCACTCATGAGTAACAGCCCTGTGCCAGCACCTGTGGTCACTGCCGCTCTGCAAGGGCCTGGCTTTCTGTCCCTGGGGACAGGACTCGCTCATCTGTGAGTGCCCTCTTGTCAAACCCCTTGTGATGGAGACTGCCTGGCAGCGCTGTGACCGACTGCCCTGGTTTCTTTTGAACATCTATTCACAGCATTTTTCTTTGTTCATTGTGTACTAAGACAAAGATGACATTGTTCCTCTTCCCCTGCTCTTTCTTTTTAAATCTTCCCTCAGTCTTTCTTTCTAGGAAAACAACTGTGCCAGCTCTTTCAACACCATCCCCACAGGCCATGTTTTCCAGCACTTTTTGTTACTGAGATGTATGGAAAAGCATGGAAGAAATGGAGCTGCAGAGCACAGACTCCCCATGTCTCAACAAAGCAGCAGCTTTCCACCCTAACTTTTTGTTTTGCAGACTTTTAAATAGTTTCTGTTGGCAGTAGTGGCAGCCTACAACATCACTTTTTATGGACATGGCAGAATTTTCCTAAATTTTTCTGTCTTTGTTTCTGTCACTAAGACACCAAATGACAAGACACAAATGGCCTCAAACATAAGGCCCATGTGACAACTACCATATTAGGTGGCTATCTCAGTTCCACTAAAACATACTGAGAAAGTCTCCTATGCCCCCAAACCAACCCCACAGTGCACAGCCTGGGCCACCACACCCTTCATCCTGGCACGGGGATGTCCCCCATGCAGACACATCCCCATGCAGTCAGCAGGGCTGATGTCTGCACACCCTCAGCCCAGGTGTGCAGGGGGATCACATATCAAACCTCAGCTGTGCTAGAGTCACAAACCAAGGAGGACACGGGTAAGTGACCTGGACTTTTTCCTATCACTGCCCTGTACAGCAAGAACAGGAGGGCTTCAGTGGGCTTTGGACATGCTGGGGTCTGGTGTGCTGAGGAGAAGCCACTCGGGGAGGATCTGTTACTACCCACTCGGCATATCTGGAAGCCAAGGCTGTGCTTGCTAGATCCTGTGGTTATTTACTCTGGCACAAAATTCAAATAATTCTGTTTGTACTGGCGCATGAACAGAATTTAACTCTTAAAAAATAAACAGGAAAGCAAAGAATATGGAGACATATAAGAGTGTAAGAAAATATATTTATTAAATTTCATGGCAATACTATGGCAAAATTGTTAAACACATGCTTACTTTTAGACACTCAAGCAATACAACAGGAGTTACATCAAGCAAGCAAACTAGATTTAAAATGTATGCAAAGTCGTATCTTAGTTTAGTCTTAAATGTCAACTGCCACACTGAAATATTATATCCCCAACATGATCCCATGCTTCCTTTTTTAAGCATGCATTTGTTTAACTGCTTAGATGATAAATTCTAATATTGATACACTTCGTTGAATCAGTATTTTACTTGGCATGCTACAGCTTCATTAAAGTGCCTTGTGATGATTTTGCTAAAATCATGAAAGAAGTAATTTTTCAATAGCAGATTTGGAAGCTGGAAATTTTCAGTATCATTCAGCAACAAAAATATGTTGAATGACTAATTAGATTTAGTGTGTTATGAAGACTATTTTTTCAGCTCAATCTACTGATTTATTCTCAGAATTAACTTCTATAGATGACTATGTCAAATTGGCAAACAATACTTTGACTATTAAACAAAAGTCCATTAAAATCTTCACAAAAACAGAACATAAAAAAACATCTCTAAGCAAATTATTTTATGCTGTAAAAAACATGGTATAAAAAGAGCTAAAAAAAAATTGAAGCTATTCACAGTATATGTTTTAACATTACAGCATTATAGTACAATGTTGTGTGTTTTTTTCAGGTGACCTGTATGATTCTACCAGTTTTGATGTTTTGTGTGCCACACCAGGCTCAAAGTTCAAATTACTGCTACCTTCAAGTATGATTTCAGACACTAGTTGATTAATTTGTCTTCTCTTTTTGTAATCCCCACCTTTACAAACTTCTGACACACTATTAAATGTAAAATATTGTTCATCCAAAGCCATTCTTGAACCACATTAAGAAAACATTGACAGAGTGATGTTCAAGGATTCGTTTCATATTGTAAAACTACTAAATAGTGTGACCTTTCTATTGTACTTCGCCCTGCTCGACCTATTTAGTTTTAAATTTTTCTTAATCCAAGTAGTGAAAATGAGAAAATTTCACTTTTTGCTTTGTTCTGGGGTTAGTTTTACTCATTACCTTTTGCACAACATGAGATCAAGTGAATTGTAAAGGTATTGAGCCTTCTAGTGGAAGTTGTGCATATACCTCCACTGAAGTCTGCGTTCAGTCAAAATGCAGATTTGGAACTGTCCTAGAGATTTTGTTAGATATACATTGAAAACCAAGGATTTAATCTGCTCTGGTTTGCCACAAAGTCACTTGGACAGTGCTGTTGCAAGAAGGTGAGACTGGAGAGGGATTAATCCCATTCTGTCATGAAACACTCTGGCATTAGACCAGCCACCTGCATGGGGATGCTGAGACCCTGCCCTCCGCAACACAGAAGTCCTCTGGAGGTACTTTTTCAGTTATAAAAGCAGAAGGAATTAATAGATGTTTCTGTGGGAGAGAAGTATTGTCATGCACCCTGCGACAACTTATAAAGTTACAGAAAGCCTGCCAACATCATCCGAGGTTTGTTTGTATAACGTGCAAAAAAGGAAACAAACACTGGCTATCTTAGAAACACTGGGGAAAATCCGGAATTATATAAATGGGGGAGGGGAGAGAAAATTGTGGTGGAAGAAACTGTTTTCCAGCTCCCAATGAGATATCTAAGACAGTCTTAAACACAAGGGAATTAAATGCTCCAACATTTCTGAATCCTTGTCTAGCATTTGGGGTCTGGGACTGTCTTTCCAGGTTGGCTAAGGAAAAGGCAAGGGAAAAAACCAACAAATATTGCAAACTGCCAACAGCATCTTTGAGCATTGGCCACGCAGGGCACCACTTAATGCACAGCACCACAGGTGTTGTGAAGTGTGTTGGGAGGAGCACAAGATGGCAGCTTCTTCCTCTAGACAAAACTGTCTCAGAAGGTATATATTCATGTACAGGACTCCAAAAAAATCACTTTGGCAATTGCAAGCCACCTTCCTCTGCCATATACACCTAGGCACATGATGATGCAAGCACACGTGTGCATAAAGGGTTAGGATTTGTTATTATAAATATTAAATGTCATTTGCACTGAAGACTTCATCAAAGTCTGTGGCAGAACAGAAAATGCTATTTACATGGGAAGCTCTTCATAGATTTATGGTACACTGAGCTTTGTTAGCATTCTCATTCTCTAAATATTACATTTTTCTTATATATGTCAAATTCTTTTACTATATTTCTACCTACTTGTAGGGATACAAATATTCTATTTACAAAGCAGTATTTATTTTAAAATAGAGCACACAATTTATCACTGCCTTTTCAGAGTGATGTCTAAACACCTTCTCTCTCCAGTGCACCCAATCTCTTTCATTTTTGCTCCTATTCATGTTCAACTGAGTGTCCTGGAGGACACGATCACAGGAAATACCACAGCACTAAGCTTTATCCAGCTGACCCTATCAACAACAAAATAGGTGGCTTTAAAATGCCTTTTCAGTGCAGCCTAAAGCTCGAGGTCAGCAGGAGTATGCTGCTGCCACGTTCCTAGCAAAGGAAAGTTCTGGTCCCCCACATAAACCAAAGATGAAGAAACACAGCACATCTGCCACTTGTGCCATGACAAATAACACAGTGACTGGCTCCCTTTGGAAATGGTATACCCATGAAAGCAGCAACTAGAGATAATAAAGACAGCAAATATCAGTTATTGGGTTCTAGGTCTGCCTATACAGCCACTGCATAGCAGGGGAGGTAATTCACTGCCTGCCTGTAATACTATCTTACTATTTCGTTGATATATTAAGTAGTAGTTCTGTGAGGTATATCACATGCAGATCTACCATACCAAAATTTAACACACAAGCCTGAGATCCCAGAATTCGTGCATATCAGAAAAACAAAAATAATGAATGTGTCAAATAGGAGAGTGCACGATACATCAAGTGTGACTGATGTTCCACATATACAGTGAACAGTACAAAATCCCATTGCAAAACTTAAAATTGTCACATATGACAGGCATGGCTCAAAAATAAAAAGCAGCAGAACTGACGACTTTCTTCAGAAGGCAACTGCTTGGCATTAATATCCAACATGTCTGAACACTGATCCTGGAGGACTGAAGCACTGAGTTAGGCATGACATTGACTTGGACCCAATCCCTTCTGGTCATATCCCTTCTGGAGGCTGTTCGTTTTTTTTTTTTTTTTTTTTGGTTTTTTTTTTGTTTGTTTGTTTGTTTGGTTCTTTTTTATTTTTTTTTTAAAGTTGCGCTTTCTACGCTTCTAAAAAATGAATTAAAAAGCCAAAAGAACTAAAAGTAAATGTCCAATGCAGGATAAGATCTTTCACAAAATGGTGGCAAAGAAATGCAATTTAAACTTTAGGATTCCTAAGATATTTCTCAGAAAATATTTTGTCTGAAGAAGTTTATCAGGTAGCTAGAAGGCACTAGTACAAAGAATCTGATCCCCTCTGAAGCTTACAATTGTTATCAAAGCATTTAGAGGCTATGAAAGAGCACCATGCTTTGAAAGAGTGTTTGGTATAAAAACATTCATAAAGATGCTTCACTGGTTTAACATGGCACTTGGGCTCAGAAAGCAAGTCTGTTCCCTGACTGTCCTTGTCATTCACTCTTACTGCTTCATGCACCTAGGGGTGGCTGATCACAACATTAGCACACCACCTCTCCTTGTACATCTGAATTCACTGCTGAAGATTAGAGATAGGCATTTGAAAGGCAGCACTGGACAAGCTCAAAGGAAACCACAGGGGTGAAGGAGCTGAACTTTCAAGTGCTGGAATGACAGCTGCTTACTGGCTCCTCATCAGTAAGCAACAAGGATGCTACAGATACTGCATAAGCCTGTATCTCTCCCACATCTGCCCTACTCTTCTGTTACTGAAGCCATTGCTGTGGACAGGACCTCTCTGACCTGCATCCTGAAAGTCAGAACACCACATATATAGTCAAGAATTAAAAAAAAAAAAGGGAAAAAAGAGATGAAAAATTAGATGAAAGAGAATTTATAACGTCAGCATTGAGGCAGAACATGTATTTGCAGAGCCTTTCCTTACCTAATCAGTAAGAAATGAAGCAATTTAAAATGTTTTGTCTTTATTGACTAGGAAGAGCAGCACACTGGGAAACCTGAGTATGTGATGCTTATGTGTAAGTGATTCACCATGTGAACACTAAGAATGGCCCTAACTGCTTCCTGTGAGCTCTGTGCTCTCTGCAGCTGCCCTGATTTCCAATCAAATTAAGTTTTGTCTCCAAATTAAAAATTGCTAGTACTCTCAAACTGCAGTTTGTTTTCATTTCTTGCAATACACAGCTGTATGAAAAGCACAGTTATTCTTCATGGTCAGCTCTTCTGCTACAGAAGTGTTTTGGTTTTTTTTTTTCTCATTCAGATCACCATACAATAGTGATTGCTCCTCTGCACTGAAAAACTGCTCTATAAAAAAATCCCAAACCACTACCGATACACACTGTCCATGACATCATCTGCTTTCAATTAAAAGCAAAGACCAGCACAAGCTAAAATTCACTTAGGAGATGGACACATTAAGCCAAATCTACACTAGTGAAAAGAAATACTCTAAGAACTATTATGAAAAACAGTTACAATTATGATTTAGTCTCCTCCCAGTTATCAATCACAAGAGGCTTAACTGCTTCCTTTGATGTGTTAGTTTAATGTTCTAACTAATAGGCTAAGACACTTCCCTTGTGGTGATGCCTGGTCACAAATGGACATCAGCCCTTTGTACTGTCTTTTCTTTCAGAGAACAGATTGCATTCTGCCAGGCCTGCAGACTAATCTGTTTTACACTTTATAATTGTTTTACACAATTCACTCTCCCAGGACACACACACAGGAAGTTGTTACCTATTATGCTAACTATTTAGTGCTTTGCCTTTTTATCAGTTTTGAAATTCCTATACACTTTCATTCTATGGAGGTGGCAGAGACATGCCAGCCACTGAACTGAACCACACACTGCTGGGCTTAGCTTTAACCTTATGCTTGGTTTTATTTTCATGGCCAGATCCTGTAGTTTGGAGACCAAATGTCTGTCAAGATAAGTCATCCTCCCCATCTACTTTCACACCTTTACTACTAGCAGCCTAGCCAATTCAGTCTCCTTATCTGTTTTGTTTAGAAAACCATTCCCATGCCTTATTTATTTAAAAAAAACCCAAAACACCAAAACCAAACCCTAAACAAAACACAAAGTATATAAGGAAGTGGAGATTTTTTAAAAAAAGAATGGTTAGGACTTTATGGAGACCCTTTTTGATCAAGCTCTTTTAACATCTGATGCCTCCCCACTGTTTTACAGCAAGAAACAGACAAGGTTCTCAAAAGTTTCTCCTGTGAGCTAGTGACATTCATGTATGCCACAGCCTGAAATTTACACAGTGAAATGTTACTGTTACAGCTGTTACAGTTACATGTCTAGAGATACACATGAGAAAACAAGCATTTTTAAAAGATGATTGTTCTAAACACTCCTTTAAGCACACAAATGTACATCATTTAAGCTTTCTTTGCATCACATATCTGGTAAAGGAGAGGTAGAATTATCGGCACTAAAACCTCCCTGGGTTTCTGCCACTAGAGAAATCCTACCTTGTACTCCCAGGTAGGATTTGTATAGAAGGTCCTGTTGGGTAGACACCAAAGATTAGCCAGGCAGCAGGTCATACAAAGCTAATACAATAAAAACCATCCAAAGAGCAATATCTTCTCAAGGAACTAGTCCTACTACCTCTAATTTCATGTGCCAAACTGCTTCAGCAGCTAAGGTGAGTAGACAGATTTCTCCATGGCTTACGTTACTGCATAGTGCAAAGACTGCTGAACACTGAGGGTGAACAGACTACTGTACCACTTCAAAGCAGGAGATCTGGAGCTGAAGCTATGAAATACAAAATGTATTAGTGCAATACATTAGGAAAGATTAACTCTTTAACCAAAAGATAGAAAAAATATAGAGCATTCTAAGATTTTTTTTTAAATGAAGTTTTAAACTTTATGCAGTTCTTGCTGAGGTTTCAATCAGTGTTACACTTCTTTTCCCCAAGTTTGTACCCCTGAGTCAAACATTTAATAAACATTGTACAGTAGGTACAGAAATTAGTGTCTAGTTAAAAAGCAACAGATTTGAATGGCCATTGCTTTGTAAGTCTTAAACAGCGACAATAACCTTCCATACAGGAGAAGAAAAAAAAAAACCAGCACTCTCATTTGTTCTTTGTCTACAACTAGGTAAAATATCTCAGCAGTTTCCCACCACATTGTTTCCATGTCTTAGGCTGAGATTTGCTATAAATTAAACCTTCAGTAAGGAAATTTGTTAGCGCTGCATCATTTGAGTCTGCATGGCTGAGAGCAACTACAACAAAGCAAAGCACTCTTTCCAAGTTAAAAATTGTATGAGACCACATTAATCTTGGAGCACTATGTGAAGGTAGGCAGAGTTCTTTGACTATAACTATCAGGGGTTGTAAATTCAAAACCCCTTACATCCAATATATTTTACTAGGGTAATAACTAAATTGCTATAATTTTGGCCTCTCAGCCTCTATTACAATGGAATATTAACACTTCAACTAACTTAAACATGGTAACATTCAGCTCTCTAGAACTTCTGCTGACTGTCTCCAAGAACAATCCATGCCTTTTGCACTTCCTCCTTTCTTTACAACATCAGGAATAAAAGCTTATTGAGAAGGCAGGTTCATGTGCAATGAGGACTCACTGTTAATCATTTGGTTTGTTCTGAAAAAAGTGTGTGAAGGACCACCCTGTGTTAATGGGTTTAGGAGAGTCTTCATCATCTTTTGGGGGAAGCAGAAACTGTCGGGAATTAATTGAACATGGGCTCCCAAAAGATGCATTTTCATTGTTGCTTTCAATCGATCCAGGGGAGTCTGGAGTGCCCAAGTTCCAGGCGTTTGTGTTTGCCTGAGGTCTGTAACCTGCAGTTTTATCCAATTCTTCCTCCACAGGTGAATGACCCTCTATTTTTAGAGCACTGATTGACAGTTGCATTTGTGGCTTATAGCCTGCTGTAGTCACTAAGTCTATTTCTGGCTCCTCCTCTGGTTTAATTTGAGGCTGATACATTGACTGGATGTCAATGTAAACCACCTGAGATGACCCCCCAGGCTCATCCATAGGGGGATTTGAGATCTCCTCTTCAATGATAGGGGGGCAGTAGGACACAACAATGTGGTTCTCCATTTCTGATTCAGAGCCATCTTCAGGCACAGTGGTCTCTGCTGCTGGGGACATCATCTCAGTATCTTCAATCTTTGGAGCTGTAGACTGTGTTTCCACCACTTCAACACTGTTGGGGGTGCACGGGTTCATTTCCAGTGTTTTAAGTGTCTTACTCCCCTGAAATCAGAAAAAGGAGAAGGGGGAGACACTAAGCTAAAATCTGGAAAACCTGAAAGCAACGACTTGCCCAAATTACAGCAGTTTGGTGGCTTGTGAATTGCCCTCATCCCATGGCCACTCATGCAATACATTAAAAAAAACCAACAAACTGTTTATCATTTTCTGACTCACATTCCTGTTAATGTGAGAAGCATTTTATGCAAATTAAAGAGACGTGAGATCTTGCAGTAAGTGTTTAAGAACTTTCCCTAGATCTCGTCTTTGTATAACCCATTTCAGAAGGCTGTTTGAATATTATGCCCATCTCCAATTCATGAGTCTACCAGGAGGATGTGATACAGCAGACCTCCATACTTTCTGCTTCTTCTAACACTTTGACAGACTTGGGTGTGTTACTCCCGTACTGTTATCAGGTACTGACACTTCTCATTAGCTGAGAAATACAGAGAAGAGAAATACAGCACTCCTTTCCTAGTTCAAGCATTGCAAGTAACTACATTAATAACTACAAAGCCCTAGATAGCACCTGACAGAAGTTACTGAGTAAACTGGATTGTTTCCTCACCACAGAGCTTTTTTTCTACATTTGGAACAGATGAGTCAAAGTTTGCAAAAGAATTCTCTAACTTGTTTTATATTTTAGAGGCTTAAAAGACTAGATTTAAAATAAGTGTTACCTCACAGATGTTCCTCTGGAACTGCAGTGCCTTACTGTTCTCAGGATTTGGGATTTCTGGATAAAATGTTTCTTTAATCCTTTAAAGAGGAAAGAATAAACTATTATAAAGATAGCAAGGCCTGAAACAGATTGTGAATACACAAAAGGAGTCAGGAAGCTTCCCTTTAATTCAGAACACTGAAGACATCTGGTACAAAGATTTAGTGTGCTGAACTTTCACTGAGTATAATGGAAAAAACAGCAACCTTTTTTTTTAAGTTGGGAATTTAATATGTCACATTTACTAAAAGTTGAAGATGGTATGTCTGTCTTTGTTTGTAGAGGGCACACAAATTACAGTATGTCACCAGCTTATTTCCATTTGGGAACTATTTATAAATCGTGCTTCACGGGAAGACAGGCTCCTGCAAAAACTTCTTGCATTCCTCCCTCTGACCTCTCTCCAACTCAGTTTCTCCCTCACCTTCCACAGTGTGTTTCTGCCACCCACCCACCTTTAAACAAAGCCCACTAACATCTTTGGGTATTTAGAGGAAACAAGGAGTAACTAAAATAGTGGAAAACCCTAGCACTGAAGCAAACACTTCCAGAAAAAGATAAGAACCCGAGGCAGGCATTTACCATTCCCTCTTTCGGTAGCAGAAGATGCTGGCCAACACTCCAAGCAGCACCACCACTGCCACAGGGATGAGAATTGCAATGATTAATCCTACAGCTAGGGGATAAGCAAAAGAAAAAAAGAAAGAGTAAACCTATATCCATTGTTACCAGCAAGTTTTATACCTTTTCTAACATTCCCCAAAATTAAAGACCATTCCATTAAACTCAGCTAGTGCAGTGGTCTGCAAACAGTGACCTACACCATCACCATTCCCCTTTGCTGGAAGGGCAAAAGTCCATCCATAGACAGATTCAGTGATAACTACAGGAATCAGCAGATCTCTCTCTCTGATTATTTATTACAAAAGGCTAAATGTGCAGCACAAGACTCATTGCTGCAGTGATTCTGTTCTCACTAAGCACTGGTGTTGCACTTTCATGCTACCTGAGCTGGCCAAGTGTCTGGTAAGGGCTCTTTTAGGCCAACAACTAATTGCATAAACAGCATCATCTTTTATATGTTTTATAATGCTTCCAAATTCCTGGGCTTTAGTTCCAATACATCCCCACTGCCTTCTTCCATTGATATTAAATGCCTCGGGTGTGATTTTTCATGTACTTTAGTTGCAACCCAGTGTTTAGTCCTTCATAGGAAATACTTCATTTTTCTCATACTCCAAAGCCAATCTCTTTTTGTTGTTGTAATTGTCTTTCTGTGTTTGCTTTTGTCAAGAGATCAATAAAACTGAATTCAAAGCAGAAAAGCATCTGTTTACAACTCTGAAACTGATAAATATTTCCACAATGTCTTTCTTCCCATCATGTATTAGCAGATACTCATCATGAGAAACCTGACAAAAACAACTGTCTGAGAAAACTAAGCTCAGACTCCACTGTATTTATTAGTAGAAGCTATTTTTTATGCATACATTACCATGAACTACAAAGCAGCTGTAATAGGAAAGGATCTTTCCCTCACTCTGAGCCGTACCGATTTTTTTTATGTATAAATAACCAACTAAACAAAGGGAAGAATTAGAATGTACAGGACCTAGGACCAGAAAAAACCTCAGAAACCAACAAAATGAGCTTGACTTGACATACATCATAGAGGCCCTGTGCTAAAGACAGGGATATGTCTGAACAGGGATAATCAACTTACAGTCCTCCTTTGTCACCACATAGAGGCTGTTTGGAGGGCTCAACCCACCAGCAGTGTAGGCTTGTAGTTCCAGCTGGTAACTTGTTTTGCCTTGAAGATCAAGTATTTTCATAGACTTCTTTGTTAAATCAGTGATATTATTAACTTTAAGTTCTGGATTCCCTGTTTGTTTGAAAGCAGTAAGAGAAGCGTAACTTTGTAAGAAAGGATTAAAAAAGACAACCTCAGCTTTAGCATAACTTTATTGAAGTGAGCAGATGAAAGCAGAAGAACAATCTGTGTAAAGGAAAACTGAAATAAAGAACCTTATCAATGCTGCTTTCTTACACAATGCTAAACAGCATGGGAGTGTGGTGAGGCTGCTGCAGATTGACTTAATATCCTTACTGTCCTACCTGTCCTCTTATGAATTTGAGTCAGGCTTCAGCCTTGAAAGGACAGGCACTGGAAGAATATATCCTATTAAATATAGCCATGTAACCTCCCCACCTCATCTACCCAGGTTATCTCAGCACAGGACAGCCTGACACATTGCCACTTAGTCACTGCCTTACTTTAGGCCCCAGTGAGACAGGGTTTTCTTCAACTTTTGCTTTATATTAAAAAACAACTGGACTAATCACACAAAGGAGCTGATTATTTTAAATGCCTTTGTCACATATCAGAGGCCAATTATAACAGTGAGTAATGCAAGTGAATTATTATTAAAGCATCTTTGTTATTAAAGTGAAATTAAATTCTAAAAAATAAAAAAAGAAATACGTAAGCAAGGAAGTTGAAATCTACACAATTAACATACCTGATTCTGAAAGTCTAGGCTTTAAAGTATCTTTTTCACCTTTTGCAAAGGAAAGAAGATATCCTTTTAAAAACCCTCGGCATTCTTCAATAGGAATGTCTTCCCATTTTACCAATATAGAATCTGAAGAAGTTTCTTCAACAATAAAATTTGGTGCAGTTTTTGGAGCTGTAGGGAAAAATATGAAGAAGAAACCAGTAAGAAATTACCTTATCATAAAAAGCTGAAACCATGTAAGTATTTAATCAGTTTTATTTTGGAGCTAGCGATTTCCAACCTTTTCCTCAAGACTCCTCACTATAAAGTACATGTGAAGGACTTAGCAGGAGGTGCTAAAATACAGTTATGTTGGACTAATTGTTAATTATTAGCAGTATTAGCTACTAAGAAGTGCTAGAAGAAAAATTTATCTTCGATCAGCAGTCTTACAGACCCGTACATGTAAATACCCGTCTTCCTGCAACAAACTCCAAAAGATTGTATAAACATTCATAAGATACATACTAGCTTTCATAGGCTTTAACTCTGTGACTTCATAGCTTGTCTTAAAACTAACAAAATCCCACATTCATACCATTTCAGCTTAAAAGAGCTACTCTTAGCAGTTTACACAAGTCCTTACTTCAATACCTGAAGCCTACTGGAAGTGTTATAGCAGATAATGCATACAGTCATGCATAATGTCAGGACTTAGTTAGACACTTGGCTTTGATCCAGCAGGGATGAACTCATGATTAAGAATGCATCCATTTTTCTCTTGATGGTTATCTGTCCAATGACAAATCTGAAGTTTTAGAATGAGTCTATGCTCTTGTGCATTTATCAGTTCCGAATAAGTTTCTTCTACATGTTTCAATGCATTTTTAGTCTTTCAAAGTCTTTATAACTTCTGTCTGATCTGTTCATAGCACACATGGAAAACTCTTCTGGGAAACCTTTCAGAATTTTTTCAGAGATACAAATGGCTGAAAATTGAGTTTCTGGTAAAACTGCCTTAACCTCACCTTCAACCTTAGCAATGAAATAAACAACACCATTTCCAAGGACTCAGATTATGTCAGCAGCTCAGTTTTCTAGGCAAACTATTTTAGCAGAAAACACATTAAACTTCAAAGTCAAATGGGTCCTGTAGTTACAATACAATACAAAACAGCTGTGGTGTTAAAGGGTAAAGTCATGTTCAGACACCTGGGAAAAGAAAGCATTCAGACACTAATACATCTTCAGGCCAGCAAAGCTCAGCACTGAGTCAAACCCCAGTTACCCAGACAGGGTTGGTGTGTGACAGAACACAAGAGCAATTCTGAAAGTAGTTTGTACTCTAGGATCCAGTTTGGATTTAAGAAGTGATTTCAAACAGAATTGTTATGGATACTTTTTACATTTGCTGAGGTGTACCAAATGTGCTTGGAAGTTTACCTGGACTTGATAAATCAAAGAAGCTGCCCCCTCTTGTGTAGAAGGGACCATGGTCATGTGGTTCAAATTATGGCTGTGAATTGCTGTGACACTCTGTGCCACCACACAAACTGGAGAACACAGGGTTATTGCATATGCTTTGAACTGGATAGAGAAATGTGTTACAGTTATACAGAGAGAGAAAAAACCAAAGTCAGGAGTACTGCATGGGGATTCTGGTCTCAGTCTTCTTCTGTCAATACTGAGCTAAAAATAGACACAGACTTTGCAGATCACTTTGCAGAGATCCTGAATTATAAAAGTGCACTTACGTAGCTCTTTCATATACCCAGTTATGTTTTTCAACAACTGATATCCCATGGATTTGCAGCCATACAAAGAAAAGTTGTATCTCACACCAGGTTTGAACAGAGCTGCAAGAGAAAATTGCTGTAAGAATATTTCACTTCAGAAGAATGATACTTTTAGCCTTCACATGATGCAGACATATAAATACATATTAAACAATTACAAAGTATAATTGTATAAATACCATTCCTACTTGTAATTTCTACAAAAGCTATGCCATCAGATGTGGTTTAGAAGCAGTAACCAAATCTGGCTCCCAGAGAAAGTTTAGTACTAAACAAAGAGGATTCAAAACAAGCTACTCAAATTGCATAAATTATCCTTTCCATGGGGAAACACAAATTGAAGTTACCAGAAATAATCCCCTTCCTTTCCTCCAACAGCAGCCATGTAGATCCTGCCTCCTCAGAAATACAAATTCATTTTGAAATAACCAGGCTTACTGGAGCAGCAGTACAAAAAATAGGCAGAATACTCTCAAAAGTGACAGTGAAGCAACTTAGCAATGAACTTCAGTCCTTAACTGACTTTAAAAAAACACAGTCATCAAATTTATGCTTCCCAAGTCTTAGGTGGAAGAACAGCTATTTGATGCTGTAACTTGTAAATAATTTACCCCTTTCTGGGATTTTCTCAAGTCAGGGCTGTACACTATTTTCAAAACTTCTTCTAAACAAGATATCACTATGAAACTACACAGAAGTCATCTGGATTTTACAAGAGTTCAGGTCCAGCCAGTGGGATTCTCCTAGCAAGACTAAGAGCAGAGGTGGATTTGCCAGCTTGAGCCCAGCCCTAGCAGCTGGATAACTCACACAAGAGTCACATGCTGCAAGAACCATCCCAGTGAAGAGCTCAGGAATAAAGCAGTGCATCATTGGACAGACACAGTATTGTCTGCTTTAAAAAAAGCAATCTCTAGCTAGCAGAAATGGAAACAACATGGACACAGTGTTGTAACTACAGACAGGAAAACATATTGCCCCCACCCTCCCAAGTCTCACTCCCCTCCCCACCCCCATCTTTCCGATGTACTCTGCTCCAAGCTGTTTTCTTGAAGAGACACTTTAATACTAATATACCCATATAGACAACAGAGAAAAAAATCCCACATCTTTAATGGCTTCTCTCCTTCCTCTTCTGCTGCTACTAGTCCCACCACAGCTGAATTTCATTTCCCTGATCTGCCCACCAGCATCTAGAGACCTGGAATGTGCCCTGTTCCAGGAAATTTCAAGAGTTGACAGCAAGCCAACACATAGAGGTCACACTTAAAAAAATCTGCCTCATGTAAAAACAACGGATTAGTCTTCTCCCATCCTGAGCAGCACTGTTTATGCTTAAAATCCAAATAAAACCCCAAACTCTAGATTAACCATTATGCATTAGGCTGAGTTAGGAAATTGTGAGGTACAGCTAGAAGAGGTAATTTCAAAACAGTTAATAAACACAGTCTGATAAAAGTTAAGTCAGGTCTGATATTTGGATTTGGCAAGACTGTGTAGGAAATTAAAATAAACATAATACCAAGAAGAATTTCATTTATTTACACAAGTACACAACATTCAAACAATCTGCAATGTATAGCTTCATGTGCTCTTATTCCACTTGCTGCTCAGGATCTCAACCAGAAGGACTCAAAGAAATTACTTCTGACTTACCAGATTTTATCACTACATTTGTTGTATTTGAAGGAAATTTCTGCCAGTCCACACTACAGAGTTCAGACCCAGATGAATGACACCATTTTACTATGTAGCCACATGTCATGTTGGGGTAAAAATCCCAGGAAATATTAATTCCATTCCCCATTGCCACGGCCTGATCTGTTGTGACATTGTCTGCAACAAAGATGACACAAAAATCCATCAAAGAGGAGACACTTATCTATAGCCCAAGATGAAATAAAGCCTTCCAGCCACAGTACAATGGCTTTATAAACAGCAGTCATTTCTAAGAAGGAGAGGCACGAGTGAACTGTGAAATTCCAAGCAGTGCACTCAGATGAGCTTCCTGGAGTGCTCAGAATCAGACATAGCCTGCAGCAAATCCCTCAGCCAGCCTTAAGTATGATGACGAGAAATGCAGCAGCTCAGGACTGGCTTAAAAAGCACTTTTTCAAGGTAAGGATTTACAGCAGATGTCAGGTTCAAATATGAATTGACACCAATCTGGCAGGAGCCTCCAGCTATAAATTCCTGTTGTCATTTCATCAAATGGTTTGCTTTGTGTTTCTTTCAAAGTGTCTTGCTGGCACTCGCCCAACCACAGACAATAATTTTTCATGAAGAATCAACAGCAATAATCATGTCCCTGGTAAACTTTATGGAGGTTTCAATCTAGAAAGGGTAAATTATACAAGAAAAAAAAAAAGAGTTTTGCCTTTAGTCTATTTTTCTTGTTTCTGAATATCAAAGGTTTAGCTGCCCTTGAAGTGATCAGATCTGGGAAAAGCTTCTGATTCCTCCAGCTGCCCTCCATGGCTGTCCATCAGATGGGACCCCGCAGAGCTAAGGGATGGTTTCCAAAGGCCGCCACAAAAGCGGTGGCCCCATGACAGATCTGCAAAAATAATCTCAGGGTTTCAGTTTTCCTTTTTCAGTGTTCCTGTTTATGCTCCCCATTGAGTCTATTATTTCATTTTATTAAAGCCATAAACTATGGAAGGCTGAAGGGCAAGGACAGTTTTTAAGAATTAGTGCTATGAAAACTTTATTCTCACAGATAGGCTGTGAATGTCAAAGGACTGCCTATTTCTAAATAATCTTAACCTACAGTTAAGTGCACAATCATTTCTGTAGCTTGCTCATGGCAAGAAAAAGATGCATTATTAAAAAAAGCAAATCAACTCCACGAGGGCTTTGATACTTTCCCCAGAAAAACTACTATGCATCCAGTGAAACAACATTTCTATGATGCTGGAAAAGACCATATTTCCAATTAGCAGACTTTAATTTTTCTATTTACAGAAAAGAGTTTTTTACTGACAGTAAAAATACTAAAAAATCTAAAGTCTAAAAAATACTTAAATATACCACACTCCACCTTATTTTCTGAGGTAGATGACTAGAAATTCACCATGGGCAATACCGCTCATTTTGGTGTATTTATAGCTGTGACCAAGACTAGAAGAATAACTCCTAGTACTAGATCACTACTGTGGTAGGGGAGCCTGGATCAGCCAGATTACATGCCCCAACTCTCTACAGAGCACTTTTCAGAGACAGTGACTAATTTTGACAGTGTATCCTTTGTTTGTATTTTCAGTTTTCAGAAAACCTCAGCAGATCTCCAGCTTCAGACACCCTGCTTTCTTATGAACATTAAAAGCACTTACAGACTGCACACAGGAAGCAGTCAGAAAAGATGTCTGGGCAAAAATGTCATCCAGTTCTTTGAATGAGTCATCTTTTATGACTCCCGTCAGTGACTCAATTCCTATACCAACTCGGGAGCAAATCTTTAATGAGTACAAGTTGGGAAACACCACAGGGAACCTCAGACATCTAAGAGAAAGCTATAAATGAACGCAAAGCTCTAGCTGCCATCAGCTATCCCACACCACAAACCTATTACAGAGGCCTCTTTGACTCCCAAAGCCTCACTCTTTCTCTGCTGAAGGAGAGCTATGGAAGCATTTCAAATCAACTGTCCCATACAATTACATTTCCCTCCAATGAGCAGACTAAGAAGATACTAACAGGTACTAGCATTGGTACTGTGCTCAGTTCTGGGCTCCTCAGGACAAGAGTGACATGGAGCTCCTGGTATGGGTCCAGTGGAGAGCAACAAAGATGCTTAAGGAGCTGAAGCATCTCTCTTACCAGGAAAGGCTGAGGGAGTGAGCCTGTTCAGCCTTAAGCAAAGGTGACTGAGAGGGGACCTTATCAATGCCTGTAAGTGCCTGCAGGGAGGGGTCAGAGCTTGGAACAGGCTCTGCTTGGTGGTGCAGAGAAATAGGACAGAAACTGATGCACAGGAAGTCCCACCCAAAGATGAGGAAGAACTTTTCTGTGCAGTGACTGAGCACTGGGACAGATTCCCCAGAAGGGTTGTGGAGTCTTCCTAACTGGAGATACCAAGCACCATCTGGACAGGATCCTGTGCCATGTGCTCTGAGATGGCTCTGTTTGAGTGAGAAGGCTGGACTATAGGCCCTTCCAACCCAACCTGTTCTGTGATTCTTTGCTTTGAGAAGCACAAGAAACATTATATTTCACTGGTTTTCCTTATCATAGAAACAAACTTGTTTTTTTATCTCCCTGTGAATATCAGCCACAACACATTTCTTTCTATGAGAGATGGCCGTGTCTATTAGATATTTGTTGTTGCCCGACAACCATGACACCTGTTCTCCAGGTGGGCAAGGAGAAGCAGACCCATGAGAAGCAGACCCTTGAATGTGCCTGGCAAACAAGTAGAGCAGGTGTAAATGAGTCGTCCTTGCAGAGCATCAGCCAGATCTAGAGCTAAAGGTTTGGGCTTTGGGAGATTACACTGTCTGGTGTGCAGGGAAGCATGGACTCTCAATAACTGCTTGGCAATACTATCTACTCTCCAAGCTCAGTGTTAGGAGCAGAAAATCATTATCTGGCTCAGCTACTTCCCTTTACAAAGCCCTCAGCAAGGGTAGCAGTGTTTTAATTGGGAAGCCAAAGCCCTACCTCTTTTTCAAACACTGCCTCCCTAGCACAGGGATGCCAACACTTTACCAACCGGTCCAATTAATATTCTCCTGCAGAGCTCACAGGCATTGAACTGACAATTCTTGCCTTAAAAAGCCACACAACACCTCCAAAACTTCTAAATCTCTTTAGCATGTAACACTTCTCAGTGTCTCAATAAGAACAAATATACTGAACTCCCTAAACATCAGGGATCCAGCTTTTGAAGCCCCATTCTTGTTTCTGAAAAGTGCACATAACTGTACATACTGCACATTAAAATGCTTATTTTATATAAAGAGCACAATTAATTGGTGAGACACTATTCTAAAAGCAAAGCAGCATTTTTTTTTCTCCTGCCCAGCAGATTTTTGTGGCAAAATGAACACAAACAAACAAAGCATTATTTTTCAATTAATGAACTCTCCCAGGTATTCTCCAAGCTTTGAAGGTGTCCAACTCTCAGCTGGGAGCACTCACCACTTGGAAGTTCCACGCTTGTTATCCTTGAAGGGGGAGATGAGCCCGCATGGTTTCTGGCTACAACACTAATTACACAATCACTTTTTCCAAGTTTTATCTCAGTACTGTTTGAGGGTTCAAAGACTACTTTACGTTCCAGTAGTGTATCTAGCAGGTAGCAGGACACTTCATGAGACACTATTTTTCCATTGCTTTCAGAAATGGATAAGGGCTATGAACAGACAAAGAGCACATTAAAACCAAAATGCAATATACAGAAGACGACTAACATGAATTTACTGTTCCTGATCTGTTCTGATGACTGTACAAGACTATAAGGCAGAAAAGTAACTCAAGTGTGACTTTGAGAATTAACATGAAAGTTCCTAAGTTTTTAATTTTCAACTGAGATGTATAAAACATTTTCTTCTTTATGTGAAATGCTTCTCAAGGCAATGTTTAAATAATAAAACCTTAAAAACATTCTTATTTGGGGAAAAAATATTTGTCTCAATGTTCCATAAAATGCTAAGAAAAGCAGTCTGGTTTATTGACTATAAATTTAACTAATTTATAAATGTGTAAGTAAGTAGTTTTTTGTACAGTTATATTACATATTCTTTAATGAGTCCTATCTACCTTCCAGAAGACTATTAGGCTTTCACCAGAAGGACTTCTTTCTCTCCAGATGTCTGGTCCTCTTGCAGGAGCTAAATAAAAAAAATAAGAGTGATGGGTTTTTTCCCCAGTTGCACAGTAGACAATATACCATCAGTTGAAAAGTTAGGTTTCTTTAGATGACTAATTTTAAAATATGTATCTTCATAAGTTCAACATTCTGTCATCCAGAGTTAGATGAACTTACAGGCTTCTGATGTTGTCTGCTCCACTCCCCTGCTCCAGTCACTCCACCTCCAGAAATGGTCAGCAGCTGAGCAGCGCACCCTGAACTGGTATTTGGTGTCAGGGTGCAATTCATTCAACTGAGCTGTGTAAGTTGAAGATTTCCGACCAGGCATGGAGACATTGTGCTGTTAAAAATTTACAGAAACTGACATGATACATGTATTTTTTCTCCTAGATTACAGAGTTACTCAACACCTAAAAAGGTGGTGGTTTTTGTCTCCCACAAACACAGATGGTGTCAAAGCTGCAATCAAGCTCTATGAAGAAAATAGCGGGAAAAAAATGTCCCATGCAGTCACCCTAAACAAGAAAAAAACTTCAGAGATCCACCAAAATAAAGTTCTATATAGACAGAAATTGAAGCATACAGTAGGCAGCACATTTGACATGTAAAGTGTGAAAAGAAGAGGTAACACAGATGATTCTTCAACAGGGTGAGCTCTGCACAAAGTAGCAGGTGGGTGTTTTTCATCTATCCCATTCAGTCCTCCTCTCTCCCATATGTAGCAAAACTGCTCACAAGGGGCAGGCCAGGATTCTGTGTTCAGAACCCACACTTCTGCTGAGCACATGCACATCAGACTGTGGGGACAAAGGCCTTGTTCCCATGCGACATGCACAGAAATATACTAAAGACAGTCTGAGCAGGATGTTTATCATGCAGTCTGCTGCCTTCATTTTTCCTTCGAAACTACAGTATCCAGGTGATCTCAGTTCACAGGTCTTATGACAGCACTAGTCTCTCCTATTATTCTGTGTGATTCTAGAAAGCATTTCAGTTTCACAATTACTTAAAGAAACGCTAAGCCTGGGAGGGTTTTTTTAATGAATTTAATTATAACACATGTGCATCACAGCTGCCAAAAACTGGACTCCAACTGACTTTAAGATGCAACTAATTGTGCACTTCTAAAGCCAAATGACAACTTGAAAAATACTAGAAAAGCCAAATGACAACTTGAAAAACACTAGAAAAGCCAACAATCTCTCATATGGATGGAAACGCTTTTGAAAACATCCTCAAAATGCCATGTAAAACCCCATAACAACTTCACAGCTCCTTTTGTGACAGGGAAGTCCTGGAGTCTTTTATTAAGCAACCAGCAACCCTATAAACAAAGCTGTAAAAGCTTCTGGCAAGCTGTTTGCTGCAAACAAAATACCTGTGGGTGAGGGCTTTGACAGAGGTGAAGGGAATCAAACTGCTGTGGAAGTGTAAAATCCTGACCTGAACCTCTCCTACTATCCCAGATGATTGATGCAGTAGCAGGGTTCCCAAAGGAGTGTATGCCCCAAAAATATCCGAGTTCCTTTTCTCGTACCTAATCTCTGGTATTGTACAGAGAAAATATAAAATATAAAAGCTTAAGACTTCTGCTCTCATTAAGTGCTTTAAAAGTATTCTAAAAATAATCTTTTAGAGCATGCACCCTGTTATTTTGGAGACATGTACATGATGATTATCTTCAGTCTTAGCTGCATCATTTCTGTGGCTTAATTTACATTATTCAATGCTGTGATCAACAGCTGTGCCCAGCTGGCAACTAAGTGCAGAGGGTAAAAGAATACTGCTAAAAATCAAACAAGCATTGCAGAAAGAAGCCTCTGAGGTTAATGTGGTCAAATTAAAAATTCAGGCTCTGTGCACCAAGATCTATCTGAGAATTCACTATGTGCATGCTTGAAATGGTCAGAGATATGTACACACAAAGAAACTGGGGGTAAAACTCAGGGCAGCTAGAAATGCGCTTCTCATTAGGCTCTCCCAGTGAGACAGGTCACAGCACGCTAAGTCAGACAATACAGAAGAGGGTATATTCACATCACCGACGCTCAGTATCTGATGCCAGTGTCTAAATTAGAATCCTAAGCTCCTCTGACAGACAGCAGAGTAAATATGCAGCTCCAGTCCATGATGCAAAGCACCAGGCAGCAGCTGGAAGCCTGACTGTCTGAAAATGAACACACAGAAATACCGCCTCCTGTCATGCTGCAGAGGTCTTCACTGGAGTTTACCTACTATTACATGCCATGGGAGAATCCTTCCCTATCCTGCCTCTACATCACTGACATATGAGCAGGTTTAGCAGCTGCCTATTATGGCCACATACATGTCATTTGCTGACAGCAAACAAATTAACTGTTCTCTGAGGGGATAAAATAAAGGGAAAAATTTCAACTGCAGACTTCAAGATCTGAAACAGACAGTGTGGAAGTCTGCAGGGCAGCATCCTGAAACAAGAGCATGTTAATATGGCTTGCACCAGGAAGGACAAAGCACAGGGGCTGTTGCCTAAAAGATCAGCCTAAAGTACTATGCACCCCTTTAAATTATCTAATAACATGGTGAGTAATTTGACTTTTCTTTAGTGTTCAAAACAAAAAAAAAAAAAAAAACCCAACCAACCAACCAAAACAGGCAATAACAGAGATGAAGAGGATTTTTTCTGATTTTAGTAAATTAATTTCTAATCATTACTATATTAATGATTTCATAAGATCATCAGAATAAAGCTCTTAGTGAGAAAAGAATTTGAAATATGATTAGTTCAGTGAAAAAGATCAGCATTTGTTCAAAAAATTATCTTTTAAAAGCAACACTTACCAGTTTTCTCTCAGAGTCACTACTGCTAATTTCAATTTGACACAGAAGCCTGATCTCAGCAAAGCTGCCATTTATAAACCAACGTAGTTGGATGCTTGTAGAGTTGTTCCCAGTAACAGTTAACTTTTCTGCAGTTTTTGGATGAACTTAAAAAAGAAAAAAAACATCAGTTAAAAAAAACAAAACAAAACACTTTAGATCAGAAAAATCTTATTTCAGAAGATCAGAGAGAAACAGAAAGGTGTTTCAATTAGCAGCTGATAAAACTGGTGCTGGGAAAGCACCTGCAAGCAGTCTCATCACTGACTCTCCTCTCAGCCATTGAACATGGAAACAGATTTGCCAAGACTGAGTGTACTGCACACATGATAAGGAATTGAGACACAGAAAAACATTATTCCTCTTACTGATTTTCTCAGAAAAGTGAAACACCAGATATTTCTGCTGACCACAAATTATGAATGAAATTTGCTCAACTTCTGTGAACTTTCTTAGTGAGGTCTTAAGGTCTGCAGATCAGGACAAAGGAGGATTCCTAAATGACCCCACTCCAAAACTCCCTTCACAGAATTTTCCAATAATATTCAGCACTAACATTCACAGCTTTCAGAGAAAAAAAATCTACTGTTGGATTTCATTAAGGAAATATGCACTACGGTTTGGGAATTAAGGGGACAGTGCAGGAAATAAAGAAAAGGAAACAAATAGAATATAGCAGCATATCACCTGGGTGTGAAACAGCCCAGTTTATAACTAACAGAAACAAATTATGTTTTTTCAACTCTATTTACTATGACAATTCTAATCTCAGGCTAGCTGTACTAGGACCTACCTGGAAAAAAAAAAAAAAAGGCACTATCCTCATATTTAATTCAGTTTTTATGAGAACAGTAGAATACTGCAACCAATAGGAATCCCTGAAACCTCAGCCATGACTGTGGAGGAGAAAAGTGTGGCAAAGACAGTGCTAGAGAGGTGGTCATCTTCCTTTCCTCTTTCAAACTGAAAGTCTAATGAGAGAAGTTACTTTTTTCTCCAAACTCTGACAGCAGATGATCATGGCTATTACCAACAGCCCTCAATAGTCCTGATATTACCTTCTGTCTTTTAATGATTTTTTTTGGTTTTTTTTTGTTTTTTTATGCTCCAAATCCTGCTGCTGTAAAAGCGTGTAATATTTTGGTCTATAAACAGACACTGAAATACAGGGTCATTTACGTACAGGTTCATGAAATTACACCTAAATTTTAATTGCTGATGTGTAATAGACTATGAAACAAAACATAAACTTGCCCAGAGAAGTAGTGGATGCCTCATCCCTGTAAACGCTCAAGCCAAGGTTGGACAGGGCCCTGAGCAACCTGATCCAGTGCATGGTATCTCTGTTCATGGCAGGAGAAGGAGCATGGGGAATGTGTGTGCTGTGTTGGAACTAAATGATCCTTAAGGTCTCTTCCAATCCCAGCCACCCTGGGATTCCATGATAAACAGCAGCTGGCTAATTATTAGACCACATATTTATTACATATTTATCACACAGCAGTCTGTCCAACACAGCAGCACTGCTGTTGAGAACTATCTCCCTGTACAGTTCATCATTGCCTCATGACATACCCTGAGTAACTTTCAAGTCCAAGTTATTGAATATGGCAATAACCTGGTGACAATTAAGGAAAATAATGAAAAGTATACCATATCAGAGCTCTTCAAACCCAAAACTAACAAACAGCATGTAGGAAATATCTTTTTCCCTTTGTAAGTCGTAAGTCTTACCTCTCTGAGTTATATCAAGCAAAAGAGATGACTTTGCTTGCCCAATAGGGTTGGAGACACCTAATATGAAATCATACGTCTTTTGAGCAGGCAGCACTGGAAAGTCACAGACATGGTCTTTGTTCACTTCACTGACGTCGCACGAAACATTTTTACCAGATGTTCTACAGAATAATGGGGGGAGGGAAAAGCTTAATTTTTGCGCAAGTTAATTCCTAGCAACAGTCAGAAGTGTAGACTGAAAACATGGTACAGAACGATGGACTCAGTTCACATGGCTTACAGAATGATTTGATTGCAGAGGCATATCTAACACCACAATGAAGGTTAAAGTGGCATCAGTCATGACTTGCCCTGTTCTCACGTGAAACTCTCCTCTTCCACTAGCATAACATTTCCATTCTCACACTTCTCAAAAGCCTGGAAAACAGGTAGGTCCTGTAAAACCACCCCACAAGTCACAGCTAAGATTCTGATTTAAAGTATCTTTGTTCAGATCAGCATACATTTGCATTTAAAGTATTTTCTTAATAGCTTTCTGAACTAATGAGATGCTATACACATTGTCTTTCGATAAGCCTCACTAAATATGAACTAAGGTTTGTTACCTGGAATACATCCACTAGTCCCACCTGTCTTTTAATCAAAAGCAGGAGAGGCAGTCTGAAGGCAGACAAGAACAGTGGTGTGTCTTTACGGGTAAAATTTAAATTGTGTATCTGTATGTATGTACATACATCTGCTTTAGTTAGAATCCGTGTAAGCCTCTCATTCAGTAGCACAAGTTTAACTAACTTCTTCTTTCAGGCATTTTAACTATGTACTAGCTGAGCTCTGAGCTCCCTCCACACTGTGCTCTTTTTCAATAGTTCAGTGTGGGCTGACAATAAGGAAGAGAATCTTTATCCTGAAATGCATCACATTAATTTAACAGATTTGGGTTAAGCATAACACGACTGGACAAAGTTCTTACATATAAAATGAATATAGGCAGTCAGTGACTGAAGCTCCCTTCCTGTGAATCCCTGCCCTGTTTTGTCCACCTCTTTGCACCCTACCCAGGGGCTTTTTTAGCACTGGCACTGTAGACATCTGTGACTGTAACTCAAACCTCATTGCCTCCAGCGTGCTTCTAAACCACCATGAGACTCCATTTCTCATCGTTTTGTGTGACTCAGGCCACTCCTGGCTTCTTTCCCTGACTGCTCCTTTGGAATGACGAAAGAGCCTCCTCTTACCATGGGAATTTTGTTAACTCCTCACTAACTTCTAATCACAGCCACCAAGGAAGTGGTCGTACTTTGCAAGTGCTATTCCAATGTTTTTTCTTTTTTAAGGCTTTACATGTCCTGGCCTTAAAAACATGTAGCAGGACACGAGTTGACTGCTTCCTGTGGGTGAAACCAGTGTTATTTGTCCTTTTCAGCGTTTTCTGGGTAACATTTACTCTTCTTGCTCTAATTCTTAATGGCAGAAGAACAGATGGAGGCTAACTGCTAATTTCCCTAGTGGTATTTGGGAAATGCCCCACAACCTGTCTTACAATTGTTTCTCAGTGAACTTCTGTCATCCTGGCTAGCAGAAGCTCAGTAAATGTCTGAAATTATCTGACCCAGGTTTCATATTAAAAAAAAATTAAATATTAGAGATTGACTCCTATTATCTTCCTGTATTTTCATACTGGCCTTGTCTACATGTTAGCAGCAGCCTGATACACTAAGACCTTAATCTAATTGTGGGTTCATAATGGTATAAACCTTTGGGAAAAGTCATCCTTAATTCCCATTGGAATTTTGCAGGGCTGGACAACGTTTACCTTAGTTTAGGTACAGCTTCCTGATACTCTTGGAAAGTATTTTAGGCTCTAAGCAATTCACATTTAAATAGGTATGGTGCTGTAAGTCCCAGGTAGCAATGGAAGTATTCCAGTTGTATCCTTTCACTCTTTGTAGTGCTGATTAATTTTACCTTTCAAATAAACTGTACTTTGTTCTTCGTTCTCCATATAGTCCACTGGGCCTGCCTGGTTTCCAGGTGCATTTTATTATCAGAAAATTGGATGTTTCACAGCTGAGGTTTTGGGGAATATCAGGAGCATCTGTATCAGGAAAGGAAACCAGAACTGTTAGCTGATGTTTTGCTATCCTACTGTGACATTTGGGTCACTTGCTTCCCAAAAGTATTGATCTTTTGTTTTGACGGATCCTGTAAGTATCACTCTTTTGTTTTGCTGGGTCTAGATTGCGTGCTTCAAAAATACATGGCAATAGCTACACCCCAACCACAGAAGTAATAGGCTTTTTAAAAAATTACAATAAAATAGATGGATAATTATCAGCCCCATCTGACTAACACTTGACTCTAGAGTTCTAAGTGGGTGGGTAATCTGGCAAATCATATGCAAACATGTTCACAAGCTCCAGGCTCTGACCTGGAAGTGTTTCACTGAAACTCTGCCAAGAGTTTTCTGAAATTTTGAGCATCATTTTAGCCGCTGAGCAATACAGGAATGCTGCCAGCTGTGTGTCACATTTTCTAACATGCCAGCCCCACCACTGCTCTGAATTCCCCAAACAAGTCGTGTCAAGGAAATGGTCCCTTTAGCATGAATTCCACACTGAAATTGAAAATTAAAGCAAGCCTTGAATGGCTCATCCTCTTCACCATTGCTTTGGAAGCGTCTGCCTTTTCCTTTTAAGTCCTGTTCTTTGTTCCCATACTACAGCAGTGTCGAGTGCCTTGCTGGAAAAGATGGGCTGTGCTCCCAACAGAGAGGGTAACCATGCCAATGTGAGACTAGGCAGAGCACTTAATTTCAGGTCTTGTACACTCAAGCTGTATGAGAATGGAAAGGTGTATACCAAAGGTAGAGCAACAATATCCACACAGAGATATATCCCTCTCTCTCTGCCCTAGAGAAGGGGAACTAACACACAAAGCAACAGTGGCAGGCTTACTTCAGATTATGAACAGTGAGCTGGAAAAGAACACCTGTTTTGATAGATCTAGGCTTAACCAAAGTGTTGTGTATGCATATTTACTTCCTCGACCTTCTCTTCCCCTCACCAGCAAAGTGACCTTAACAAGACCTCTACCCACTATGTAGGTAGTACAAGAAGAAACACTGATAAGAAACAGACTTGGCATCCCATCTGTTAAAAAAAAAAAAAAGAAAGAAAATTGGGATTGGGATTGTCACAGTTTTCATTCTTAAACCACTGATTTATTTACCCAGAAGATTTTCTCACAAAAGGAAACGCTGCACAAATAACATAAAAATGGTATACCACTGAGAAGTCATAAAAAGCTGAATTTTGTTTTGCATTTCCTAGTGCACACTTAACAGACCAAGTCAATAACAGGATGCACAGGCTGGAGATTGGACTACTCTTTCAAAATGATTCCAGTTTCTCCTGTGCTTTTTCTCAGCTCAAGGACCTTAAGTTCAAAGGTAGGCATTTGTAATGGGGAATGCGATTCTAATGAGCAGCTATTGGAAGATGGTAACTCTCAAATTCCCTGCGAGGTAAAAAAACACACAAAGCTTTTAAGTGACCAGTTATGGGGAAGGAGAATGAGCTACATTAAGTAATTTGTTTTAACAGGTATCTGTTTCTGGAACATAGGTCTGAGCCTTGCATGGTTACACAGAGAAGATACACAGTGATACAGTATCTTTAAAGAAAACACTAAAATAAGAATGTTTTAGAAGAATGCCCAGGAAAGAGGAATTACTAGTTTCCTTTGCTTAATTAGCTCACAAGGAGCTTCTGCCCTGGATGAGCATCTGTTGTTGCTGCAATTTTAACTGTGTTCTTTACTTGACTGATTGGTAAATGAATGTTTTGTGCTTACAGATCTTGCTCTTATTCTCACCTAGTCATGGACTATACTAGAACAGATATAAACTTAAACTGATAGAGACTGGTAGAGACAGGGGTTTAATATTCATATGGCAATAAACTACTTGGCATTCCGGATCATGAAAAAGTACCTCAGAACAAGAGAACAATGACAGAAGAACTGGGCCAGGTTCTACAGAGGGCTTACATGGGTACCTTCTCATCCTTCCAGATTTGGTGTCTTCTCCAAGAGCTGGCCTTCCCACAGTGAAATCAAACAAGTACAATCCCCAGTTCAACTTCAAAACCAAGGGCCAGGAGGGAAAAAAACCACAATAGTATTTTTTCCTAGCAGAACCCTAAGAGTCTCAAAACTATTTTGATTTTTCCTAAGGTTAATAAACATGATACATACATCCTACAAACACGACACTTCCTTCCAACCCATTTTCGAGTCTGCACACTACATTTGTCCCGCTGCTATTTGAAACACTGGCATTTAGCACTCTGATGGCATGGCTTCGACTGCTCAGTTGCATCATTGCGTAGGATTTTGATCCATAAGTCATATTTGTTATGCGCTGATCTTCTTCATGGACACAACAAAAGGTCAAATCTGAACCTACTGCCACCACAGGGTCCAGAGGAAACACTCCACTCCCACCGGGTTCAGTATCTCTTCCTAGCAGAGAAGGAAGAAAACAAACAAACAAACAAACAAAAAAAAGAACAAACAAGAAACCTCACATGAACAATTTGCTATAAACACAGTGCTGATCAGCTAAAATGTGACTGAGGAGCACCCCAACACATACAAAAATAAATGTTTGCTAGGTTTCATTAACCAGTGATTGTGTTACTTCTTTAATCAAAACAGTCTCAAAGGCAGCAGCCCATCACTGCCTAATGATCTTCCTTACGACCTTGGCTTAATTCTTATAAAGAAATAAAAGTCCATGTGGTTGCAAGGAAACAAACATACCAGGAATCACTTTTGCTGGGCTCCAGTCACTCCAATCCTTGGGGCCAACAAACTGTGTAGCATTAATGTAACAGCGAATCTTCACATAGTGTGATGTGCACTCCAGAGGCATATCTGATGTCCAGTTCCAAGAAAGAATGACGTTTTCATGAATCAGTTTTGAGAAGTAAGTAACCTGCAAACATTTTTCACCAAGAAATCAACCAAGACAGAGCTTATGAGCACCTGTTAATAATGACATATCATCTCCAAAGTGTCAACAGAATGGCAAATTAGGTGAAGCAAATCATAAAATCCTCACAGACCCAGGCTGCACATTTTGTCTTTTCTCCATTATTAAGATTTATAGCACACAGCTACAAACTAGACTGGAAGAACTCTGGTTATAAAGAAAGGAAAAAAGTAAACTGAGCATTCAGAGATGACCAAGACTGGAGACACTTTTGGAGATATAAAAACAGTGGTGTAAATTATCTGCCAAATTCAGAAGTTCTAATTACAAAGTTCCTGTACCAGAAAAATAAAAATTGTTGTGACTATGTACCAACAGTACAGTAGCCAGCATTCCAATAATTGAAATTAAACAAGAAGTTACCTGCCAGAAGCATGCCTACACTCATGTCCTGCAAAGCTCTACTATCTTCATCATTCCCAGTTTTTTTTCAAGTGACCTTTCAGAACATTACTAAGGACAAAAAATATACATATATTTTTAATAAAACAAGGGACTTACTTGTGTGACTACTTCCATTGGTTCTTTCCGAAGTATCTGAATCTGCCAAAGGGCATCCAATCCATATGGGAAAACTGATCCATTATCACTCCACTTCAGATTTAATGTGGAAGTTGGAAAATCAGGCATTAAACTAATAATGTGTGGAGTGATGGGAACAAATGCTTGAAAAAGAGGCAGGGGAGGGAAAAAAACCAAAACATATTCAGGTCATTAGTCAGCAGCACCAGCCCTACAGATGTTTAACAGCCACATTTCCCTGGTCTGAACTGGCTAGTAGCCATAGAAACATGTAATTCAACCTCTGTAATTAGAAGAAGGCTCTGTGGCTATTTGAGCATGAGAGTTCTCAGGAAAGCACAGGTGTTGATGGATCATCAGATAGCATTTTGTTTTAATACCTTATCATGTAGATGGGTGTGTAACTGACTGTGACTACGACTCTTCACAATGCATAGTAGGGAAAATATCCCATCTTTCCCAACCTTCCTTCAATATCGCAGTGATAAAGGAAATATAATGACAGTCCTTGAAGTGTGCATGAGAACACTTCTAGGGAGAAAGGTGGAAAAACATCCCCAAAAGAAGAATTATGTTTTGTAAACCACTAGAGAAGTGGGAACTTGCAAAAAAAGGGGGAGTGGCAAGGAAGGAGAGCAGAAGCACAGGACTGAAGTAGCTCACATGAGGTTCTGAAGATCACAGGGAAAGTGATTTTAAGCTACAGGAGGTATTAAGGGCATGAGATCCTGATGGAGACAGGGAGGGAGATCAAACAGAAGCCGTTCTTCTACAAATGTGTTGTGGTGAAGCAAGAGGTTGAGAAACAGGGAAGAACCCTGATAATTCAAGGGCTGTGGGCAATTCATTAGGCCTGGTGCAAGCTAAAACATTTTAAAAATATGTGTGATACATCCAACTTCAGTCCTGACCAAGGATCTGAGAGCCTGCAAAGTGTTCAACATAATCAGTACACTGCCCACAGTAATCCATGTTGAACCTGCGAGTCTCATTGTATTGACCAAATATTTTTGAGTTGCATTTCGTTTAAGTTCTTGAGCTACTCTTAACTGTAAACAGAACCATGCATAAGAAGTGTTACTGATATTAGAATGTGACTACACTGAAGGAGTAAGAAGGCAACCCAAAGGCAAAAACTAGACCAAGCATGGCAGAGTGTGTCACTACCATCTTCTCTTTACAACTTCCCTCTTTGCCTGGAAGGAAGTGGGAAAAAGTCTAATTTACTTATTTATGTAGATAAGGAATTTGTTTACAAATGCTTCCTAATTTAAAATTAGCACTAAAAAGGGCAAAGAGTGAGGGATGTAATATTGTTGTATTTTGTTTTCCTCCTCATATTCTGCCCTTGATTTTTTTCTGCTATGAACTATAAGTAAGAGGAGTATACTTTCTCTTGAAGAGTTAAAGAAAACAACCTATGATGCATGGAAGCTTCACATGGACTCAGCATATCAACATTCTACATACAGGAATGCTGCCAAAGAAACCTGCAAGCATATACACATCTGAAGAGTTGTTAAACATAAAGGCCTTAGGAACACACATATGACCTGATACTTACAGATGTCTTTCTGATGAATTACAAACTCATTGGTAGTAAAAGCAGTTCCAGAGCTTTTGATTGTCACTGTGATGGAGCTCTCTGGGATTGGAATCTCAACCCTCCTCTCCTTAGTTTTAAAACACACTTGAGGTGTAAGGTCACTAAAAAGATAGAGAGGATTAAACAGTTATTTCAGCTGATAGGAAGCTAAGGCAAATTCAGTCCTATTCTTGCACATAAATAAAACACAAATTCTCTGTAATGGACAGAAAGCTCCATAACGAGTTTGTGAAGGAGTGAGACCTGCTTGGGCTTCGATTAATCTCCGATTAATGGCATTCCCTCATCTTTCAAGTCACTTTTATCATAGTGGTCGGTTGCGCATTGGCTGCACAATGCAACCAACTAGTTGTTAAGAGAACACTTCAAAGTAAAACACTTGCTTTTTTCCAAAATCACAGAATCATAGAATCATTAAGGTTAGAAAAAATCTTTAAGGTCATCAAATGCACCTGTTAACCTACACAAGCATCATGTTCACCATTCAACCATGTTCTTAAGTGCCATTTCCACATGTTTTTTGAGCACTTCCAGGAATGGTGACTCCACCACTTCCCTGGGCATGCTGCTCCAGTGCTTTACAATGCTTTTTGTGAAGAAACAAAATATTTTTAATATCTAATAAAACTTGAGGCCAACAAAAGACATGTTTCTGAAACCTCGTCACCATGATTCAACATTTCAAAATAAGCAAAACAAAAAACCCCAAACCAAACCCAATATTATTGTCCCCTCCCTTTGTGTTTTCTGACTCACTCTCCCTCCATTTCTTTTCAAAGTGTGGGTATATGGGTTGAAAGAGCAGGATTATCACCTGTGTCCACATCTTAGAACAAATCTTTCTGCTCCCTTCTGCTGCTCAGCGCACAGGGAAAGAGCAGAGAGCAGAGCATTCTTAAGATCCCAGGTGAAAATGTAGCCTTGTGCATCATGTTTGTGCAGTGCTCAGCACAATGTGAACTGGCTTTTGTCTTGAAGATGTAGCTATATACAGGAAACAATAATGGATGGATCAAGTTCCTTTGCTCATTATCACTGATATGCAACTAGAAAGGCAGAAAGTTTGGAAAAATCCAGACCTTCCTCTTGAGGGAATGACGGCAGGAAGGGAAAGCAGAGAGAACAACGCCAGACTTCCTGCTGCAGGACTGTTACACACTTATGAACTGGAACTGGACCCTGGAGCTCCCATCAGCTGGAGTCAAGAGCTTGGGTTGAACTCCAACATTCACACAAGATTCTGGGCTAGCGAAGGCCAGCTGAGACTTGAGTGCTCAGAAAGGCTGTTTCTCTTTGGTACTGAGATATTATTAGAGGATGTTTGGGCAACTGAATAACAAAACCTCTTTCCCTCAGGGATGTCTGTAGCAAGCTCATCTCAGACTCTCTGCTTCAGGGACTCCAGCCTGTCCTGCTTTGCTAAGGAGAAACAGCAGCAGCTACATGATTTTTCCTGTTTAAAGGGCAGTACCTCATGAACTCTGCACTTCTGAACTCTGGCCACAGAGTCTTATATATGGTGTTTTTTAAATAGAAATTATAGCTGGCAATGCAGCAGGAATAATGAGACACAGAAAATCAAGCATGTAGGTGGACTAAGTGCAGCCAAGCCCTGGGACCCCAAGGAAGTCTGGGCTGCCTGCAGAAATTACAGGAAAAAAGAGCACAAATATCTGGACTGGAGGCAGGATCAAGATGCAGAATGGATTTGAACTCATCCCCAGCACATGATAAATATTTGGCAGACCCACAGCATGGGGAATTGAACATGTAGTTCTCATTAGTGAAAAAACACATAGAAGATTTGAGTTTTTTTAAACTTTTCTCAAAATTCTCAACTTGCATTGACTTCAGAAAAGCTCTCTCAATTGTGAAATATTTTTTATGTTTCCATTAATACAGCTTAAAATTTATGAAGGTTGTAAGGCAGTCACTGAGAGACTGTTCATGTTTTCCACAAAAAATCCACGTGAATCTCAACACTTGTGTCATATACTCTACTGCTTTGGCCCACAACATCAAGATTCACTGCTTCCAACTCTCATTTCCTTTTGGACTGAACCTATTTGAAGATATCCCTCATGAAAAGTCTGAGCAAGGAAGGGATAGGCAGACACGCAGAGAAGTCTGAGTAAATAAGAGCATCTTCCAGTCCTTTGAAAACAGCAAGCAGATTTTGGCAGGCAAATTGTTAGCATGGAGCAACTTTGCCAGAAACTTTTTGCCTGCCATTGCCTGAGTTAACAGCGCCTAGAGGGAGCACCACCCAAGGAAAACTGATGGGGAGATGATGGGAAACAATAGCATCACAATTTCCATGGGCAGTGACTGAGGAAAAAACTATACTTCCATCACAATTTGGTATTTTTTAACCAGGTATATGGGGGGACTTACTTGGTAGTGTAGCAAAAATCAATTTGTCCTTGCCTTCCTCTAGAAGAGACATCCCACGTACAGAGCATTTTGTGCAAATTGTGCGTTACACATTTCAAATTTTGGGGGTCCCCTAGAGAACCTGAAATCATGTAAGAAATACAGTCAAAAATTCCAGGTCAAAAATGAGCAACTGTAAAATAACTGCTATTTTTCACATCTGTAGCCATTCTTCTTACATTTTTATTGCATGTGTGGCCAGTATTTTAAAACTGTTGAATGATTTTTGTGCTGGATTAGACAGCCACAGACTTACAGATTTCTAGAGGTACCCGAGATCTGGGTTTATACTCATATGTATAACAGAGGCAGCTGCCTCTTTCCACAATACCCGTTCCTCGTCTAACCTAATAAGCAGGCTTTGGGCCAGTGGCAAAACCACAAGCTTTGATTTTAACCTAATGAGTTTTTTGCTCTCCTCCATGTCATACATGGAGGGGAATTAATGACAAAAGGGCAGCTAATGATAATCTGTGAAATGGTTGAAGAGAGCCAACACACACACTGAAAAGGTTTCAATGCAGACATTTACACCAATGCATATGCAGACTGTCAGTGGTACTATTTAACACACAGTGGATAATTTAACAACCAGTTTTTCACTGGTTTGCAAGATGCTGATGGGTGCTGGAAAGCAAAGATCAGGCCTGGCACTGTCTCCATCCCTAGGATGGTGTGGGGCCACAGAGGCAACAGGTTTTGAACATACAAAACATACATACATACAGTAGGAAAGCAAAGCAATTACAATGTACAGAAGCTACAGAGAAAAGGTAGTTAGTGAATTATATTGCAATAAACTTACCTATCTCTTGGCTATACATTAAGCTCCTTAAGCATAAAATAGCTAGTGCTAAAAGGCAGCGGAGGCTTGAGTTCTTCCACATTCTTCTACTGTTTGTTTTAAGAATAGCAGCTTTAAGCAGGAGTAAACATCATCTTCAAACAAGCTGGTCAGTTCTAAAATTTAACACAGAAAAAAACAACAACAAACAAAACAAACAAACAAAGTTTTAAATTCTGGACCTGGTATGCCACAAATTCCACTTTTTGTTCCATATACTTTTCTTTTTCAGTAATGTTCCCAGGCATAGCAACTCCTTTTCCTTCATCTGGCAAACAAACCTCTTCTCTGTTACAACTCTTTGATTTATGCATTTTCTGTAAGACATTTCCTCCAGAATCATAGACATAAAACTCTATAGTTCATAGGTATTCTTCAGGACTATCTAATATCAGAACAGACACGGCAGAGTATTCCCCTAAGATAAGTCTCTTCATCTTAGATGAAATGTTGTATCTACAGTACCTACAAAGGATATTGTATACCATGAATGGAAATGTCCTCTGATTCATTTATACACTTAAGACCAAACACACCATCTGTTTTCTTCTTTCCTCTGCTCAATTTTCAAAAAGCTATGATTCAAAGCTATGGGATGCCCGAGACATTGCAGAACCAGATCTGATCACCCAGGATCACTGGTTCAATGCAGCTAACTAATAACCCCTGGAGGAAAAATAATGGGGGAAAAAAGTGAGCCATTTATTTAATTGTTGCTGCAACTACTGATTTTAGAGTAAAAACTTATCTGGAATATTATGTTTAGTGTGTTCATTAAAGATTAACAGGTTTCTCGTTTTAAAAGGAGAAGCTCAGCTGCTCAGCAGGATTCTGGGAACACACTTGGTTCCACCTTCAGATTTTGTTCTCAAAAGGGAAAAACTGAAGGAAAACCTATCCAAAAGCTCAGTCAATACCATGTGCATGGTTTCCCTGCTACCTGAAATCTTGAAGACATAACTCTAAATCTTGGAAGAGACCATAACTCTAAAGTAGCCAGATGTCTTCTCTCAGCAACCAACAGCAGGAGCTGGGTCATTTTCATGTTGGAATACGACCAAGCTTACCTGTTCTACAGAGCAGCTTTGTTCCAAATTTGTCCAGGCTCCTATTTTGAAAGGCTCCTGACCTTGACTCAAGTATCTTCCAAGGCCAGACAAACACTGTCAGAATAACAAGCTTTGTCTAAAAGTGTCTCATTTTAAAAGAAAACCCTTTACACAGAAGTTCACAACTGCAACACCAGGTCTATGCTCCCTCATCCCTGCAATACAACCATGTATTTTTATTAGTTTGTTTTTTTTGTTTGTTTGTTTTTTTAAGGGATCTTCCCTGTGGGGACAGGTGGAAATGTGCGAAATGCTCCTCTGTCCCTTAACAATCTCCACTGTGCAAGGAGAAACATAGCAGCACTATGCCAAACAATCCAGAACTGCTCACAAAAATCCATTTCTCTCCCTTCCCTTGGTCTGCAATAACCAGGTTGAAGGGAAGGTCCACACAGCATAAGAAATGAGATAAATGCTATGGTCAAGACCAGTGTTTCATATGGAGGGACACCCATAAAGCTTAGGAATTATTTTAATTTCAGCATGTTCTCAAATCACTTGAAAACCTCATGGAACACATACTAATTTAAAATACACTACCCCCAGAGAGTATCTTTCATATATTTCTAATCTGTAATATCCATGCTGGGCAATTTGTTAAAAACAGAATCAAGAGCAGAGGTTGACAAATCCAAGTAAAGACGAATCAAGAACCAAGCAGCTCATAAAATATATCCATCTCTGCGCCAAATTCCCCCTCAGCATTCTTGTATCTCAGGGTATTCATACTGTATTTCTCCATGTATTAATGAAAATATGGGATGTTATCTTCAGATTTAAACTTTGCTCACAAATCTCTAACTTCATAAAAAGCATAAAGACCACTCAGGCCTGAGAGTTACTTGAATAAAATGACCGATTTCTATTTCAGTCTATAGTGTATGTAAATTTTATCTGTTTCTGAGGACTTCTTCAAAGGCAATTTCTGGTTTGCAGGAAAGTCCAAACCCAAAACTTCTAGCTCTATAGCACAATCATTTGACAGTCCCCTAATCAGCTGGCAAAGTCAAGGAAAGAATAAAAGGCACTGATGCCACTTGAAGGAGAAAGAACTGAGCTGTGATGTTAATTATGTTAATTAAATTCCAAGCGTCTCATATTAATCCCAAGCCTGTGTAGTTTTGTTCAAAATCTATTTGGTCATGCCAGGTTTACAAGGTGGATTCAGCAACTACGTGTGTATATGTGTATTTTAAGAAAATCTGGTTTTCTGCACCTCTTTCAACACATAACTCACTGAATTGTCCACCTACTGCAGAAGTTTTAAGAGTAATATCATACGGGTACATTACAAGAAGTCTGAGTCATGCCAAGTTCTCCTAACTCAAGCCCAGTTTAAATTTCAGTTTCAGAGTCAGGCACAGAAGTGAACCTATGTAGTCTCATGCAGGGTATGATGAGAGCCTTGTAAACCACAATCTTTCATAACAAGAACAGACTCCCTAGCCCTTGTGTTCTTACACATATTTATAACTTGCTGAAAAGTTGGCAATTAGAAGCCTCATGTCACATAATTAAATGCCATTAGTCAGGAAGAAAGATTCCCATTTATAGGCTTGTTTTAATTAAAAAGTTACAAAATAATTGAAGTACTTTAAAAATAGGAAGTTTATTCCTTTGGATGAAAGCTGCCTTCCATTAGTTCAAGACTAACTCAAACAAGGCATGGATGTTTTTTCTTACCCTGAAAGATATGAAAAGCATGTTACCCTCTAGACAGAGGTACTCTTAGGAGCAGGGATATTTATTTAGGATAAGAGAGCTCAACATTGTCAGAAAAGGGTAAAACCTTGAAGATGCTGGCTGCCTGGATTGCAACAAGAACAACTGTTATGTTACTAAATGTGAATGTCTTTACACTGCAGGTCTTTGCTTTTAAAGACAGTATGAAGAGGGTTAAGCCCAATGTCTCCACCAGAAAAAGCTACAGGAACTAAAAGGTGCCCATTTAAAAAAATATCAGCAATAGCAGATCCCGTAACAATCTCACATCCTTGGGCAACATATTCATGTCACTTCACTGGCACTATCATCATTGTTCCCAATGTGCTTCACAACTATCGCTTGCTCCATTTTAAGCACATTACTTTGTCCTATCTCCAGCAGACAAAGAACAGTTTATCCTCTGCCTTGCAGCAACTTCTTACATAGAATATGACTGATATCAGATGCCTAATAGCTCCTCCCTTTAAAACTCCATTTTTTTTCACCATTTCCCAGTCTCAGTTTTAGATTTCTGATCATTCCTGGAATAAACATTTCCCTGTGAATCAAAGCTGCTGTATCCACAGTTTTGAAATATCTCTGCCCTGAGGCCTGAGAATTATCAAGAACAATGAAGGAACCTTCCTAAGGCAAACCTATGTGTTTACATAGCCCATGCTCTATTTGCTTTCTCCTACATTCAGACCTTGTTGACTCAATTTCAGTGTGTGATCCAGCCTCAGATACTGTACAGAGCTGCCACGTAGCTGTTTATTTAGTACTTCAGACTCCAATCTCATCCTCAAAAGGACTGCAAATCTCCTGACTAAGTGTGAGTGTATTTGCACAGCAAATTCACCTTAAAGTCTGCCTAAAAGGCCTTTCACTTTTGAAATTCTAAAATACAGAAAGAACCTCCCATAAATCTATGTTATGTAAAAATCTGTGGATGCATACAAAAAGTATTCACAGGCAAATTCATGCCATAACAACAGTAAAAGCATCATACGCTTCTGTGTAAATAGCCCTTTTTTAAGAGCAGCTACTACAGGCAGGATTCCTTCAGAAGTGTTAGAAGGTACAGCACATGGGAATGTCCTGACCTCTGCCCAGGGCGTTATGTCATGCAGAGTGCCTGAGGTCAGAAAAAATTAATTCTGAATTTCCTTTTATGCAGACAAGGTAGAAAAAGAACAGTTAGATTCAGATTCTTAACCACTGAAGCCAGAAGTTGGTGGCTGGTATTTAAAACAGCTCAATAGCCATCATGGACTTTTAAATTATTTTTAAAAATGTTTTGATGCAGTCAGTGCATCTAGTGATGATCAGCTAGATCATAAAGGGGAGAGTGCTCCAAGACAATAATGAGAGAATATGTGAAGACAGTTTTGCTTCAAAACCTTGTAACATCTAAAGAAGGTTAAGTTTTCTATGACAAACTGAGAAAATAAGGGCAGCTAAGATACTAACAGCCTCTTTAGACTTAACCTCTAAAGAGGGAAACCAGAAAATAACTGGTATGTATCTTTCTGTTACTACGTATTTCTTGGCTTAACTGGTTCTGTGTATGTTTTTTTTTTTTTTAGCAGAGCTGACCAAATTCTCTTTAAAAAAAAAAAGTGTTTTCTTAGTCAGTTGTAACAGAATGGTTCTCTAAGCACAAAAGTTCTTCAAAGCTTTGTTGTACTTCTGAGTTTTTTGGTCTCTGAATGTGCTTCATTGTCAAGTGCTTGGAAACCACTTCGAAAACAAACAAACAAAACAGCTAAAGAAGAAAAAAAAAAATAACTTTTCCAGCTTGCTTTCTGCCTGCAGCCTGATCTGACAGTCACAAGCAACCAAATATGTTTTTTAAAAATGTCTATGAATTGAGGATTAGTTGCCAGAGTTTTCATATATACATAATTCTGCTCCAGTTGTAGATATCTGAAAAGAAATGGTTAAAAAGTCAGCTTATACAAAAGGTTTAGGAAACTAAGTGGAGAAGTCTAGACGAAACCATGAAATCAGTAAAAAGATATGCAGTAAATGCAAATGAAGAATATTTTTGTCAATAAATTTTCTCAAGTTGCAATTTATATTTTGCCTCCACAGCTAAAGGTATCATAATAATTTACCACCACACTGGATAATAAAAGCTCTTAAGGAAAATTATTACATAGCATACCACCAAAATATTGTACAGAACGGTAAGAGGCTGCATTTCAGGCAATACTAAACAGCCATCATCCCAAATACTGTCAGGCAGAAATGCAGTATGTGCCTAGATCAAACCTTGCTAGAAGAAAAATTACTCTGCTCAGCAGGTAGAGAAAGATCATTTTACTTGTCTCTGCTGAAAAATACTAATTCAACCTTCAAAGTGAAAGAAAACACACTCACATCCAGGTAAAAATGCATATATCAAGTTATACATTCTACTGCTGCCAACTGAAAGCTTCCAAAAAATTCCCCTATCTAAAGAAGTACACATTTCTGGGAAACCAAGCAAGTGGCCAGTACAGCTGACAGTAAAGGGAATGAACACAGAAACAGAAGATGAAGTGCCTTTCCTTTAGAGCAGCTGATCCCACAGTCTTCAGTCTGTGACTTTAAAGCTAGCTGAGTACTAAGTATGATAATAATAATAATAAAGAGAATTAATAATATTTATTTGAGGGAAAGGGAGCTTGGCTATTTTTCAATTTATCCACCTCCTTGAAAAAATTTCCAAAGCTGAGGCAGAAATCTCTAGTAATCTAGCTTCAGGCTTTCCCCTCTCTCTTTTATAACATGGCACCATTCCACTTAACAAAAGATTTGCAGGACATGAATCACTGAAACTCATTTATAAACGGAGACTGAGTCCCATTTGGGAATCTGGCTTTCCCCAGTTCTGAGGAATTAATTTAAAAATCTGCTATTTCTCTTTCTGAAAGCTGATAAAATAATCCAAGTTTCCTATTTGCACCAAATGTCTTCTACTCTGCAGCGGAAGAAAAGAAAACAAAGACAGGGTGTTAATATATTATTCAGTAAATGTGCAGGAATACACAATGCTGAACTTTCGGTCCTAGGAGACATTTGTTTTGGTGAGGTCTTTTTCCTGTCAAGCACGAGAAGAAAAATTCCCTCCCCACTGCTTCCTCACTGCCAAACAGCAGCATCACCTCTGAGATACTGGAAAGCCACTGCAGTTAATCTTGCAGGCACCCCAGCCTGCCTCTGCAGGGAGAAGTCAGGAGACAACACAAGCTCAACCCAAGGATCAGCACTTCAGCATTTCATTTTCAAAACTCCTGGTCTCAAGCACCACCTACAGAGGCAAGCATTTTAGCAAGAAATTTTACCAACAAGGGTAAAAGTGCACCCCAGATGGAGTAAATATATCATCTGTCTCAGCTTCTAAGGCCAACTTGCAACTGCAGCTGCATTCCAGTATTTTCAGTTCTCTCTTTTTTTAAATCTGATTCCAGGAGTAAATACAAATAAGCAAGCTGCAGACTGGGAGAGCCACAGGTAATTTCCAGGTGGTGATTTGCATGAGAAGCACCTTTACCTGGCAAACTCATGAACAAGCACCACAACTCAAGGATGACTATAAAAGTGTTCAGTACCTGCTGGACAGCACAACATATGCACATACAGAAATTGAGACCCTCAGAGCCTGCCTTTAGAAAGAAAAGAAAATATGTAGCAGAGGAATATACCAAATACTTTGTATCTGTATTTGTACAACATATACAATTTTGAGATGGATTTTGAAACTGCAATGGAAGACTCCTTCGCATTACTCATGTAAACCAAAAAAAATCTACACATCAAGAACAAGACAGAGACCACTGGGAAAAACACCACTGTTGGGACCAATGAGCTGGAAAGAAAAAAGCACAGTGATACTGAAGAGGTGGAGCAGTCAGGCAGAGCAGTGAACTGAAAGGGCAATACATAACAAAGAAACACAGTAGGAACTGATGTTTTTTTTTTCTACCACAATCAAAAGGTAAATTATTAGGTGACTTTTCTTGTTTTTCAAGCAAAATATATATTTTGCACACTTTGGCTTTTGCCCTCTGTTTTCACTTAAACTGTATGCTAATTTAAAAACTCTGAGTCCTACTAAGTATGTTTTTCGCACATTGTTCAGTGTACCCCATGAGCAGTTCCCAAGCCAGACATTGCATTTAATGTTCCTCATGTGAGATTTTCAGAAGAATGAAGACACTTTCAAAGGAAAATTGGTTGTGTCACTTCTGATTTTGGAAGTTCTTGCCATATCCGTTAGTCATCAAGTACATGTTTAAATACAAGCACACCAGTGACTACTAGGAGCACAGCACTGTTCTCCAGATGGTAATAACAAAAACCAAACTCTTCTGAGAAACACAGTGAACCCGAATACTACCAAAAATAGACTAAATATGTTTTGGGATATTTGCAAGCCTGTTCATGATTTATTGTTGTTACATATTAGGATAATATTATTATAGATTACCCCTAGGCCTTATTAGACATCAGAAATGGCACGCTACAAAGGTCTGGACTGCAGTACAATAAAGGTTGGCTTCACTCTGCAGCCATTTCTTCAGAAGGGTTTCTCCATCCAGCTGCTGAGTTTCACCAAGTTTGTAAGGACACAGTATGCTGAGATCTCACCTCCTTATCCTGACTGAAGTGAACCTGAGCAGTGTGTTCAAAGGTTACTGCAAGGGTGAGGGGACAGACATTATCAGAAAAGCCCAGCTTCCTTAGGAAGTCAGTTCAAATTAACAAGCACAGATTCTTCTGCCACAGAGGTGCAGATGGAAAACATCTAATCATCTGAACAAAGAACAAAGCAAAGGGGTGAAGGTTAAGGGGAGCTACTGGCCGAAAGAGAATTTTGTATCTTCTAGGTTATTGTGCTGTGCAGGAGAAGGAAACAGCTCAGAGTCTTTTGCACGCTTGTGTTCTAACCCATTCAAAAATTTTCTTGATACTTACTACAACTGGCAAATTAATACTATACGGAGATGAAGGATATACTTTTATTAATCTGATTCAGCTAAAAGCATTTCCTGATATGCTTGAATTTGGTGACCTCATGATCGACATACTTCCTTGAATTCTTGTGCTTTACAACACAGCATGGAACAAGCACAGTGAGCAAATGCACACAAGTCTGATTACTAAAAAATACCTCTTACCGTTACTCCAATGGCTATCCACTATGCCTTTTCAATACTTAATATAGGAGCAAAGCATAGAAAAAAAAAGCACCCACATTTTTTTTTTTGAGTACATAAACCAAGAATCTAATAAAAACACACAGAGATGTTTCCCACTTCTCCAGTGCTTACTGCATTTTACTACACATAACTGGATGAAAACCAATAATTTCAAAGCACATCTCAGTTTTGGAGGATACTGTTAGTCACTGTGTAGTTTTCAAAACAGCACGTCTTCAGAGGAAAATGTCATTTGCCCACATTGTCAACTGCACTTTACTCAATGTCAGGTTCAAGGGCCAGACCGCATTACTCAGACTTTACAAAGACTGCAGAATAAAACTGCTGTTCCTTAGAACAGTCATGTCATCTGTATAATTCTGTGCCAGTTCTCTTCAGCTCATACATCCTTACGAACTCACAAACATTAAAGAAGCTGACCTTATTAATGAGAGTTTATTTTCCTTTATCTGGAAATATAAAAAAAAAGTATTTTGAACTATATGACCTTTAATCTTCTCTCCATCACAGGAAAAGCCTAATTAGTTTTATAAGAGAGCACAGATAATTACTGAAGCAATTGCAAATGTGTTTTTTTTTCCTAAAACCAGCAATGACCCAAGGATTGGAATCCTTCATTGTTTACAATAAAACCTGTGGTATTCAAATTATTTTTAAGGTACAATGAACTAAATCCAAAGAAAGTCTCTCTTCCTGTGTACAGGAAGCGCATAAATAGATCAAATGCTGAAATGTAGCTTTCACATTAAATAATATATTGAGAATAAAGAGCAACAGTTATGTGATATCCTTTTAGAGTGAATGTAAGGAATGAAAGCCACTTACGAGAAATAAATTGATTTTTTTAACTAATCAAGGAAATGGGCAATTCCTGAAACTACAGATCTATATTTTCTGACAAATTCCTGTTGTACTAATCTTTATTGAGACTAAAAGCTCTCACGACCTGTTGTAGTTCCTCTCCTAATAAGTATCTGACAGATCACATGAAGACATACTTATTAGGTATGACCACGCTTCCACTAGGTGGGCACTTCCCTCTCTGCTCTGCATGTAAGTGGAGCCTCAATGCTGACATTCCCCTTCCAATCTTTACAAAGGAGGAAGGTCTACAATATCGTAGGACATTATCAGAACATGTCAGTCCATGTGTATTCACACAGCAGTTGTATTTCCTTCATTTATTTCCTTCACATGCTGTTTTAATTGTACTTTTTTCCCCTGGACTTTTTCACTTATGCATATATACATGCATATCTCTCCTTTTAAGGTGGCAAAGTGTGGGAATTAAGTACTCAAAATCACAAATATTGACTTCTACAGTTAATATAATAACAGATCTGGTCTCTTTCCTAATTAACTCTTGAAGACATAGGCTATAGGAAATTAATATTAACCGTGCACTTCATGCACATACATGGACTCACTCTCATGCCTGCTTATGCTACCAGTACTCTCTCATTGTCTCGCTGCTCACAGCTTCCACTGGAGCCAGGGGCCAAAAAGACATGCAGGCACACTAATCCAGCTTTCTGAGAGCAACACTGTTCTTTTTCTGCTCTGCTCCTCTCACAGAGGTCCCTGCAAAGGGCTTATGGTCCACTTGTAGATCTTGTAGCAGCACAGCACACTGGTGCCTCAATATAAACCGACCCTTTCATGGTTCCTTTCTACCCACCTAATAGACTTTGATGCTGTCAAGAAACATACACCTCACTCAGGTTTAGTGTGCTCCTTTGTGTTATCCCCTCTACAAACAGGCTTTTTTTAATACTTCCTTAAGAGTATTGCCCTAACTGAAACAAATCACTTATTGCAATGCCAAAGGCACAAAATGTAGCTGTTTTACAAGTAAATCAACACCCAACTTTCCATTTCCAATAATTTAGACTGATAACTCAGTTTAGGCAGAACATTGTCTAAAAAGAAAACATGAAGCAAAGTTCAAATTTTGTTTTCAGTTTTTGCTAAATGACTGCAAATAGAATTCAAACAGACTGAAATCTCTCAGCCCACAAAAATATGCTAAAAATTCCTAAGTTTTCCAGAATAATCTAAATGGGAAGTTTATGTTTTGTCTCTTGGCTAGGCTTTTCTGTCTTAGAAAGGTTCATTATTTCCCTTGATGAGAAGAAACCTAGCAGCCCTTTAGTGTTTCATGGAGGGTCTCAGAAAAAAAAATGCTGCCATAAAACTACTTTGAAGGGATATTGTTCTGGTTTCAATAGGGATAAAACAGTAAATCAAACTCTGCACCATTAAAATAATGGTCAGAAAAAGAAACAAAGCAATGAAGATATAAACATTTTTAAATAATACACACAATGTCTAGGATCCATGATTTTTACTGCTGTAAAATAAAACAATGCTTTTCTGCAATTTCTTTTAGAAGCTAAGAAAACAGAGAATCGAGTCCCTGTAAATAACCCACCATCAAGTGCTGAGACAGCAGCATCTGCAAAGGTAATGATGCTGCACCTCATTTAAAATTTAAAGCAGCTCATGCAAGATTGAGACTTCTACTAATAAGACAGAGTGAGTCAGTTCCACAAGTCTCTTCTGACATGAATCACACTTAGAATAAGAAAACTAAACAGAATTTTTCAAGGCCACATCTCATATATACATTTTCACATCATTTTAGCATCTGTAACTTGCATCTGCCTCTTCTTGCTCAATCCTCCCTTGAAAGTGAGATTCACCTCCTGAAGTTCTCTTTCTCTTTTCTTTTCTGAAGGGTGACTATGAAAAGAGCTGAGGAGAGGAAAAAACAACCTTGGATTTTGCACACACAAGTCATTCCAACTTTTCTATCTATGCTTAACAGGGTTCTTCCTTCCTGGTATTATTAGCAAATCTCACAGTTTACTTCTCTCCGTATTGAGCTGGCAATAAAGCACAAAAGAAGAAGGATTTCTTACTTACTAGCTTCTGACACCAATAAATTCTGTACATGTACACAGTTGAATGGAAAAACCTCTCCCTGTGAAAGGCTGTTCATAACATTTTTCATGCATTGCTGCTGATATGTTTAACTTTTTTGTTTTACAAGTCAGCAATGAAGCAGCTATTGTTTCCAAAGTGCTGAGCAAGCCTGAGTGCAGGAGCAAGAGACATGCGACAATTCTCAGTGGTCTCTCTGGTGGCTGCAGATGGAGGTGGCCAGATGTGGGGGAGAAAAGGCAGGGGCAAGGGGAACCTGAAGAGCTGAAGGACTGGAGAACTAAAATATGGGTGTAGTTATGTGAACCATACATTCTGTTTCAGTTTAATTTTAGGTTCTGTTCCAGTATTCTATTCCTTAGGAAAAATTCTGCTCTTCATTAATCTAGTTAGGTCTATCCAGACACACACAGCACACAAAGAACAAGGCGAAGCATATCCATACAAGCTTACCTGTCTAAAACTGGAGACTGGCAGAACCTTTAATTTCATGGTATGAAACACCAACACAATTTTTTCTTCCTTGTGTGAAATATTCTTCTACAAAAGCTCATGCCAATCTCACCACAAAGCAAGTAATTAGAACTCACAGAGCATTATACAAATAAACACCACCTAAAATAGTTTTGGAGAGTACTCTGCTTTTGCCATTTCTGCAACTTCCCACACTAAAGAGCTATTCACAGAATCTGCACATAGACTATAAATGCAAAACATATTTAGATGCCACTACATATGCCTCAGGTATATAAGTATTTTAATTTAGAATATTATATATAAAAAATATTTGTAAACCACAGTAGAAGAGCTTGAAAAGATCAGATACAATGTCAGTATTAGGAATGCAAGTGAAAAATACCTTATTTTGTTCAAACAAGAAAATTTAAAAAAACTAAAACCAAACCAGGTGACTATCATTAAATACAGCAAAAATAAACGGTCACTATTTCAAGAGAAGAGATCGAGTGGAGGCATTTTTTACCAATACTTCTTAAATTCTTGAAGTTATCAGCTCATCAAAAAGTTGGGTTTTGATTGCAGCATCTTATTCATCTTAGTTCTCAGGTCTCATGAAAAAACCTGCTAAATGCTATCAGAGACCACTTGTGTCCTCTGAGGAGAGGGTATTTCACAGCTGAGGAGTGCTGCTCTTGACTAACTCACTGCAGATTTATGCAAGATAATAAGCCTCAGTAACCACATATATACACATATTGCTCTGGAATTTGCAAACACATAAGTGTATGACTAATTCTAACTTATGAATGAAAGTATGCACAAACTCACATTTGCACCATGCATTTGCAGGAGCCCAACTGCAGGAGCTCTTTCCTTAGTCTTTGGTACAGGAGAGCGGAATGCTGAACTAGGCAGTCACATGAAGCACCTGAAGTTGAAACACTCATTGCTAAGAATGCTACACTCAAGGATCATTCAGAAAATATGTGAAATTGTAAGAATACATTCTGTGTTTGAATGCATGGAGAGGAAAATTAACACTATTTTGCTGAAAGGTTGTTAGTGACCTAATTCTACGGCAGCTATTGTAATGCTGAGTGCTTGCTCCCGTTTCTGTCTGCAGTAATCACTGCCCAAATTCCAACCCAGAGCTACCTACTGATTAGCAAGCATACATACACCAGGGCAAAAGGATAGCAGACAAGAATCCAACGTTTTCAAGGATACATTCTTAGCATATTAACACCAGCTGCACCACTCATTAGTAGAAATATGAGGAAGGAACCAGAAAACATTCTGTTTTCAAAGTAGCAGTTATCACAGCTCAGGCAAATAAACACATACAAGATATTGAAAATAAAAGTCCTAACAACTTTTTCTGTATGGATCAAGCCACCTTACAAAAACTGTTGATCTGAGAACACAGGAGAAAAACTAGTCATTCGTTAGCAGTGGAAACAGTTTCATCCAGGACAAAGCTGATTTATACTCAGGATGAAATTATTACTATGAACAGTTTGGGTCTGTTGTTGCAAAGGCTAACACAATGCAACTATTTAGTTCAGAGAGGTTACCTGGTCACAGCTCTCAACTACCTACACAGAGAAAGGATTTAAACTTAGCCCACCATGTAAGACACGAGAGGAAATGCAGTAGATTGCCACTGAAAAGTGAATGTTGTGAAAAGTAAAATTAATTAAGTATTGGCAAAAATATTCAAAGGCGGAGTGAACTGGTTGAAATAAAAATAAAATTGGATGGGTTAAATGCAAGTCGTGCTACATTAAAGCCTTTAGTTCACATTAACCAATGTCAGACTAGATTAGCACAAACCATGCACCGATCTCACTTAAATAAGGATTTTAATGGTGAAGGAAAACAATGTGCAAGGGATAAAATATAGACTTTGATGTAAGACTTAAAATAAGAGTCACCTAACATCTTGCTGGATTTGCATCCAGACTTATCCTGTCTTTTGCAATATGTGAAATATGTGGCAACATTTGGTCAAACATTTCCATCATCTTGAAAAAAGAAACAAAACAATCACATTTAATTTGGAGAAGGATGCTCTATACTGGGAATTGTGACAATGTTGCTCTAACAGATGGAATATGACTTACGTGCCTTGAGACCTGTGCACTAAAGACTTCCCACAGCCATGACTTTGGAAATGTGTGGAGCAGGGAGAAGGAGGGGAAAAGGAAGAGGAACAGGTAGACTCTAGGGAACAGATGTTATCCTCACAACTGGGAGAAGCCTTAAAAAAGTTTGACATTTATGTTCACCTCACACACACAGTACTTTAGGTTTTGTTGCACATAACTCAAGACAACAGTGAAATTTTTTTGGTGATTTTTTTTCGTTTGTTTGTTTGGTTTTGTTTTTTGCTTTGCTCTCAGCTCCTTTCTTTTTCTCCACCTAGGATTAAACATTAGAAGCTTATCTCCTTGGTTTCTGCTTCAGAGTAGCTGTAAAAACCTCAAGGTCACACATCTCTTGCCACAAGTGCTGAACTTGATCCAAAACAAGAATTATTGTGAAAATTAGTTATAATTGGAATATTATAACTTACATTCACCCTCTGGGTTTCAGAATCTGTAGAAGTTCCACCTACAATACTGACCATTATAATTTTCTTCCGAAGTTAATTTAATTTAGGAAGCATTTTTGTTCTGCAGTAATGTTAAAACCAATTATTTGAGAAAGATACTTTGACGCTCTGTCCTCACTGATTTTATACTTAAGAGAGGCCATTGCATCACCCAGTTCAAGAAGCACAAAACCATGATCTGCCATACAAACCTAGTTACATCACATGATGAGCAACACTGCTGTCTTGGCACAAGAGCTTCTGGATGACTGTGCTAAGCCCTGTTTGGAAAGAAGAAGGACTGCCAGTCTAAGGCAGATACCACCAAACAATCCCAAAATGCAATTGCCTGCTCAGACCTGCCACATGCTGAGCAGAGCCAAGACTCTTCTCTCACTAGTCCAAATTTCCCTTTCCTCTGGGTTCTCCAAGGCATGTAGGATGTGCAACTCTCAAACACGCGTGTAATTTGAAATGCAGCTAACAAAGGTACAAAATATGAATATCAAATATTCTCGACCACCCTGATGGACCGCAGTGTTGGAGGTGTTTTCACCCACAGGTGAAATCATGTGCTCACCTTCACACTGTTTGAGAACACCCTAAGTCTGGACCAGACAACTTTGCAGCAAGTGGCCTGGGTCACCATCTGGGTGCGAAACTGATTTTTCTGTGCTTCTGTGCTCAAAGTATCTGAAATTAAGAAAGAGCAATTTTTACAGCTTTAGGCTGAAATGTGTGTCATGCCCAAGGGCACAATGTGGGAGGCATTCAAGGGCATCAACCCAGCTGTGAGACAGCTGGCTTGCTCTATTCACCACCCTAGCCAACTTGCCATAGGCCATACCCACACCATCCAGAAGAAATGCTTAACTGTGCCTGAGTTACCAACAGTCAACTGAGCCTGCATTTCCTCTTGGAGGGAAGTAACTGATTCATTCAGGTAGCAAAAGTAATTTAAGTGGATGGCTGAGGCCCAGAAGTAAAAGATGGACCATTTCTGAGCCAGATTGACAGTGTAAACTACCCTCAACCACCTCTGGTACTTGTACTTTTATTATACCTTTAAGCAACTTGTGCAATAATGACAAAATTATGCAAGCATAAGAAGCATTTCAGCATACTTTTCAGACAGTGTCAAATACACTGCCTTATTTAAATTTCATGATTACGCACTACAAATTACCAGGCAACCTTGATATGAAACTATCAAGGTTCAGTCAATATTATAAAGCTGTTATCAGTGCAGTTGATAGGTAGTAGGTACAAAGCAGACATAAATGCATACTTCTATTTTCAGAATGTATGTGTATTCCAAAAGGAAGTACTTTCTGACTGATGATCAAAATGCAGCAAGCTACTTTGGCAGAGAACACTAGCATAACATTACTCATCAATATATAGAACCATCCCCCCCAAAAACAAAAGAAAATAAAAAAAACACCCAAAAACACCTCCCACCAAAAACAAAAAAAACCACCCCACTATCATTTCCTAATCAATGGTACTCCAACACTGAAACTAGTTGACTTCGGAGAGAATGCTGCAAAAAATCAACCTCAAGAAAGCACTATTTTATAGTGCTAAGGAGACTGAGGCTGGCTTTTGGTTTTACAGGAAACTGCCCCTGAATTGCAGGGTATACAGATGAGAAAGGAGACAACACATGGCCCTGGCTCCATAGAGGAGAGCTAAAACCAACCTGTCAACACAGCAGTCCATCCTCTGCTGAGGGCTGTGCTGAGGGTCTGATTTTTGGCAGGTTGGGAAGTGAGGCAGGAGGAGCAGAGAATTGCCACAGTGCTGTCCTTGTTTCCATGACATATGCTTTTATAACTTGTGCTCCCTGAGGTAAATGGCACAATTTGGACTCAACAGCTGACAACTCAGCAGTTCTCTGCCTGTGGGATAAGGGAAAGCTGGTTCTGTTGTAGCAACAGTTGACCTCACTCCACTGCCAGCTCCAGACAGTGCACAGAAAGGAGGGGGGACATATGCCCTTCAAAACCTTACACCCTGACCAACATTCATACCAATGAATTAGGAGTTATTTTTAGCCTAAGCATTTTCTGCTTACAGTGAAACCTGCTACTAGGAATGATTCCAAAAGACAGCAGCAGGGAAAGGCAGACAGCAGCAAAGTGGCAAAAGCCACTGTTGAGCTTCTGGTACTTGCAGGAGTTCAAGGAAGGACCATACAGACAGAGCAGCAGGGCTCCCACAGTCTGTAAATGTGAGGACTGCAAATTTTCCAGAGGAAGGAGGATAGCAGTGAGCAGCAAAAAATGATGTTGTGTATGGAAAACAGTCCCCGATATATTTATAAGAGACACATAAGAATTTCCAAAGATATTTTATTCTAATTAAAATCTGTTAGTTTGTAAGTCAATAAAGAAGGAAGGCAAACAACACAGGGGACTTCCGTGTTTTTTAGTGATAGATATCCTAGCTGCCCCTCTATCCCTCAAAATACAGGTGAGAAAATAGGTCTGTTAATCTAGGAATTTATATGGCATTCATCATTGTCATGTAAATGACTCTGGAAGAAAGCCATGATTCTGGAAGATCATTTAAGGATGTATAAAACCCAAACTTTTGATGTTTCAACCTCAGAGACATGTTCAAAAATCCCATTTAGCTGCAGAGGAAAAAAAAAATAAAAGGAGAGGTGATGATAAATTTTGTAAGCATCAGCATGTACAGATGCAGTCTCATCTTTGATAGGCTCATATCACTTGCCTGATGCTTAAACACCCAAGACTCACAAAGCAATTACTCCCTGCTTCTATCTGCTGATAAAATGAGCACAGAACCAAAGAATCAGGTTCCAAAGAAAAAAGCTGTTGTTTTTGTTTAAAAACATAGGAGAAGAAAGCAGCAGGAATGTTCCCTTTTCTGAGGCAACCCAAGTCACTGCAGCACTTGCAGGGGTATCAGAAACACCTCAGGCTACTCAAAGTGACAGATGAGTCAGGATAAAGACTCCTCCAGCCCTTCTGTCGATGGTATTTCTCTCTGAAGGTTACGTAACCACGGACTCAGTGCAACACTCATGTCCTTGTGAGAGGGCACTCACTGGAAGTGCAGGTTCGTGGTCTCCAGATCTTGGTCCCAAGGATTATTCTCATCTTTTACATTAAACACTTCACAGAACAAAATGTATCAACCAGCTTTGGAGCATAAAGCACTTCTCAAGTCTTACCTAGAAGCAATTTATTTTTCTTATTTTTAGACAGAAATTTGATGCCTACCAGTCAATAAGCAATCATAAATAAATCTCAGGGGAAAAGAAAAATATAATCCATCTGCATCAGCCTTGTGATATACTGCACTCTGCAAGATAGAGTCAGTACTTACAAACTCCTAGGTTGTTTAAATACATATTTAAATACATTTTACAAAGCATAAAATTTGCTGTCACACACTCATTAAGCAATCCAACATGCATACTCTAAAAGAGCTGTTTTGAATATACTTAGAGATTCTATTCTTGCATTACACCTACAGATGTTAATTAATTCAGGTACTTTTTAAACATTTCCCAAAGCCCTGAGCTGCATGATGCTGAAATAAATGTGACCTTATAGCCAGAGACTGTAATTCAACAAGCACTTGAAATTAAAGTCCTATGAATACCTGCTAGAGCAGCAACAGCAGCTTTGCCACCTATGAAAAAGTCTTCCTCTCTTTGAGACAAGCATCTCCACCCATATGGCTGTTCCCATGTACTCCTGATTTGCCTTTGGCAAGTCTGTGAGAATGCCCTCACCTAAAGGTTAAGTCTCTCTCTTTCCTCAGCACACCTGTAAAGGGATTTTGCACAATCTAACTCACAGATAATGCTTGCCACTGGTTGCTCTAGGTGACTGAAGTGGTGTGTTTGGAGAGTGCACAATGGAAAATGCTATCACTTAGTAATCCTGAAAGAAGACTGAATAGATGAAACAGCAATAAGATGAAAGGATACAAAGACTTAGTAAACAGAAAGCAAAGAAAATCAGGTGATCTACCAGGTCCCTAGAAGTTATATTCCAAACCAGCTCCAACTTAGTGATTTTTAAGCTTTCCTTTTGTGACCTTCTGCAACATTTTCCAGGGTAGATCACAGCCCTGCAGTCTTCTGACACTAGGCATTCTTTTCTTAGACCTCTCCAAAGCAACTCAAAGACCCATCTCCAGCTAATGGCCAGCAACTCATGCTGAGAGATACCAACTAAGTACAGATGTCATGTCTGCTATTCATTCTGTGGATACACTCACGGCATTTGCTCCAGTCTCTTCCACATCCAAATCCTTCCCCTCATCAAAGATTAATTTTTGTTTTGATCTTGATTCAAATTGCGGCCAAATCCAGGAGACTTCTAGGTCTATTCTCACCTTTATGTACAGAAATCAACAGAAATCAAAGTTTATCACCAAAACCGTGCAGTATGAAATGGTTGATAAGCTAAGGACAAGCACTGGTTTTTTTGCAGATCAAGGCATTCATGCATTTTTCCCTACAGGATGTACAAAGCTTTATATATAAAGCACATGGGTACGGATGGATCTACACCAAAAAAAACATACTGTCTCAGCTGGCACAGCCACATGCTGATTTGAGAGGGAACATAGCATGACATGGAGTTTAATCTTTCTCACAGTTACTAAACCTACTTAGTCTTAATAGCAGTCTGGGTTCATGCTGTGGGGTTGAACTAAAGGTTTAGGAAGAATTTAAAGAATTCTTCTACAGTAGGGAGAAAAGGCAGAATGGACATCCAGGTGAGATGTTGAAGGCAAGTCACACTGCCTTACTTAGGTAACAGGCTGAGCTTCAAATACAGCAGAAATCAATCCAATTCCCAGGCTTTCCTGAAGGAAATTTGACAGGACATGGCCTTGATAATGGAATATAAATATTTGACTATTTTTGCAATGGTAATTTTAAGTGTGAAAGCCTGTTGAAAAGAATCAGAATGACAATTCCTACACAACAGCTCACCATCCCACTCTCCTCAGTATTAGGTGACTATAACACCAACCCAAATCTTCACTCCCAGTCATAGCAAACTTCCCAGGCATTCAACAACAACTGAACAACAAACCATGCATATAACCAATTCCTACTGAAGTACCACACAGCATGCCAGCACAACATAGTCAATTCAAATTCACACGCCGAATTTTAACAAAGGAATGACGTTCTTTACAGAAGCGTCTAAAAGGTTTTGAGAGAGCGTTTTCAAACACGGTATCTACACATATTAGAAATCCAATCACTCAAAACAGACACAGCCAGTGTGCGGCTAGGTGCCAGCTCCCCAAACGCAGAAGGGGCTCTCGAGTCCTCTCTTATAGTCCATTTTCCAGAAGGGTGCTACTTATTTTAAAATTAAATTAAATTAAAATAAAATAAAATTTTAAAAATACAAAACGAGGCATAAATAGTATTTACCCGCTGCCCAGTTCTCGAGCCAGCCAACCTGCCGGCCAGCAGAATGAGCTGTTGACAAAACACAGCCTCTATTTAAGTCGCAGCTCCGGGCAGAGGCAGAGAGGAGCCGCCGGTCTCCCCCCGAGGGAGGTTGCCGCGGTCTGCGCCCGCACCGGCTCCGACCCCTCCGCGCCCCCGGCGCCGCCACCACCTGTCCCCAGCCCCGGCCGAGCCCGAGCCCGAGCCGCACGACAGCAGGCAGGCAGCTGAGAAGGGGCTCTCCGAAAATCCCCGCCGCCTCGCCGGGTCCCGGCGGGGCTGCCAGCCCCCCCCCCCTTCCACCCCTCCCGGCCGGCACCTCCCCGGGGCGGGCAGAGCGAGGGAGGGATGGAGGGAATATCCATCATCGCGCCCCTCGGGCCGCCCCCTCCCAGGTGCGAGCGGCCGGGAGCGGGCGCCCGGCGCGGTCCCGCACTCACCTGGCGCCGCCCGGCCGTGCCCTGAGGGCGCCGCATGCCGCGGGTGCGCGGGCGGTGCGCGGCGCGGCCCAGCTCCGGCGGCAGCAGTGCGCAGCGCCGACAGGAAGGAGGGATGGAGTAGCGGAGGGAGGGAGGGAAGGAGGGAAGGAGAGGGAGGGATGGAGGAGCGGGGCTGGCGGGCTGCCCGCGGGTGGAGCCTGCGCCGCGCACCGCCCGCCGCCGCCCCCGGCCCTGCCCCGGGCACCGCCGCCTCCCGCCGCCCGGCACGGCCCGGTTCGGGCCCGCTGCGGTAGCCCCGGTGCTGCCGGGCCCAAGCTGCCCGGCGCCCTTGGCCGTGTGTTAAGGCCGGGCTGCTGGGGACACCGCGGTGTGCCTGGGTTCCCAGCGGGCTGTGGCGAGGCTGCTGCGGGGAGGGTGAAGGGGCGGGTCCCATCTGAGCCTTGCGGTTTTCTCTGTGACACGGTCAAATACGCGTTATAGAAAAGTACCTTGTATACTTCCAGCGCTGCCAGACCTCCAGGGTTGGACGCGGCGGGCCTGGCCCCAGACGCAGGCGACTCTTGAATCATTTTATCTTTGAATTTGCCACTAGTTTTTGAGGTCTTAGACTTGACCTCCAGCATTTCTTTGAAGCCACAACTGTTGCATGTCAGCCTCTCTTTTAAATTAAACTTGAAATCCTCACAATCCCACAGTCTCAAGAGTCGGGCAATTTAAAAAAAAATATGCCACGAGACCCATAAAATCAGAAGAGTTGGCAAGCCTGTGGCTCCTCTTTTGTGCCCCAGTCAACCACAGGAGAATGAGGAGAAAAAGTGCTGGATTTCCTTGTATTTTTTCTGCCTACATTTTCCTAGTGCAGTTCTTCAAGTTGATGCAGATTGCTTGTTTGTCTCACAACCCAGATGATGGAGAACTGCAAATACTTGCATGGAATTCCTGGGCCAGACTTGTGTCCCATGGTGGCTGAGTCAATCATTTCAGGTCCCCAAACCCAGATTCTCCTGCCATCTTCCATGTTGCCTGCATGGTCAAAGTGAACACAAGCTGTTCTGTAGGGAAGAAATCTGCCACTGCTCTTCTTTCCAGCGTTTTTACTTGTACAAACAGAACTAGAGCTTCAGTAGACCAGCAAGATGCATGTAAACCTTGTGGTTCAGTCATGCAACAAGATACATGACTTTCAGATCTGTTCTAGCTCAAGAACACGCTTGACTTCAGGCCTTGAACCCTGAGACACTCATCTGTGTGTTGGCCTGTGTCATGTCAAGAGGATTAAGTCTCCTTATACACCTACCATTCCTGGATTATTTTAAACTTGATTTGAAGTGAAGCCATGGGCTGTGAATCCATAGCAAAACATTAATGTGCACTGAAACACCACAACTCCAAGGACAGACAGACTTTAAGACCACTCTTAGGGGTCTTCTATTTAGTAGATTTAAACAATTGCCTTTCCAGCAAATCAGTCACAATACTAAATCTCTCTTCACTGGAAAGTCTGCTGGATGGCTAATCCTGTGGTGGAGACTTCACTGCAGGCACAAAGAGGTTTGATATGTCAGCTCCCTAAAAACATTTTCCCATTTAGTCCCCATTCTAGCTCAGGAGCCCTTCTACTTTCTTTTATACGAAAGCAGCCAAATCACAAAAAAGCTAGGAATACCCATAGCACCACAAGGTTTGAGGAGAAAGTGGGCATTTCATTGTACACACCTGTTCAAGGGAGGAGTGCCTCTGTCTTTGTTTCCAGATCTCATTAACTGGAGCCTGGTCCCCTCTCTAGAATCTGTGTCTAAGTTTCATGAGGATATGGCATGCACATCCACATGACACACACAAATGCAGGTTTCCATCCATGAAAATGATAAAAGAACTGTCTTTAAAAGGCATTGAAAGTGTTAAATGAAATTATATCACCTTCCTTTTCTACAGCTCATGCTATTTCAACTTTAGTAAAGTCTCACTGGCATCTTATTTGTCAGAAAGCCCTGTTCCATGTACATGATACATGTACTTCAGTAGTGGCAGAAGATTTGACTAATTTTCTAGATCACAAGTAGTAATTTTTATTATATTCTCTTTTTAATTAGCCAGATAGTTTCCCTGTAATTCACAGACATTTCAGACAGGAGCTGTGTGTGAGGTTTTTTTTAAGCAGAAAAGTGTGGTTGTGAAATTAGAAGAGAGAACCAGGACAAAATAGAGGTAGGGATAGTTCCTGAAGTTGTTTTAATGTTTTAGATATTGTAATAATGAGTCAATTTTCAGTGACTCAATTGGAAGTTAAGAGACAGAAATTTCTAGGTCTGGTACAATTTAAAACAAGTCTGTATAGCACGAGTTTCAAGATCATAAGACTACAGATGGTTGGTGTCAGTTATCTCTTTTTTTATAGAGTGAAATATGTTAATTTTAATATAAATATCCCCTAGATAAACAAGTGGCCTAATTACCCTGCTACTTCTGATCTGCAGTAAATATGCTATGCGTGCATCCAATCTCATCATGATGTCTTCTCCATAAAATATCATAGCTGCTATATTTTATGAGAAATTTTATCTCCATAGAGTACATGCACAAAGACCATTTATTTTGTTTCCTGCCTTATCTCTGTTTTCCAGAAAACTGAAGGACAGATGCTGGAATGCAACTGTGTCTTTATATAGTCAGTGTAGGGTCTTGTCATTGATGTCAACAGCAGCAGGGCTGTGCCTTTCAACACTAATATTTTGGACACTGAGAGGGAGAGGTTTAAGTCTCTATGGAAAATAGGTTAGCTTCTATTTATCTTAATCTATCTCAGGGCTTAATATTACTTAGGCAACATCAGATCTGCTGTCTAGGTCAGAAAAAAAGTTCTTGAGGCATGTTAATTCCAAATGAAAGTGAGAAGTCCAGCTAGGAAATTTTCATTAATGAGAGTTTCCTGGAGCCATTTAGTCTTGTATTTAAGGGTGTGTTGGTTATTTATGGCAGCGAAAAGGAGCGGATATGTTGATGTTCTGGAACTTTTCCTTTGTGCATTGTTTCCCATTTCACAGTTGTATTTGGCACCCACTTTCCTGCAGCCAATAAAGAATATTAAAAAACTTCCTTTGCTGAGAAGTTGTGTGCACATTTTACAAACCATACAGTTCAACCAGAAGTTTGAAAGGTAGTACTTCTACAAGTGTTTACAAAAGCCAGAAATTTCAAACATATAGTATTGCCAGCAAAGGTCTGCCAACTGTTGTTTTTATGGGCTATCTGTTCCTGTTTTCTTTATAACAAAATTATATAATACAACCAACAAAGCAAATTAGGGTCTGACTGAACGTCTTCAGGAAGGCAAATAAAAAAACTCAGATTGGCCATGATAAACGCAGGAGTAACCTCTGCTCATGCCAAAAATAACCTAAAGTACTGGGGATAGTTCATGTATTTTTGTGCACTTACAAAGCAACAGTTCTTTTCTACAAAGTCTCGGTGGAAGCATCTCTTGTTGTCAAGCTGACACAGAGCTTTTGTTGGAAATGAGGGCACTGACCTCCAAGAAATAGACTTTTGCTAATTAATAATTTTCAAATACAGAGAATTTTATTCATCACTAAAGACTTATGCCTATAAAACCAGGGACATATTTGCAATATATTACTAAGGGGCTTAAAAAAATTCTCTGGTCTCTCTTGTCTGCAAGAAAACCATGTAGCCCATTGTGGTTTTTGTGTTTGCAGGGAGAAGCAATGAAGGACTTTGATCTACTGACTTGCACTAACTTTGATAGTGCCATGAATTTAAAAAGAAATGGGAAGAAAAACACTACTTGCCAAAAACAATTAAATTTAATGCACTCACATTCCTTTCCCTAGGGGGAAAAAAAAATCTACCTCAGATGCCTGGGAAGTATATGGTGTTGAAAAACTGGATTCATTGCCAGTAATAGGACCCTTATTGTTGGCAGTGAAAGTATAGCTTCTCCCATGCATTGCAGAGGTGATAGGAGATGGATTGCATTGCCACACATTGCCAAATGCCAAGATTTTTGTATCTAGCTGGGGCATTTGTGTGTAGGACAGAGGACAAGGGTATCAACTCTTGAGTCTTCACTGAGTACCTTGGGTCCATCTTGACTGGCAAGGACAAACAATTCTTTTGAACAGGTCTTTTATATCTTCCTGAGTCAAGCATCTGTGTAATGACCTTGCATCAGACCCTTCCATGAACCTTTGGAAAAATTCTGCCCTTATATCACCTTATATCTTCATTTTCACATCTTTATGGCTACTGTCTGCCTTCCTGTTGAGAAGATGTCATCTGAGCCCCTGTTATCAGTGCACAGTTTTGGAGGGCTGGTGAGTAGTAGCCTGTGCTAAGGGAACTGAACTTTTGTTCTTATCTTGTGATCTTGATGTAACCAGTGCACTCCTCACCATTCCTTGACTTGAGTACAGTCGTTCATGCCCCTTGTGTCCAGTAATGCTCATTCTTTCCACCTTGCTCTAGTGTGGCTTCTGATGCTCCCACAAGCAGGCATTTCCATTTATATTTCATTCAGCCAAGTCTTAATATCTCAGTTAAACATGTCAACAGGGGCTACAGTGAACGGATGCCTGAGAAGGAGCTTGGTGCTGAAGTTCCCCTCTACAACAATAGCCGTTCTGTAACCAATTAAAGCTGCAGGCCTGCTTTTCAATCTAAGCAACTGTACCATCCTACAAGTGGTTATACTGCAGTGTAAAGTACAGCATATGCTTAATTATCACATTGGATGTATCATATTGCTGAGTCTAATACAGAAGCATGAGAGGTCAGTTGCTGAGACAGTGATACAGGACAGAATAGCTCTGGGGAACAAATAAAGCTAAATACATTTTTGAAGAAACACCAACCAATGGTAACAATCTTGCTGATTGTGGAAAAGATTGGTGGAATCAGTCCTAGAATTGTGATTTATGGATAAGAAATTGAAGAGGCCTATTTTATACAGTAGTGGAAGGACCTAATTACATAAGAAAAAAGAGGATTTATGAGAGTCAGAAGCAATTAGATTTGTAATAGGCAAAGAAGCATGGAAATCTGTAAATAAAATATACCAAGTACATCTCAGACATTCAATTGTAATTTTACAAGGGCCTTCGCTGGCTCTCTGACAGCACCATATCACATTGAAACATCCTGTTGTGTTCTATGAACACTATGCTCCTTATTTCACAACTTTTTGTGACTGTTGTGTTGGCTCTATTTCCAGTGCAGTGGCTTTCCCGGCAGTCACACTTTTCTGATCACAAATTTAGCAGCTAGATATTGCCATGCTTTATCAATTTCTAAGAGATCTCACCGAGAAATGCCCTCTGTACTACAAAGCTTAGTAAGTTGTTGCTTTAGATCTTCTGTGCATCAGTCCATGGCCTGAACATGTCTGATGAATGTTGGATGAATTTGAAGTACTCTAAGCTGTTATGAACTTTAAATGCACTCCAGAACTGATCTCCACATCAACAGGAGCCATTCAACCAGAATTCATGTAACTCAAGCTGAGCTGTCAGTTTTAGTGAATCTTGAGTAAGTTGCTAGAATTTTCAAAATTGTCCTTGCACAAAGCTTCCAGGCAGCAATACCCTCTCCCCACATTGAACTGTATCCAGGGAAAGAAATATGACTTCTCTAGTACTATCCTTGGACAGAGCTGTTAGGCTACTCACTGCTTGGAAGCAAGTTTCTATTGCATCAGCATAGAAGTAGCAAGACAAAGACAGTTTAACTAGAGAGGAGATAGAGGTATTTAACAAATGCTTTTCAGGAGAACAGGAAGTTCTGTATTCACATGATTCACAGCATTCCTCCTGTCAGTCTTTCCATGTCATTTTTCAGATGCGGGTTTCAGTACTTCTTGACACAGTGCATAGAGCTTGGGATGTTATGGTATTAATACTGAAATAAGTTGCCTCAAGGTGTGGCCTTGGAGAATGTGATAGCAAAATGCAGTTACTAGAAACAACTTTGTCCTTTCTGGGCCTGACTTAAGAAATACTGGGTTTTTTTTGTTTGTATTTCATTTACCCTTGTTAACCACAGTTCTCTTGTAGGCTAATAAAAGGTCTGCATTTGAACACAAACAGAAGTGCTAATTTTAGTAAAGCAGATAATTCCTGTATGTCTGGAAGTCAGGTTGAAGAAAGCTTTCATAAAAGCAGGGAATTGTTTGCATGAGGTTAATTATTGCAGCAAATTTTGTATCTATTCTAGAAGTTTTCATCAAGGTGGACCTATATTTCATTCTCAGCTTTGTTTTTTATTATTATACAAAAATAAGTCAATAGTAACATATAATTCTAACCTAGTATCTACTTAATTACATATCTGTGTTCATCCTTACATTCTCCTGTCTGATGTAAAAAGCACTTTTTTTTCAGTATTTCGAAGGCTAATGGCGATACTAATTTACCTCTGCATGACCTGGTATTGCTGAAGGAGCTGCCTGCATGGGGCCTGATTTGTTGTAGCATCAGTGCTGCAAGGCTGAGCTTCTTCAGGCAGAGAACAATTTTCTGCAAAACACTTGTTAGAACACATGTGGACAGCAGTGGAGAAATGTATGTACATGCTGAAAATTGTGTGCTGAGCATGCTTTGTCTTATTCCCATTCTTGGCCAAGCTGGATGTCTAGGCAGCTTCATTCCCCACTGGGGTCACATGAGATGCAGACCAACACGGTGTCACAGAACCACATTTGTCAGCACTGACCTGAAATGGATTCACTTTCACACTTGTCTGTGTTCTGTCCTCCCTGCTCTGAAACACAGCACACCTGGGAGGCTGCAAAGCACATTCTTCAGACAGGTGCTGTGAGTGCATGAGGCACAGGCTTATACATGTTAATGAGTTGATGCACGTGTTGGCCGAGATTAGGGTTTGGCAGGTACTTTTTCTGCCACCAGTATGAACTTCAGCGTCCAATTTATGTCTCTTAATCTGTGATCCTGCATTTTGTTAACATAATGCTTTGCATACATTTACATGGTAACACAGATTTAGGAAACAATTACATTTCCCCCCCTTTTTAATTTTTTTCCTCCTTTTTTCTTTTTCTGTATTTTTTGTGGGTTTTTTATTATTATTAATCTCTCCTCAAGTTATTTTTTAACTGAATAGATTTCCTGCTGTGAGCTACACTGAGTACAAACATCAAGCTTCTGGGAGGCTGGTAGAAGGTAGGAATAAACAGGAATAAACAGCCAAGGGCAAAGGTTAAAAGGCTATAGGTCTGGAATTAACATCCAAGAGCAGAAGCTGAAGGAGCACGTTTGCTGTATGTAAAACCACAGTTCTGGGCTTTAGGCTGAAGTTAGTCTGGTGAAAGTGTTGAGTTCAAAGTTCATCTCTGTGTCTTCGCCATTGGACTGGAGTATTTCAGGCACAGCCAGGGACTCAAGCACACTTGAAGTAGCCAGGATGGAATAACAGTAGGAACCTGAGGAAAAAAAAGGAACTTGCCTTCCATCCATTGTCTGAAGCATCATAGTTAAAGGACGTGAACTGTGTCCCTAGCGGCAAAGATCATCTGGACTCTTCTCTTTGCAAGCCCACATCTGAGCATGACTGCAGTGCTCACCCTCCACAAAACTCTAAATCTCACTTGGATGCCCACTGGAACAGGAAAACTAATTTACCTGGTAGGAAGACTTGACTTTGATGAGAAAATACATGCCAGAAGCTTTTATTAGGCTCCTAACTTCAACTTGAGAGGTAGTTCAGTGAAGCCCTGGTGAGGGTGTTTGGTTCTGGTGTGCTAACTCTTCTAATCTCTAAGTATTGAATGCTTCTTCAGCCTGTGCCTGTTCCCTGTTTAATGCATGGGACTGCTGTGAAATGCAGCCTGGGACTGAACACACTAAGTTACAGACAGTGCAGCACTTGGCATTTTGATGTTCCTCATACTTGGATAGGCTGCTAGTTTTCCTTCACATTAATGAAAATTGCAAAATTAAAAGTCAAGGTCCTGACACACTCTCTGCTGAACCTAAAATGTATAATAAAAATCCACATAGTGGACAGGGGAAAAGGCTCACAGGAAGCAACCTGCTGAGCACAGAGCACTTGTTCTAGCCAAAAGGAAATTCCTGTTGTTTCATTTGTTTTATCAGTTTTTCTTTCCTCTACACAGCTCTGTAAGATGAGGTTTTGTTGTCTTTCATATTTTGTGTATCAACAGACAGCAATTCCACCATGCCTTGTTCAAGACCCCTGGCCTAACGTGCTGTCTTCCCTCTTATGCCTGTAGTTGGTAAGACAGATGCCAAGGAGGACTCCAAAAGTCTCAGCCTGTTAAGATGTAGAATATACACAATGTGCGAAATCACATTTAGATGGAATCTCTTTTGGCTTTGGACATGATAGTATTGACATAAATCTTTTGTGTCACGTCTTGTCCTACCTGCTCAACAGTTCTACTCAAGCCTCACTTAATTGGCATTTGTGGCCCTGAGACCCTCTCAAATTTAAACACCAGGGAAATTTGCAAGGGAGAAGCAACAAATGCCATCATATATGTGCACACAGGCTTTAAGGCTTAACTGAGAACTGGAAGACCGGGGGTGCAATGGGAAGGGGTGCTGCAGAGGCTTTTCGTGCCCCCAGGATGCTCCGGCCGCCTTCTTAGGCTAGAGGGCACTGTCCGCTCTGGTTCTGATGCGTGGCCATCCCTTAAAACCAGCAGGCTAGCAGTGGAGGCAGAAAGGGCTGAAGCGGGAGTGAAGGTGGTTGTGCAAACAGTAGTGCCTTGGGTAAGGAGAGGGAAGTGCAGACTTCTGGTCCCTGCTCCAGGGCATGCTTTTTTTTTTATTTGCGTTGTGCTCGGGTGGAGAAACCGTGCGTTTTTCACACAGAACAGTGAAGCTTTCTCAGAAAGCTGGGAAGAAACTTCTATTTGCCCGTGACAGTCACACTATGATTCACTCTGTCCCTTATTACAGGCAGCAACCTTGACAACTCTCTTGTGCAATCCTACCACTTTCCCGGACTTCACGGGAACACAGCCCTTTGTGTTGAGCTATTTCAGAACGTCCTGACTCCTCCTACCCGCAGAAGAGAAGGCCTGGACAGAAAGACCTGCTGAAACTCCCACTTCTTCGACACTAACGTATGATGTGCCATTAACATGTTTTCTTTTGACGTCCGAGTGGTAAAGGCTTCTCCTTAGACCTTCCCACATCCAGAGGAGGCAGGAGTTACAGCAGCCGTGGGTATGTGCCAACCAAAGGTCTGCAGCAGTGAGAAAAGGTGACTCTCCGGAATTAAGGGCTGGTTACTCTGTTTCCAGTTGGGAGCACAGAGCAGCACTTGGCTGCAGTGATATCAGAGCAAGCATCTCACAGCTCCAGTGCCCACAGCCCCAGGGAGAGTCTCTGGTATTAGGAGATAAACTTATATGTTGCACAGATGACAGTGGTTGCATAAATCATTGCTTTTTTTGGCAAGAAGTGCTTGCCAGAGAGACTGCAGGCTGCTGTTATTGCACATGGACGTAAAGTTTGTTCTGGTAGTATAACTGGCTCCTACACCAGAAAGAGGGAGTGTACCAAAGGCTTCAGGGGGAATTTGTACCACTTTGGCCTGTGGGATGGGTTCTCACAGCTGGTAAGAAGTACAACAATAACTCTGCTTCCAAAGGGAGCTACTCAGCACCGTCTCAGATTGACCCAGAATCAAGCATTTCAATTTTAGAAGAGAAAATCTGGGGGCAGTCTTACCTTAAACACTGAAAAATGTTAGTTTTGCTAACTACTACAGCTCTGAAAATGCTACTGCCTCTCCATTTCTCTCCTTATTTTAATTGGATAGTGTTGTTTTGGGTTTTTTTGGTTCTCCCTTCCCCTCTCCTTTGCTCTTGTGTTTAATTATTCTGAATCTGGTTAAAAGCTACTCTAGCACTTTCTTATGAAAGGTCTATAGTCTGTGGTGCCAGGTATCATAGAAATTTCCAAGGAGCTAGCCCCTATTCTATCCTGCAGCAGTCACTGACCAAATGTGATGCTATTCTTACTTTTTGAGATAAACCACAAGCTGCAGAACCAACCCACTAAATAGCCTCACAGAGATGCCTTAAATTTTCTCCTCTAATTTCAGCACTGTACAGAGAAATAACTTTCACAGGAAATCTCTGTACTGGGAAACACATGGGAAGCATGGCACGCTAAAGATTAGAGAGGAGGGGTTATCTTTGTGTTTAGCTAGTCATTTGCAGCTTACAGCAGCTTGGAAAGATAAAGCTATGTAACTGTTAAATTTTATTAAGGGACATAAACCAGCTCTGTATTTACTAGCATGTATGTTTAATATCAAATCATGTCAGGCAAAGTGACAAATCCCTTGTCTTTGATATATTCAGGAGCATATCAGGCCTGTGCAAACCTTTGCTGCCAGTTTTAATGGGAAAAGAACTCTATACCATAAGACCTATACTCTCGCAAAAATTTTCCTGAAAAAGATGAACAGAGCAGAGAGGATAACTGTAGTGATATTACCACTAGGAAGATTGTTACTTTACCACTATGACTGTTTCTTCCCCATAATTTTATTCCTAAATGACAGTTAATGATGTTTAAAGGGTGTGTGTCAATGCTTTCTTTGGAAACAAATGTAATTAACGCATAATTTGTGATTTTGCAATTTTGCTTTTGAAATTAATGGAATGCCGTATTTGATACATTTTGATTTTTCTTGAGGAAGGGTTTTATGCATGAAAACTTATTTTGCTAGTTAAAAGGGAAACAACACTGGGCAGCTTCAGAATAGTCTTGATAGGTTAATTAATAATTGCTGAACAATCTATATCCGAAATGCTATTATCCAAATTTCACATATCACTTCTGTTATAAAACCTAGTTTTCTTTTTGTTCCAGACTGGTAAATTTTCAATATTCTTTTTATTTATTATTGTTAAAGTATTTAATTTAGTTTTACAAAACTTAGAGGCAACAAATGCTCTACCAAGGGACTATATTCCACAATGTTTTACTTTTCCAGTCTATGTTTTTTGTAACCTTCAAAATCCCGTATTTAGGCCTAATAAGTTCTGAAGAATGAACTTATAGCATCTAAAATAATCCAAATTATTTAGATAATGAAGAATCTGTGGCATTCTCTGAACACAAGAGGACCTCCATGACACTATTTTCAATTGACTCCTCCAAAATCCAGCAAAATCCAAGGCTGTGATAGCTTGTGAAAAGCAGGAGAGGTTATGCAGATCCAGACAGAGAAAACATGTAGAGCTGCCTTAGGCATCAGCAGTCTCTACCTCCCTGATGCTCTTTGGAGTGTGACCCTCTTGATAAGATTTTGATGACAGGAGCTTGGAATCTCTACAAAGTACATCTTTTGGCACTGAACCCTCAGGTTTGCAGAAGACATAAAATACTGTGTTCTTGGTTTCTCAATAAAGCCACAGGATTGTCTTGGGGTGTTCTGGTGTCCTTATGACATTTATCCATTTTCCCACTGCTTCATAATAACAGAACTGAAACCACTATTTGTCCAGGGAATGTGTGAGTCTATTGGTATTTTGTAGAAAAACAGCAAAAAAGCATTTTCTCTACCCCTAACTTTTGCTTGGAGGCCTTTTCTGATACATATTTGTGAAGGTCTGCATAGCCAATATGGCAAACAAATAAATGAACAAGAAGAGAAAGTAGTGTGGAAATAGAAATCACTGCAGAAGCACTTGGCATGAGCAGTAAAAGTTATGAGAGCTCCTATGAGTGCTGGCTGAAAGAAACAGGGACTTGGGAGCAGTGGGAGAGAATGCAACTGTTAGATGCTGATGTATTCAGGAATACAGGCTTGCTGGGGTCTTTGTACATAAACTAGAGTACATCACAAAAGGTCTGACTCTGTTACTACCTTCTTCTCTGAATATGACTTGTCTACAACGGCCTAAATTTTGTTAGTTGCTCAAATGAAATGGGGGACCTGAGAAGAAATTTTACTTGTAAGGCTCATAAAAAATGACCAGGAATTATAGGATACATGAATCTCAGGAACATCCTAGATACAAAGTACAACTCCTGAACACTGAACAGATGCTCAATGTCATGTTTTGTTATCAACTTGAATAGTTGTTGCAACAGCCCAAAGAATTTAAAACTGAAAACTTAAATGCAGTGTCCAGTCCTCATCTACAAGTAAGACTTGTATAAGATGTTTTGAAGAGATTTCAGGCTTTTTGCTCTGCTTCATTCAAATGATTTAGAAATGGCAGCATAAATTACATGAGAAGTAATTTTCACAGGCAATTTCTGTAATGGAAACAATAATTGGAAAGCGTGGGGCTGTAGTGGTTAAGGTAAAAAGGTGGAAAATTACTCACAGCACAGTGGCCACAGATTTAAAAATCCAGTGATTATTGAATTCTGGCATGAAATATTTTTGCCACTGAGCTCAGCCAAACAGGATAGTCACTGTGAAGACAAGGAGATGAATTTTAAAATTTATGTGCTCTCACTGCTGGTATTTGTTTCTGCAATCATAAACCAACTGTTTTGAGTTGAGATGCCCTCTCTGAAATAATGTGAAAATGCTTAAATAAGAAAACCAAGCAAAAAGAAACAGAGGAAGAGTAAAAAAATACCAGTATTTGGGCAAATGCACCAAAATTCACCCATCACCAACCTCTGAATACATATATTTTCATATTATAACAAAGAAAATGTATTTTAAAATAATTTTAAACTATAATTTAATGTCCATGTTCTGTTACAGAAACTGGCAAGATCATGATGTACCACAGAAATTTCAGTGCAGAAGGAAGGTTAAAAATCATTTGTAAGAATGAGCTGAGATGCTTTGGCCAGCTTTTATTTTCTTCTTTTTTTTCTTTTTCTTTTTCTTTTTCTTTTTCTTTTTCTTTTTCTTTTTCTTTTTCTTTTTCTTTTTCTTTTTCTTTTTCTTTTTCTTTTTCTTTTTCTTTTTCTTTTTCTTTTTCTTTTTCTTTTTCGTTTTCTTTTTCTTTTTCGTTTTCTTTTTCTTTTTCGTTTTCTTTTTATTTTTTCGTTCTTCTTTTTCTTTTTCTCTTTTTTCCTTTTCTTTTTCTTTTTCTTTTTCTTTTTCTTTTTCTTTTTCTTTTTCTTTTTCTTTTTCTTTTTCTTTTTCTTTTTCTTTCTGCAGTAATCCTACTTTTTATGTATTCTGACTGATTTTTTTAAGAACACATTACCACATTACTGACTTTTTCTGAGTTACATAATTTGATAATGATAGACTTAAGCATTCAATATTTAGTGATCCCATATGATTTTCATTGGAGTCAAATAATGAAATGCACTGGTGATTTTCATAGATAAAGGTTGAGAATAGATTAGAAGCTTTAAATAGTTTCCTATTTAGTAACACAGACAGGTGGCAGCTTGAATGCCTGAAAAGCCACATGTGGAGATATGCAAAAAATGCCATTTAGAGACTTTCATATTATACATGAAGACTATCAGCAAGATTATTAAGATTAAAGGTTTATTAAACTATGTTTATGCTGTTTATTTCCTATTAAAAATAGAAGTCTAGAGCACATTTTGTAAAAGTCTATCAACTCACGCAGGAAATGACAATGATAACATGACCTTGAACTTGTAATGGGGTGAAAAACCTTTTCTGAAGTCCTTGATCTGAAAATCGTGAGCTGTACAAAGTTCATTTGTTTGAGAGATGATGCCTGCAGCAGCAGATGGAACCTCCCGCGGAAGCCTGAGTATATTCAAAAACTTCCGAATTATTCCAGTAAAAGCCCTTGTACAGAAAGTTCCAGCTCACTTCTTGTTTACTTGGTTAGCTGCTGTAGAGGAGTCACATAGGATTTCCCTAACAAATCACATGTTCTCATATTGTGGCATCCTTGAGCCAAATGCATAGAAAACCTTGGGTAACCTTTTCTTCTTCAATATACACAGGGAGAAATAATCTGTTTTCAACATTTTTGGCCTCTGCATTACATAGACAATGGCCAAATAATGACCTATTTCAGCATATTTCCTCCTCTGAACAGTATCTGTATAATTTTCTGTCAGTCTTATCCTTAACAGACTGGAATTTATAAGTAAGAGGGTCACATGTAGTAATGTAACCTTAATGTAGGTTTACAATTGTGAGTATTAGTTCATGGGAAATTACTCTGTTCCAGATGCTGTGAGCTATTTTCTTGTGCCTACTGATAGACAAACAGAACTGAGGCTGGAAGAGGCTTTGAAAGAATTTTTGGAAAGTCTGCCTTCCAATATCTGCTTCTTAGGTGTTTCAAAGTCATACATGGCCTCGCCCTTGAGCATTTGGCTTTCGTAAAAATTCTGAGAGCAAGTGCCTTCAGTCAGTGTTCCTATTGCAAAAGATGCCTAAAGATAGCCAGTGCAAAACCAGAACAACACAGATTTCTCCAGATTCCTCCTAGAATGTGCTGAGTAGAATGCTTGTCACGAGAAGGGGAGATCTGAATTCTAAACCCTGTTCCCAGGACTATGCCCTGAATTAACTCACTATTTAACATAAATAGCCCTTTAAACAGGACCAGAACCCAGGGTTCCATTAGTCTACAAAAGTGCTACAATTACTGAAATTAGTGCTGTCTTTTTCCTTCTTGGTGAGACCTGAAGTCTTTCTACAGAATGACTTTCACAAAGGGTTTAAAAAAGACACTGACTGCCTGTCACACACACACTGTTAAGGTATACCTGCCTTGTATATGCAGTTTCCTACAAAATGTGTAGAACACTTTAGGTCACTAGTTTCTTTATAGTCTACACAAAAGAGAGCTGCACTTACAGTTCAAAGTACCTATGGCATTAAAAGTATAATATGTATTCTGACTAATCATAATAAATATATAAGTTTCCAGTTCACACTGTCTTGCTGACTTGTGCGAAAAAATTTATATAGGCTTTCCTGTTATATCTGTGAAAGATTTTCATTCTCTTTCTAAAGAGAAGGGATAGCATGCTTCTGACTCAGGCAAATAGGACAGAAGGTAGTAAGAATTTCTACTGATGTTTAGGGGCACCAGATTTTTCGTTACACTATTTATTTTCACTGATGTCACTCTCATTAACTTGTGCTTATACCACATGTAAAACAGAACCCTCTCAAATGCAATTTATTCTTTTTAGAAGACTGTTATGAAAGATTTTTTTGTTTTCTTCATTTTGTTCAGAACTCAAAAAATATTTTATGTTAATGGTGGCTGTCTCACGAGTCTTCTTCCACAGAAGGCATTGACACCATTGACACCACAACAACATTGATATTGATATAATATGTCTTTAAGAACAGCAACCATGCACTCCAGGATTTCATGTTAATACTGAAGGCTTTGTTCAAATCCTTTTCATAGAGAAGTTCCCTTGAATCCAGTGGGCTTTGGATAAGTTCCTTGGATTCTGGGGCCAGAAAGCTTTCTTCACTAACACAGATTCATTAACTTCTCTGCTCACCTGCAGAGAAGAAGTGATATGTTCTCAGTAGGTGACAAAATTTTAGTCATTCAGTGATGATAACAGCCTAAATAACCAGTCTGTGACCATACTAGAAGTCGGGCCCATCTGGAGCAAACATTTTTATGAAATAAATAAAATATTTCCTCCATCATATTGTATCTTGAAATACAACCAGAAGAGAAGCTCTAAACTTTAAAAAAAAAAAAGTGTACTGGAAAATATTCCTTCTTTTCAAAGAATACTTTCCCACCCAGGTCAATAGTTCAGACACTCATTTCCAAGGTGATCTGTGCAAGTTTTCAGTAGCACACAGCCTTCCCACAGTTGTACAGCACTGAAGAGTTAATGTCTTCAGTAACTTTTTCATTTTTGCGAAGCGTAAACTTTGCAAAAACACAGCATTTTGTTTAAATAATGTGTTTAGTTCTCCTAACCAACAGAAATTAAAGGTTTTGGAAATCATGTCAAGCTCGCTCTATAGACTGTGCACAAACTTTGTGGTTGCTTTTGTGCCCTCAGTGACTCACCCAAAGCTGTTTTTGTATTCTTAAAATATAGATTTAGCTTCAACTTTGGTTCAGCTTTTATAGTAACATTTGTTACACTCTGTCCTCAAATCTGGAAGATATTTCTAATTTATCTTCACTCTGTGTCTCGCACTATTTCCATAAAATACTAGTGTATCTTTTATTCCTGTATTCAATTGTAGATAAAACTTAGCACAAAACTAAGTTAAAAAAATAATTCTATTATAAAATCACTTACAGGAGGGAAATACCCTTCTCTAGATTTCTAAAACCAAAGGTGCCAGTTTCTTCAATGGTTTCATGAAAGAATGTGGAATAAAGAGTTTGGCAATCAATATTGATCAGCTGCTTTTGAGTGGAAAAGGACAGTTTATACACCCTTCTTTAGATAATTGGAAAGCATCCTTAAGCATGTGCATCCAAAACTTACTCATGCTCTTAAAATTAAAAAAATCAGTTTTCCCTAATTTGGACATGTGAAATGGTTGCATTAGGAAAACTGCAATGTAACTTCATTGTTCATATTGCTACTGAGGTATTATTTGGCACCATACATAATGTTTTAAATGCAAGAACCAGGAACATTATTATTCACTACTGTGTGTTTCAGGGCAGAAGTAGGTGTACTTTCAAATACTTAGGCGAAAAGCTAGAGGCTCCAGAAAATAAGTGGGAAAGACTTTTCCTTCATAATGGCAATTAAATCTGGCTCAAAATCCACAGTGCTTGATAATTCTGGCTAGATGAGATCCTGCAGCACATAACAAATGAGCAATGAGCTAGATCTCGATTTTTGTTATTACTTTCAATCCTGTCTCTGTGGCCAGCCCAGCAGTATAATTTGCATGACAAGCACAGCTCACTTTTGCCTCAGAGACAGGAGCTGGACATTCCCCTCATCATTTTCAACTTGGGGAGTATGTTCAAACTTCTGTTTAAGCTGAAGTAGAACCACTGAAATTATAAGGGTCCTCCTTTGTTTATTTTGAGAACTAGATGAGTGAACTCAGGAATGATGTAAATGGTGATATGGCTTGCGATCTGGGCTGCTCACCATTTGGCAGACCATAATCTCAAGGTACTCGTCTGTTACATGCCTGTCTCCTATGGCATGTGGGTATGCCTGTGGGGCAGAAATTTCTCCTGGTGGTCCATTTCATTCCCACATTCTTCCTGCCTTCCCCCCTCCATGGATTTAGAGAACATAATGACTCATGAATCTTCAGTTTGCCCCAGAATCCTTCTGCTAGGGCACATTTTTTGTGTAGCTGATCACACATATTAAGAACACAGTTTTAACTTAGTGTTTCCACTTTTATTCCTTTTGATTGACCAGCCTCAAGCAGCAGCGGAAGAGTTTTACCCAGATGCTTCTTGGTCTGCTTTGTGTCATCTTAACCACACACTTTGACCACTGAAGCTATGGGGATTAAATGACTATTCATGCTCTTTATTGACCCCCCATTATTCCTAATTAATTTTCTTACCCACACATTCTTGAGCAGTATTTTATTTCTGAAGTTATTTCATTTATTTGTCTTTTTAGTAAATGAGCGAGTGTCACTTCTATGTAAAACAAGATTAATTAAAATTGTCTAGTATATTCTAAACTCCAGATTTCTGATACAAAAAAAAAGCAACACATGTTCTTAATACATTTACCTCCTCAGACTGATATTAATTTCAGTATTCCCACTGAAATTCTAATTGTCAATATGCTGAGGTATTTCATCTGCCAATGTTCTGATCTCTACAATTATCAACTGATAAAGAAGCTTGTATGAGTAGGCTTTATCTTAATTTAAGTCCCATTTTTTGTTCTACTTCCTTGAGGTGTCCAGTTATTCTTTGTACCTTATTTTCTTTCTTCCGCAAGTACCAAAATTGCTAGTAACATCAGAGGGACTAGTGAAGATCACCTAGTTTCTGTTCCTCCAGAAAATGTTATAGTTGCTTTATGACTCCTGGGACCTCTTAAGAAGACACAAGTCAGTCTTTCTGTGTACTTCCACTCTTATTTCCCAGAAGCCACATTTCTATTTAGTTGTTCTCATCTGCGTAAAGGAAAGGCATATACAATGTTGCAAATGAGTACAATAAGTAGGAAGATTTATGACACTTATTACAGTTTATTTTGACACTTTTTAAAAAATGCTGGATAAAAACAATTTATAGTCCAACAAATTCAGTTTACACAGACTTTAATCTATTTTATCCTACCATCCCACCACAAAGTTCTTTCCATCATCTCTCTGGTTACAATTATTTGGTTCTAAAATTCCCCACATTTCATTCTCTTTTCTTGATGAGAGCTTAAACTGCCTTTTATACCTCTTATAAACTTACCTTCCTCAAACAGCTCAGCTATCTTTGACACATCTATACTAAGTCACTAAAACCTCCCTCCCTCTCTCCCTCTGTCCATAACTACATTCTTGCTATCACGCTCACGGCTGATTTTGTCTCCATGTGTTGTAGCTCTCATAAAATATTCCCACATTATGTGTGTTTTCCTCTTGCTTCATTTGTTTCACCAAATCCTGGAAACCCTGCATGGTCCTCTAGGTGCTTTCTTACCTTATCATACCACACTTAACAAGAGACCATCTTGGGGGGTCTATACTCACATGTCTCCAGTTACATGCCCATGAGTTCCTTCAGTGCTTCTTTTTCCCTCCACCCAGAATTCTCCTGAATTATTTTTGAGTTATCATGATGTCTTCTGGAGCCTGTTTTTAATTGCTCCTTATTCCAGACTGTTTTACAGATACCTCCAGAATATTGTGTTATATCTGTATCTACTGATTTTTCTTACCATTTTTTATGCTATCACACTCCAACTCTTCTGCTTTGCCTCTTGAGACAAAGTATGCAATCTGATAACTGGGAACTACTTTGATCAATAAATGGATATGCTTGAACATTTTTATCAAGAATATTTTTGTGTTATTCTGCTGTATCCTTAATTGTGACAAAACCAACTAATACACATTAGATCCCTGTCTTCCACACCTTCCTTTGCTACTTTTGTATTGGAGACATACATCACTATTTGGTACCACAATTTTCAATATTCTTGAAGACTGTTATCACAATCAGTCAGAATTAATCTTGTAAGTTGTTAGGGATTCTTTGCTGGGAGCACATTTTTATATTCCCTATGTTCAGGGTGTTCCACTAGCTTGAGGTACTGACAGTCTGCATGCTTTTTCCTTCAAGGATTATAAAAATGGAGAATATAATTTCAGATGATTAATAATATATCTTATCCTCCTTGACTTTTTTCCTCCTTCTGACCATTGCTGCTAAAATAAATGGTTATGACCCTCCCTAAGAAGCAAAAGTAGTCTTGGATACCTTTCCCTCCATTTGGTATAATCCCCCGTGAATGATATGTCTCTTTTCATGGCACCACTCACCATTAAGTTTATTTCAATTAAACTATTGCTTATTGTTATTGCTTATTGCTTCAATTAAACTATTGTGTTGTCTGAGAAAACCAGCATGGATATAAAATAATTTATTGAAAAGGCTATCACATACATGTAATTTTATATTTTTGCCACTACAGTTTGGAGTACTCCTGACTTGAGTAACAATGTTTGCTGCATGCCTTGTTAGGATTTATAGAGCAGAGACTATTTCTTTTACTTTAGAATGGAGCAGTCAGTCTAGGCTTCGGAGGCACTTAATGAATGACGGCCACACTTCACAGAATTTGAGTACTTCTGTCTTTGCTCCCCTTTGAAAATTACAGCCCAAACTAAATGCAGCTGACAGAGATTTTGAGACATCTTATAGAAAATATATTTTCATGCTCTTTCTGTCAGCACTCATTATGTCAGAATAAGAGGCATATTGTCTTCTACATAAATTGTTTTCCAATATTCCATTTTCATAATAAGATCAATTGAAACTTTTAGGCAAAAGTCATTATGTTCTCATCATACCATGTCTAGAAGTCTGTGGTAATTCCTGTAAAGGAAAAATCACTATGTGGCCTGCTAAGTAAAAAGAGCATGAATGCCTTTCTCTGGATATCTGTCTGTGTATCTGTGTCTGTGCATATCTGCAGGGTGGTATTGCCCCTGTAGATCTAGTTTAACTGACAAAAGGAAACTATGACTTAGGATTTCTCCTCAGAATGTTTTTATCTCAAGTTCCATTGTTTGTATTTCTAGGGCACAGCCACTCTTTCATGCTGTTGAGATGCCCGGATCGCAGCTACAACAGAAGAGGAAGAGAAGCATTGCACGGTAAAATCTGTCTGCTTATAAAGGATTGATTCAGCAAATTATACAAGCATTTTTTAACTCAAGTAGATATATAGTTTCTTTGCTGAACATAGATTAATTTTAGAATAATGCATATATCTATTCTGAAATGCTCTGTTGAATCATTATCTCAAAACTAATAATGACTCAGTTCAATAGAGAAGACTTTACAAAATCTTCGGCTAGCAAGTACTCTTCAACCTGAACCAAGTTATGCTCCTAAGTTGCACGTGGAGAGTTTCTCCATGTGCCTGTCACCCAGGTGTCAATTGCAGAAGATATTCAAATGTTTCTTTGGCTCTGCTTCTTAACTGCCCAGCTGTGAAGAGTTCTGCAAGACTCCTACAGGTAAAAGTGAAAGGAGATGAGGTAAACAGGCTGGCATTGGCAAGAAGGGCATCAGAAGGAGCAGAAGCCATCTATAAAAGCCTTTTCATCAGAGGCCAACATCCTGAAGGATGTTCAGGGAATATGCTCTGCTCACATTCTGTGCTATAAAAGCTTTCAAATTTTAAAGGAGAGAAATAAGGGAAAATGAGGAAAATTCTGAAATTTTAAGTACTTGGAATGCTTCCTATGCCATTCTAAAAGGTGCATTTCTAATGGATTCTTATGGTAAATTACTGTACAGTAATACAACCACAGGATATACTTGATTGCAAATCTGGTCTCTGTACTTTAAGAATCATGTCAGTAGTGAAACAGATGAGTAGAGGAAAAGAGCAAGACACTCGCATGGAAATTAGGTCTGGGCTCAGCTTTACATAGTTCCACAGCAGTAAATCTTTGAGAACATCACAGGTGGTGAATGCTACTACAACATTCACCATTATGAATGAGTAACTTCTTCTCACCTAGATGAAAGTAACAGGCTTTGATTGAACACCGAACATCTTTTGCATGTGGCAAACCAAGAACTGGAGGTTCAGTCACTGACAGAGATCAAGGAACACTGGAGCTTAGAGCTGCCTGAGAGGAAACCACAAGAGCATGTGTATTGACAGCACTGGTCACAGCCTCCCTGTCCCTCACAATTGGCACCATTTAGTGGGATATGTTTCCAATCACATGATGGGGAGTCTGTGCATGTATACTTCCAATGTCTGTGAATCAGCACCTCAGCTGGATCAATTTGTGTCCAGATCAGTTGTTCTCATAAAAAAAAAAAAAGTCTCCATTTATAACATAGTAGCCTGTTAATTAAAACACTCAACCTGTGACCTGGGACCTTGTGTGGTTCAAATTTGAGAGCAGATATTTCCTATGTCAAATGGGGCAGTTCTTCTATTTCTCCTGTAGAATTTATCTCACTCATACAAACTTTTGAAATAGTCTTTGGGCTGAGGACACAATTCTGAAGTGTTGTGACTCCTATCCCTCCTCCCAGCAGGTACCTCAGTATTTTATGAGAAGCAGAAAAACCTAGTCAGTGTAAAATGTTTAATTCAGTGGGCAATGACTAGAGACCTCAGCTGGGGAATGGCAGGACCCAATTTAAAATCTTTCTTCTTTAAATGATTTGGAGTAAGAATGTAAAACCAATTCTTCCATTTATAGGGACTTCCTCTTGCTGTCTGATTTTTGAGAGAAGTGAACAGGGAGGCATAATGCCTGATGGTAAAAATTTCAGAAATGTTAAAGGCAGGAAGTCAAATACCATGATTTTACACAGATAAACAGCTACATAGCAACCGATTTTAGAAGCTCCTAATGGTAATATGGTACTGAAATCTAAAATACAGGAACTTCATTGTTCTCATAACTTTAGATTCTGTAACTTTAGAGGTTAGGCTGAAACCTTCTTCTTTCCCCTCCTCAGTGAGTTTCTGCATTGACACAATCAAATAATTATTCCTACTTAGACTGAAAACTTTCCTAGTGGAGATCCTTATCAAAGCCTCAATGTGCTCCTGAATGCAATGAAGTGACCATCAATGCCTAATGCCTAGTGTGGCAGTTCTGAGCTGGCAGTCTTGAGATACTGCATACTGAAACTTGATGGAATCGTGGCCTGTGTGTGGCTGTGCTGAAATTGTTGTCTCATGCATAATAGGTAGCTAAGATATGTGTAGTGCTTAAGCTGTAAATAGTCTTCTTACATACATCTTAGTCCAAAAGTTTCAATGTAAGATTTTTGAGTGGAACTGTTCTTGTTCCATTCCCAGAAATCTCATCTGCTTTTTTTGAGCTGACAATGAGATGTTACTTTCCCCTAAAATTCTTGCCTCATTTAGCATAGAAATTATATGACTGCTAATAATGGAGAATTACAGTACAATTAACTCTAATACAGTTTTTGGAACAGTATTAAAGTAATTATTAGGAAACTGTGAGCCTTCTTTTCCTGCAAAACTTTGTACAGTGCTAAGTAGTGTGTACTACAGTACTTTTGAAAGTCATCACTTCAGACTGGGATTATTTGATTAAAACAAACTCAGGAAATGGGTTTTTTCACTGTTTAGGTTATGTAAATAAGGATAAAGTCTTCATTTTCCTTAGGACCTTTAACAAGTACTAAACAAGTAAAACAAAAGTTACTAAGCCTATCTATGGAAATCTTTATCAAGTCAAGCATGCTATTGTTAACTACATTCAGCACATAAAAAGGTAAACAGATAGATGTGGTTACAGTTCTAATCTTGCTTGAGAACTGCTGTCTAGATTTATGTTTACTTTCGGCATGTTCCTCATGCCTGTACTCATATCAACAACATTTACATGCTTTTAGTAACCTTATTAAGAGATTCTAGTCACTTGTTATTCCCTATGCTTTAGAAATATCCTGAATAAGGTGAATCTACCTTAATATGTACCTTAATATTCAAGTACTAAAATATGCATAGACATTTACAGTTTTTTGTCTTCTTTACTGCATTGCCCGTGAAGAAACCTTGTAAGGGAGGTCACTTTTTAAAGGCGTGAAAGATAATGTAAATGCAAAATGTCATTTGAGAAGCTTCAGGATAATGCAATTATATGAACTGAACATAAGATGAGCTACAGCTAATGTTTGTATGACGCTTGACTCAAAGAAAATATTTACTGAAAGAGACAGGGCAGGGTGCTGAATTTGATGAGTCTGGAATTAAGGACAGTAAACAGGATAAGCATTCACTCTGAAAGTCCATGCTTTATAGAGAATATCTGAAATAACTAAAGGAAAAGAGAAATATGAAAACAAGGGAGCTTTGCCAGTCTCCTTTGTGGGAGTAAACAGGATTAGGTATAATGAGATTATCAAGTAATTCTGTGTGGCAACACCCACATAAATCAACAGACAAAGGGGAGGGAGAGGGACTCTGCAGTAACTGTTAATAACAGCAATGTACCAGCCATGAGAATAAGGCTCCCTCCTCCCCTGCCCCCTTCTCCCAATGTGAAATACTATTTTAGCTGTAAGACTATAATTAAAACTGTGACCAAGGATGGCATCTGAGAGCAAGAGATTTTCTGTCCAGCAGTCTGTGCTCAAGCAAGACAACAGGACAAAAAATGTTCCCATACTGACCTTTTTGACAAGTCACTGTTCATTTTCTCCTGGAAAATTCTCTGGAAGCATTTCATTAAAGATATACAAGTCACCAAAACCAGGGTAAATGTGGTTTCTGTCTGTTGCCACAGAAACAACTCCATAATTAAGAAAGCCCATCCTGGGCTCAACCATCAACCCACCCTGGTGGAACATCCTCTTTATTAGTGATATTCTACCTGTATCATAATCAAACTTGTGATAACCTCTGGAGGAATATAATCCCACTGTGATTCCTGTTACTGTGGTCTTATCTGATCTCTGTTTTTCCTTTTCCTTTGCTGTCACCGGTGGACTCTGAGTTCATCATATTTCCTGTGCTATTTAAAGAACTTCTTGGGCTGCTGTACTATTTTAAGCCTGCCTCTGTATGCTTTAAAATACCAGGAGGAAGCATTTACCCTACACAAATCATGGTTACTGTACAATGCTCAGTTCATACAGAGAGACCATTTTGGTTTTATATATATATATATATATATATATATATATGTGTGTGTGTGTGTGTGTGCATATATATATATGTGTGTGTGTATATATATATATATATATACTATATATATATATATATATATATATATATATATATATATATATATACAGGATAAGGTATGAAAACAGAGGATTGTGGACTACATAACATTTTTCATTTTCTGCCGCGTCTTCAAATATACTTTCCATACTAGGGAACCCTACCACAACTGCTTGGGAAGATTTCTGAATACTGCTTGGGAAGTGACATATATCATGCTGAAGAAGTTGTGTTGTAGGAGAGGATATCATTATGGCTAAGGAGAATGAGAACTGTAACTTGAGATAGCAACTGGCAGTGAAAGCAGAACTGTGCTGTGCCAGGATCATTTGGGTCCATCACTTGCAGAATTATTTCACGAATATGAATCTGAGATCTATTATGTGTGTTCTGCTTCAGCTCAGTTAGAAAACTACTGATATCAGGGCCCCCAAAATTATTTATCCCCAGGTCGTTTTCAGATTATATCTTTTCTCCTGTTGAATCCAAACAAATAGAATGTCAACTTACTTGAAAGTTTTGTGAAAGCAGGTTTTTTCCTATCAAGTAGGGAAAATCATGGCTTATTATTTATCTGATGAATTTGCATAGAAATGATCTAAGGTTCCTTGCAAAAGTCAGCAGGACTTCTTGCTGCTATGTGTCATGGATCACAGGCTGCTACTTTCAAGAAAGACGACTAACCTGCATGCATAAGATTTCTTTCAAGTGTGATTGTAGGAGAACATAGGCCAGGTGTTTAACAAACACAAGTCGTATGACCACACAACATATGAAAAAAAAATCTACTTAATACTTACTCATTGTTGTAGTGAAATTAGCCTTCTCCTCTGCTTTTTATTTATGTTTTGGGTCTATGATATTTAAAATAAAAAGCAAACAATAGGTCAGCTGAACTCAAACCAGGTTCTTGGCAGCTGGGTTCAGAGATGGAAAGATGCCAAGGGAAGCTGATTTCTAAGTGTGAAAACAAGTATCAGGAACAATGAAACAGTTTTTCTCAGCTGTTCCTCTTGCGTAGAAGGCAGGTAGCTCTACAGATCCAAAATCCTCCTGCAAATGTTAGTGCTGTCATGTATGTTAATTTCTCAACAGCGTGCCAGGACAGCAACATCCAAAGATAAGCTGGAAACAATCTTTTCCCCACTAACATCCTCTTGCATGTGCAAGGGCAACTTTCTTGCCTTGAGCTTTGACAACCAGAGATGCTCTCCAGGCTAGTATACATAGAATATCACAATGGCTAAGGTTGGAAGTGACCTCTAGAGGTCATCTGATCCAACACCCCTGCTTGACCAGGTCAGCAGTTGCCTAGGACCATGTAGAGTTACATGGACCATGTACACTATTAGAGTCTCCAAGGCTAGAAACTCTACCTCCTCTCTAGGGAGCCTGTTCCTGTGCTCAGTGAACCTTACAGGAAAAGAGGAAAGTGTTTCCTGATGCCCAGAGGGAACCTCCTGTGCTTCAGTGTGTCCTGATTTCCTCTCCTGCCTGTTATAGGGCACCTCTGGAAAGAGCTGGGCTCCATCTTGTTTACAGATTCCCTTCAGGTTTTATACATATTGATGTGGTCACTGCAGGAGCCTTCCCTTCTCCTTGCTGAGCATTATCAGCTCTATCAGCCTGTCCTAATAGGGCCAATGATCTAATATGTTAATTACCTTAGTGATCCTTCTCTGGACTCTCCAGTACTTCTGCACAAGGCTATTTATTTCCAGCAATAGCAAAGAGCATCCTCTGGGGTTGTTAAAATTCTGTTTTTCATCACAAACATGCTGAAAGAGGTAGGGTTTGTAAAATTCCCTCTTAGTTATAGTGGAAGGAAGGGTTAAAGTGTCTTCCAGTCCCTGATGCAGTGGTCCATTCTCCAGCACGGCAGGCAGTTGTGCTCTTTACATGCAGGACCTTCCTCTCATGAAGCTGTGCTGGCTGTGAGCAATGACTGCATTGACCTTCTGTTGTTTTTTAATAGCTCCCAGAATAATATTCTCCATAACCTTACCAGGCACTGAAGTGAGACTGACAGGCCTGTAGTTTCCTAGGTCATCCTTCTTGCCCTTTCAAGAACTGATTCTCTTGCCTTCCTTTCTGTTTAGGATTAATCCATTCCTGCCTCCTAGCAACCAGTTGCCATTGCAATTCTAGCCAAGACAGCCTGTAAACATCCGCTGTGTAAGCACCTAATGCAAGTGGAGTTAATGAACTTTTCCTAAGTACTGTTCCCTCTAGCTAGCACAGCCTAAGATCTGCATCACACATGCCTCTGTCAGCACTCTCAGGAATGAGATTATCAGCACAGTAACTGATAACTCTTGCTTGAGTAACTAGGGAAAAATATGCTCTTCCCTCAACATACCAAATCCAGATGGACTTGCTGAGGACCCTATGAATGCCTTACAGAGCTGCTAAGGTGCTAACAGAAATACGTTTATCCATTTAATCAGAGTACCTGCATTTGAAACTTATTTATTGTAGGATCCCTCTATCATCAGGGGGGATACAGAGAGCAAATTAAATCCAAATCTGAAATGGTCATTGGGGCTATCCATTTCTCCACTAACTCCACAGTGAGTTAAAACAGCTGCACTTCTGACTTGGACATTTCAGCATCTGAAGCTAGGTAGGATGAATCTTGGTGAAACTCTGGAATCCCTACTTTTCACCTCTATTATTATCTCTGTGTATGAAAAGCAAAGGGTGTATAACCAGGTTGGTGTCATCTGACATTTTCTCTGTGTAATTTGGGGACCTAAACTGCCCTGAGCATCTCCAAGACACACCTTTATAGAATCATAGAAGCACAGAATAGTTTGGGATGGAAAGGACCTTAAAGATCATATAGTTCCAAGCCCTCTGCCTTGGGCAACCCTTATGTCATTTAAAACTGTGATCAATGTAGGTGCTACTGAAATGTGAACATTTACATTACAGTTTATTTAACTCCTCCTGAGGCATACCCTCTAACATTCTAGCCAGCTGTGTTTGCAGGAGGCAGATATCTACTCTGCTTATTTTACTGATGAAGTAAATTCATTCACCTTGTGACAACTGTCTGTCAAATCAGTTCTTTACACTCTTTCTAGTAACAGAAATTTAAGCAGAAATATTGTTTTAAGAGATTCCTGCCTCTTGTTCCATAGCATGATCCAGATTTCTTTTAATTGTGCTAACACTACTGTCTGTGCAATCACATTATAATGTAGATCAATGAACAACTAATTTTAAAAAGAACCCTTCACAGCCTGAAGATATCTTACATTTAAGATTGTATTTAAGAAAGCACATGCCATTGTAATAAATAATGAGGCTGTTGTGTGGAAAAATCTGTTATGATTTTCAGCTGGATTCAGATCAGGTTTACTCATTGGCTTTGACAAGTGAACACCCAGGTCACACAAAGAGCACTGTAAGTAACTTAATACAGTAAATTGCATGTGGAATACTCCAGAGAGCTCAGACAGGAAAGGTGGGATTCATCTCAGTCCATGTTACACCTCTACAACAAGGATCTCTGCTCATTTACAGATAATGGCGAGAAACAGCCTTTTAAAAAGTGATTAATTTAAGGTAATAAGATGAACTGTGCTCTGCTATAAGTGCCTGTTTCTCACCACTGATTGTAAGGAAATGTGGAGTCACTAGCTCAGTAGCTCTATAATACCTCTGTATTATAGCCAGCTATTAATTCCTCCCTGCTTTTCCTGGCAGAGACGTGTCACACTCTTGAGTGTGTGTGCACAAGCATGCACACATGCATGCCTACATACTGACACACACAATTAATTCCAACATAACATATAAGACAAGACAAGAAAAGACAGGACAAGACAAGACAAGATAATGTGTGTGTGTTAGTTCCCATGTACAAGCCCTTTCCCCTCTGGTTTGCTTCACTTCTCTTCATTAAGTGACCGTGATATGTTTTACAAATTATGAGGGCTCTTCAAAGCTGAGAAGAAAGGCAAGAGATCAGGGTTCCTTCTTTTGCACAAGTCCTCAAGCTTTACATCAGTTCACAAATAACAGGAGATTCGACTGCTAGCAACAAGTCTCTCCTTGCACTTAGTTATTGGGTCTGGCTAAGCAAAAAATCAAAGCAGCAGCAAGTATCTGAATTAGCATAAAAGGCAAACAGCCCTTGGATGTCCATGTTGCAATAGGGAGTTTAAGCACTCATCCTCGTTAGCTCTATTAAATGATGTAAAGATGTACAAACTCCAGTCATCCAGTGTTCTCCCTTTAACTAAGAGGAAATTTTAAGTTAAAGAAGTTAGCCAATAACCATGTGGTGAGTCAGAGGTTGTCTGCTGTAGGTACTGTTTGCTGTGTATTTTCCTTGCACAAATGTTCATATCTCCTTCACTATGCACTAGCAGCTGGTCATGAACTAAGTACTGTTTCCTATGCCTTGGGAGTTAATTCACTCATTTCAGTCATCTAAACATATGGAGGTTCTAGACTTAGTCACCCTTGATACCTAGAAGTATCTCTTCAATCTATATTATTAATCTTGACCTTTACTGTGGCTCCTCTCTCAGCCTGGAGGCACTTTAGTGTGTTGGACTGCAAGAGTCAATGACATGAGAAAAATTTCCAGTACAGTTTCATAAGCAGAAGTGAAGGCTGTTCTCAGGTTCTCCAGCACATGGAGATTTCTGGGCCCACCCAGATTTGTCCTGCATGGATTCAGAAATACAAGGGATGAAATAAAATTTTGACCTCCTTCCTGCTTCTCTTCTCTCTGTTTGGCCTAAACCGAAGTTCTGCAGTACACAGCATATTGCTTTTCAGAAGCTTTCCTGCCAGAGTAATTTGCAAACTCAAATTATTCATCACAACACCCTTGCAAGGGGGAAAGGAAATTAAAAAGCTATCAAAAAAACACAACTTGTTGGAGCAATCTCATGTAGATCAGAGCTTATCTTTGGGTCTAGGTATTATAACTAATGGGTAAAGCAGCACTGAGGCAGATGACAGGATCTCCATACTCCCATCAATGTGAATGGGAATGGAGGCTACTCAGTATTTACACAATCCTCAACTTTTATTTTGTTACCCCTCAGTGTCAAAAAGCCAAATTCTTAAAGTATTTAAAGCAGCAAAATAGTGACTTGTAAGGTCTCAAAGGCACCTACATGTCTATTTCCATCTCCAATCTAAAATTCCATTGGTTCAACTTGACTCTTTAGATACTTACATATTCTTTTAATATGGCCTTAAATAAGGTACATGTAATAGAAATCCCAGAGGCTGTGATTCTCCATGTCCTGAGCAAACACCCTGCCCCCAGAACTGGTTCTTTTCCCTTCTACAGTATCCCATTGTCTCTCCGCAATGTCTGCAGACACTGTGGCACCGTTTTGGGTAATCTTTAGTGGTCGTCTTCTCTGCCAGTTCAGTATTTGTAATTTGTATTTCTTCCTGGTTTTGAAGTGGCTTATCTGGCATGATGTTATTGCAGTGTTATTATTTGCTGGCCCAATGAAAGTATGATTAAAGAGAAGAATATAAACAGGCTTTGGAAAAAAATGTAATTTAAATTCTTGCTGATAAATTTAATTCCTCTATAGACTAACACTGAGTTTAGAATTAGAGGTAGGCCTCAGTCAGTTTTAACACCATCCACAGCCACAGGATGAATTCACAATAGTTCCTTTAATAGTTTTTACAACAGAATAAACTACTCACTTATATAACCCTAAACGTTCCAGAAATTGGTACATTCAGATGCCAGTGAGAACTCTGAAGTGTCAAGCAAGAATCTGGAGCCCTGCTGCTCTGCAGTTATTACTGTCTTTACCTCCTGGGAGGACCCTGGGTGATGATGCTTTCCAAAGTTGCAGAGTACATGAGAACACTTAGTAATTGCCCACTGGTAAAAATAAAGTGAAAAACATATTTTCTTCCACTACCACTACCTCACCTGAAGTTCAAATCTCTTTTAGTGAATGTTTGAAGCAGAAGGAAGGACTTCAAGTTCACTAAGTAGAGTCTTCTGGGAACTATCAGATTTATTCATCATTAATTGTTGTCAGCTGCCCTTCCTGGGAGGAGCAGGATGAAAGAACCTATAAGCTTTTTGTAATTGATTTGTGATGGGTCAGGTTCACAGAGAATAAAATAAAATAAAGAGCCTTCTATTAGGCTGAAATAACCCAGTCACTAGTGCAAGGAAAAGCAAACAAAGAGCTTCCCTTAGCTCAAACACTGTGGTATTCTCAGCCTGTGAACACTGACTGACTTGCTATTACGCACATATAGCCAAGCTCTTGCCTTCCCCAAATCTGCCCTTTCAATAGCCACATCCTGGCTAGCCCACAATGCACAAACCCAGCACGACCACCCGCATTGGGAGTGTGAGAATGGCAGATGCAGGAGGGAGAAAGCAGCTGTGGGCAGCATGGAAAGCACCCACTTCAAATGGCATAACGTGCTGGATAAAAGATGCAGACATGGAGAGAGCTGGAATCCTCCAGGTCGAGGGCATTCTCCTCTCCCCACGGCTTGGCTGGGAGCCACATTCCTACATTCCTGGCTCTGCCACAGAATAAGCCAGTGTTGTAGAGGCAAAGGCCAAATGCTTTGTTGTGGGTAATGTATCTCAGGACAGCTCAAACAAAAGGCCAAAGCTTTACAGTTCTGCTGGCCATATCCTGGGACCTGAACTTCACAAATGATTACTAGATTATGTTATTCTGTTGCCTCTCTTGATACAGCCCACTGAATTTAAAACTGTTTCCCTTACACTGGAAAGAATTTCCTTGGATTAGAATACATCTTTCCTTATTAAAATGTTTATGATTTGATTTAAAAATGCCACTACACTGGAGCATCAATGATTTTCTGCTAGTATTACTGAAGATGCTTTTACCTTGCAAGCCAAACTCTGAGATTCATCATTACTTCACACAAAATATGACAAGAGACTCGCACTTCCATCAGCAATTTATATGCCACTAAAGACTTTCTTTATTGTGCTGAAAAACAGCAGTACAGATAAGAAGTAGGAACAGACAGAGTGTTCTGGTATTTACTATATTTCAGCCAAACATGCCTTAGGTGAATTACTCATCCACCTGTTTTCCAAGGTGTAAGAGATACTAGAGTTTGATATTTGGGCATGGTGTTTTCATGCACTGATGTGATGGCTAAGACACATGGGCAAGGGAAAAACAAGGAGGTTGGATGTAGTCTTTGCTATATTCTCTTATAAACTTCTTTTCATTTATAAACCCTAGGGAACAAGAGAGCTTGCCAGTATCCCCACTACCATATAGGATCTTCCCTTGCTAGGTGTGTAGGGGAGAGGAGAGATTCATCAGACTGTCAAAATGAAACTTCATGACTACAACACAGAGACCCTGGAACCCAGAATATTTTATAATTTAAAGTTTTACTGCACTTTTTTCTTTTGGTATAGTGTCCTTAGTCCAGGAAAAAACTAGGTTGTCTTCACACCAGTAAACAAAACAGATCCAGGAAACTTGTCTTATCCTTGATCAATTGCATTCACTGTTCAACTCTTCAAACAGTGAAGAGTTCATGACTTCAGCTGAAGCCAAGTAGGGGTCTCGTAGACAATTGCCAGGTATGCTTCCAGGAATCAGTCACAGCTAGTGGTCTGAATACTGCCAGCCCAACTTGGAGGGCAAAATTGCTTAACTGCATAGACGTAGCTACTTTGCACCAGTTAAAATTGGTGCCAAAAATGCTTTTTGTTCCCTAATATAGGAAATTGCTAGTCTACATTTAGCCTGAAAAGCCCAGCCTTGTCATGCTGAAGACAATTAATAGAAATGGAATACTAGAAGGTTCATCTTTCAGGTGCCTTTTTTTCCTTCTTCCCATTCCTTATGCTCTCTCTCTCCCTGCAAAATCTGTTTATGCATTCATGCAGTGCTCTGAAATATGTTAAAATCTGTGTGTCATTTGGGTCCTGATGAGAAAAGGGAGGTTTAAGTCTAGGGGTCCGGGGGTGGAAGAACAGCAAGAACTGTTGATCATGGAAATTCTGAGATAGCAGGAGGGACAGGCAGCAATAATCAGAATGGATGTTTTTGTGTGTGAGCAGGACAACTGCAGTTTCTTTTTAGAAAGATATCCACCACAGGCTCATTTACTATGACCTGAGCCAGAAAATTACACATCTCTTTAATAATTCTTTTTTTTTTTTTCCCTGAGGTGGACAATACAGGATAATTTCAAACTTTTTTTTTTCCCAACCAGTTTCCCTTCAGTTTTTCACCCTGAGGTGATTGGATCAAAATTTTTGAAGAAATTTTTTTTTCTGAAACATGATCTGAACCAAAGGCCATTCAGAATTATTTTCTTCATGGAAACTGTTCTATTTTTGTTAAATTTGATAACAGCTTGTTTTTACAAAATAAGTAATCGATGCCAAATTGAAGCTGGCAATATAATTTAAAGAAGTGTCATTCTGCATATAAACAGGAAATGTTTAGAGTGCTGATCCAATGATTAATGAATGTTTCCACGTCTATATAGCAGCCAATTTTCCCCTTCCTTGGAGATTACTCTGTTACATAAGCTACAGAAGGGCCAGAACTTTGGTCCCATGTACTGAAGGATACAAAAAATACTTCTGTACAAATGCTGGAATGATTTTCTCCCTTTGAAATCAATTACAGGCATCTTCACTGACTCCAGTGGGAGTGAGAAGCAAGCCAATGTCTGAAAGGTTTTTTGCTCACACCTCTTTTTCAGAGTTAAAGCAGTTTTCTTCTGCAGGATTTCTCAGCTTTTCGCCAGTTCATTCATAGACACCACTCCTTAAAAGTCTGGCTACAGCTTAGTGAGAAACCCTTCACTTTCCCCTCTGTTAAACACCCTAATATTTTTTACTGACTGGAGGAAAAAAGTGAATTTGACTGAGTAGTTCTGAACCCTATTGTATGGATCCAGCCAGACACCCACAGTAGTCTTTTTAGGCTGCCCATAATCTAAATACACATTAAAAGGGAGCCTAACAACAGAGCCCTCTAGTTGCCTAATCTAACTGTCTGACCAAAGAGTACCAATTTAGGATAACAATAGCAAAGGGCAGAACTTGTTAACTAGTACATGCTGTCCCCAGACCAACAAACCAGTGAAAAGAGAAAAATAAAGGATGTATTTTTGTCATCTCTATTCTTTTTGTAAGGACACAGAAACCTCAGCCACCCAAGGGAGCCCAAGATCTTCAGGACAGCTGCTTAACTTGGCCCTTTAAGTTGCAAGCCAAGCGTATCAGCATTTATTTGATGGAATTTCTGAGAAGCAGAAATTGCACTGACCAGAGCCTTTATAGGCAAACTGAAAAGGAATATCAGGTGGAAGAAGAACAACATGCTAGTGTTTTTCTAGTGAACTCATAGACAAGTTGAGACTTACCCTTGAGAGCTAGCCAGGTGCTCATAAGTTTCTGCAAGGTGTCAAGAGAGCTCTGCTTATGCTGGAAGCAGTGGGAGGGAGGAAGACTTCACAGGAAACAGGATTACAAGTCAGCATTTGGTTTTTCTTTTTTGTGTACTCTTGTTGGAAACATTTTTCTTCAGTTTCACCAATCCCAAGACTCACTTATTTCTACTTTTGCCATATTCTGGATATCCAAGCTCTCCAGCAGCCCTTGTGTGAGGAGGAGAAATCTCTATCTAAATATTCACCTACAACACAAAAACTGTCTGAGGTAATAACTTGGCAGAAAAACTCTCTTATGTAAGAGGAGTTGCCCCAACCTAAAATATCTCTACCACATAGCTTTCAGGAATGAAGGGTGTTTAAAGTTAATAACTCACTGTGCAATATTTAACTTGCAAAAACGCGATTATTCATATCTGAAATGGGTTGCCTTAGGAGAGAAAAAAAAAGAGAAATGGCATGCGTAACCATCTTTATTAATGCTCAGTCAGAAGGAAAAGCTGTATGTAATATATGGCTTCATTCTGTAGGAATAAATGTATTACATATATATTACATATTTATTCTATGTATATATGTAGCAGCTAAATACTCCTGCTAAGGACCTGATCTCAAGCTTGCTGAAGTCCATGGAGCTGCTGTTGGCCTGAATAGCTTTGGATAGCTACTAGTCCCACATACTTAATTTTAGAAGTCTCCAGTAATGACCCTAAAATAACAACTTAATTTAGGCTGCAAACTGAAGAGAGACTTGGGCATTCTGAAAGTCTGGCTTGTTTCTTGAGGCACATTGACTCAAACCACTTCTCTTCTGGTTCTAACCAAAGGAGTGCCTCACCTATTTGAAAAACAATCCGAGGTCTTGTTGTTCCTAGCTATGACATTGACTTTCATTTGCAACCAAGTAAATAAACTGAACTCTGTGTTTATCTTTGCTATTTTCCCTGTTCTGCTTGAATGTGTGGGAATGTGTGTATTTTCTTTTCTTTATTTATTCTGAGATCACTTTTTGCTTGCTGAAGCCACAGCTTTCAGAGTAATACCTGAGTGTTCCCAATATAGTCAGACACTATTTCAGGGAGCAGACAGTTTTTTTCCTCCCCATACAAAGACATTTGCTATGTTGTCATGTATGTGTAGCATGACTTCTTTTTCAAGTAGAGATGGTTATTTGTTCCACTACATCTCAGTAGACAGCTGTCAGTCTAATTGTCTTATTCTCATTTAAACAACTTGGGCCATCCTACTAGCAGAGATATCACAGATGTAGGAAAGAATAAAGCTCTAGGAGTCTGACTAAGAGAATGGGTCTGCAATACTGCCACACACAGAGTTATATATTTGGAGGGGAAAAAAGAAAATATATTAATCTGTGCAAAATAGCAACATATTCAACCCAAGAGAAAATGCACTGCTTTCAGTCTCATATGAGCTTATAGGAATACAGAATTATTCTGTGCTGGAACACTTTTGCTCATTACCAATCATTAAAATATTTTCCAATTAAGTCTATGCACTATTTTATGCAGAAATGAGATTGAAATAATGTCTTTGAAATGTAGCATAGATAGCTTGAGTTCTCCTGTAATTGGAACAGAGTCATTTGGAAAAACAACAGTGGTAAGAGTGCTTTGGATAGACCTTTCAGGGTACAGTGAGGACTGATTGTTCCTTAAGGGAAGGAGAGACCAGAGTTGAGCACCGTGTAAGACTGGCAGGGTAAAGCCCAGACCTCACCCTGGCCAAGGGAAGATGAGCAGCAGGGACTCAGAGCTGGCAGCCATAGCCAGCAAAGGATCCAGATTATCAGGTGAATGAATTCATGATAATATGGCAGGTCTGAGGTCAAGCCATGAAGTAAATCCACAGATCAGGACCAGATAAAGTTTTGATGAGGGCAACCCAGGGCAAGACACAGCTCAGCAATAATGGAACAGGTCCAGAGTAGTGAGAAAGGTCTGAGAACAAGCAAGTGAGTCATTCTGCAGACAGGGATCAATGGGATCCACTGCTAGCTTGGGATGTGGCTGAGCTGGAGATCAGTATTCTCACAACATAATTCCAGAGGGGACTAAATCCCTGACATGAGCTGAAAAGAGGCACCTAGCTGCAGGGACAGAATATGTGTGGAGGACCCAGGTGAGGCTGGCCAATGCAGTCAAGACCTGTGGGTACACCATGGAGACTGGCAAGATCCCGTCTCACTAGCCACACTCCTGAGGATTAACTGAGTAATTCAAACTGTAGCTACTGATCCTACGTGTATGAGGAGTCAGTTCCTCCTAAATTAATCATTTGATAGCATGAATTTAAATATAAACCTAATATAATATTTTAAATATGTGTATTATGAGTTTATATAATGAGTGTGTAGTGTAATTTTAAAGTAATAAAGATATGACTTGGTTTTTCCTTAACTATTTTTGTACTCATTCCTGCCTTCTGCTCAGCCTTCATTGACTCTCATACTGACATTATTGGAAGAAAATTCATTTTCAGTGGCAAAACAAAACATTTTTTCTCCATGCCCTTATAACCATACCGCTGTTTCTGGTGGACTGAGCTATTTGATGTATTACTGTTCATGGTCAATCGGCCATCTGTCACACAATAATCCTCTCTAACCAGTGAATATTTGGATGCAAGCTTCAGCCAAAAATGGTTTCAGAAATAGAGATGTCTGGTCAGCTACTGCATGGTCTGTTTTTTCCTGCATACTCTAAAGAAGGGGTTTATGATGTTATCCAGCCATGACCTTGATAATGAAATAGACTCTTCATGACAGGAGCAGCACAAGTAACACTGTAACAAGGAGAGAGAAGAAAATAAGGACTCAGGGTAATAACAAAAGAACAGCTGTAAAAGATTGTTTTGTCTCTATATTTCAGAGAATTTTAGAGCAGGTTTTGTGTGTGTACATATTCATAGTACTTGGTGCTGTGTTCTTTCCAGCATGTCTGGTTTGAGTCTCCAAATAAACAACCCAATATTTCACAGTAGCATTTACGATCAGCCCTCTCATCTCAGGCTCTCATTAAGAGTTTAACTCAATCAAGAGTTCATGAATGCAGGGTCTTCCTTTGGAATTGTCGCAAAGATTCCATGTTTATTAACAGAGTTCACTTCAAGATGTTTCCAGTTACACCAAGCACCATCTCTTTTGTTTATATGCTTGTCTCATGCCAGCATACAGAGACTGAAGGTCAAAGGAATGGAAGAATTTGAAGATTTATAACCGAAATTTTTTTTCACAAGATAAATTTTGGACTTGAGGAGCTACTATATTCTTCTATATCCAGCTGTAGCTGCTACAGAAAGAGCAGCTCAGAAGGAGCACAGTAGAAGGCAGACTGACCTAAACCCCTAAAAAACATTTCATTTCCATTTATACCACACACAGCTGCAGAAAACTGAGCAAAATAGTGTAAATGCACCTTAGCTGGCTATAACCAAACATCTTCTCTGCTGAACAGGACCATAATTTTCCCTGGATTGTCTCTACTCTGGAAGTTTGCAGCACCATGTATGACATGGAGACCATTAGTTCAGCAGCCTTCTCTTGTTAATACATCCCTGAAATAAAACAATATCCTGATTTCTTTTTAGGAAATGATCCAGGAAGCTTGTTTGTCCTGGCAGTGCTTTGCATGCAAGTTAAAACTTAGCTATCCATCTCTGTACCTTCCTGTCTCAGCAGATTCTGTATCTGTAAAGAACAATAACCTGTCAGCTGCTACAGACTGCCAGTGTTTTCTGGAGAAATCAGACTTGAACCCACGAGCAGAATGTTTTTTTCCCACAGCCCTGCCTTTTATTTCTATAGTTACTTAGACTGGTGGCTACTTTTCTAGCATGCCTTTCCTTATTAAGAGCAATTAGTCATGCTTTGTCCATCCCAAAATCAGGAGGACTGTTTCACCCATGTATACCTCAATTTCTCCTCAGTGTAAGACTAACAAGGACTTACATTAGTGGTGCATAGACAGACAGACACTTACTGTCAGGTAACACATATACTCTGCATAGAGATTTTAAAAAACCCAAACAACAATGCTAAAGAGAGAAAGCATGATTTTTTTGCATTTCTATGAAACAAGGGAAAGGGGGAAAAGTAAGGTTTGTCCTGTATATGGTGCTGAGAAAACCACTGCTGTTCCATATCCCAGGACTGGAAGACTACAAAGGCAGTAACAATGGATTCTAAAGTGCAGCCACAATAATGAAGCTTAAATCTTAAGGAAAACTTTCTTCTAAGAAAATCAGGGAAGATATAGCATGGCTAGGTGACAGAATTCAAGGTTGAAATATTTATGTTTGGAGGATTTAAAGAATAGGCTATAAAAACTTCTGTTAGGAATGGGAAAGAAGGAAGAAAGTGCTATAATCCCAGGAGAAGGAGAAGGTCAAAACAAGCTCTAAGGAATGTTTTTGCAGGATTATTTTCTGTTTGTCTCTCTGTCAAGCACATATGATATACAATCTAGAAAAACAAGCTTATTAAAGGAGATTAAAAGAAGTTGATCTTCTAAGTTTGTGAAAGAGATTAGAAACTCCACAGGGTCATTGTCTTAGGATGTAGCATAAAAAGGGGAGTTCCCATTTAACTAAGTCACAATTTAATTTATCAAGGGTCTGGGCAAGCGTTTGTTGCGGGAATCTGTTCTTAGAAAAAAGTTAAAATATTAATGTAAGCAATAGTAATTAGAGTGCTGATGGCACATACCCACACTAAGAGTTGGGGTGACTCTTAACATTACTGCTTATGAAAATCTGTGCCCAGCTAATTGTCTAGGTCCCCTCTAGCATCAGTGGGGAGAGGCAGATGGCGCTTGAGATGATAGAGACCATCATTCTCAGAAATGTCAACCTTCAATGCATGTTTCTCTGTTAACTGGAGAGTGAACCTGTACAAACACTGAACATTAAGGCTGGAATAACGTAAAACAAATTTCACCCATAAGGTCTATACATTGAAGTGTTTTGTGAAAAATAAGGTAGAGCTCAACTACAAGGAAAAAAATTATCCTTCTCTTTAACTGTATTGATCAAAATAAATTCCCTGTGACACATTCCATATGTCAGAGTTCCATACATCAGTCAGGCATCTGCAAAACACCAGATTTTACTAAAGTAATTACTATAGTCCTGTCCACATTTGAGTCCTACTAATTAAAAAAAAAATTACAGAAGCCAGTTAGACCTCATAATTTTTAAAAATCAGAACTAAAGCACAGAGATATTAAAGATCAGATTTTTCAAATTCATGAGGCTGATATAGATAAAATATTCTTTGAAATGCATGTTATATATATTACCTGATAGTACAGTTATTAGGGTTGAGAAGGAATGCAAGATGTTGTAATTTGCAAGAACTTAGGGCTAAAAATGAGTAAAAGCTATATTTTATGACTATAGAACATCCATGGTAAGAAAAGCCCAAAATCTTGAAATAATCTAATGAGGAGGTTTTCTCTTCAAACAAATCATCCAAAGGGAAGAGTTGTGTAGTGATTCTGACTAATAAACATATGAAAACTAACCTAAGCTCTCCATGCTGCTGAGAAATGCTCTGTAATAGTGAACTTCAGTACTTTTGATTCCCACTTTCTGTACTAATGAGTTACATAAGATTGTAGCTATAGCCAGGGCCTGTGGACTACCAACAGTAAGCTTTCAGTGAATTCTCTCACCACTGCTCACAGTTCTGTTTCACAAATGCACCAGATAATGATTTATTGGATTAAGTCATCTGAGAGTGAAGAGGTGGTTACCTCAGAAAGAATTGAGCAGGTATTTATCTGAAGTTAATATCACCAAGCTGACAAGCCAGAATGTGTTTGTTTAAAAGTACAGTTGAAACGATCTTAACAGACAGCTTGCCATTTTATAAAATCTGGGTGAAAAAGATGTCATATATTATATTTTTTCCTCAAGACATATATGCTGCAGTAATGATTAAAACTCCTCTGGAGTTAAAAACTGTCACTACACCTTTCAAAAATCCTACTGCTACACCGAGTGTATGTCCTAAGCAATGGCTCCAAAGTGACAAACTCTGCTGGCTCTAGGACTGTCTAGTGATTTTCTGACCCTGAAGATGCAGGTATCTGGATAGGGAGAGCAGTGCAGTGGAGACTGGACACATGGCCAGAGCAGAGGAATCTTCCCAGTGTTTCCAATCAGCTCAACTGACATTTCCAGAGCCAGGCTACAACACAGCCTTTCATTTTCCCTATGAGCTATGTTTTGTCAGAAAGCAGTTTCCTTGCTGCACTGTTTGAGGCCAGTCATGGGGCAGAAGTGTCAGAATGTCCTGTCTGTCGGGAGGACAGTCTCCTTCATGACCTGCCCACCCCAGCATACTGAGAGCAGCTAGAAAGACCAAGGCATATGTGCAAGGCCACTGCCAGGAATTCAAGAGAGGTACACATGGTGTAGAAACAGAACAGATTTCATGTGAATCATGCCTTTATTTCCTTCATGGTGAGGCAAAACCCTTGCTAGAATGTAGACTGATTCCCTTCCAGTAACCAATGTTTCTTAAGACTTGCTGATGAGAGTGAGTTTCTGTTGCTGTGAAAGAAACCAGTAAAAAAGATGACAAGGTGACACAAAACTTATCTCAGCATTTCATGTGGCTTTATTTTCCATGGGAGACCTGTTTTACTCAAACATTCAGAAATTAAAAACTTTCTCCTTTTCTTTTTTCTTTTTTCTTTTTTTTCTTTTCTCTTTTCTTTTCTTTTCTTTTCTTTTCTTTTCTTTTCTTTTCTTTTCTTTTCTTTTCTTTTCTTTTCTTTTCTTTTCTTTTCTTTTCTTTTCTTTTCTTTTCTTTTCTTTTCTTTTCTTTTCTTTTCTTTTCTTTTCTTTTCTTTTCTTTTCTTTTCTTTTCTTTTCTTTTCTTTTCTTTTCTTTTCCTTTTCTTTTCTTTTCTTTTTTCTTCTCTTCTCTTCTTTTCTTTTTTCTTCTCTTCTCTTCTTTTCTCCTCTCCTCTCCTCTCCTCTCCTCTCCTCTCCTCTCCTCTCCTCTCCTCTCCTCTCCTCTCCTCTCCTCTCCTCTCCTCTCCTCTCCTCTCCTCTCCTCTCCTCTCCTCTCCTCTCCTCTCCTCTCCTCTCCTCTCCTCTCCTCTCCTCTCCTCTCCTCTCCTCTCCTCTCCTCTCCTCTCCTCTCCTCTCCTCTCCTCTCCTCTCCTCTCCTCTCCTCTCCTCTCCTCTCCTCTCCTCTCCTCTCCTCTTCCTTTTCTTTTTTCTTTTTCTTTTCATTGTGGTTTCTCAAGAGAACTGTACTGTAGACAGAAACCAGCTAGCAAAGGGCAGAGACTGCAATCAGGAATGATTACACCACACAAAAATGTCAGTGGCATAACATGATTTAACTGTGATGCCACAAATTATAGATGAGTGTAGAAGTACAAAAAATCAAAAGCAGAAAGCACACTGTACCCTTTATATTCAAATCCCCTGAATTTTTCCAAATTCCTCAGACCAACTCCAGGCATTTACAGAAACTAGTTTTTTTATTTAATCCCCTGAGAAATGGGTCTAGAAAAAAGTAGAAAAGCTGACTGGAGAACTCAAGATTAAACAAATATGCATCCTGAAAGTTGGACAGGTCATATTTGCTGACATCCAAAGAGCAGATTCCTACACCAAATGTGCTGATGTAAAGAGGTTGGAAACTGTGTGTAAAAACAGAATGTTTCAAAGGACATACAGAACTCTAAGGTTCAAAGGGCTGAAACCACATGACCTCCAAAATTCTGCTCCAGCAAAAAAGAACCATGCATGCAAACCCTGGAGGAGGAAAGGGGGGGATGTAGAAGATTGGTCTCAGTGTTTTATTACCTGTCTCTTCTTATTGATGGACTATCAGCATGTACTTGAGCTGAAACACACCTGAGTGCCAAAGAAAGTACCAGAAACAAGGGGTGTCCTGTTCCTGCATGTATTTGCTAAAGCCTAGGAACACCCTGGAGACTGTGAAGGGTCCCTGCCTTTGCTCCACAGCAAGCTTATGTAATACAGGGAAAAAGTGTTTTGAACTCATGAGAAGAGACACCCAGACACAATTTGCCTAGTTTGTTGACAGTATGATGACAACATTCTTGTTCTGAGAAAAAAAAAAATTATGAAGACTTCATCATTTGGCTTTGGTCCACTTAAGAACTAGACAGTTATATCTTTCTTTCAAAAGTAATTCAAATCAGCTAACAACCCAGCTGAAACACCAGTGAATTCATTTCAGCTGCTCACTTTGTTTTAGCTCTCATGGAAGATTTGTTTTATTTCTGTGAGCAAGGCAAGACTATACCTGGCCACCTCACAGCCTGCAGTGGGGTGCTGAGGTGGGAGCTTGCAGTGCACTTCCAGTCAGTCAAGTCAGTCAGTCAGTAAAGCAAAACAAACAAACTCTTTCTCAGACTTTCCCCGTTTCAGTTCAGAATTGTGTCTGGCTTCATCCTAGATTATGGCAGAAGTTTGCTACTCAGATAAATGGCAATCTTTGCTTTTAAACCCTGCTACTGCCCATCCAAACCAGTTTCGTACTTCTTGAGAAAGACATGAGTCTATTGTTTTTAAACATTTTTCCAGGACCCTGCACTAGCATGTTGCAAAACAATTATGTTTAAGGAATAGATGATTCCTCACAATATTATTAAATGCTAGTATTGCAATCTTTTGTTTACAGACAGGGAGGGCAAATGTAGGAGAAACATCACCACTAGAGCCTACATGTTGAGTACTAGGAAAGGCTTAGAAATCTTTTTCTGAGGGTAGTCAGGCACTACTGCTGTCAGTACCTTCCTCCTTTATGGCCTCTCATATGAGCAATGGCAGACACAAATATTACCTCCTTCAGATTCTCCACGTTTCACTGAAATCACTAAGTACAAAGCTATGTACTTGCCAGAAAACTAACTCAAGAGCTTAAAGCTCTCAGGTAAAGGACAAATCTTGGACAATTCTTGTTCTTGGTAGATATTTACCTGTTTTTCTGAAACATTTTGTGATGGAAATAAGTTTTGAAATGGAGTTCCCCAGAAAATGGAAAAAGCAGTTCCACTCAACTGCATGGTACACAGAATGACTAATAAAACACTTTGCAATCCCTCACAGTCTTTATAAAAAGCATGTACATGACGTGTACCTCAACAATAGGTAAGGGACATAAAATGAAAAGGTACTTGGGTTACACAGTCAGACACTACAGGGACATAACTATATAAAAAAGCTACTAAAATTTTAAGGGAAATGTTATTTTCATTCTGTCATTATCTTCTTTCTCTCCAGTGTTTTGTCAGCTGAGGCTTTTTTTCCTCTTGAATAATCTTATTGAAAATAAAATGCATGAAATCTAGGTGCAATTTTGTCTTCAGCTAAAAACCCTTTGTGGTGGTCTCAGAAGCACATCTTATTAAGAACTGCATCAGTGATCAAGACCAAAAAGACTTGGCCAGCCCAACATACTGCAAAGGTGATGCCACCAGCCAGGAAACATGGAGTGGCTGGTCAGGTTGCTATGGTAACTGTTAGGTGTTTTTTATTTTTTTTTTTTTTTAGCTCCCATGCTTTTTTCACCACTAGAACTGCATGACATTGTGAATCTCTCCAGTCATATATTAACTTGTCTCAGTCAGCAAATCCTTCAGTTTTTCCTAAGAGGTTCAGAGATGATTGTAACTGGGCTCTTTCATCAGCAGTGAGGTGTGCAATAGATAAATGGCCTAATTCTCACTTCTGCCAAAGTGCTTACACTGATATAGCCCCTAATACAAGTGAGATGATAAAGTTCTTCACAATGGTACAACACTGTTCTCTTCTAATACAGAAATGAACTTCACTGATACAGCTGCATTCACACTACAGGCAGTCTAAACTTGGAAGTTTTACTGGCAGAGAGACGCTGGCTAAGAGTGTGGGGAAAAAACATCACACACCTCTCTGACAACTGCGCTGGCAGACACTCCAGAGGAGTCCCTAGATAGACAAAACAAGTTTCTGCAGGATAGATGCAGCTGTCTGTTATGCTATGCCTGCATGAGAACCACCTTAGCTCCCTTTCACTGAGGTTGACCCCAGGTCTCAAGCCATGGTCATACCAGCCTAAAACTGAATAAAGTCATTGAATTCCAGGAACTGGTAAGGGCAGTAACAGCAAAACAACTCTTTAGGCAGTGTACATATCTCTTCCCAGAGGAAGGAAGTGCATATAACTACTATAAATAAGGCCTGAAGAGCATGAGTTATATCTATTCAATTTTAACAGGAAAGTTAAAACAGCCCAGAAGCTGAGCTAATCTAAGGCCACTTTTTGAGTAAAGATGACTGCATTAAGAGATGCAGTAAGAGGTGCTTTAGCACAATGTATTGAAATGTTGCTAAGTAGATCACATAAATATATTAAGCCACGGTGATTTATTAGGTGGTAGAAATAACAGTGTTGTATGAGAGAACAAAATTTCAGACTCAGGCAATGTCAGGGAAACTGCACTCAAACAGAAAATGGGGTTCTGAAGAATGGCAAATTTGGTTATCTCATTTATGACTCAGAGGCTGGGTAGGCTGCAAAATCTTCTCTACTGCCTAGTCTACAATACTCTGCCATGTACAATTTTCCTCCCATTGTTTTAAGGGACTAAAATTAGTGCAGCAAGTGACTGTGAAAACCTGTATGGAAATAATGAAACTTGTATGTTGTGCTCTCAGTGAAACAAAAATTAGAAACTGTTTACTTTAGATCTTGACCATCCTACTAGACACTGTATTTCTGCAGCAACCCTAGGTTATCCTCTAGGTTATCTTTTCACACAAAAGTTAGGCAAATGTGGTATCCAGCATGAAACAGCCAAACAAAATTATGGTGGTGTTTCATTTAGTATTTCACTAATGCTTTTTTATCACTGGAAGTTGAGCCAGCAAAGATGGCAAGCTCTCAGCATGAGGTTATGTCTTCCATCTAGACCTCCCTGTGCTCTTACTGTCTGCTTTCCACAGCACATCCCAAACACACCACTTTCCCTCTTCCCAGCCCTTTGCCTTCACTGCCACAACAACCTCAAATGTCTCTTTCTCTTGGAAGCACTCACCACTATTACTATATTATCCCCAGAGGGCTCTCAGGGCGATGAGTGCACTGAGATGCCTTAATTAGCCAGAATGAGGCTTCATCCACTTCCTAACAAATATCTTCTTTCTTTTCATTCCACCTTTTCAGTTCCTAGGTATGGCAGCCCAAGAATGGTTTCCAATACACTAGTTGTTGAAAACTCCTCTACAGTTCATGAGAAAGCATCTGGATGTTGCTCCCAGTGATATGATTTAGTTTTGTGTGGTCCTGTGAGGATCAGGGAGTAAAACTCATTGGTCCTTATAGGTGCCTTCCAACTTGAGATCTTCTATGACTCTGTGAAATATAGAAGCCTAGGAATTACGCAGAAAACCTTACAGAAAACACATAGGCTAAAAAACTTTGTGTGCAGTCTCCTGTCAGTGCTGGTAAGTGTGGACTGGGAAAAGAAAAAGAGGAAATTAATCATTGCACAATCAATCCAAAGGTGCCAGACAAGCCTCCGGGGCAAATACGAGGCAGTGTGACAGATGTGTGCACACAAACCTGTTGAGACACAGAGTGGTTTGTGCAGAGTTTCACTGCCCACAGCCCAAGCTCCCAAAGGAAAGCTTCACTCGGGAAGAGCTGTTTGACCAAGGACACAGGGGCTGACTTTATTTCAACACAGATTTCTGTGAAACTATCTTCAGCACAGGAAAGACATGCAAGAGAGAAGCCCAGGAGAAGGATGCAAAGTCAACATGTGGGTTAATTGGAGAATGGAGTGGTTATGAAGTCCCAACATACTGAAATCTGCACTGAATTGCTCAACAAACACAGCAGTGCAGTGCTTCTGAATGCTCACTTGCTGGTAAGCATGACAACCAGGATGCCATGGCTCAGAAGGGAGGCTGAATATATATTCTTTTCTTTATATGTAGCTGGTGGCTGTCTTGCAAATTACAAGAAATGTGGTGCTTTCCTTTAAAAGCAAAAATGAAAATGAGCTTTTTGTCAGCAGAGATATACCAGAACTCCCATTATTCTCACTTTCTTGCTACTAAAAACCAGAGTTCAAACATCCTGCAACCTCTACTGACAGCTATTAACTCGGGTCTCTCAGAGTTAAGAATAAAAAAAATTCTTACCAGAAATAGCAATCTTGTTCATCCTCTTAATTGTATCTTCTATGGAACACATATATTGAATTTGCATACTGTTTTGATGCCACTTTACAAAGTAAAAGGCAGTGGATACTGCAAGTACTGGGTGAGTAGAAGAGATTATATTTCTTTTGTATTGGAGGTTCCTAGAACATCTCCAGTTTTACTTATGTGCTTGTTCAGTTGTTGAACATCAGATGTTCACACTTAGTATTTGCAAAACTGATCAAATGATATAAAAACCTTCCAATCCCACTGCTGAACTATTCCTAATTACTTTTGCATTTACTTTCTCCGATTACAAAATCATGTCAATTAACCTGAAAAATGTACATATGTTCCAAGTATGTAGGAAGAAAAACTATACCAATAATTATTTATAATTCAAATGAGATGTTTAGCTTTGCAGCCTTAACACAGAACTTTTACTACAGATATAACTGTTTTAAAAAATGTCACATCAGAGGATAATGATAGTGCTAGGATGAGAAAAAAATAATTGTTTAACAAATAGTCACAACAGAGGATAATGATAGTATTAGGATGAGAACAAGAACAAATGTAAAGGCTAGCAACTACTTCCATAAAAATTAAGTGATTGGAGGTTCATAGGAAACAGCGTCATCATCAAAGTGATGGGAAGGTAGACTGATCAAAGCAAAATCATTACAGCCTGGGAAATCTGAACATTTTATCAATTAATCTTCAAGCCTTACTGCCAATTAAATAAAATGATTTTTTTTATAGTGTCATGCATGATTTTAATGTGTTCCATGACTCATGGGATAAACATTGATTTATAACTCTGGCTTCAATTTTGCTAGACCTTCACATAGAAAGAGGTCTGACAATCACCAGTGGGACAATGTCTTTCAATTAGGAATGGCCCAAAAAAAAGGCTGCATGCCCAGAACATCAAATCCATCAATCTGTGTTTGTGATGACTTGTCACTCCTGTCAGATGGGAATAAACTGCATTTGCTGAACAGTACTAATAACAGTTCAAAAAAAACCTGATTCCTGTATGCACCTACACACATTTATCATGATTTCTCCTAGGTAACAAATTGTATAATCACATAGTTACAGAATGCTTTAGATTGGAAGAAATCTTAGATATGTTCTAAGATAAATTCCAACCTCCCTGCCATGGGTAGGGATGTCTTCCACAAGACCATGTTGCTCAAAGTTCTATCTAACCTGGCCTCTAACACTTCCAGACAGGGAGCATCCACAACTTCTCTGGGCAACCTGTTCCAGAGGTTCCCCACTCTCAGTAAAGAATTTCTTCCTAATAATTAATCTAAACCTGCCTTCTCTCGGCTTAAGGCCATTCCACCTTGTCCTATCAGTGCATATCCTTCTAAAAAATCCCCCTCCAACTTTTTTATAGGCTCCCTTCAGGTATTGGAAGGTGCTATAGTGCCTCCCTGGAGCCTTGTCTTCTCCAGGCCAGACAACTCCAGCTCTCTCAGCCTTCAGTCTTCAAGGAGAGGTGCTCCAGCCCTCTGATCATCTTCATGTCTTCCTCTGAACCAAATACAAAAGGTCCACATTCTTTCTGCACTGGGGACCCCAGCTCTGGATGCAGTGCTCCAGGTGGGTCTCAGCAGAGCAGAGCAGAGGGGCAGAATCCCCTCCCTGCCCTGCTGCCCACGGGGCTCTGGATGTCCCCTGGGCTGTGAGTGCACAGAGCCCGCTCATGTCAAGCTTCTTATGCACAGAGTCCTTATTGGCAGGGTAGTCTTCAATCCTTTCCCCATGCAATATGTGCTTGTCTTTGGGATTGCCCTGATCCAGGTGCAGAATCTGGCACCTGGATATGTTGAACTTCAGGTGTTTTGCAGCAGGTCATGTATCAAGTCTAAGCCTTGAACTGAAGGCAGCTACAAGGAACCAAACAAATAATCAAAAATAAAATTTGTGGCATTTATATAAAAAGATTAATATCCCTGGCCCAGATCCCATTCAGTCTCTCCACACTACACAATCTACCCTTTCAATAAGATCCACTGCCTCCTTGCTGCCTGGTCCATTATGTAGGCATGCAGCTTCCCATCACACAGTCACTGGTCACAGGGTCTTTCTGAAGAAGCACCACATGCACCTCTTCTACACTTGACCTGGATTTAAGAAGTGCTCATGGAACAGTGCTAAATCCTTTTAACCTCACAGATGTCATCTATGCAGCCTGAGAGGATTACTTATTTAGAGTCACACTCTGGAAATCACACTCTGGCACAAGCTGCCAAAGCAGATCCCAGCTGCTCAGTGGGAACCATGGAACTGAACTGGGCCAGCTGGTTGTTTTCTCCAGAAGATACACTGGGACTGTTCAGATGGTCACAGAATAACTCCACATCTGGAATGTATTCCATAAAGATGAATAAATCAAAATTGTTTTCCCTTATTTTTATTCTGCTGTGGTACCTTGTGTATCCTCTTTCCAGTATATACCGAACAGCCCTACCTGACTGCTCTATTGGTGGTTTACGTAAAAAATTATGCAAACACCTATATCATTACCTCACCCTCCCTCTCTAACTGGGTTTTGAAGTATTCTCCCTTTGCCAGACTTGCCTAAAAATAAAGTCATGTTGGTGCAAGTTATATTTTGAAAACTTTCCTTATAATCAGACATATCTTTCATGCAGACACCTGTACACTTTAATGTAAATGTCAAAGAAAAACTCAACCCAAAGCATAGTTAATTTGTTTTGTGTACTTTTCATTTTATTTATCTATACAAAGATCATATTTTCTTTTGTATGTTTAAGAAATAAATATTTCCTTGTTTCTCTGCCAGCACGTAAGTTATACATACACTTGTGTAACAGATTTCTTTTGTAAAAGAAATCATTTTCCCATCAAATTCAATGATGTCTACTTTACAAATGTGAAAAAAAATTGAAAACCAACTTTATAATATTTGGAAATAAATGGTCCTTTCATTATGTAAAAGCATTAGGGCGTCTCCAAGGTATTCCAGATATAATAATTTATAGTAAATTAGATTATTATTGCTGGGAAAAGAACCAATTAATGTCAGTTTTCTGTGGGAAAAAACAAAACAGACCAATCCAATAGGGGTGCTCAGAAACATACAGTAGATGTTTAAAAGCTTCAAAGATCCAAAACAACAAGGGAAAAACACATGCTGAGGAAATAATTTGGAACAGGATGCTCCTGTTCATCCTTATCATAGGGAGGTAGCCTTACTATACTGAAAATAAGAATAGGAAGCCAGATTTATCATTGTGTTCTTTCAGTTTATACCAACTTGTCTAAAGCAGTTCTACCAGCATAATTGTGGAGTAATGTAGTGTTGAGCCAAGCCTGGATAGAGGGACCTGAAATAGAAATTGTTGAGCATTGAAAAGATGTGAACTGCTATCTGAAAATCTCATAAGACCTCTGTGGCTGCTATGAGTGAAGCAGTCATGTCAGAATAAATTTGGCTCAACCTACTGCTATAGCAATCAACTAGTAATGGCTCACCTTCCAAAGATAGCACTGCTACAAAATTAGTAACTCAACTATACAGCCACATAGCTGAACAGTTAAAAATCCAAAATGAACCTTGAAAATGACAGATACATGGATAATATTCCTTAGATAGAGACATCAAGGAATGCATTACAAGTAGATCTGTATTCCTTGCCATTTTTACTTTCAAAGTATGACAGTCTTCTTCTCCCACAGAACTCCTGCATGCCTTGCCAAATGTCTCAGATGCAATGCTTAAGTGAAATGGAATAAAGGCATTTGGAATTGCAAGATCAGTAGTGCAAAATAATCTGTCACATGGATGTTGAAGAACAGTCCCTATCCATTGCAAAGTACATTCCACCTGAACTCAATCCTATCTTGTGCTCTCACTTGCTCTGTTTTGGCTGTCCAGAGATGGTTCCTGAGACACTCTGGGGGCTCAGGCTATTTATCCCAAAAAAAACTACAGATCTATTCTCAAGTTTCACATATTTGATATTCATGCTTCCTTGCCACTGCTCCTCTATCTCACTTACTGAAACACCATAAGGAAACTTTTCTGGTTTTGATTTATCACATGTTAATGCATAAAAACTGATTAAAGCAAAGCACATGGAGAAATTCTGAATGGCCACTACTGGATCTCTTTTACAGTTTATGTGGTGTAAAGGTCAATTCTGATATTAGGATTAGCATGTAAAATGACTCCTAGCACAATTGTTTGCAGTTCGAAGAGCTTTTTGCACTTTCCATGCAATAGAGGTTTGGGCTAATTAATCCTCATGAGAATGCGATCTTGAAGACAACAAAGCTAAGAGACAGAGAGATTAAAGCTAAAATGGAATGCAAACATTTGTTCACCAGCTAAATGGCCTCACTAACCTCAGGAATGAGTTTGAAAGCTTCTTAGGTGCCTAACAGCTGAGTATCTTCTGCACTTGTAGCCAAGTTTCTAAAGACATTTAAGGAGCTCACTAGATTCTAATTCTGAAGTAAGTAGGAATTAGATGACACAGATGAAAAACCTGACACTAAAAATTTCATGGAAAACCCTATAGTCAGGACTGTGAGCATACCAGTCAATCTTAGAAACTCTGACCAGCATTATCTGGGACTTCCACCCTTTGCCCACATCCAGAAACTCCGTGAAGACTCAGACCTGGGCCTTTCATACTCTGACAGCTAGGTTTTTAGCACACCTGCCTTCAGCCCTAACTCTCAAATGACTCTTGGGGCTATGCCATAGCCCAGTTAAGTCTTTTCATTCATCCCATCTCCTGCTGCTCCTGACAAGACTCTGGATGGTTCTGGATTGTTTCTCCAGGCATGGAGCTGTTGATGGAATATTCCGCCCAGCCTGTTATGGTTGGTTTGCCTTGGTTTTTGTACCTTGTGCAGTGGTCTGCTCTTGCTACTCCTTGACACGAAAGACAGAACTAGATTTTATGAGTTCTTCCCCTACAGGAATGAGCGTATATAATATCAAACATCGAAGTAGCAGGTTTTTTAAATAAATGCTTGCACATTTCTCTTCAATGCATTTGGTCAAAATAAAATCTCAACATCTGCATTGTAAAATCAGAGAAATGTTCTGAAGTTCTCCTGTACGCAATGAAACTTACAAGAAGCCATAACTTGTCCAGAACAGCATGTAATCTCATAAAAATGGTAAATGAACAAGGTGGGTGTCACTGTTAAAAAGTAAGAGCTCTGTTTTGAAGACCTGTGATTTGTCTTCCCCACATGGTTTTTGTTTTGTTTTGTTTTGTTTTTCAATTAAAAAGACCTGATAAAAGCTTTGGAAACATGTGGACCATTAATATATAATGAGAAAATACTCTGTTGATTATGCAGTTGAGAAGAAAATCAAGATAGTAGTAAAAAGTAGGGAGGAGAAGAGCACTTAGAGAAAAACAAGATACAAAACATGATCAGAAAAAAGTGGAGGCAGTAAGTGAATTAATAGACTCCACAAATGAACAAAATCAGGATCCAATTTGGCAAGTGGTGGTAGTTGTGGAGATCAATGCTGTATGTCAACACTTTCTGCCTTATCCATCCCAGCATGCAGAGCAATTCCACTGAAATTCAATTAAGGAGGAAAACCACATGATTAAGAAACATTGACATAGTGACTGCAAAATATGCAAATTGTGTTGCAATTTTTAATGACATAAAAGGTAAAAAACCTACAAACTCATGGAGGACAATTAGTTCAAACACCATTAGAAGTACATTTTCAGCTGAAGGCATGAGGGAATTCAGCGGTAGAACTTTTATTAAGCTTAATTGGTGTCATAGTGTAAAGTCCCTGTGTATCAAGTTGCTAATGTGCTCCATGAAGAATAGCTTTATGCTTCTGTAGGTGCATTGAGGAAGAGAGTGATAACAGTGGTTTCACTGTATTATAGGCTCTGAACATCTAAATTATTTTTTCTTGAGCATATATTATTATTGTCAGTTTTGACCTGCAAGATAGCAAACACTATTTGCAGTAGAAAAAAAAAATAATTAAAAAAAATTGTAAAATTGTATGTTGTTAACCACTCTGTACTGGGAAGTGAGCCAGTTTCTTTCATTTTTTTACTCGAGGGATTGTTTTTGCCTCCTCTCATAATGGTCATGAATTTTAGTAATGTTGTCACTATGAATATTCTACATGTGGAAAAAAACCTCAGCTGAATGCTTCAAATTAGGCCCCTGTTTGTCTAGCTAAGCTCACTAAGCTCAACATGTTGACATGTGTGCTGTGACAGCCTAGGAGGTGAGTGATTTACTGGCACCAGAAGATGCCAATGGAAAAAAAAAGACACCTAACCAAGTTAGCATTCCATTTCATTCTCCAAAGCAAATTGATGAAGTGTTGGAAAGCATTGACAGGGTTGTGGATTTACAGAAAGAGGTCATTCTGAAGCCATTTACAGGGTGAATATATTTAGCACCTTCAATATTTCTTCTTTTCTCAGACTATGTATCTGTCTTTTTCCTGGCTGTCTTCTGTCTTTTGTAGGAATGAAATGGCCACTAAGAAGATGAATGAAAAAGTATGAATGTTTGTTACCCATATGTATGATATGTAGTACTTTCAGCAAACAGATCTTCTCATTTTAAATGGTTATATATTTGTTGTTCTTCTTTCTGATTGAATATTTCTTGTTAAAGAGATGAGAAATCAAATTTTATGAGATAAGTTATACTGCAAGGTGCATTAATTCAGTGACACATGACTCTGCACACAGGCATTTATGTGTGCAGAGTTAATGTTTCCATTTTCAGAAAAAATATATTCAGATTTTTGAAAGCAGGAAGCTGAGAGAACTGATATGTATTTAACAAAATGTAGCTTGTTCTAGCCAGTAGGAAGAGTCTGGAAAAGTGGAGTAAAATTCAGTATATAAAACTGAGTTGTCAGGATTATGATGAGAGATACTCTAGAAGAGCAGTGTCCTTTTGAGAAATTTTTTGCCACTATAACAATGATTAAGGAAAAATTACTTATTAACAACAGTTATCAACAGTTACTTAAAAGTTACTACATTACTCATGGTGTGTGACTCCAGCCCTACACCTGAGTACCATGCTATAGAAATTTAATGGAAATACAAGTTTAATGGAAATAGTTTACAAGGAAGTAGTGTAGAAGACAACTCAAACAGAGAAGAAAGAGTAAAATTTTATTTATAGTATGTTCTGTGGAACACGGTATGTATCCTTTTCAGAACAGCTGAAAGGTACAGCTTTATCCTGTGTCCTATGAGTGTGTCAGAGCACAGGTCAAGTAGAGACCTCAGGATGACTCTGTGAAGGCTTCATTAGTTTGAGTTTGGCTAAGCTTGAACATTTCTGGGATGTTATTGATAAACTGTGGGTGTAAATGAGCTTTAGAGGAGAGAAGATCATACTGAGACAGAACAGATATTAACAAGATTTAGAAGTGTCCTAATTATCTTGGTGTTAGATTCAGACTTTTACTCCATCAGTGTAGTGAGTTTCTGACATACAACCAGTTCCATGCAGCTACTCAGGTTCACAAAAAAACCACTCCTCCTACCATCTCTGAGTTCTGGTTCGGGTATGCTTACTGATTTTCTCATCACCTTCCCAGTCTCTCTGGATCCATTTATTCTGCTAAGTGACACAAGAGCAAGGCTTGTTCCCATACCCTGTGCCAAAAGGGTTCACACTACACAGAGTTGGCTGTCGGTCTCCTTTGTGTTCTTTGTGGTGATTATGCAGCTTTAAGGGCTTTTTTTTCTTTTTTTTTTCTTTTTTTTAAAGTTTCAGTTTAAGTTGTCTAAGAGTAGAAAAAGGGCTATGTTCAAGGCTAAGGATTCAACATATGAATGCTTCCTGGGAACAGCCTGGCATATGCTATTGCCTGCATCATACTCGGGCAGTGTTTCAGAGGGTGCTAGATGACACAGGCCAAACCTGTACCAGCAGCTAAGCTCCTCTCCTCAGTCTTTCCCATTTAGAAACAGAAACTTGGCTTTAGTGACTCATTTCTGCCTGTTCCACTCCACACTGTGGAAAGGACATCTTTCTGTCCTGCTCCTGTCAAGCACGTTCAGGTGCCCTCCAAGAAAGGACAGCATTGAATGACCCTGTTTTGGCCATCAAAAGCAGACATCCTCTGGTATTTGACCTGCTTCTCCCAGAGGAATGCACAGAAAGTTTTAGTAAATTGCAACCTTTATAAGGCTGATGAAAAGACTGAAGAATATTGCAGTAATGCATCTATCAGTGGCTGTCAGGTACTGTCCAGATGCAGACACAGGCTCAGGAAGACATTAAGATGTCAAAGACCAACAACTAGGACAGTGTACCTAGCAGCAGGTCACACTGTTCAAGCTCTTGCTAGGTATCTGTTACAGTTCCCTGTCAGAGGGAGGATACTGGGCAAGAGGTTTTGTGAGAGCTTAACAGCTTGTCAGCATGACAGTTCTCATTAAGCAGCCAGAGTAATGATTTGACCTTCAAGAGAGGAGGAGGAAAGGGAAAATACATTCTTCATCTTGTCTATCATATTGGGTTTGAGTAGAAGAATGCCAAAGACATTCTCTGTCTAGGGACACCTTGGATCCTAATTTCACCTAACTAATATCAAATCTAAGTGTAGTCTTATTATCAGGCATGTTACAAGGATTTTCATGTGTTTATAAACACTGGCCTCTTAGGAAGAAAAGACTTTTAAATATCTGAATGCTGTAATCTTAAATCCTGAGGTAAAATATTATTTCTAGCTGTTTTGCACACAGATGACTCAGTTTTAGAAAATTATATCTTTTTCACAGACAGCCCCTACCCAAAGGCAAAACACATGAAAGAAATTACCTGTCATAGTTTTTTTTATTTTTCCACACTGATGAAATGATTCTATGATATTTCCTTGGTACTGGGGCACAGCAAAATGTGCATAAAATCATCTTTCAGCACTCAATAATGCATGCATTTATGTTATGCAGAGATAGTTCACCTTTTTTCCACTTGATATATTTTAAAATATTGTCACTTTAAAAAAAAAGTACATGAGATACACCCAAAGTTATAGATTGTTATCAACTTACTATAATTTTGCCAGTACAAGCATGAGGCAGTCTATACCAGAGCAAGCTGAGTTTTTTTTAGTCTTCCTGGGTAGTTGTAGCTTTTTAGCTACATAATGTGGGACTGTAGGCATCACAAGTAAAATCTGTGACTGACACAACCCACGAGGCTCATACTTAATATGGGAACTTAGCCCAGTGTACTATTTACTTCAGAAAAAGTCAGAGACTGGTCTCATTGCAAACTCCCTAAAAGAAGGAAGGAAGCACTTTATGTTTAAGAAAATCAGCTGTTCACCACAAGACATTTGTAGACCTTGCTGGTGACTTTTTCTTTGCTATGGACAAATGGAGGCATGGTCTATCATGATGGACACACAATGGCAAGTACTTCCTTGAAAAACAGGGATCTACACATAGCATGAGGGAACAGAGCCTAGCTGCAGCTTGTTAGTGCCTCTGGCAAGGCTCTTTTATTTCAAAGGATATGCTATGAAGTACAGATAAATTGTCCCTTCTTGCCTTGGCTATAGCACTGCAGAATGATCATTACCCTGCTCAGGGCCACATGTGCTGAGTGCTTTGATTAGAGGAGTGAAAAATCAGACCAACCAGCTGCATCTTGTATGTGGAGCAGGAGAGAAGCCATTGTGCTAAGCTCATTTCTGTGAGAATCTATTTTATAAAACACATGTGTGTTTCTGTAGTTGGGGGACAGACAACAAAATGCGTCTGTGATGAAACTGCATAGCAGAGTACACCAGAGTACATTCTGCAGAATACACCAATGTATTGGCAATGGAAGAAATTGTGTCTAGCTTTAAAAAATATTTTGGCAACTCAGTCTCAAGGTCTTCTGTATTTTTTAGAAGGCAGTCATGCACCAAAGGCATCTTAAAATGCTTTTGTGCATGTCAAGAGTCTAGAAGCAAATGTCACTGTTCTTTTGATTTACTTTGCTCTTTCTCTCCTCTCTGATTAACACTGTCATAGAGGTTATTTATATTTTAGAACTACAAGCTGCAAAAAGGTAAAAGGAATTACCCTTAACCTTTTCCTTTAATTTTTCACCTAAGATTCTTAACAGGGCTAGTGTTTAGGGAGGAATAAAAAGCAAAAGCTATAACCACAAAGAGTATAGACAGGTGTTTACCAGATATCATGCCTAATTATCTCCAACACCTCCAGTTTCCTTGCTCTTGTCCCCACATTATCATAACCAGAGGTCTCCAAGTGTGCCAGCTATTTACTTCCCTAAGTTATGCAGGAGAGAGCCAACTGATAACACAGTACATCTCACTTGTCATCCCAGAACAAGAACAACATTTCTAAATACTTTTTTATTAATAACATTGGGTTACCTAGCTGTTATAAGAAATGCAAATGTCATAGCACGTTTAAACCTGACTTTTCATATAAAAAGTTTTCATATAACATATAACATTTAATATTTCATACAACATAGAAACATAGCAAATTTAAACATAACAACATATAAACTTCAAGTTAAAAGTTGTCAATGTTTCTAAGAACTAGAAATCAACTGATTTACCATTGTCCCTTCTCTATGAAATAAAGGTCTTAAATGATGCTGACCATAAGCAAATGAGTTAGCAATATGATTTTTTTTTTATTTATGCTATCATATACCTTCTTTTTCTTTTGCCAAAGTTTATCACTGAAGGAGCATTGCTACAACATTCTGGTTTGCTCCTAGTTTTGGCAAAACACCACCTTCATTCCTGAAAGTAAAATAAGGAGAAAACAGATCATATAGATTTAAAAATTTATTTCAAAAACCTCAAAATTCAGACAAAGTCTTGCAATATGATAAAGACAATCTGAGAATGTTAGACCTTGTGTTGCTTGCATGCAAATCTGTCCAGCTTTCGCCTAATCACAAACTAATAGAAATACCATTTGCAGGAAAATGAAGGAACATGTGAGCTAAGTCTGAACACAGTGCAATGCCATGCAAATACAGTTATTTGGGTCCCAGTCCAGTGTATCTGAGAGGCACTGCATTTTATTTGCACCCTTTATTGCTGCCTAAATTTTTGTGCAATCTAAGTAAAGCAAGCAAGCACCATCTGGTTGTATGCATTCAAGCATTTCCCCTAATCAGAGCTGGCACACCACCTTAGTCTTAAGCAGAAAGTCACACCATTGATCTAAAAATTTTCATAAACATGAGTCCTCAGATCAGCAGGGAAATAAATTGTGCAGGAAAACACTGCATTGAACAGCTAAGAGACCTATTTCTTTCTATTAAAACACTAACAAGTAGTGATAAGCAACCCATTATGTTACTTTACTACAGAATCAGACAGCTCCTTGCTTCCCTGATTGCTCTACTACCAGTGAATCTCTACACATATGTACCAGCTACTCTTGGCTGGGCTTAGGCCAGCCCTGTCTGTAGTAATTGTATGTTTGGTTATCATATACAGTCCTTAGAATCAGGAAAAACCTTACAAACTGCAGTTAGTGTCATGGTACAACGAACAGTTGTCAATGTTTTACTAGGTTTCTTCTGACTAGCTTCTCTTCTTTGAATGTCTTGGCAATAAATTCTAGCAAAACAAACTCAAGAGATGCAAACATGAGGAAGGAAAAAACCCAATAAGCTGCTTTTATCGCATGAGTGCTAATGTTGCAAAACTGCCATAATTCTCCTCAAATATACAATGCTAAAAAAGGTTGAAAGAGAAAAAAAACCCCATTATTCTGTGCAAAATGTTAAGTGCAATTCTCTAAACTCAAGCAGCTCTGAAAATTAGGAGAGGTCCTTCATAAATAGGTAGTAAAATACACAGCCTTGTGTTTATTTTCAGTATGTAGAGACACCACAAAAATTACTCAAATTACTAGCAGAATAAAGCATGAGTTCATCTAGGTCATCTCTGTGCCTGTCAACAGTATCCATATCACTTGGTGATTCTTGTCTAACAAATTTAGTTTAATTGATGAGGATTCAACACTATCTTAGGCAACCTAAACCAGAGGCAGATTAGCTAATTCTTCTACCACATTATCTCGGTTGTAACTCATACCCACTGCTTCCTGTCTTCTCTGCAGCATTGTATTCCTTTCCTTTTTTCCTACAAATTCAAAGCTGTACCATTCCATCCCACAGACTTTTTCCTCCAGACTAAACAACTGCCTCTTCTTCCATCTTTCCAAACAGGTCATGTTTCAGACCTTTTGACCTGTAACTTTACTGCAATACTAATCATTCAAGGACATTATTCCCTGAAATGATGCAACTCAGATATACCAAGGTTAGGCAGGCTGCCCAGTAGAACAACAAATCATTAGGTTAAAATCATGCTCCTGTGTTGCTGATTCCTCTTCCCCAGCCTGCCAATTTGTTTGCTGTAATCATCTGTTGGATGTCATCATAAACTTCTTAATCCTCTTATCAAACATCTGAGCAGCACACAGAACAGTAAAGCCACACACACCTCCTACCAGGAATTCCTGTGGCCCTTTGTATAGACATCTAATAGCATTCATAGTTATAACTGAGGGCCTTTGCAAGCTTGACAGGTGCCTGACCTCATACACCATTTGTGCAAAATCCCTCAGCAGCACTCAGGTGGAAATGGAAAGCCTGATCAAAGGACCTGGGTTTTTTAATAATTTCTCCATGGCATCTTTCCAACTCTCTAGAAATTGAACCTCCCTGCAGTGGTCTGATGAGTACAACAGCTTTCTCTGAAGTCCTTGTTGTTTTCCATACTAGCACACTGACATTTTCATTACGAATAGAGATCAGAGCTGACCACTGCTAGGAGTGCTAGGTAGTTCTATCTTGGTATGCAATGAGTTCCAATGGGTTGAAGAGGGGAAAGAGAAATACACAGATTTATGAGGATGAAACACAGGTGGTGCTGCATTATAACATAAGTAATGGTTTTATGGAGGATGCTGAGTTTAGCCTTTTGGCTGTTCTAGTGGGACAAATTGGTAGAAACTATGTGTACTAAGTAGAAGCAGGACACAGACACGTAGAGGCTTTATGTTTTAAACACCACCTTCTGATTCATGAATTTTAGGCTGTCTGGGTATTTGGAAAATGGGAAAGCTACTCCTCACTGCAGTGATGGATGACTTTGAGATCACTGTAAGAGTAGGTAGGTAGAAAGTATTTTCATCTCTGTTCCACAGGTGAGATCTTACTTGTGTACTTCCATGCTCCAGTACCTATCTGCTATACAAAGCCTAATAAAACTGCTCCAACACAGTTCATTTTTTTTCCTTACCACTCAGTTGCACTGGAACATTTTCTAGAGGAAAGCCAGGCCAAAGGAAAGAAAACATGTTTTTAAACATTAAAACTGAGTTTGCTTTCACTCACAGTGGCTGGAACAATTCTTTCCCAGGAGACTTTCCCACAAGATATATAATGCCTATTACATTCACTTCCTTTGTCTTGGAATTTCTAAGCAAATTATTGCTTTAAGGTTTTCAGAAAATATTTTTCTTTTCCTAAAGGTGATGTTACTTGGACCATCTGACTTGGTTTTCTGTTAGTCCAGATGCAGAACAAACTTGTATAAAATTCTAGTTATCCTAAAAGTAAATGAAGGTGTTCCTGTACAGTGGCTACACCACATTAAATGTACTTAATTCTATTTTGTAAGGCTTCTGCACAGCAGAAAATACCCATGGTTTTATGGGTGGTTCTAATCTTCTCCTAAAAGAGCAATAACCTATGTGTCTTGATTTCCCCATAACTAAGAAAAGGTATTGTAAAGATCTAAATGTCTTGCAGGCAGACCTTTTCTTAGCTTTCCTATGTGACAGCTCTGGCAATCTTTCTTGAGAACAGTTCTGTATGTTTGGGATACTTGAAGCTTCATGCCTTTGGAAGGAGGAATATGCTAATCAAATTGAAGCAATTTTGAAAAGCTGTTTCATTCTCTGAAAGTTTTGAAGCTTTCTGAAGATGTTTAAGGGCAAGACAGAATTGGCTGGGAGTTACAGGTGCTCTAAGCATGCTCTGATTTGCTTGGTTATGGTTGAGTGCTAAATTTAATGCTTGAGTGGGGACAAGACATTGTTGCTGAAGTACATACCATTTGGGGGAAAAAGCAAGTGTCAGAAATAGATCAGGAATCAATTAGAGTTGAAAACTAAAAAAAAGTGCTGGAAACTGTTGGAATCTAACGTACATATTTACTTCTAAAACAATAATAGTTAATGAATGAATAACCATAATAATAATAACACCTGGAAATACTTTTTGGGTTAACTTTTAGTTTCACCATGAAGCTTGATGCTGTCTTACTTCTCACATTCTATGGAAAAAGGATCTTTGAGTGTCTGAGAATCAATCCTTTTGTCTTTACCTCTTGTGTAGAAAAAAACAAGAAGTATGGTTAATGGAGAGTAGAAGGACAAGGAAGTGAAAGCTGTGTTAGTAGCTGCTAGGCCTTGGAGGAACCATGAAATATTATCTCTCTGCAGGAGTTGTCAGAAGCCTTCAACAACTCCTAGGCATTCTTTGGCATGCAGAGAAGCCTGTAGGGATAAAAGCTATGCAGGCGCCAACATGCCATGTAGGAGGACATGGATCTAATACCTCTTCACCGAATCTGTATGCAGGCTAGCATTCCTAGTATTAGCTGGTCTGTGTTTTCCCTCCTACCCTCTGTTAGGATGTAAAGCAAAATTCAAGAGAAGACAGAACAGTCTCTTATCTGTGTTTCTGCCTGGAGTGAGGCATTTTGAGCTCCAAACTTTTCTAAAAAAGAAGAAATTCCTTTAAATAAAGCCACCTTGCATCCAAAAAGGAGGAGCTTTGATTCCTCAATGCAGCCAATTTTCTGGGGTGAGCCAGTTAATGTTAGTGCTAGAGTAGTAAGAAAAGGAGGGGGTACCTGTAGTTATCATCTGTCGTTCAGTATGCTGCAACAATACTTGGAGAACATCTGGTTATCTACAGCCAAAAAGTGCTCCAAGAGATAAGTATCATTATTTGATGTTTCTGCCAACCTCTTCCACATTTCAAAGACAGTACATAGAGACTTGCATTAGTTATGTTCTAACATGGGATCAAGGCTGTCATCCTGGAACGGAGTGCTCAAAAGTACTTAAGATTTGTCTAATTATACTTCAGATGTTTGAAAGATAGAAGTGGTATTTATCTCTTCACTTTGCATTATGAAACTACCATTTGGCAAATTAAAAGCCTTCCTTCTCTCATTAAACATTTACAGAGAAATTCAGGCGGTGTCATTTCCCAATATCAAGAGTAGCACTACTGTTAGTCATGGCAGTGAAAAACAGATTCTTAAAAATCTGGAAAATAGAGACACAGAATTGGTGTTTAGCCCAGCAACTAAAGTCATAAGTAAAATCTTAGGATCTTTGAAAAGTAAGCTGTGTGGCATACTCTTGGTGTTCAACCAACTCAGATTATAAAATCATAGAAACAGAGAATCATAGAATGACGTGGGTTGGAAGGAACCTTCAAGACCATCTTGTTCCAAACTTTCAGGCATGGAAAGGGAACCTTCCACTAGACTAGATTATTTAGAGCCCCATCCAGCCTGGTCTTGAGTACCTCAAGGGTTGTGAAGTACACAACTTCTCTTGGCAATGTTTCCAGTTCCTAACATTGCTCACATTAAAGATTTTTTTCCTAATACTTAATGTAAACCTATTCTCCTTCAGTTTAAAACCATTGGTCCTTGTCCTGTCACGACATTCTCATGCCAAAAGTCCCTCTCCATCCCTCCTGTGACCCCTCTGGTAGGGGTAGTTAGGCACTGGAAGGTGCTGTAAGGTCTCCTGTGACCCTTTGCTTCTCCAGGATGAACAACTCCTGTGGTCTCAGCCTTTCCTCACAGGAGAGGTGTTTCCACCACCTGATCATCTTTGTGGCCTCCTCTGGACTTGCTCTGGCAGGTCCATGGCCTTCTTTTATGCTGTGGACCCCAGAGCTGGATGCAGTGCTCCATGTGGGTCTCACCAGAGCAGAGGGAGAGAATGAGCAGAGGGAGAGAATCACCTGCCTCATCCTGCTGTCCACCCTGCTCTGCATGCAGCCTGGGATAGAATTGGCTCTGTGGGCTGCAAGTGCACATAGCTGAGGTTTTGTCCACAAACAACCCCTGATCTTTCTCCCCAGGGTTAATCTCAATCCATTCTCCACCCAGACTGTATTTCTGCTTGGGATTGTGCCAACCCAGGTGCAGGACTTGGCAATTAGCAGTGTTGAACTTTGTACAGATACACCTCTCAAGATTGTCCAGGTCTCTTTGGACAGAATCCCTTCCCTCCAGTGTAGTGACCACACCCCACAACTTAGTGTCATCAGTGAACTTGCTGAAGGTGCCTTCAGTCCCACTGTCCATGTCACTGGCAAACATGTTAAATGGTGTCCCAACACTGACCCCTGAGGGACACCACCAGTTCTCCACTTAGTTATTGAGCTGTTGACTGCAACTCTATGAGTGTTACCATCCAGCCAGTTTTTTAAGCAAGTGGCCCATCCATTAGACCCGTGTCTCCAGTTTAGAGACAGGGATGTTGTGCCAGACAGTGTCAAAGGCTTAGCACAAGTCCGAGTAGAGGATGTGTCTTACCCTGCCCTCATCCACCACTGTTGCAAACCCATCATAGAAGGTGACCAAATTTGTCAACCACATTTTTGCCCTTACTGAAGCCATGTTAATATGGTGATTGGCTGTAAAAAACCAACCCTTTTTTTTCTATGTACCTTAGCACAATTTTCAGGAAAACCTTTTCCATGAGCTTACCAACCACTGAGGTAAGATTGACTGGTCTGCAGTTCTCTGGGTATTACTTGTTTCCCTTTTTAAAAATAGGACATCAACCAACCAGTGGGTGTTTGACTAGACTGCCATGACTTCTCAAATACGGTGGTTAACACCTTAGTAACTTCCTTAGGACTCATGGATGTATGTCATCATGGACTTGTTCCCCTTCAAGTTCCTTAGATGTTCATGAACCCAGTCATGTCCTACAGCAGGCAGTTATTAATACTCCCAATACTTGCTGGAGGATGGCAGTCATGATCTTGAATATGTGTTTTTCTTCCTGGCAGAATTTCACAAATAAGGACTCTATCTTGAGAAACATTATGTGAGAAGACAGACAGCATTTCTAAGATATCATCCCAAAAGAAAAGGCACAGTTCAGCTCTAGAGCAACATTAAATGTAGACCCCTAACTTTTTTTATCTTCAGTGATTAGCCAGGCTGATCTAGCACTCTGCAATTCTGTTCAGCAAAAGTCAGATCCTAGAAATAATTCACATGGATATTTCTTCAATGTGCTTAACAGAACTGTGGGACTATTGAAATCTCAAAAAAATTCCATGTGTGTGCCAAGTAGTTGCTCAATCCATAAAATCTGCTGAAGCAAATGGGACAAAATTTTGTGATACTGTAACACCCTTGCTGATGGCATAAATACCTCCCATGGACATAGATTGTATAAACTTGGAGGTAGTAGAAAAACAAATATCTTCAAAGGTCCTCAAATCTTAAAATATCACACAGAGTTTTCAAAAAAACTTTCAATTCTATGTTTAAAGCCTGACCTCCACCTTCCCTAACCAGATGGGGAAATAAATTATATTCCTGCACTGAATTTCTCCCTTCAAAGTCAGTTATGATTAGCTCAGAAACAGCTGAGGGATTTCAGTGGGTCCCATGGCTATAACCCTCCCTTCCCTTCTCTCTCTAGTCTCTTTGGGAAAATCTAGTTAAGCTCTCCCACACTTACCAGATTGAGTTTTGGATTTTTTTGTTGTTGTTGTTTCTTTTGTTTATGAAGGCTACTGTATAATACTGAACCTCAAACGCTCAATCAATTCTGAGACAGAACAATAGTGTAATTTTACACTGAAAGCTTAAATTGAAATATTATCCCCTTGTGAAAGCCCAGTCTAAAGTTTAAACCACTAGTTGGCTGTGCCCAAAAGGCTGTATCACATTTGCTCTCATTCACAGCTTTCAGACTGCTGACACTATCTCAACCCTCAAGTAGGGCAGCCACAGATTTTAACAAAAGACCAAGAAAAGGAAAATTTTCTTCAACACTTAATAAATTTGACACAATTAAAGAGAATTCTTTTGTTTGTGGACAAGAAATCTTTTGCTTCCTGATGCCAGAGCTGAAAAATGAAGTATTGCATGAATTGCAAAAGTAAAATGCTACTCACTATTACTTTCAGCCCAGCTTTGGTACTAGAACTAAGCTCTTGTATCTTCTAGATCATATTCATTTGTTTTGCTTTGCATATTATGTCTTATTCAATACCATTCAATTCAAAATATACCGTCTTCAGAAAATATCAGTAGGATTGGTTATTTCAAGTAGCATTGCTTCACTGCAGATGAGCTTCTGAAGATCTGAAGTGTAACTGGTTTGCTGACATTCAAGTAAGACCCTCTGAAAGTGATGGTTGTCCTATTTACAGAGTAGCTAATAACTAAGACCCAGTGTTAGGGTCTAGGACTCCACCAAGATTACACAAAAACATACTTGGAAATTCTCCTTGTTCTACCCCAGTTCTTGGCTGCATATTGTGTGGTACAAGCACAATGCTCCCAGGTCCTGGAGAAGCTACACACCCCTAAACCAGTTTTTTCTCAAAGTATACTTTTCCCCCTTTCCCATGGAAACCACTGGAAGTTTTACCATCTTTCCTAATCATCACTTTCTAACTACCTGTGGAGAGATGTCTTCCTGGTATGAGGCAGTGTTTTTAGCTCTGTTAAGATCCTACAAGGATTTTGACCATCCCAATCCAATCCACTCCTTCCCAACACATCCCATCCTGTCTCACCCTGTCCTGTTCCATTCTGTCTCATGCATTTCTTCCACCAGCTCCCTTTTCGCTGTGCACAGTTTGCAGTTCACCAGTACAGGAAAGCTTTTCAAGGGAGAAGAAACCACCCATTGCTATGTTTTTATTTTACTGCTGAAAATGATATTTAATTGCCAGCAATGCATAACCAATGCAGCTATAAAAAACAACACTGAATTCTGTTTTCCCTCATATATCATTGATAAAGCTGTCAGATAAAGTTTTCTTTTTAACTTTTGTCCCGAGAGATCATGACTGACCTAAAAGGAACTTAGCTGGCTTTTAGAAATACTGGTATGTTTGAAGTCATGATGAAGGACAGATGGAATTAAAATCCCACGGAGCTCTTTTTAGAAAGAGTTTTCTAATGACAGCTGGATTTTAGCCAAGCCATTGTCTCTGTTTTTGAATGTTGACAGCAGCAACACTTAGCAAGTACCTATATCTGGTCAGATGACAATCTCAAGTACAAATGCAAATAAATTGTTCCAGCATTAAAAAAACCTAAAAACCCTACAGCAACAGAAAACCAAAACCAAAACAAAACAAGAACCCGAAAAAGACCAGTTTAGTAGTTAGTTTTAGTAGTTTAGTTTAAGTAGTTATTAATTTTTTTTTAATTAGTGTTTGTGTTTCAGTTCAGCTGAAAAAGAAAAAAAAATTGAAAAAATAAGGCTGTATTAGAAGGAAAGTATTCAGGCAAACAGAAATGTGCTTAGGGGGTAAACACAGATCTATTCTATAAAGAAATGTAAAGAAATGTTCTTGTAAAGAAATGTTATAAGGGAAGATGAGTCTATGTTTTAAAACTTCTTTTTCAACAGTTACTGACAGACATTTGAATACTGCCTTTCCTGCTGCCTTTAGAAGCAAGCAAAAAGATTTGGCTTTTGGGTCATTCAACATTAAAATTTTTATTTTTAATTTTGGAATCACAAGCATTCTTAATCTCTTCAAATTTGAATGGCTTCTTCTTTGGAGCTATTTTCTCTCCTCTTACCTACCACTGAGTGCCATCCTGCTTCCAGTCCTTGTACATTTTTCAGGCCTCTTCTCCTCTTTCCCCTCTATGCTTTCTTATTAGAATGCAAACAATAAATCTCACTTGCTGTCAACTCCAATTTCAATTAAGCCACAATCTGACTTTTTTTCTTCGAACAATTTTCTCATATTTATTTTCTTCAATTTGTTTTCTTCAATTTGGACTTTTCTCAAAGACTGCCTTACAAAAACAAAAACAAAAAAACCAAAACACCAAAACAAAACAAAACAACCAGAACTGAGGAACCTAGGATTAGGAAATATCAGGATCTATACTGCTGCCCCCAAATTTCTTTGACTCGTTGTCCTCTGCTTGAGCCTTGTGTGTTACTCTTGAAAAGTGTGCTGATTACTTGAAATCAGTCCAAACTGAGAGATTCAGGAGCCCTATCACAGTGTCTGTGAAACCTCTTTTGTCAGGATACTTGTGCAAACATTTTTTTCACAAAATTATTTAGATGCTCTGAGGGTTGGAGTAGATTTTTCAAAAACCTTTGAAAACCTTCGAACCTCCTGGTTCTCTCTTTGAAAGATCAGAATGATTTTGCAGTTCCATAGAAAGTTTGTAGCCATTTGAAGGTGTGCCCATATTTTTTTTTCCAATTATTTCCTTAAGTAGAGAAGGCCACCTTCTTCACCTAACATCTTGAGAAAACCCAGAATTGTGGAAGAGTGTGAGCAGCTCCAATTAACAGTAAACTGAATGATGCTCCTTGTGTCAAGAGTGAATTGGTAAGGCTATGCAAAGTGGCTCCATCTTTGTGAGTTTATCTTTGTGATATAGTTAAGAAGCTGCAATGTGTGTTTCTGCTATGTTACCAAAACAAATTAACCTCTGGTATAAAAGTCATTATTCTTTATTCTGGTACTGCATAAGACTTAAATATTCAGAGCTTAATGATGACATTCCTTTCCAAAAAAACCTGTCTTACTACACCAGAGAACTTGACTGGTGATCAGAGAAGAGGCCCAGAAAAAGGTAAAGTATGAGGACTTCAGATCAACCAATAACTTTCTTTGCAATCTGTACTAAATAATTTGATCTCTTTTCCAGTGACTTCAACTCCTAAAAAAAAAAACCCAAAAAACAACCAAACAGCTGAAGTTTGACATCTGGAACATTTCTTAGTCCTGGTTTAACAAATGCAGCAAAGCTTCACAGGTATAAATAGAAAATTAACTCGTAAATTTCTAATAATAATAATAATCTGGAGGCTATTTACCAGGACAAAAGGAAAATATCTCATGCTGAGAAGAACCTTGAATTTTCATGTTCCTAACAGAGGTAGCCAGTGAAGGAATGCTGACAGAAGAGAGCTTCCAGACATACTCATTAGCTGGAAACTAAATGTCAGGTGTTGCCACAAAACTTACCATTAATGCTTTTCAGATCTGGCAACAATGTTATTTTCCAAGAAACAGGTAGCACAGACATAAATATAGAAATTTTGTGGGTAAGAACTGTGTTACAAAAAATGTCTTATCCACAGAGATTAAACTAAGAGGGGAAAGCAACTTGCTCAGGGTCATGTAAGAAAGGCAAGTCATATCTCCTAATCAGAGCTGAAGCAAGTTCAGAATCAGTCAGTCCTTAAATACAACACTGATTATTCCCTCTGTGCATGAGAAAACAAAGGCAATGAAAAGGAAATCAAAATACCAACAAAAGGATGATATAAATTAGATCATATTTGCTTATTTAAACATCAGAAAGGTATTGTGCACAGTAGTAAGTATTCAAAATGTGTTAATAGATACATTAAAAATAGAATTATTTGATTAATAAATAGCATAATTACACCACAGATAGATTTATGCTGCATCACATTATTTCATTATTTTTATATATTATATATATATATATTTATTAAAACCTATGGAAATGGAAAGTTTTAGTAATGCAGACTACCAAAGAAAGCATATATCTGTACAAGCAAACCCCCAAAAACTGTGAAAGAAGTACTTTCAGAATAAAGATACAAAAAACCCCTAATGTTCCCAAAAAAAAAAAAAAAAAGAAAAGAAAAGAAAAAGAAAAAAAAAAAGGAAATTACACAGGAAAGTCTTTTTATTTTTGCATGGGAATGTAGAAGTTATATGGCTCTACATACCATGCCAGTCTTATATATTATACAGGAGTAACTTCCCTAAATAGTCTACCTAATACTCTAAAATTAGAAATAAACTGCAAATTTATTTTGTACAGAGAGCATTTTAAAAAACAAATGCTGGAAATATCACTTAGAAATTGGCTTACATTTTGTCTTCTTCAATAAATAAAAAAATTCCTATATGCTCCTTCCAATTCTTACAGAAACAAAAATAAAAAAGGAGGAAAAAAAGAAAAATAAATTCTTTGGGCCAGTATATTTCTACTTCACTCATTAAAGTCCTATTTATTAGTTCTGAGTCTCCTACCTGAGTGCCCACATGCTGCCCTTCAGGAGTGCCCACTTATGACTGGCTTATGAGTATTAGTGTAAAAGCAGGAAATTCACTCCTTCTAGTGTAGTGTCTAAGGTCCAAAAGACTTTCTTTTTTTCTATTGAAATTTAATACCTACTTATTAAAATAGATTTTAAGTGGTTCATAACATCATATAACTTTTCTACTGATGGCAAGAGGGGTGAGTGGCCAGCAGAAGGATTTTATGACCCATTAAACAAAAGCAGATCACAGGCATGTCAGCTAAGGTCTATGGTCTTGAAAATTGCCATTTTAAAGACAGCTTGTGGTTACAATAAGGGGCGCTTCAAAAGGCAGGCTGCATTTCTTCAATCGAGGCATTGACTCATGCTGAAAAAACCTCCATTCTTAGCTCAGCAATGGTGGGATCTCATAACAGTTTATGCAAGAAATACTGCATCTTCGTGACTGCGCAGTGCACTTAGAAAGAAAAGTAAGATCAGTAATTACAAAGCTGCCATCAGAACAGTGCTGTGAGAAGACTCTGCCTCCCTGCAACTTCAGATCTGACACACAAGTTCTAACCATTACCTCTACTTCTCCTGCAAGTGTTCCAAAAAGAGAGCTTCAGGAACTACATCAAAGAGAAATAGTCTTTACAATATAAAATATTTTCAAAGCCACTTCCTAAGAATAAAAATGGGTCAGTTTAAACACAGGACAAAACTGGGTCTATGCCACACACAACTTTGAGAATTTAAGCAACCTCTCCCTGTTCCACCCCAGTTATCCTCAGAACAAGCATGATCTGAGAATGTAAGGAGAGGCTGCAACCATTTCTTATGCTCTAGATAGATGACAGCAAATATGCCTTTCACTTCTGCATGTTGGCTTTTTGCTTCTGACTTTCCTGTTTGCCTGTGACTGGAACCTATAATGAAAAATTGTGGAAAACTTCTGCCTACTGCTGCCCTATATATGAAACTGCAACTTCATGTGTACAAATGCCTTTTCTCACAAAGTTGAAATTCTAAATTTATGTTGATGCTGAATTAGGTTTCCAAAGATCCTCTGTGAAAGTGCAAAATATGAGAGTTACTCAGGAAATCTTATTGCAGAGGGTTTTATTTCTGTCCTTTATTCTTGTGTGAATGCACTGTATTGCACTGTTCTTATATAAAAACGATAGGCTGCACTGTCCCCATCACACTGAAACAAAGACCTGGATAGAACTGCCAGACATCTTGGACAAATGCACAGGAATCCCTCTGAGGCTGGACAAATTTTGATGAGTCTGCAGTGTACACAATTGTTATGTAAAATCCCTGACTTTTGGCGCCCCGATCTTCTCTCTTAATGTTTTCAGCTGAGAACAAGTCATACCCTGTAGCATCCTCTGCTCACACATGCACACACTGATAAAGATGAGACATGACATTTGTGCAAGGGGCTTTAACTGCAGATGAAAAATACAATCATTTCTGGCAGACCTTGCAGGTGACCCAATAAACTGTCTTCAACTCTTCTCTAGGAAATAAACTCATCCAGTGGTTCCCACTTTAGCCTGTGATTCTTAAATGCTTGCAGTGCTGATTTGTGGGGACAGAGCTGCAGAACTGTGGTTATTAAAGTTCAAATTAATGTCTTACTTGATTCGCACAATCAGGACACTCTTTGTAAAGGTCTGTATTTTCTCTTGAAGAAAGCTGATCATGTCTGTTTTATCACCTTGATTCCCTATTACCAAGTTGACTATGTTCCAAAGCACAATATGACCATTGGAAAACTGCTTGCCTTCTCACTGCATCTCTGTGTTTGTTTGTTGTTAACAAAGAAAAAATCAAAGTGCTTCTTTCAGTGTAGCATCTCTAATCTCATATGGTACAATAAGGCTGTTGTTGGTAAGGTTTGACTGTGGGCTTGTTTTTTTTTTCTTTTTGCTTGAGATTATAATTCCAGACAGAACCTGATTTAACCTGACTTCCCTGTGCTCTGTAATATTCCAAAAGTTTTCTGTAAAATGCTAATATGACTGCCTTGTTTCAGTGTGCTTCCTGAAAGTCCTTCTGGTCCAAACTTCCAGTAGCATCTGATACATCTGGTAAGCACTGAAAAGAGCAGAGATATGAAGAATGGGAAAAAGCAATCAAGTACTGTGCAGGCTAAAAATCTGTATTTAAGAGAGAAACTGAACCTATGTGTCAAGTGATACAAAGGAAATTCTGAGTTGCTCACATGCTAAAGCAGCAACTCCATGTAACTGAAATGTAAAACCTCACAGTAACTGGTATGAATTGTGGGAAAGATTTGTGCAAAAGATCAATGACTCTGGAATTACTGAAATCTCAAATAATACACATATAAATCAGTTCACTAATATAATTCCCTAGAAGATAATGAAGGTCCATAACAAGTGCTCATATAGACAATGATAATGAAACACGTTGTAAACATTCAACTTAGTAAAGAACTGTTATAATAGTTAGGCATACATCCTATGTTATGTCTGCTGAATGCTTTCTGCAGAAACAGAGAAATATTTTTTTAATTTTAAAAAAGATTGCACCACCCGCTTTCACCAGTTTTCCAGGAATGCATGCTATCTCACAGTTTTCAGAAACAATTTTAATTTGAAAATAAATGTAAATTTTTTGGATGACACAAAATCAGTAGTGTGGCAAGTGAAAACAAAGGTAAGCAGAGAACAGCCCTCAAATTACTTGGGTGAGGTCAAGTCCTTTGTACTGGAAACTTAAGTGGGTTTAGATGAACAAAATGAGGCAAAAGTGTCCTTCAACAAGTTTGAAAAGGGCACGGGACCAAGTGGACAAGGAACTCAATAGAAATATCTGTGATACAGTGACAGAACTGTAAAGGAGAATCCAAACAGAGCGAAGTAGTAGTGGTACTGCTTCTACATATAAAATGATCAGATCAGTGTCAAAATAATGAAATTCTGCAGTCTACATTTTCAGGAGATTTTGAAAAACTGACAGAAGGATATCTTAAAAAGATCTTTGGTGATGGAAGTCACACATACTGGTGGAGATATTACATCATCACAGTGCATTCAAAGGATCCACTCACCTTTTACCACCAAAGGATTTGCTGTGCCTGAGTACCCATGGTAGTAATAACAACCTAATAGTTTACTCACAATCTGCTAACCTGAGGGGGATTTAAATGACACAGGAAAAGCAACACAGACAAGATCTTTTTATATCCTTATATTGTGAGTGGTGATTGTGACAGGTGAAGAAAATTATAGCCAAAATACAAACCATATATCTGTGAAGCTCAGGTCACACAAACTTGTGAAATTTAAGAGGTTTTAACCCATTAGGTCATACCAATTTTGAAGTTTGAATATAATCCAGAAGATTAAAAAATTTCTGAATATAATGTATGTCCTTTAATTTTTTGTTCTAATACCCTAGATGTTGTTGTCACTCTTTGCTGGTCTTGTAACATCTTTGTTTTCTCCTGTCTCTCATCCATGGTTTCCTCCTTACCCAACATCCAGGCAACTACACTCTATTTTCACTGCTACAAGGTGAGATATTCGCCATGATGTAAGCCACTTGGCAAATCTTGTATCTCTCAAGGCATTTCATTACTGCACTTTACCACAAAGAAAACATGCAACTCTAGGCAACCACAGCAGAATTATCATGATCCTTTGATCTCTTCCCATGAGTCAAAATTAACCAAACCCAGTGCAACCACAGAGTCTTCAAAGTATATCTAAAGATTCACTAGATGTTCAAAGGATTAATAATACCAACTAACTTCACAACAAAGAAATAACTTGTCTCTCACCATTCATTTTCTCTGCCCCCATGTTTGGTATTGCTACAAGATAACATTTGATGAGGTCAAAAATTAAAAACTGGAACCATCAAGCTGTTATTCATGTATTCTCATGCTGGATTTATGCATCCTTCAGAAAACTTCCTAAGTGAATAGAATTGGTGAGAAAGCAGATGAGGTGGCATTGTGGTCAGAAACTGTAGTTAACACAAATTTGCTGAAGGAAAACTTTCCTTTTTATGTGAACGGATCAAATGAAGTTTTTAATTTTTTTTATTCTTGGATAGTGACTCAAAAGCATGAGTAAGTAAAAAAATATTTTTCATATGAAACCTATCACTTGCAAAGGTGTAAGAAAGAATTTACACAAATTTGAGGGGAACTTTTAGTTTCTTCTCTGTGACGGCTCAGAATAAGAGAAAATTTTTAAACATGTAAAGCGGTAAGATGGTAATTAGCAGAATATTTAGTGTCTGGGACAGAAGACAGACAGTAAAGCAGTGGATGAGTAATGGTACCGAAAGGATTGCTCTAACTAATCAGAAAATAACACAGAGTAGCAATGAAGATGTGAAAGATGTTGAGGGAAAGTGAAAAAAGGGCATGATACATGATTGTGTCATCAGTGAGTAAGCCTTGGAGTTTCAGTGCCCATGGGGTTTAAAATGTAAATTTTATGTTATAAACCACAGTAGGAAACTCTCAGAAACCCTAAGTTCCCTGACATATTCTTGATGCTACCATGTACCACAGTATATGAAGAACAATTCCTATCATAGATACAGAATGAACTAAGGCCCATTTACCCAATCTGTAAAAACAAGATTGCTGTGTAGCCCATTCAGCAGAAGACTCCCAGAAATACTAATAATCTATCCAGTTCTTTTTATTGATTTTTACTTCATAACTTTTTTTGCAATCTTAAACCATTTGCTGGTAAATTGATGGCACTCTTAACCTTCTCATAAATCTACTACATGTTCCCCACTCTTTTTTTCTGAGAAAACACCACTTAGTCTCTCAAGTCAATAACCTAGGAATTATCGTTGACTACATTCTCCCATGTCATTACTGACAGGTTAGATCTAAATTCTGAGCATCATTTCCACATAACATTTCTACAGCTTAGGTCCTTCTCTCTACATAGCTAGCTAAAACTCCTCTAAAAAGACTGCTGTGTCTTATGCCAGCACCTAAAAAACTTTCCTTCCTGGCCTTGTCCAGATTGACCTGCTCATACCTGTCCAGTATATTATTGCCAGCATTTTATCTTTATCATTCATTTTGACTGGTTTTGTTTCTTTCAGTACCACATCTCTGACTTCCCTTCCTTATTGTTCAAGGCCTTTCAGGGGCTAACCCAAGCTCAGACACCCTTGTTGACCCTTAAACCAGACAGCTAAGAATCACAAGACACTCACTATATCCCTCTGAGATCTGAGTAGAGCAAGAACATTGTCCTAAAAGGATGATAATAGCTCCCTAGAAGACCCACAGTTCTGTCTGCAATTTGAGGCTAAGCTGGGTTCTAGCATTATCTCACAGTGCCAGCTTCAGAAACCCTTGCTAGCTTACTTTCTCCGACAAAGAGCAGATGAGAATACTCAGCAGCCTGTTCCACCCCAGCCCTGGTGATACGACACAGAATTAGAATGGACCCATGCTTCAATAGCTTGAGAAATTAATTTCGTTTGCTTCCCCAGAGCAACTTCACACTCAATATCATAAAGTAATTGAAATTTCAACCACAGCTGGAGTATCATATAATCCTGATATCACTACTTATCACATAAAAAATAGTGTTTCTTTATGCTTCCCTCTCTGCATATAATCATCTGTTGTCTTTTATTTCATATTTCCTCAACTATTTGGAATTTACATTTATTTTGTAAAATATTTGACTAGGACCTGGCATAGAAGAGATGGAGGCTTCAGGAAGGAGTTTCCTCAATAATTTAAACACTCACCTATTGCTGGCTCTTTCACCAGGGTGTCATTTAAACTCCAGAATATTTCCTCCTGCAGAGTTCTGCATTTATGTCTTATAATTACACTGTATAAAGTGTATGGACACCACCTCAATAAAAATGCTCCTATTTAAGTAAGAGTTATTTGCTATTTTAAAGCAGCATCACCTTGGTTCACACTTCTTTAAATTTTCACAGATTCTTTCAGCTGCTGCTGTTTTCCTGTGGAATAAAGCTGTTACTTTCCTTCTGGTCTAAACCTTCCAAAATAGGTATTGTAGCAATTGAAAATACCACAGGCAGCTGGCACAGTTCTTGCTCTTTTAAGAGTAGAAACCCTTACCAGCACCTTCCTCAACCCTATGACAGGACAAGCAGACCATCCTGGAACAAGTCAGGAACATGGGCTGTGAATGCTGATGAGTGGTGTGCTGTGACTCCTGGGATTTGGGCAGAGTTTGGCTGCTGAGCAACTGCATTTCTATCTCGGGGCAGAGGCTGGCAGCAGAGATCCCCCCAGTGTGTCTGCATACAAAGGAGTGGCCACATTGCAGAGAGAAGCCTGGAGCCGCACTATGCTATGGAAACAGATTGCAGGAAGGGCTTAAATCTACCACACTAAGGTTTTCATGGCCTCTTGCTCTTTTCGATTTCCCTCTGTTGTCTTCAGCTTTTGTGCTTACCCCGTGTCTCAGAGCAGACTTTGCTTGCAGGAGCTCAGTTTTCACATTGGTGTTTACAGAGCATTTGTAACTTCCACAAGCCATTTCAGAAGTAGAAAGCTACACACATACAGACAAAAAAAACCCCAAAACATAACAAAACAAACAAACAAACAAACAAACACACACACACACACACACACAAGTAAATGGCTTTTTCCTACTATCCATTACTGCCTGCATGATAATAGCTTTATCCTGCAGTGGCTGAGAATCTCCCGTAAGGAAGTGAGTTCCCTCATTATTTTAATGTAATTTGAGTGCACTCAGTGCCTTGCAAAGGCACTTGACACCTCACAGGAGCAGATGCTAAATGCTCAGTACATTAACCATCTGACTGTTACCCTCAATCTTTTTGATAATAGGGGTTATTTAAAATGCCACATACTGCTGCTCAAATATTAATAACTCTTCTCCTGACCTTTTCTAAATAATATAAATAACCCACTAATCATTACTTATTATTCTTCTGCAAATAAAAATGCATGAGATGGACACTTATCTTGAATGTTTTATGTAAACAATATTCTCTATCTGAGAAACTGGAAGTTTGCTACAACCTAATTTCACAACCAAAAAATATTCCACTTAATGCCTACTAAGTAGCTTCACAAAACTGGGTAGTTCTCCTGAGGTTTTCTAAAACAGAAATTTTTCACAACTAGACTCAGCTTTCTTTTTCATGGTAGGCTGAAGAAGTACTGAGGGCACACTAATAATGTATTTTCAAAAGTATTTCCTTTTATATAGATGAAACAGCTGACAGTGAAGATTTCTTTAAAGTTTGGTAAGTATTTGGAGACAGTGGTTTATTGGTATACAAAACATCTATAAACACATTGCTGCGGTATTCAAGAGGGCAGTAAGAATGAAATAAACTCTAATTTTCCCAAATTAGAAGCAGCCAGACTCTGTTTGCCCTCAATTACACTTTTGCTTGGAAGGTAAGGTACAAAAAAAGAGGAAAGTATTTATGTTGTTTAGTCCAGAAGGTACTTTAGAAGCTTGGATGATTTTTTACTTGGATGAGTATGAAAAATAATTCCTCAGAAAACCACTAAAGGTAATGAGATTCTTTGACATTAATCAATGCATCAATATGTCAATAAACATACGAGGCTGTGGAAATTTACAGGAATTTGTGGACATTAAAACATCTGAAAAACTTCAGCGTATTGACCTACTGCGCCATCTAGCCTTGTCTGGAGGACATTATGACCTGGAATCTGCTGTCATTGAACAGTGTGTATCATTCAAGAAGTGTATTTAAATACAGAGTAAACAGTGAAGTACCTCCATGGGTAAAACACACTAGGACCACCTAGTATGACGGTGGTATTTTGCAGCTTGTGTTTCTCATCTCTAGAAAATTTATAGTTAAATCATAAAGCTATCCTTTGAGAAAAAAGGTGTGATCTGCAAACCTCTATACATACGTCACCAGAGACAAAAAACCATAATACTGCTAGTGTGTGACCTAAACCCTATGCAAACACTTCCTATGCCACCAGAAAAGCTACCAGCTGGCAACAATTCTTTTTGCCAGGGAAACAGTGTGAAGAAAACAAAACTTTTTTGTCCTGGTCTTGTCTGGGATACAGTTAATTTCTTCCCCATAGATGGTACAGTGCATGTTTTGGATTCAGTATGAGAACCATGTTGATAACACACTAACATTTTGATGTCTGCCAACTCATGTTTGCCCTAATTCAACAACATTTTTTTGTGTCTCACACTCTGCCAGTGAAGAGGTACACAAAAAAAGCTGTGAGGGAACATGACCAGAAAAGGTGAGCTAAACTGGTAAGAGTGATATTCCACACCATAGAACACCATCCCCAGTATATAAACTGGGGTATTATGTGGAAGCAGGGTTGATCAGGGTGCAAGGATTGGGTCTGGCATTGCTCAGTAGTGGGTGAGTAACTCTAATGTGCATCAATTGGTTGTCCTTGAGCTTTGTTTCTTCCCTTTTATTTACCATTATTCATATATTTCAGTTTACTTTTCAATTTCCATTTCCATTACTAAACTTTCCTTAACTTAACCTACAAGTTTTACTTTTGATTCTCCCTCCCATTCCATAAGTGGGGTGGGGGTAGGTGAGGGTAGTGTTTAGCTGCTGGCTCTGGTTACACCACGACCAAGTCCTGTCTCCAGCAGAGGCTTGCTGATACCACTTTAGGGCTGGAATCACTGCTGTGCAAATGTCTACAACGCCCTGATGCATGGACAACACTCGAGAGAATGCCCATGAGTAGTTCTAATGACATATTCTTTGGGCAGTTCCTTGCTGAGTCTGCCTCCTCCCTACTTAGTGGTCATTAACTGGCACTATCAGCCACAGCATTCCCAACACCTGCCACCCCATGCTCAGGAATGGTTGCTTGGTGCTCTCAGTCCACTAATCCATGATGTGCTTCTAATGCCTCCATAAACCAGACTTCCTCACCCTCGCTTAAGTGCACTGTGCAATACAGCACAACACAACACAGCACAGCGCAACACAGCACAGCACAACACAGCACAGCACAACACAACACAGCACAGCACAACACAGCACAGCACAACACAGCACAACACAACACAACACTGCACAGCACAGCACAGCACAGCACAGCACAACACAACACAGCACAGCACAGCACAGCACAGCACAGCACAACACAACACAGCACAGCACAACACAACACAACACTGCACAGCACAGCACAGCACAGCACAACACAGCACAGCACAGCACAGCGCAGCACAACACACACAGCACAGCACAGCACAGCACAGCACAACACAACACAGCACAGCACAACACAACACAACACTGCACAGCACAGCACAGCACAGCACAGCACAGCACAACACAGCACAGCACAGCACAGCGCAGCACAACACACACAGCACAGCACAGCACAGCACAGCACAACACAACACAGCACAACACAGCACAGCACAGCACAGCACAGCACAACACAACACAACGCAGCACAACACAACACAGCACAGCACAGCACAGCACAGCACAACACAGCACAGCACAACACACACAGCACAGCACAGCACAACACAGCACAACACAGCACAGCACAGCACAACACAACACAACACAGCACAGCACAACACAGCACAGCACAGCACAACACAACACAACACAGCACAGCACAACACAACACAGCACAGCACAGCACAGCACAACACAGCACAGCACAGCACAGCACAGCACAGCACAACACTGGCCTCGTCACTGATTCTTTCACTCAGTGTGGTAGAGAGGAAACACCACACTAAATTTCACCAAACCACTAAGCCTAAGCATGCAAGGAATCAAAGCTGCAATTTACTTTAAATATTATAGCCAGCCTTCTATACATTCATTGTGCATTCACGATATATCATCTTCTATTGTGAATTTATGAAAAATTTATAATTGATTAATTACCTATTCATTTACTAAATATACAGTCAAATTTAAACTCCAAGTCAAGTAATAAAATTATTTGTGGTGTATAATTTAAGTCTAGGCATCTCAGCCTATTAAAGATATAGTACATGACATAAATATACTTAAAATTACTTAAGATTTCTGCTCTCCAATTTCTGACCTCCAATTTCTTTAAATTTCACACATCCTAAGCCAGACTCTACATTCTGGGGAAAGGCAAAAAAGATAACTCATTAATTCTCAGTGATGGGAATATGGCATTTCCACATCCTGAGTTACATCTGTGAAAGTCTACCTTGTGTTTTGGAGCTTGATTCCACTTTCCAGAGACTTCCTACTGAACAAGACTTTCAGGAACAAGAATGTTGAATACAGCAATTCAAAGCCAACACATGGAACAAAACAAACTTTCTCTTTTTTTCTGTTTGTATCACCAATGTGCTTACAAAGTCCTCTTCCAATTAATTTTATTGATTACTGTGAACTGACAAAGAGGTATATAAAGGTAGCACTACCATTTCAAGATACTACTGCCAGTCATTAATTCAGTTGAAAAACCCAGCAGGATTTAAATTTTCTATGCCTGTTGTTTCTTGCAGGCCTGTTTGTTTTCTTAAACTGCAGTCCAAGTGACTTTGCAGTTTATATTAGTCATATTTAATGGAAACCCAGAGGCTTGTTTAGAGTTGTCCCATTATCTCCAATGCTTGATTGGAAATCCCCACACTCATTTTAAATAACTAGCTAAGTAGCCTGACACCATCTAGTTGCAGCAGCCCATTCAAGCTACTAATTCAGGTTTTTCCACGTGGTCTACAGTAAACATACCCTGAAACTGTGTGTAAAACAAACAGCTGTTTTATGAGTTAGAATAGCATAGTATTAATTTGGGAAAGTGGAGCATCTATGGAAACTGTGGAGGCCCATGGGCCTGCTGGGGATCCACCCACGGCCTTGCCCTGGAGGGATGTCCCTTGAGCGGGATGTCCCTGGAGTGGGCTGTGATTAGCTTACCTCAACCCTCCGGGAAGGATGCTCCTTAGGTTGGCCTGCCTTTTGTTATCATGGTGAGCTATCCCACCATGCCATAGTACCCATGTTAATCCTTTGTAACCCACTGGTCTTTCACCCTTGGTACCACCCTTCCTCTCCCCCATAAAACCCCCAGTATTTCCCCAGCTCAGGAGGGAGCAGTCGTTCCTGGCTCCCTTCATAGAGCTGCTGGATAATAAAGGAATATCTGTGGAATTTGCCATGCGGCGGTTCCCGTCTCGCTGTCCCTGAGTCGGCCTGGGATAGCCTGGCAAGCGGAGCTGGAATCGCTGAGATGAAATCACTGATCAGAGCTGATCACTTGTGACCATGGCCACTTATCCGGTGGCTGGGAGACCAGCCAGAAGACCCCCTGGAAGGCAGTTCCTTGTGGGACTCTCTCTCTGGCAAGGTTGGGTGGCTTCCTGGGTCTGGAGCACTGGATCTCTGCAGACCCTCTAACAGCCAACCGGAAACCTTTTTTTTTTTTTTTTTTTGGAGCAAGCCTCATTTCCTACACTCACCCTGTGGAAAACTGTCCTTTGCATCAGTCTCAGTCGTCGCCTACACTGCATCATGTCTTGTGAATTGCTCTGTCCCAGAATTCTGGAATACTTAATCTAGATACTAAGTCCCAGAACTCAGTCCCTCTGTGCCACCAGAGAGACTTTTGCAGACAAGTGTCATCTCCTGCTAGCTGTTACCTCCAACTGGAAAGCTGGATTTGTGTCTGAAAGCACTACTGTCTGAACACTGGTATGATTTCTCCATCAGATACCAGGCAGATCTGTTCTTACAACAGTGTCAGGGTCCATAGCACAGCAGAAATCTACAGGGAACCTTCTCCTCCTTTTGAAAATGCCCAACTCCATTACCCACTCAAAAAAGGCAGCTTTACCTCAACACAGATATGTACTGTATATATGTCCTGAGTAAGTGCTGTCTAATGTAACCATAAAGGTCATCAAGTAGCCCTGTTACGAATATAAATACGCTGATCACCCAGAGAGAAATATTGTGTTCCTTTTTCATCCTAGCAAATTATCTCACAGAAAAATATCCAACAAATCCAGTAACAAAACAAATATGTATCCACCATACTTGAGCACACAGTCTCAATATAGAAAAGCAGACAACTACTTTGTTCTACCACGTGCTGTTTACTCTTCCCTCCTGAACTGTTACATCACACTCTCCACGTTCTACTAGTTCAATAACTGAATGACTTTTAACCCTTGACTCCTATGTGAGAATGCATGCTTTTGTTGCCTCTTCCTCTAGACTACCACAAGATGGTAGCAGAGAGTTTCTCCCGAGAGAAACAGGTCTGAAAATAACATTAATTATCTCAAGTTTGGGACCCAGGGAGTGAATGTTTTTGAGCTTACTCTGCTTCTGATGAGCCAGGAAACTACACAATTACATATCGAGATTCTTAGGCAGAGGCTAATTTCCCTTCTGGAATCCCATCTAGTTAACCATTAATCTGAAAGTCTGAATACACTTGCCACCTCTACACCCAAATTCCTTCAAGGACTAGACTTCATATGTAAAGAATCATTGCAGCGTGAGAAGCATGCAGCCTGCAAAAATGCTTCTGGGGTCAAAAACTAGGTGTGGGTATTCCCAGGAAGCTCATTCTCAGAGTATGACTATTGCATGTTGCATGAACTTGTCCTTCACAGGAAGACACTGAGGCCCACTCTTTTAAAATGCTAAGGCACACAGCCCTTTTATAATAGCCTGCTAACCAGAGTGTTCAATCTGAAAGTAAAGAGAAGGATTTAATTCCCTCTTCAGTTGGAAGAAGTTCAAACACATGCTTGGAACAATCCCAGGGAATGACTAAAGGCACAGATTTAACAGTAATGTAAATGGATTCTGCCACTGCCCTCTATTTAAAGCTGTCAGTCTTCAAAAAGATGCAGAAGGATGTAACCTGGAGAGGCAGACTACTTGTGCCTCATCCAATCCAATGGGAGAGAATAGTTCTGAGGCTTGATTAGGCTGCATTTTATCTACTCAGAGGAGAACTTAGGACTTTCAGATTCTTGGAAGGTGCTGTTCTCTAAACAACAAACAGTCTCAGTGGTAAATAAGTGCCTAAATTATGTAAGCAGTTATTACTTAGTAATCAATCTATTATCTTGCAGCGCTGGACCCATCTGCATTTCTAGCAACACTAGAAAATTTTGGTAGCTTTAGTTTCCAAGTAAGTTATGTGGGGGAAAGATTAGAGATTACTATTAAATTGATGTACATAAATTTTTATTTGATATTGTGGCTGAAGGACCACAGACAAAAAAAGAGATTATAGGGATTTTTTTTTTGTTTTAGTTTTAAAGCTGGGTTTAAATATTTCAGTATAATTAAGCTCCAGACCTTCCACTTGACATTTGTGAGAAAATAAAATACAGAGGATCTACAGAATAAGTGAACTTCATATGTCTCAGTGTTCACCACAAAACTGGACTTTGTGAAAAAAAAAGCAGACCTGACATAATTTAGCATAATATAACCATGTATGTAGATAAAAAGACACTTGAAGTTACTTATTAATTCTAATGTTGTTACTTCCTATATTTCACTGCTTTTTTACCTAAATAGCAATTGTTTACAATAGGGATTGTTGGGAAATTATTAGTTAAAGGCAAATAACTGATAATTTCTTCTTCATTAACCACATAATTTATCTATGCTACTGTAATTTTAGTTCTTTAGAACAAATCTACACTTGTTACTTATTAAGATCATGTCTGATTTTATATATATATATATATATATATATATAACAACTGCACCATCTCTTTTCAGGAACCACAATTACTACTTGATCAAAGAGATATGCCTGGAGGAGAGACTGTTTCTGCAACCAGACAAGTGTGTGTACAATAAATCACAACTCAATACAAGATCAGGCTTTGCCCTTTACAGTGACCTACCACAACCACAATGGAATGCCTACAGAAAGTTCAAACCTTATTTGTGTAGGTCACTTAGGATGCACCTGTAAAACAGGTGCAAACAATTAGACCATTCCTGCCTCTCACATTCTGTGAGACAATTCAGATTGACACTGAGGAATCCCAGCTTGACTCCAAGCTGAGAGGCCTATTGAGAAATAAAGAATACTATCCCAATGCAACATGGTTGTACAGTTTCAATGACTCCTCTGCAGCTGTAAGATGACCAAAATTACTCCCAGAGACACTCCATGAATATTAATGAAAGCCTCTTAGTGTACCTGATGTATCAAAATGTGTATCTGAAATTCAGTTCAGTGCAGTTCAGCTCAAGAATATTTCTCTGAACTCTTTCACTCTGTAGAGTACTTCTTCAACTTCTGACTAAATAGAAATTGTTTCTGGCTATGAATTAAATCATGTATGAGGAAAACTGTTTATGGAAAACAGTAGTTAGCTTTACTTTGGGTTTGGAAGTCACCTGTGCAGTCGGAAAGCAATAGCAGTGGCTCTCAGCTAAAAAGAAACAACAGTGAAGCTAAAAACATCTGTCTGGGCTATACACAGCCAAAAATCTGTCTGATAACATAGGAGATGCCCAGGGTTGCCAAATGACATGAAGATATAAGGGATCCCAATCATATCAGAAAACAAGATTATGATTCAAAAACATCTTGACAAGTTAAAGAAATGGTGTGTCAAAAGGGAAAGAGCAATGTTGTAGCATTAAGCAGAAATAATTAAACAAGGAAAGAGAAGAATTAGCAAGATAAAAATTATCTGTGACTTAGAGAACATCATAGGTAGATCTTTAAAAAGCAACGTTCTGCTTCCTAGGAAACAGCAAACATAGAGACAGGTAGGAACAGAAGAGTCACTTGTGAGTAAATAGAGTGTTAATAAGGTTCCTGTTGAAAGGAGTGCCATGTCCATCAATTCTTATCTGAAACTTGTCTCAAGAGACCTATGAACACCAGTGAACACCATCAACATTCTGTAAATCATGGAAAAAATTGAGTTTGTTTAACCTAGAGAGGGCCGAGGGGGTCCTGTTATTAATCTTTAATGCTTCAAAGGCTGCTGCAGAGCAGGAAATAATAACTTGGTCTCTCAAGTTTGCAGGCAGAGACCAGTGGGTATAAAGGCCTGCCAAGCCTTCTTGAAAAAGAGAATGTTTTACCACTAAGGATAGTGAGGTTCTAGCTGGAGCCTGTCTTTGAAGGCACTGGACTTCTGAGAATGGGAGATTTTAAGAAAAAAAGATTGAGACTCAGGAAGTGGGTGGGATTAATTCTTCTTTGGGGCTAAAGATGACATCTTTCACACTATTTTGAATATTAATTTCCAATCAACTTCAGATTTTTCATATAAATTACTAGATTTTAATAAGAGGATCAACACCTCTACTAAACTGTGCAGAAGCTCATGCATTATGATCACTAACTAACTGGAATCAGAAACTCTTGATATCCAAATATTTCTACTTCACTTTAAACAACACAGTAAAAAGTAAAGTCTTCCATTGCATTGGTTAGTGAGGAACATTAAACTACCCCATTTTTCTTGTTTCAGGTCTTTGATTCAGTGTCTGACAAAGTGAATTGTGTTTTGTACCATATATTTGCAGATTTTTTTTTTTGTTTTCCTTTGAAATGATCCTGGTAACACAGATAGCATTGTTCCAATGGCTTACTTTCTTCCTGAAGGGTGGAGAAATAAGAAAATTACCTTTTTATTACTCATAAGGGGCAGATTTACTGCATCATGTAATGTACGGGTAGGAATTGTTAATATACCAACAGCAGCGGTAAATTTTGTAAATGATGCAAGTTATGTAGCATTACAAGAACATTGCGTAACACAGACCTCAACAGAGAAAAATTATTTTTTGATGCCAAGAAACTACAAACATCTGACATATAAAAGAGGAAATATTTTATTTTAAGAACAGCTGACATAAAAATGTGGAAAATAAAGAACTACCATCAAAGGTATCAGCAAAAGTGAGTTTATTGAAGTATGTTGTAAAAGTGCAACTTCTATAGCAATAATCAATGTCAAGGTTCACTGTATTACTGCACAAAGTATCTAACAATGATTCAAAGCTGCTGGTACAAAAACCAAAGCTACCAACACAAAATCTTTGTGCACTGTAATACCAGATTATGCATGGTATTTGTCAGTTACTGAGGCTCTACTTTTAGCGGGAGGTCTCTTTGCTTTGAAGAGCAGCTTCAAGAGGTGTCCCTGCTCAAGGGGAGATCCCATGCAACCAGCTGCTCGGCAGAGAGAGCTCAAAAAATACTCATTTAGGCTGACATATTTCTGGAATAAAGTGGTTGGCTTGTAGTCAAACTACATACAATAGGAAGGGTATGTGTGAGATTCCTTGCACCCACAACTTTCTTTGTTCTTTGATAAATGAATCCTAGAAAAGCTACCTGCTGTTCATGTGTTATTTACATAATCAGTGACCCAAGCTCATATGCATCAATGCTCATCTCAATGTCACTCCATTCCTTTGTGTATTTTTATAGAACAGACTGGAACTATAGAAGTTCTTTTCCTGGTTATGTCCTAGGTATTTACCTTCTTTGTTACCCTTTCCCTAATAGTTACCCTTCGTTTGGTTAAGGAGTTGAGTGCATTTGTCACAATTGGTTAGTTTGTTCAGGTATTTTAGCCAGGCACAGAGACTCAGCAAGAAGAATATACATGATTGAAAATAAAGCAGTTAGTTATTGGCTAACAGAGAGAAGAGCTAGCTAGAGTTTAATGAGCTGCTAGACAAAGCATTACTATACTCGCCATTCATGTTAAGCTCCTCAAGAAGTCTTTGCTGAGCAGGCAGGCATGAGTGAAAAGGGTAAGGGTCACTTCTCATGGCTCTCTGGACAGGCATTTCTAACTTGCAATCTTCCATCAACACTTAAAACACTTGCACAACACAAGGGTTCACAGTTAGAACCAAACTAGACTGTCTAGCTTGACCAGTCTTCCCCAGGTTATCTTTACCTTTATGATTTTATACATTTTCATGCTGGTACTTTCCCTCTGAAATCCTTGAACATCAACAATCTCATGTCCACAGCTCTACTTTCAAACTCTCTACAGATGGCAGGCCCTCTTAGCAGGGTTGATCAAGGTCCTGCAGGTGTGTCCTGTCAGAGATGGGCTTTGGATACATGAACACAGCCAGAAATGTGGGGTGAAACTTAGAGGTGTTCTTGCACACACAGAGGGTGCCAGGTTGGATAGGATGCCTTCTAGGTCTTTCCAAACTACATAGCTGTAACCTGGTTTATATAGAGAAGTTTGGTACCTGACTTGGGATTTAAAATTCTCTAGATTCTGTGACACTTGACACATTGAGCTTCCAGGTTGTTTTGTGGATTTACCTTTGTTCTCTTTGTGTTTCACATTTTCCTGCTCAAATATCAGGACCTTGACAACTTGCTTTTTAAAATAATTTCTGACCAGGCATGAAATTCCTTATAAACATTACTCAGTAACTCTTTAGGGTCTTTTTGGTTCTAAGTAGTATCTTGAACATTATTTCTAAATAGCAGTGAATTCATATGTTCATAAGGAAGCATTCAAAGGATAAACTAATACAGTGTTCATCTGGAATCTATGAATCATATGGATCAGTAAAAGTAATATGAGAGAATGTTGCTGCTACCCAAACAAAGAGGCAGTAGAGAGCCACGGCAGGGTTGAAATTATTCAGAAAATGTTAAATATATTGATGGATTTTAAAAGGTATCTCCGCTAGAGACTTAAAAGAATAAATATTTTGAAACACAGATAAGAATGCTCAAAGCACACAAATGAGTTATTTCTAATATAGTATGTGCAAAGATTTTCTACCCCACATTTTATTAATTGTATGTAATTAAAAATCTACTGGCAAATAGGCAATTCATAAATTTCCAGAGAGTTTAACTATACTGTCTAGAAATATTAAAAGAAAGAACTTACTAACATATTGCAGAGACTTAACAAATGTAAGAAAAAAAGAAAAGCTAAAATTTTGGCATCTAATCCTAGACATCTGTGAATTGCATTTTCAGTAAAACTTAGCAGTTAGATGACCTTTCATGAGCATACTGCTCTGAATTCTGAAACAACAGTAAACGTCCAGCTGTGGTGCCTCCAGAACACATGCAGGCAATGAAAAATGAGTGACCTTCTGTTAAAAGTTCAGTTTATATGACTCACACAACATGCACAGGAACTCTGTGGAAGAAATAGATGCAATTATTCAGAATACAATTCTGAAGAAGAAAACTATCCTTTGACTAGAAATCATTTGCTTGACTAAAAAGCAAATGCATAGTAAGAAAATGGAATGCCTGACTAAGGAACAGGATGTTACTTGGCAGAGGGAAGTATGAGACACCCCTGAAATATGATGAGACAAGGAACCACTAACTAGACAGCAGTTCAGAAGAGAAGGATCAAGGTGCTGAAGTGGACCACAAGAAAAGTGTGTGTTGGCAATGCATGCTAGTACCAAAAAATGGCAAACTATGTATCATGAGGCATAAAAATAAGATAGCCTCTAAGGCTGAACAACTTTGCAGACCATATCCCCCTGATGAAAAGCAAACAAGCTTCAAGAATTTGAAATAATCCAGAGGAAAGCAAGAAAAGGAGTTTCTTTAGAGGTACACTATGTTTTACCTAAAAATTAAGAAAAAAGAAAGACGCGGAAGACCGCTTTTATGTAGAAGTGCTGCAAAATAAAAAACCTTCACCACTGATGTCCTGGAAGGGATGAGCAACAACTTTAAACAAAGCTTTCTCATGGCTACATCAGAAGACGTAGCAAGGCAGCTTTTGGCGTACTGTAGCTCTCTGAAGGAGAACCAGTCATATAGGGACTCGCAACAGAAACACGGTTAACTCCTGGTCTCCTTTCATGTTTTTATGCGATTTTTCGTGAGTGAAGAGTTTGCTTTGTGAGCCGAACTGCCTTGAGGCGGTTTCTGTGAGGGATTTCCTCGGACAGCTGCCTGCGGTAATGTGGCACTGCACCAGCCTGGTACCGCCCGGCCCGAGCCCCGCTGCGGGCACCGGGCACCTCCTCACCCGTCCGCCCGCCTTGGGGCCGGAGCGGAGACACAGGGACCCGGGGGCCACGGCACCGGAGATGAATGCGGTTTGGGGACATCACTCCTGCCCGCTGGAGACCGTGCGGATCGGAACGTGTCCTGCCCGTCTCCCTGTGCTGCTCGGCTCCCCGCAGCCCTGAGGCGCCTCGAGGAAGGGGACAGGCCCGCGTCCCGTCTTTGGGAGCGCAGCCAAGGGAACGGGCCGCGCTTCCTGGATCGGGGGGAAAGTTCCGAGAAGCGGCTCACCCGGCTGCTCGAGGTGGGAGGAGGCACCGCCCTGCCCGGGGAGGGGCGGCCGAGCCGCTTCTCGGCACTGACGTGGTGGGGGTGGGGGTGTGGCGGCGATCCCGGCTTGCGGGGACCCGGCCGAGCCCGGCCGTGAGGGAGCTGCCGGCGGCTGCAGGTGAGTGACGCCGGTGTCTCCTGTCACGGCAGCCCCGCTCCCTCAGGGACCCTCCCTCCTTCCCGTCCGCCCTCGCTTGAGGGGAGCTCTGCCTGCCCCGCTGAGGAACACCCACATCTGCACTCCGGCGCTTGTTTTGAAGTGCGGTTTTACTTTGAATTTTAGCACTTCTGATGCCTTCTCCACCCTTTGCCCGCCCCTTCTCCCGTGTTTTGCAGGCACCCCTCGGTACGGTCGTTCGGGAGGGCTGGAGCGGCGCCTGGTACCGCTTTGTCCTCCGGAACCCCGCCAGCATCATCGCATACCGGGGAATTTAAGGGCTTCGTGACCGTGTAGTCTCCTCTGCTTTCAGGATGCCACTGCTTAGCTACAGCGTAAAAGCTGCTGATCTGGCTTGAGCAAAAATTACCTGAGTGGGGTACCTCGTGGGATGAGGATGCTGCACATGCCAGAGGTGATTAGGGTTTGGTTTCAACGCCTCCTGTGCCTGCTGCTTCAAGAAGCTGTTGTCTTGCTCAAAAATGTGAGCACAGACCTTTAAATCCGGCATCATACAGTGAAAACTTGTTTCCACTTTCTTTTAAGCAGCTGAAATCCTTGCTTGATCTCAAGGCCGTTTGAGTAAACTAGAAAACATAAATTCCAGTGTGGTTTCCTGATTTTTTTCTTTTTTTGAGTTTGAATATTTCTCTGGCATAACATTTTTGCCTCTCTTTTTATCTAAGTTTTGGACCAAACTCCAGCAGGGCAAACCAGATAGATCCTAGCAGAGTTACAAGTAGACAAGGCCAGAAAAATGGCTTCTCTACAATTGCTAACATTTCTGATGGGGCAGGAGTAGTTTTACCAAGTTCATTAATTGCGTTATAGTTTTAGATTCAGTTTTTCCCCTACTTGGATGCATTGTCTGTGGGACCCTGAAGTAAATGTTTTTCTGTTTTGCAGAGCTTTTTAGAAAAGCAACAACACGCATCAAAGAGCTTCCTGTTTATCAAAACACAGAAGATAAAACTACCCCTCAGCGGTCAAATTATTACATGTGTATTAGACCTTAATTATAGAAATTACTTTCTTTGTTTCTCATGCAGCCTTTTAAACTTGTTGCTCAACCATTAAATTACAAGGGCTTATTAGGAGCTTTCTGTGTCTTATACACAGATGTATTTTGTGTACTAAGTGCAATTGAAACCACCTTTAAAATTTCTTGGGTGAAAAAAGAAAAAATCAGGAGAGCAGAGGCACTCTGTGATGTAGAGTCTTTGTACAAATCATTAATTTAGGGCCTTCCAGCTCCTTTTGACATTTACCTAGTTATCTCTATTTAGGAGACAAAAAAACCTGCATCAGGAGGATTAGTTAGTCTACCTGTGGTCTGCTTTCTTTCTAGGAGTGCCTTTTGGTAGGCTGTGGATAGAGTTTATTAGAGTTTGGCACTAAAATGTCACTTATGGTATCGATCTTGAGTTGTATGGTGGCAACTTGGATTGTGATTCTGATCCTCAGTTTGTTTATGAAGTAGAATAACAACATGGGATGATCAGTGTTATGTATTATTATCTGAATTGTCTCATTGACAGTCTTCTTCTGTGTCTGGTTTAGAAAAACTTGTTCAGCCCATGTTGTTTATGGGGTGGTATCCATATCTAATACTCTCCATTAAACTGATTAATTAATAGATTCTGTAACTGGAAACATTTGTTTTTTCAGCTTGTGTACATGCTCAGGTTCATTTAAGGATTTGGCTTGTGCCTGGCAGCTGTTTTAAATAAGCAAAGCAAAGGGCACTGTGAAAACAAACTTGTATTAAGTATGATTTGAAATATGTGCCTTTAGGAAGATTTCTGCAAATCAGATTAACTCGGCAGTAAGCTTTGACTAGATGTTCATAGTACATGGATGTTCCTTTCCTTATACACACAATTGTTCCAGGTGCAGCAGTATGTGCACAGTATAGCTCCAACTCTCAGTCGTTGAGTTTCAGTGCTTCAGTGACTTTGTAGTGGGGTTTGATGAAATGTTAATCTTTGGTGTGTTCACTAGGTAAATAACGAGAATTTATTTTTAATTTCATCCATGGTATCACAAAAATGTTGGCTTGGACTTCAGGGATCATGTAAGACAGCCTTTAGCTCTGAAGGAGAAGTAGTCTACTTGGAGATAGTTATTTAAAATATTCACAAACCACCTACTTGAGGAAATTTCATTTTCTCAAAGGTAGTTTGTGCCTATGCTGTCTCTACTTCTTGAATGACTCCTCTTTAATTGTGTTTAATTCTCCTTGCTGCTGAATATTATTTCAGTTGTTGTCAGGTATCCAAAATAACTCTATATTGTTCTATATTCTAATAATAGTTCTATAGTAGTATCTATCAGTGCTGATTAATTTCAGTAAGTTAGGCAGGGGAGTCCTGAATCCTTCTGTATCTGTTTTGTCACATCGCAAGTTAAGTTATGATTAAAAAAAAAAATAAAATAACAACTAGTGTTTTAATCTGCAGGCTGATAAAACCAAGCAGGTCTGCTTTATTTCCCCCAGAGAATTTGAGCTTTTATAAGAGAAAAGAATGTACAGTAAAAATTAAAGATTAAAAAAAAAACAACTAACTTCTATAGTTCTGACAGATCATTTTGTGCCAAACAGACTTCAACTTGCTACTCAGTATCTCCCCTTTACTGGCAACCTGTCTTCATTCCCTTTGTTGTTCTGTTTTCACTTGTGGCAAGGATGTTGTTGATCTATTGTCATCAATCATTTTGCTGCTGCTTTTTTTTTTTAAATTAAATTGGTAATGTATTTTGTAAAACTGTAGCCAAGACACAGACTTATAAGTTATGATTTTATAACAGTATTTAATTATTGATAAAACAGAACAAATACTTGACATTGGTTGGTGGCAATTATTATGTGTGATTAATTTGTTAGTCACAGGCAGACGTTTCTGAATAAAGAGGATTTAATTCAAAATATTACTCATGTATTAAGGATCCTTTTTTTTCTCAACTAGTGTTTAATTTATTTAAAACTACTTCATATTCTGTTTTGTTAGACAATTCTAGGACTTTTTTCATGAAAATTGGTTTGTTACCTACAATTGCACTTATTACCACAATTTATTTATTATGCATTATTAAACTGGTTTACTAACATAATGAATAGTGAAAACCATTGTCACTATCCAGTAATCATTTATTATATTACACTATCCTTTAGTACCATGAGGCTTTTCTTTCCATCAATAAAAATAATCCAGGCTGTGCCATTAGTGAACTTGTGGTGTAAATGACTGGAGCTAGGCAGTTAAATTAGACACTGGTTTCTTGACAGCAGTTGAGAATGATTCTTGAGAGCATAAAAGAAGCTTGGATTATTTTTCCAAATAGGAAGTAATGTAAATAGTCTAACATATCAATATTCCATGGTACCTTCCCGTCATTTTTAATGTTGGATTTAAATGATTCATAACCAATAGGGCAAATCTTGTGTGTCCAGCCTTGAAGATATTTACAAAATTAGGAGTCTTGCAGGGCCAGATTTTCATCATGCTCATATAGTTATGTCAGGAGATATGCTGCTGAATCTAACTGACCACCCTTGTGTGAAACTGTCTCAGAGTAGAGAGTTGAGTTCTTTGACTTTAAAAGCAGATTTAATTTTGTATATTTCTGGGGGGAAAAAAAAGGATTTGTAAGATTTGGCTTTGTATGTTAATATAATTTCATACAACTTGAAAAACACCAATCTTCTGAAGGAGTTACCAGAAGTTTTAACATGATCTGCCTTGGAAAAGTTCCTTTTTGTGTCATTTACTTATCACTGTCTTTTGTGTATTGTCTTGTTTATCCCAGACAATACACAAGAGATTATTTTTCCTTTTAGCTGCTGAAAAACCCTTGGAAAATGCTAGAAAAAGTAAGATTTCCCCAAATCAGTTCCTGGAACAGTCTAATAGTTGCATGTAAATTAGGCCTGATTTCTCAAAAATATTTAGATTCTTCATACATGTTGATCTTAATGTTATATAAATACTTCTGAGGATATTTGTTTAGTGGCAGGAAAGACTGCAGAAGCTTATGCATTGGGCAAGACAGCACTCACCTGGTAAATATGGGGGCCTCCATGTGAAGCATTTGAGCTCACAAATAGAAATTTGGGCACACTGCAGCAAGGGGCTTGTTGTGTGCATTGAGCCTTGGGTTGCAATGCTGCATGCAGGACTGTTCTACAGTGTTTGTATGACCTTTAAAAACATATTTTAAAAAGAAGATGAGAGTCTTTCCTTTTATCCTTCAGAGGAATTCAGAGCTCAAAACCATTGAATGTAATTAAACTTATTAGACTTAAGAGTCTGCAGTTCTGAGGTATTACATCAGAATTTTCTGCTAGTAATAGCAGAATAAATGAATAAATACTGAATAAATTATGTAGTGAATTCCTGGCCCTTCTGAAATCTGTAAATGTTCTGTTCTTCACTTTGTGGGAACAAGTAATTTTGGTTATCTCCTGCTAAGCAGTTGCAATGTCTGTTAAGGAAGTAGTGATCAGTATTCTGCACGGCTTCAGAAATGTAAAATGTACAAGTTTTATGTTAAAGATAGCTGTATCCATTGTCCTGTTTCTGTTGTCTATACTCCTTGCACCCTCTGTGCCTGAGAGCTTTCACCATACTGCAGCCTGGTGTTTAGCCCTCTGTCTACATGGGGGAATTTGCAGGTGATTCATGTCTTCTGAGATCTAGCATACAATCAGTCCTTCAGAACTGGGCTGTGCAAGTCAAAGAGTTTCATCCTGGCACAGCATAAGTATCAAAACTGTGAATGGAGTGTGGGATAGAACTCTGTGGTTCTTGAGATGACAGTCCATCTGGGAATGGAACTTGCTAAGGCTTGAGATGTGTGTTTCAGCTCCAGACTAACTAAAGCCCTCCATATATAGTGTCTTGTGTGCTGATAGAGGAATCTGCTGGATTCCTCAGTCAGGCTGTAGGCAGACCAGAAATCACAAGGCATTTTGCACCTTTAATATTCTTTTCCTCTTGTTAGAATGGGCATCTTCTTACTTGTGCAGGAGGAAAGCCAAAATATATTAGGACAAACGTCTGCTTCAATATTTATTTGAAATGACTGCCTAAAAAAATTAAAGATATTGTGTGATTTATTTGTTTAGATGCAATTGAACTTTTTGAACTATAGTGCTACTTTGCTACTTTGTGACTAGGTCCTAAAAACAAGAGGTTTACTTTTTTTTTCATTCTTTATCTTTCTTTGTGTGTTCTTCCTGAATTTCTCTTAAGCTTCCTGGAGTCTGATTGGGTTTTTATTTATTCATTCTTAAATATAGGAATATTATCAGGACTATTGTTTGGCATGCTGCATTGCTCCTGAAAGAAACAAATAAATATAAATGTTTTCTTTGCTGTTAAGTCTTATGCAGGAAAAGGTGGACACATGATGAATCACTTAATTATTCTGGCAGTACTGCTCCCCCTGGGGACATGCTACACTTCATACTCACAGCAAGGTAAATGTCTGAATGTTTGCTTGTTTTATTTGGAAGCAATGTACAGTTGAAGCTTTCAACTTGTTGATTTTTAAGTCTCTGATTAAGCAATGTGTCACACATTTATGGTAAGGTGATGGAGCAACTTTCATTATTACCTTTTGTGAACCATTAAGCAAAATTGCCTGTTGAATCAACAACTTGCAATGATGTGAAGCCAAAGTGTATTTATTTATTTGCTTCTTCTCTTTCTCCAATGATGTGTACTATCATCTTCAAATAATTTATTTCCTCTTTGGCAACTTTTATGTTTTTTTACTTCTTTCCTTTCTTTTTTTATCTCATCTCTGAGAACATTAGCATTTCTGTTGGCTCTTCTCTGACTGTGCCACAGGATTCCAGGACCAGATTTTTTTTTTTTTCACTTCCCATATTTATCTAATGCAAATACAGAAAGCAAATATGCATATTTGAACTGGGAAAAGTTGAATATAATGATAACTTTTCAGAAGGCTTTGTATTTTAAGGTTCAAAAATACAAGTACTAAAAAAGTACTTGTGTACTTGCTGCTAGCAGTAGCATTTGGGTATGTCTCCACTAGAAGAAAACAGAAAATTTTTAATTGACCTTTCTGTGACCACCACTAAGAAGGCAGACCTTATCATGCTCTAGTCTGCATTATGGAAGTTTTATTTACTTTTTTTAAGCTGATGAAGAAAGAAGACAGATGTTTGAGGTTTTTAAAATGTATTTATTATCATACTGAAGGGCCTTTATATCTCTTCCTGACATTTTGTCTCTCTTGAAATTCATGTGTTCACACACCACTCACCCAAGTATCAGTTTTGAGACTTAATACTAGGGCTCTTAGAATGGCAAAACTTTGTAATGCAGGCAAGTCCAAACAGTTACTTCATTACAGTAACTTGGTCACTTGTTTTCACATGCAATTTTTCAGGAACAAAATTAGTCTCTGTTGTTAATTGTAACTATCCACATAGTCTTGAGTTAGCTTGCAAGTTAAGACAAGTCTTAAGATGCCTTGAGCAGTTAATTTTGCTAGGAGAGAATATTGTAACTGTGAATGCTAAAAATTCTTCCACATGTTAAAATTAAGCTACATAATTCTTTAATGCCTACATTTTAACTGGTGGTCATCAAAATTTTGGATATATCTTTAACTATATCTTTTCTTCTATGTTTTAGTACTTTGTATAAGCTCCAACTGGTGATCTAGACTGTCTTATGCCAGACTCAGTGGAAAACAAAATAGTGTGGAGTGCAAAATTATATGTCATCTAGCTGAAGAGAGGTAGTGGAGGGACACTTGTGCAGATGGAGAAATACCAGAAACTAACAAGAACTTTGAAGATTTTTTTTTTATCAAGTTAATTAAGTATGTCAGGTGGAAGTATTCCTTATGGTGAGAAAAAGGATGATATTTTCATTTGGACAAAAATAAACAGATGCAGAGAGGAGATACAGGCTCATCATCAATGCAATAGACATAATAGTGACACTTGCAATTAGAATTTGCTAGAAAATGAGCAGATAGAAAATAGGGAAATTCAGGAGATATGCAGAAGTTTCTTTTAATGGTGCACCCTGAGAAAGAAAGGGGTTTCTGCCAACTGGCTGGCTTCTCTTTCAGGTGTGTTTATTTCCCTTCCCTGGACTCTTACTTTATGCCATTGAATTTCACTGAGAGCTTAGAGACTAGCAGGGTCCTTTCCTTCTCCCAGTTCCTCTCTTCCTCTGTTGCTTCAGCAGTGCAGACAGAAAGACATTAATGGCAAGGCCCAGTGTTCTAGATCAGCTTGTGTATGTGAAATGAGATCCCCCAAGAGATTTGCTACACGGTGCTTCGGGTTAACAGATGATGAATGTACAAGTAAGTTTGACCAGAAAATGAGCTGCTAAGATTACACACTGGAGATAAACAACTCTGTAATCAATTCTTCAGCATAAGTGGTGTTTTAACAGTGTTTATCTTGTTTTGATGGTCAAAGTCTGTAAAATGTGGGAAAATGAAGTGTGTTTTGTCCTATCTTCCCAAAATAAAGTGATACTCCACTTCCACAGTTAGTTTTATGAATCACTGTATTGATTTGGTTGTTCTGGCTCCTTGCCTAGGCATTTGTTGGCAGTGAAGCTAATAGTGTTTATTTTTTCCGGTAAAACCTAAAATTGATACTCTGTCATCATTCAGTGAAATTTACCCCCAAGCCTTCCACCTTGTTTATTGAGTTTCAGACAGTAATTGTCATAGGTACTGGGCTTCCTTAGGACAGTATAAAACTGATGCCCATTGTTTTTCAACAGGAGCTGTGAAGCAAGAGATACACTTTTTAGGGGTCATGTCATTACTGTAGCCAAAAAGGAAATTTTATTTCTGCATGTGAAACATTTTGCACTTACCTCTCAGAGACACTAAGGCTGTCAATTCTGCTTTCACATAGTTTACAAATTAATAATTTCCTGGTAATTATAAATTGAGGCTGCTGTGAAACTTCATAGAAGGTGTGTTATACATATTTCTTTCTCCAAAACACTTGAAGATACCACAGTCCTGGTCCTGAGACCATGTGTTTGAACAGTGAAACTTGGTTTGTTCTCCAAGCTTATCTGAAGATGCTTATACTAGTAGTTTCCTCTAGATGTAAAGCATATGGTTTTCATTTTGCTCTGACTTCTAGTACCCTTGGAAATGGAATCAGTTAAAAATAACCCAACAATTTTTTGGATGAATTGCTAAAAGAGAATTCTTTCTTCCAGCAGTTTTTAATAACTTTGTACTAATGATAAAATACTTTATTTCCTCAATTTACTCTTTAATTTTAGTCTGGACTTATATAAACAACAAAATTGTGTCAGTATTCGTATAATTAACAGGTATGCTTATGAAGTTTTATTTGCTTGCTTTGATTGACCAGAGATTGTTATAACTGCTGTTCCTCTTGAGCCTTTCTTTCCCTTATCCTAATGTAAAAATCTCAGTGTCAGAAAACTGCGGCACAGAGGTTAGGGTAATGCTGACACTGCAGGATAAATTGCACAATGATTTGTATATGTGGTGGCTACCAGAAGTATCTATCAGAATGTAGCTTCTCAGTTTAAATCTTCTGAATGCTTGTATTTCTGCTAGTGATACATGATGGAAGTCCCAGGTAGCTCAGTGGCAAAGCGTATCTGGGAGAAAGCAGTTTGGTGTGAGGGGGCTGCTGAGGTCTCTCAGTCCATCGTGTCCTTGATAACTCTGGCTGTAATGTGGCAGGAATGCACAGAATGAGTTCTATTTTATTAAAAGGTTCTATTTTATTAGAATAAACATTCTGATCTTGTCCTTCTGTAACAAGCAGAAGCACCTTGGAAAGCACCTGTGGCAAAATAAAAAGCCTAGTTACGCAGACATTTCAATTCCCTGGTTTCATTAACAACCAGATAAAATATAGAGGGGTTATGTTTGCTTAGTTTTCAGGAAGTAGAGAAGTGACAAATCAGTGAGTGCTATATTTCATGTCTTCCAACAGTTAGGGTTTTTAGGGAGGAGTCACAAAGGAATCATCTAAAAAGAGGAACCACTTACAGGTTTTTTGTAGTTTTCAGCAGAACAATCTTGCAGGGCCTTTTATAACCCAACACCAAAATTCTGACTTTTAAACTTTACTTTATCATATCATGGTCTGGAATTAAATCCAGACCAAGAGAAGAATGCCAGTGCCATTAGAACTAGGTGTCTAATTCCAGTAGGATCCACAGCCATGAACTAAGTTCTGTGTACAGCAACTAGGAATGAGCTTAATACTAGACTATTGTCTTAGCTAGCTACTGGAGGGAAACCCTTTCTGTTCTGGAGAAACTATTATGTTCAAATAGTGGTTTTGCATTAACTCATTTAGTCTGGATTAAGTCAGAGATCAAAACTGAGCCCAGAGTTTCTGCCCTACAATGATAAGAAGGCTTGCTGTGGTCTGGGATTTTTTTGGGATTTAGTCCCTCTTAGTACGTTATGTTGTTCCCCTTCATAAGATTATGAAGAGATGGATCTGTATTCCCACAAAACAGCTTGTAAATTGAGAGCATAAATAAATTCAACAGCATACCAAATATTATGGTGGGGAGCCATTGAGTAGATTCAGGAACATCATTTTAGCCTGCTGATTCCTTAAGAAGAAGAATGATCTTTCCTTTTGTCATCATCAGCATATGTCCTGATCACTTTTGTTTTTTTCTTTCAGATCCACCTGGTGTGAAACCTATTTTACCTCTAACCACTATTTTTTTTCAGATCTGCTTTGTAACTTAGCCAGGCAGTAATATTTTTCTGCCCTTTTTGTGCTCCTAGAATCTGATGTGTTTCCAGTAACATACCTTAATGTTTCCAAGGATTTGGATCTTCAGCAGCTGCTGGTGGAATGGGATGTTGTCAAGTCTGCACATGATGCTGAGCTGGCAATGTCTTTTGAGATACAAGTCCGTCGAACTGATGAAGCTACTACTGTGTGGACAGTACGTATACTTAGAAAAGAAGTGTACTAGTCATTTACAATGATGGCAGATGTAGTGATGTCTCTTGGCAAAGTCCCTGTCCTGATAGTTTTCCTTAGCATCTAAACCAGTAGCATTTTCTGAAGAGGAGATCACCCAAATAATAGGCTTAGGCCTGTTCTGGGTGTTTTTCTGTTTGTGACTTTGTATGGGAACAGTCTCCAAAGAAAATTTAAAACTTAGTAAAACTGAAAAACTGCACTAGCTCATTTAGCATTGCTATTTGTCAGAAAATACATAAAACAGATAAGGGCTTACTTTTCTGAAATCAGCAATCAATCAAATAAGATAGATGTTAAAAATCACAGGTTACATTGATCACCCTAGTTGGTGGAGTTTTGTCTTTGAATTTGAAGACCCACATCTTCACTGCAAATGAGCTCTATGCGGTTCTGAAGATTTTTACCACTTTAATATGCTGGATAGGATTTTTAGCCCAATGAGTAGGTCTAAGCCTGAAGTCAGTAACTGGGGCCATATTGCTACAAACAATTAAGTTTTGGTTTTTTTGAAGTGTCCTTCAACAAATTCATATTAATTTGTTGTTAAGAAGTAAAAGTGTTTCAAATCCAGGGGTGTAGTCTGTACTCTAATTCATAATAAAGATGACAAGTTACTTTGGTTGTCACTACCATACAGGAATATATTTGCTTCTGTGTTTTCTGAAGTATGTGTACAAATAAGGAAGCTCTGAATCTGCTCAAACCAAAGCATGGACAGCCTATATAACTTCTACAGCAGTGGCTACATTCCTCAGGACTATAACAGAAAACAAATTTTGAACAGATGGCCGAGTTTTTCTCAGAGCAGTGGTAATGTGAAAGTGCAGGTGTTGCTGATAGAAAGCAGTACTGGAGAGAAGTTCTCTATTTGTCATCGTGAGTCAGGGCTTTGGTACAAATCATACAAGCAGCACAGATCTAAATGCTGGGAATCTGGAGTGGTTCTATAAGAACTACTAAAATATATTGAATGATATATTCTCATAGGTTGGAAAAATTCTTTTAAGATCATTGAATGCAGCTGTTAACCTAGCACTACCAAGTCCACACTAAACCACATCTTTAGATGCTGAATCTGTGCATCTTTTAAATCACTCCACGGGTGGTGACTCCACCACAGGGATGTATAACCCAGAACATTAAGATGCATTTGTAGGCAGCAGCTTATGTAATGGCAGACCCAAATAACATACTGAAAGTCTCTGGGAGCAAATCCATGTCATGAGAAGCAGAGTCTCACTCCCAAATATGTCAGCACATCAGTCACTCCACCACTGCTAGCACAGATCTGTAAGCAGCTGATTAGCTGATTGGTTACTTAGTGTGAGATCATATGTAGCTAGTGGAGTTTCAGACATTAATTTTCAAAAGCATTTTTCTCTTTGGAGTGTTCTCACTGCTTTTGATTATATTTCCAAATCTCTATGTTGCTGTGTTTTCAATACCTTACTGCTTTTTGTTTGTAGGAGTTTCATAATGTCACACTTGATAAATTGGGAAAGCCTCTTCATTGGACATGGGATTCAGACGTACCTTTGGAGTGTATGTCACATGCTGTGAGAATCAGGAGCAAGGCAGAAGCATCTAAAATCTGGAGTAACTGGAGTTTGTGGGAGATTGTCCCCGGTAAGCAAAACAAGACTTTGCAATACTGGATTTTCTTTTTCAAGTATTAAGCTAGTTTGCAATTCACTAGTGAATGTAACCATGGAGGAGAGTTTAGGAGAGATGGCATCACATTAAGAATCCATTTGCTCTAAGCAATAACCAGTTCCTTATATTTTGCTGGCAATAATAGCAGTGCTTCAGCCATTGCTATAATTTACAGACTGTACTCCTAAGCTAGTAGACCAAAAGTTTTAGAGCTTCTTTTTTACTCACACGTTAAAACAATGTGGTAGATGTAGTGGCATGGGATCTTGGTTAGGTATGATCTTATGAATGTGTTGCTTTTGTTTGGGACTCGTAGCTTGAATTGGTATTACAGAAGCAGAGGGAGGAGCAAGTCAGCTCCCTTTTTCACTTGGAGTTAATATCTTGGGAATTATATGAGAATAAACAGGGAGTGAACCAATAATGTAATTAATGACATCACAAAATTTGTAGTTTTTTGGATTACCATGTCTTACTAGAGCAGTTTGGTTTCCAAAGAATTTTGTTTAAACAAAATATGTAACTACTTTAGAAAATATGACTGTAGTGATTTTATAATAAAACACTTGATTGGAGCAGCAAGGGCTGTTAGATATTGGAGACATCATGTGTATAGAAGTAGCATCATAGGTGTTCCATACTTGTATTGTGGCACTCATCTCCCTCTTGTTGTATAATGGGAAGTAGGACACAAGACTCTCTTTTTTTGTCACACAATATACTCAGTCTTGGAGATTTTATTTTTTTCACTTGCAAGTGGATGGGGCTCAAAAATACTAATGCTTGGTCACAAACTGATCCCACATTACAGGCCTGATTTAGAGCTCTCTGAAAGATAGTAACTCTAAATGTCATCAGGTTTTTGGATCAGATCCTTGACAGTAGATTTTAACTGTGCAATATGTGTAAAAACTGTGATCACACTTAAGTTCCACTAACTTTTCCTTCCAGCAAGCAGTCCAACATAGAAAGCTGTGGGAGTCTCATTCCAAGCTGATTATTTCACTGATCTGATTCAGTCAATGTTGATTCCTCTCACCTGAGCTCTGCATCAGCATAAGAACATGATGTTTTTGTAGCCCTCTGCTCCAAGTCTTCAAGACCAACATTTTGGATATAAGCAACAGCCTGTGTGTAGGACCAGGAGGTCCTTTTGTAAAGGCAATTCTTAGAACCAGGAGGTGCTTTTGTAAAGGCAATTCTTGACAGAACACTTGCTTTCTCTAAGTGAAAGGCAGTAAAACATATTTAGGTAGTTTGTGGGACTACGTTAGATGTTTATGAGTTTAAGAGAAAGGTAGCATTACATGTGAAATTCATGTCTGTATTGGGAAGAATACAAAATACAAGTCTATTAATGGATAATGTAGTGTTAGCAATTTCTTGTGTAAATGCTTTGTTTTACATTCTGGCTGAAGGCTGCTGCCCTGAGCACATTTTGATTTTTTTTTTTTTAATTTTTTTTTTTAAAATTTAATTTACAGGCCTGGACAATTCAAATAGAAGTGAACCACAAATCTTTCCAAAAGAAAAGTTTTTAGCAGAAGGCTCTGATATCACTCTTTGCTGCATAGGAGGGAAAGGTCAAACCATTAAGAAATTCTCTGTATACCCAACTGTTGATGTTTTCAAGCGCACAAGCAGCCAAGTCAGTCTTCTCACCGTAGAAAATCTGTCACATGACAAAGGGTCTAACATTCATTTCTACTGTTATGATGAAGATGGGCGATTACATCAGGCAGCTTTCTTTGTGGGTAGTAAGTGAACACATTGTTACATACAGTTTTATTTTCCTCTTGTTATTAACCCAAGAATAACTGTAGAAAAAATGGATGGGAAAAGAAGCTTGCTGTAAGTTGTCGTGTCTAGCTGAACTTTGTCTTGAGACTTGAGATCTGTAAATGTATATAGAGAAATCAGGAAACAATAGCATTAAATTAATTGACCCTATGACAGTTGGTTGATTCATAAATATATCCACCCTTTTTAGTAGCTGAGCTTCATTGTCTGTTTGCATTTGGTAAACACTCAGTCTCCTTTTTGAAGGCTAATATCAATTTTTAAAGATAGAATACATTTTGAATAAATGAATTGATGAGTATAAAAAAAAGATAATAGAGTACAAAAGTGTTTGATTGCTATTGACTCATGGTATTATCCTCACTATCTCTGCAGAGTGGTCATTGAATAAGTGTAATTTCAGTAATAACATCTATATGAAACCAGACTTCATACTTATCCAAAATTTCTAGATTGTTATTGTATTAACAATGTTGATGAGTTTTGCCTTGACTGCCATGGTGTTGGTGTTTTTTTGGTTATTTTGTCTGACAAGAACCACCTGATACACCTAAAGACTTTTCCTGCCATACTCAAGACATGAAAAGAGTAACATGTACTTGGAGAGAAGGAGAGACTTATCTCTATGGACGGAATTCACCACAATACATCTTGTCTAAAACGTAAGTCTCATTGTCATATTAACTCTGATCTGTGATGTATCAAACACTTATCTTATTTCCTTCTTTCCCTTCGAATCTATGAAAATCTGTGTAATTACCTGCTTGCCTTTTTCCACTTCACTGATCACTTATTTAACAAAGCTTGAGCAGAGCAGAACTGCTCTAAATCAGACCAGCAATTACAAAGTTGACAGTCCTTTAGATCAAGGTCTGCCTGATAAAGCTTATTCTAACCATTCTTTGGAGTTAATATGTTTGGATATTGTTCAGTAGGTATGAAGATACCCTGAAATCAGGATGTAGATAACTTTAAAGTATAACATAATTATTGGGTAGCACACACAACAGATAACTAGGATCTGATCAGCTGGTAGGCTGAGTATTAGTGTGCTCATGATTCATTTATACTAATGCTGACTCAAACTTAGCACTATGCCAGATTAAACTCCCTAGTTATTTTTCTTTAGGATTTTAGAGCATTAAATGCTGATGTTTTCCTTCTTGAGTCCTTGGGCTACTGATAATCCTGTCTCAAATGTCCTAGTATCTGATATTTCTGTAGTTTCAGCAGGCTTCATTACTTTAAAAAAAATAAATGAATCTGCAGACTTTATCATAGCTCTTTCTTAGCAGTCTGAGTCAAGGGTACACAGCTTTGGCATATCAAACATGGTTGTTACATGAGGAGAGAGGCTTTACAGCAAGGCCTGCAGAGAAAGGGAAACTCAAAACAGGACAGATACCTCATAATCACAACAAACTTTCATTGAAAGATCTCAGCAAAAAACAGCCCAGCATTGCACATACCTTCCTGGTATCACTCACTCCTATTAAGATACTGTGATGGTGATTTAAAAATGCAAGGTTAGAAAATGTACTTCAAGATGCAGTTGAAATTACAACTACATTTAAAAGCTTAATGGTAAACGTGAATTATTTGAGTCTTGGCAAATAAGTCTCTGGTTTAGACTATCTGTAAGGAAATTTCTAAAAGCAATGTAGCTGTATCTCGAAAAGACAAACCTGGATTTCAAAGGAAACTTATTTTAAGAGTATTTGTATCCATCATACTTCAGGCTAAGGGAAATAAGTGGGTGGCCTTCTTAGAAGGCCTCCTAGCCTTATATTTTAGGATGCTGTATTCTAGTTGGACATCAGAAACTTCCAATATCTATGTTGATTGTATATTATGGAAAACATCTTTCTCTCTCTTTGCCCTGCCTCCTACCTCTTCCTTTCTTTGATAGGTCATCACCGAAAATGGCTCTGTGCAAAGCAAGTTGTTCCAAGCAATGCTCATGCTCTTGGGATATAGGCCAGCAGTGGATCTGGAATGTCACAGTCACTGTGGAAAACCCACTGGGAAAGAAAACTGCCACAGATGTCTTTGATGTAAATCACAGAAGTAAGGGGTTTTAGTATGTCTTTGTTCAGGGCTTTTTGTTGCTCCTTCTGAGCTTTATGCTTCTGTATCATGGTTTAAATTATGGAAGTCCTCTGTTTTTATCTTCACAGTTTAGTTACTTATCTGTTCCTGTGCTATAGTTACCTGCTCTCTCTTCAGTTTCAGCTTTGAAAAGTTGTATTAACAGTAGAAAATAGCTTTACTCCAAGTGTCAAATTTGGTTATTGTAATGACCCCTTAATGTTTCAAAATCTGTTGCTTTGCTGAAGCTGGTTAATGGAAGAGAAAGCAAGGATATAAAATGAGGAGTTTAAACAAAATATCTGTGTAGGTTACTTGGGAATTGGTATGATATGAGATGTGACACACGTGTGAGAGCTATTGCTGGGAAAGAAGTGGTTGTGCTAACCTGCTCTTGGTCCTAATATGGGACAGTAACCTCCACTGTGCTACTGTAAGAGAAGAAGAGTAGCTCATTTGTGACAAAAGCCAGGTTATTCTCTGAGGAGTATCTAATGGTTGTGGTTCTTTGTTCCCTTGTAGTTGTGTCCTTTATCTCAGTGTGCCTGCAGTCTCATAAGTTCCTTCCTACTCCTGCCTGAAAACAACTGGGTATTTCTTCAGTCTCCAGCAGTATTTCCAGTTCTCTTTGAATCCTCATCAGTGGTCCCCAGGTCCTGTGGCTGCCTTACCTGTCTGAAAAAGCTTTGTGCAGCTTGGGACCTGGCAGGACAGTCGCCTAATAGGCTGATGGTGTAACTGCTGCATCCTGGCACTGCTTCCTTCCTCAGAGGCATTGCTGGCAGATTTCTAGTCACACTTGTTTATGTGAAGGAACTTATATTAAATGTCTGTGTTGGATTTGTCTCAGAGAGGCGTGAGAATTCTAAAATTTGATTATCTGATTGTTTGGAAGTGGAAGAAACAGATCAAGAAAGTGGAGGAGTAAATTGACAGGTTGTAGGGAGACAACACAATGTCATAAACTCAGTTTTCATGAGAAGCCAGGCTAGAATAGTTTATGTTCAATGTGATAAGTACATTAAAATTTTGCTTCACATTATTTTTTCTAGTCCTAGTGATAGTTGCAAGTTAAAGAAATTATGTATAATATGTTCAATGAGTTAAGCTTTTACATGGTGATTCCTGTGAAATCCTTCATATTTTCCTCTGATCCTGCAAATATTTACATTCAAATTTTCCTTACTTAAAGGATGACAGTAAGTAAAGCAAAATGTAAATCCATTGTTTCCAATTCTGCATGTGGTAATTTGAACCTTCCATGTCAAAAACAAACTCCTTTGTATATGAAAGTCTTCAAATTTTATTTCATGGAGTAGTGTAATTCAATCATGTAATCAATGAAGTTTTAGGATAAATGGCCAAAGGTGTAATCATACCCCTCACTTGCATTACCATGCCCTCACACTGGATTGCATTCCTCAATATTATACTGATAATATGGGAGAGCCTGAGATTTCCTTCACTTGCTGAATACTCTTACATAGCAGTAAAGGATCTCAGAAATCTTTTGGAAGAAGTAGCATTGACACTATTTAATGGAGGGTAACTACTGGCAGGAGTCAGTGTTAGAGTTGTGAATAAAATTTCTGTCAAAGAGGCCCACTTCTGGGATGTAGAAATGTGTCAAATGTTACCATATTACATCAGAAGCTTCTGCTGGGCCTGAATTAGAGAATTTTAATGGATTGCAATAAAGGTCTCTCTTCCTTTTGTCCATGATGTTTTAAAACCTAAGTCAGCACAAGGTTTTTTTTTTAAACTTTGGGTAACATTTACATTATGAAATGAAGCTTTATAATTTATATGTGTTTCTTCCAGATTAGGAGAAAAATCTGTACTTTTTATATTCGATTTTACTACTCAGCTAAAATATCTTAACATACTATTGCATGTATTTTATGTTTCACAAAAAGATAACTTAGATTTTCCATTGGCAGTGTATCCCACTGCACCTTTCCAGGTTTGGGAAGATTGCACAGATACAGAAATTACATTACATTGGAATTATGAAAACAATGAAATTGAACTCTTTTGCCAGACTGAAGTGCTCCAACCTGATGGCAAAGTAGAACTGGTATGAAACCTGAATTTCCTAAACAAAAACGTAGTGAGGATCTTTCTGATGTGATTAAAAAATAATTCCCCAGCAATACAAATACAATGTAAATCTTGTGAGCATGTTGGTGTGTCTGTTTTCTGGATTTGTTTGCTTCCCAAGCTCTACACTGATTATGTCGTCCATTAGAGTAGTTTCCTTATCTTGAGATGTTCAGTGTCTTACACAAATGCTGAGGCTGATGGACTCTTTGCCTGTTTACTGTCACTTCTCTTAGAAAGCAGCTTGCCTCTAGTACATTAAAAAGACACAGTGAAGATCACAGTCAAGGTGCATTCTGTCTTGACTGTAGCTTAAGAGCTGTCAGATCAAGTGACCACTGCAGCTGGCCATTGCAGGAGACAGTTTTGAGGAGAGACTTTAAGGCATGCTGGCTTTTTTGACTCTTACCAGAATACTCTTACTCTCATTCTGTCTCTCAGGAGAGAGTGGGGCAAAGGCTGGGAGAAAAAAAAAAAAAAGGAAGAAAAGGTAGCTGTAGATTGCTCTGCATAGATCTGGAACAACATGCTACTTTTATATGAGGTAAGAGCCCAAGACTCTATGAGGCAAGATCTCAGTAAATTCCCTCCTGGATGTAAAAAGTATTTATGTGGAGGGTTCTGAGTGACTCAGACAATTTCACAGAGGTAGCCTCCAGCCCTCTTTTTGGATCTCCCACTGTTTTAATCTATTTGCTTTTTTTGATTGTTTTTCCATGACTGGCTTTCCCAAGTGAAACTTAACTGGCCCTTGCAGGGTCTAGAGGAAGAGCTGTATTCTCAGAGAAGAACACCTTGCTGAGGATGCTGTTCTGAGCCGTGCCTGCTGTGTCTTTGTGTTTTTCAGCACAACAGCTCTGTGGTGGACTCAAAGTGCGTCAGGGTGCGTGGGCTGCAGCCCTACACAGAGTACACAGCCAGGGTGCGCTGCGGGGCGGCCAAGAACTTCTGGAGGTGGAGTGAGTGGAGCCAAGCCCTGACTGCCAGGACTAAGGAAGGGAGTATGTCCAACCCGTTGAGAAACAAAGTTTGAGGGGTGTTTTTTGCTTGCCACCTCTCTTTGCTGTTGTTACTCTTCTGCTATGTACCAAAAGCAGAGGCCTGTTGCATGAGTAAAAGAAACATGCTAAGCAAACTTCAAGAAGATGGCTTCTTAAATAATTGTCATCCTACCTGCTAGTCTCAGACATTCCCTTCAGTGCAGGCAGTGGGAAATCCAATTAACCGGAAAGATGGACAGACCAAGTTACAGTGCTCTTTGAGGCCTGGAGGAATGGTGCGGAGGTGGGAACAAGAGTCTGGTGACTGAAAGCAAAAATTTTCTAGGGAAATTTTTCTGGCTATAATTCATAAAAATGAATAAAGGGAAAATTATGTTAAGGGATAATGTTTGGGCGAGACGTGGGAGTGATGGGAAAAATCAGGTGTTCTGAGTGGAATTTCTTCAAATGGGAGGAAGCAGTTCAACTGCCTATCCTTTCCACACACAGAGCATTCTCATTTTCTTGTTTTGCTATATTTATTGCAGCTCCATCAGGAAAACTGGACATATGGAGAGAAATTACACCAGTTTTGGGGGGACGAAATGTGACCTTGTTCTGGAAGGTAAGACAGCCCTACAGAAATAGAATAAAAAGTCCATGATAAAGGGGATGGAAATTTCTCTTACGATTTTTCTAAAGCTGATAGCAATTCAATATGAAAATGTGTTTTGCAAATCTAAACAGATGGTATATAAAATATCTCAGAACACATGAGGTGTGTGCTGTCCTGGAATTTCAAACAGACAGTTCTGTTTTTCTAAGTATTAGTACAAGACAGATCCCATTACCAAGATTTCTGCATTTCCATTTTGACCAGTATGTGTATGAATGTATGGAAACAAGTGTTTATATTCTTACAGAAATAAAGCATCCTGTTAGTTATTTAAAATTCTAAATTATTCTCTCATATTTTTTCAGCAAAATTTACTAAGTTATTGTTCTCTTCCTTCATAACTTCTTTTCTCAGCAATCACCAAGTTTTCAAGCAAATGGAAAAATTATTTCATATGAGGTAACCTGGGAAAAAATTGAAGATGGCTCCAAGCCTGAAAGCATCTCATTTTCTTCAGTCTACAATAGCACAAGGATTTTCATTGATAATCATTCCTACAGAATCAGTATCATGGCAAAGAACAATGTTCATTTTTCACTTCCTTCAGTATTGATCATCTCTAGAGCTACAGATAAAAGTAGGAGTACTTTCAGTTATAATTACATGATTAGAGTTTTGTTTCTACCTGTTTTGAGTGAAATTGATTTGTGATAATTTATCATCTCGGGCAACAAATTAACCTTAACTCTTAACTCACACCACTGCTTTCTGGAAATTAAGACTGTATTTTCTCCTACAGGGTGGCAGCTGTATGTTTATTAAACTTAAGTGCAGAGAGTTCCTCCACAGAGCAAAATACACTTTGCCTAAAACTAGGGCCTCAGACCTGCACGAGTAGGTGCCTTGATGGTGCAGCCAGTGCCAGTGTGTTTAGCCTGTTGGGACTTCCTGCCTCTAGGTTTCTGCAGCTGATATTTTTTTGGTGAAGATGGAGTAATAATTGCTGGATGGTTTCTGAGCTGTCAGCTTTCAGTTAGCAAACAAATGCAACTCTTTTATTGTGATTTTCAAGTGTTTAGTACAGGAACTGTATTGATCTTCATTTATGAGCCTGAAGTATCATGCAGGACAATAATATGAGATTCTGTTTTGTTCATTCCTAGGCACTGAAGAGCTTAAGGAAGGGCAGGTTAATGGTACAGACAATGGCATTTTTATCTCCTGGGAGCCCAGAAGTATATATGACAGTTACATTATTGATTGGTGTAACTTTCCCAGGCTGCAGCCTTGTGATTTTCAGTGGAAGAGATTTGGATCCAACATTTCCAGTGCTGTGATCAGCTCAGGTGAAAGCCACACAACTATTCTTTCTGACTGTGCAGCAGTTCTTCAAGCTGTGGGCATTAATTGAATTTAGGACACAAAAATTTTTTTTTAATACTTTGAATATCGAATTCTGTGCTGTGCAGGTGTAATTCTTCAAAGGCATGTGACATCATGTTTTTCCTACCAAATTAATTAGACACTGCAAATGTACCAGCACCATTAAGCCTTGTAAGGTGGCATACTATATTAGACAAGTCAACACAGTATTTTAGACAAAACCTCTCATGAGTGGCTGATAGCAGCATCTTGAAGGAGAATGGTGAGGTTAATGAAGGAGTTAAAATAATTCACCAAGAGATATGCAGGAGGGAGCTCTGTCCTATCTGTAACATGGATCAGAAATTTAGACTCAGGCAAGTTAAACCCACGGTGTAGTGAGAGGTTTGGTGGTGTAAGTGTGCTACAAATGATGTGTCTCAGCACCAGTCCTTGCTTAGGATCAGTTGCATGTTTTTTATCCCAGTTGTGGCCAGTAGACCTGAGTCCTTTCTGTCTGTGTGAAAGTTGCTGTGATACGCTTCCACAGCTGCAAGAATTTAGTTTCCTAGAGTCTCTGAAGCTGAGAGCTCATTTCAGAATGAAACTTGTTGGAACAAAATTTGATTGAACACAGATAAATTTGCAGTAAAGGAACAGCACCTCAATTCATACAAATGTACTGAAACCTGCACATAATGAAGGGGACTGTGGTAACACATGGGAAGAGTATTGTCAAATTCTTCAGTGGTTTGCACTTGTTCAATGTGAATGGGCACAGATGTCAGTGTGGTGTCAGAATAACAAGGAATCCTGATACCTGAATATGTGTCTGCATCAAATATTCCAAAACACAACCTTTGCCTGTGCCAGAAATATAAATGATATTGTCTTTCATTTTAGTGCCTTTGGAGTTTATTGTTCAGTTACCTTGAATACTGCAAGGCAGAAAAATATATGTATAAAACTCTCCCAGTTTTCTCTTTCAGACAGAAAAAATGTGCCTAATTCACGTAATGCACACCAAGAATTAGCTTGCCCTCTGTCTCCTTCAGTTTCTTTAATAACATAAAAATGCTCAGAGAAGGTGTCTAATAGGTTATTGACCTCTATAGGAAGCAATTAAATAAAAGCGACACTGGAAAACAAACCATAAACTATTTTTGTTCAACTGTTTTCTAGCTGCTTTTGTTCCAGGGGTGAGATACAAATTCTGCATCTATGGATCTGTTGCTAATAGAGCCTCCTTACTGGAAAAGAAGATTGGTTATCTCAGGGAACTGCGTAAGTTGGAAACATATTTGGGCCTTGCTCATTTGCTAAATTGATCTGTCACAAATAGAATAATTGCCTCCTACAGCTAGATAAAATTGGAATTTTTTGTGTTTTTTGTGTATCTTCAGTGAGGCATTTAAACATTCTATATCAACACACAGGCCCCACATGGAGGATATTTGGCTAGTGCAGTGACCAGGTAGAGCCCATGTTTATTAGGAGAGCTAAAAAAAACTGTGATTATCGGTTATTGATTTGTGTATTATGTGGATGCATGAAGGCTCTGTGAAGCTGACAGTTTTTGTAGAGAATTTTGGCTTTGTTCAGCTTTTAAATACAAGAAAGATATAAACACCACATGGGAGTGTGAATTTTTCAAATTATAAGAGAAAACACTCTTGAAAAATAAATGCAAGTTTAACTTGAATTTCCTTTCTTCTAGCTCCTCGTCTTGACCCTATTGTGAGAAAAATTGACCTGACTTACAATTCAGTAACACTGTCTTGGGATTCTTATCTCACAAATGAGTCAGAGCCCGGTTTTTTAAGAGGCTACCATGTTTATGTATCACCTATACAAGGGAACTGCAATTTGAAAGGATCAAAAAAGCATATTCTTTCAGGTAACTGAGCTCTCTACTACAGCAAGTTGTGTCATTGATACAGGTGGGAGACTTGTTGGTATTGCAGCATCTTAGAAGGTTCACATTAGGCAGTCTGGCTAGTTCATTCAGCTGTCTCTAGATTTCAGTACCTGTTGCTTTTGGTTCCTCTCTGTGCTTGAGATGCTAGTACGCAGAAGTGATTCCTGGCCTTATTGTGATTTACAGCCCACATTACTGGAGTAATGGAGCCTATGACTCCTTTTTAGATCCAGAAAAGGCTCCTTTGGTACTATAGGAAGAGTTCTTGTGAAGTGAGTTCTGGATGGATGTTGAAAAACATCTGTTTCTGGTCTACTTGGATAAAAGTCATAAGAAGCATGTTAGTCTTACTAGGATTTGGGGTATTTTAGAAACAGATGGGATACAATTTATTTGCTTCAAAATTGAAGCGCTGTATAAATTACGCATGTAAATTCTTTTTTAGTGAAAGTATTTGTGTGTGTGCCCTACAGTGGAGTTCCTTCAGCAGACTGAGCTGTGAAGTGGCACAAAGCCAGAAATATATATCAGATCCTTCTGTTCTACATGCAAAACTGCTCCAGATGACTTTGCTCCATTATAATTTTCAGATGTTTCCACACACGTTAAAAGAATATATATATATACTTTTTTTCCTTGCCTCTTCTTCTGCTTGGGTCATGTCCTGTGTTCTTCTGCTGATTAGACTAGTGCCAGGATGAAAAGCATAGTTTGAACTGAGGGAGGCTTATGTAGAACTTCTTGTCAGAACTGAACTAACCATTTAAGTACCATAAATCCCAGTTAGACTTCAAAAAGTTTAAATCAAAGATTTTCTGCTTCATTGCTTCTGCTAGCAGACAAGGGGTGTGACTGAAAACAGCAGAAATAAGCTAACCCCTTTCTCCCTGGGGTTTGGGAATTGCACAATAGAGAGGCAGAAGAGCTATTTTTTAGGCAGAGATTCCTTGCTTTTGATTATCTTCAAAGAAATTGACATAAGCTTAAGGGCTACAGGATTCTGGTAAAACAAAAGGAATGGCAAAACTCAAATCATTCTGGTACAATACTCGAGGAAAAAGAAATTAAAATAAACAAGGTTCAGTCTTTGACAACAAGTCATTAGGTGCTTGCCAGAGGAGGGCAATGCTGTGGCCAGTCCAGTTAGAAGGGATGTGAGTTCAGCCCAGAGGCAGTGAGTCAGGATGCATCATCCTTCCCGGAAGAAAGTGACCAAATTACAAACAAGGCGGATTGCAAGTGTTTTGTTATTTCAGTTAACTGGTTTTATAATATTTTGGAGACAACTTATTGCAACATTTCAGTACCTAACAAGGGGCTTTTTATAAAAAGATGGAGAGAGATTTTTTGCCAGGGCCTGCACTGATAGGACAAGTGGTAATGGTTTTAAACTGAAAGAGTGTAGGTTTAGATTAGCTATTAGGAAAATGTTTACTGTGAGGGTAGTGAGGCTCTGGAACAAGTTGCCCAGAGAAGCTGTGTATGCCCCATGTTTTGCAGTGTTCAAGGCCAGGCTGAATGTTCAAGGCTGAGTAAACTGGTCTAGTGGAAGGTATCCCTGTCCATGGCAGGGGAGATGGAATTAGGTGATTCTTAGGGTCCCTTCTAACCCAGAGCATTCTGTGATCTCGTGATTCTATCTTATCTGTTTTGTTTTAGATGAATCAGAGCTATGTAAATACACAATTGAAAACCCTGAAGAAAAGAGATACACTGTGAAACACCTGATGCCAAACACAAAATACAAAATAGTGGTTAAAGCATTTACAGGTGGAGGAGAGACTCCCATTGTTTACTTTAGATACATAGACACACCATATAACTGTGAGTACTGGCTGTGAATAATGTCGTCTAGCAGAAGGATGGGATGATTTAAAATATTATAATAGTCTTCCTTTTTTAGAGGAAAACATTTAATTCAATGCAACATTCACTTAATAAAGAATCTAACTGAAAAATGATACAAGCATACCAACATGGCATTTTGATACTTCTGAGTAGGTAGGATTTTTTTTAAATTTTAGAACAAGCCTAATTCACATCCTTGTTTAAGTCTTATATCCTTCTGGGAATTAGCTCAATATGTGCACATTTGCATGCCTAGCGAGTCTGTTTGTTAGAACTCATTGAAGAGTTGTATTTGGACTTAAGTGGTTTTCTAATATAGGAAAACCTACAGACTTGTCTGCAAACAAGTATTTCCTGTATGGAGTCTTGAACTGCTAATGTTGATTCTTACTCTCATCAATCTTTAAAACAATTGCCAAGTTCACTCCTTATAAGTCAATACAGAAGAGTTGCTGGCATGGACACAATGCCCTTGTTGGCATGGGCACTAGCTTGCTAACTGGGCAGATTTGATCACAAAGCAGAAGAGGAAATCACTTGCCCATAACTTGATCCCCTGAAAATACCAGTCAGTATGGTTGTGAAATTTAGTATCCAAACTAGAGGTGCCTGATTTTAAAAAACTTCTTGGGGTTGGAGATGGAGGGGAAGGGATGGGAAAGAGGCTTATGCAAGGAGACTCTATATTTTAGACTAACTACTACGGTGTCTGGCTGTCATGGCGCCCTCACAGGCATGCTTCTGCTTCTAACACATGAATTCTAGCTCCCATCAGCCAGCAAGATGTTTGTACCGCCTAGCACAGAATAAAAACAAGGGCTTAGTTAACCCAAAAGAGATACAAGGAGAATGCAACATGTGTCCATTCCCACCTGTGGTGTGTGATACACAAACTCTCTGGCACAGGACAGAAGGGCATTGGACAAGGCAGAAAGGGAGCATGCACTATCCAGTGCTCCCCTCAGCCCACCTACAGTCTCAGCTGTTTGTGAACAGCATAACCCAAGGCTGTCTTCTAGCTAGAAGGAAATACTGAGATCCCTGTATCAGCATAAATCCTAGGAGACTTGAACACTTGTGTAGTGTTTTTCTTGCTATAGCCAGTCCAAAATGCAAATACAGATGTTGTTCATGTCTCACAGTAAAAATCTGTCTCGTCTATGGGTCTGAGAGAAAACCTAAAACAATATTAAAGTGAAGTTATCATTGCCTTCTGTAAATTACTCTTATAGCTAAGGTGGTGATATGAGGGCAAATAAAAAGCAATCTAGTTATAATTCCCTGGTAAACGGAATCAAGGTCTAAAGGCTTACAGAGGCAAGCCAGAACTTCCAGCCAAGCTCCCTTGCAACCATGGACAACAGAGTTTTACTGCTGAGTTAATGGCAGGAATGCCATACAGACTTGATGTTGTTTTTTCCCCAGAAACTCAAGCTATATTGACTTTAACATGTGAGAAGTTAAAAAAAAACAACCTTTTTTCAAAAGGTATTTTTCTTCCACAGCAAACATACTGTACTTTGTATTCCTGGTAGTGATAGTTCCAACCCTAGTAGCAGCTATATGCCACTGGAAGATGAAGCGGTAAGTTGTAATTCATGTTTCTGTTGTAGACAGAGAATATAACCTAATTCAGAAACCACTGCTGCAGCTTGTTGCTCCCATCCCATTGTAAGGCCTCATTAATTTCTGCCTTTGGGTGTCTGACTGTGTGGATGTTTTAAGTACTTGGCTTGTGGTGTTTCTGAGACACTGGTCACCTGCTGCTGTGCCTGTACAGTTCTGTGGGTGGCTTCTGCTGGTAGAGCTTTGATAAGAGAACAAAAATGCCATTTGTTTTTATCTCTCTGTTTCCAGGGTGAAGGAGTGCTGCTGTCCTGTAATACCTAGTCCTAACAAGAGCAAAGTGCTGTCATTCAAAGAGTTTAAGGTAAGATCACTGAAAATCTGGAGTTCTTAATTTGTCCATTCTTTGCTTAGTAGATTTTGAAAAGGAAAACTATTATTGTGTTGACTCGTTTTAAAATTTACTTCTTGACAGTTTTTGTGTTGACTACATTTAATCATTATATACAAATTAACACAGTTTAATATTGCCAATTTAGTAGAAAACTCTCCCTTTGACATTCATATGACTGCAATATCCAGCTTATATGGCAGTCGGTTACTGCAAAAAAAAAATGCACAACAGGAGAATAAAGGAAACCTTTTGATCAGCAGGTGATTGCTCCACTGTTGCTGTTCAAACCCCTGCACTGTCTGAACTCAACAGCCCAGAGGATACTGAACTTCCCTGCAGCCTGTGAGCTGTGTCTGCCCCAGTTCCCTCGGGAGAACACAGCAGAGCCATGCACTTGCTAGCTCTGGGAGGATGCAGGGGGTGCTGCCAGGTACTGCCAGGCCTGGCAGGAAGAACAGGATTGGCAAAAGTCTCAGCTTCTTCTGTAGCCCCCTTGAACTGGGAGCTGCTGTTTCTGTGCTGCCTGCAGGGGGCTCCAAAGCCTTTGCCCCGGCACTCGTGGGGCTGGTGTTCGAGGGGTGAAGTACCCCTAACAGCCGCTGCTGCTGCTGCTGTCTTCCAGTTTCTTCTGCCTCAAACTAAAACCAGAACACATAAAAAACCTGGCAAAGTCTTTATAGTAGGGAGACGTGGTTTCTTCCTCAAATATAATAATTGTGAGTTTACTTAAAACAGAAATCTCTAAATAAATAGTCTGATAAATTTCACATAAAGTAGAGCTTCCTCTACATAGGTTTTCCTTCAAATTCATTTATTTGAAAAGTTAAAACCAAAAAAAACCTGAGGAATATTAGAATTCCTTAAAGTAATCACTCTCCCTTCTCTACTCTGGGCTTCTTTCATTGAATAATTTTTTTGCTTAATACTTGTCTTGCAGATAGATTCCGAGAAAGTGCTGAAGATAAATGACTGCCTTCCTGATGTGCTAGCCATGGATTGTGATGCTGAAGCTCAGAAATTGCATCCTGTTACCTGGAGCCCATTATCATCAACACCAACTGAAGATAAGATTAATTGTCACAATTCTTCCTGGATTTACCATAATGAAAATATAGTGAGAGACTTTCCACCCACACCTACACCTCAAAATCATACTTGTTTTGAGAATTTTGCTTATTCTTCTCCACTTGAGGCTGAATCTGATCCCTACCATATACCGGAGACACTGGAAGCAGGCAAGACAAATCATGCAGTGATGCTGTACCAGCCACAATGCTACTTAGATATTTTTCATGAGGATACAGCCTCAACCACCAGAGAAATAGCTGAGAGAAAGAACAGTCTGAGATACATCTCACAAACAAATGTGCACTGCCTGGGTGAGAGGCTTTGATGATCTGTCCTCCAGTGGGTCCATCCAGTGTTTGGCTACACACTATAAATGAGAATTTCTAAAACCACAACTTCTTTTGATTAGGGTTCTCACAAGCCCAGCTGCCTGACTGCCATTAATATGGCAAAGCTGTTGTTCCTGGACTAATTTAGAGTACTGATTTACACAGGAACTATATCTGTTATGGCTCTACTACAACTTATGGGCATTAGATGATGTTTATAGGCTGTTTTGTGGCCTGTATTATGCAGAAAGTTACATCACAGCAATCTGTCACAGGCTGATGCAGAGAACTGCTGTATTTTGCACAGGTTAAAACCATTCATAAAGTAGAGGAGCAAATGAAACAAGGGGGAAGGTTGTGCTGCTCAAGGAGTGTTTTTCTCCTGTGGTGTTCTGTGTACTCTGGCCACCCCAGCCAATGGGTACTGTGCTGCTGGGCATGGAACATTGCCCAGCCCAGTCATTTTGGGGGCTGGCTTGTATTTTCTCTCAAATGATGTAAGGAATCATCATAGAAACATTACCTGTATACAGTGTGGCTCATTCCTAGAAGATTTGAAGGAATTTTGACTTCCCCAGGAGTGCTGCCCAGAGCTCCCAAATCCAGTGATCATCCTGCTTTTACTTCACATGTGTCCCAACTACTCTTGATGTGTAAGACAGCACAGAAAACAGGTTTTTATAGGGAAGACCCTGCTTCCATTTCTTGTAACTGGGGCTCATGACACTTATATCTTCTCTGCCTAAAGACCCTTTAAAATCATCTTAACTATGCATTGAAGAGATGTAGGGTGTTAGGTGGAAAGGAGTTAATTTTCCACAAGGACAGAGGTGGTACCACATGACATGGTCTCTCTGCTTGTGCACATGAACCGAACTTTTGCCACTGACCCCCGTATTTCCACAGCAAGCTCCAAACTGCCAACCAACAAACCAGCCAACCAACAAGACAGGCTGGTCATGATCACAGGTGTATGAATCACATTTGTGAAGAACATCATATTCAGGCTGCATACATCTAGATCTTCCAACACTAGTTTTGAATGCTTTGAGTGCTTTAAAAACAAAACCAAAAAAAGTATTTATTGTACCACTCAGAATCCCTACAGTAGGCAGCAGTGATCTGGCCTTTCATTTTGATTTCAGGAAATGGTACGTTTGTAATGAAGTAATACAATTGGAATTGTAGCTGAAGGTCTCATCAAATTTACCTCAGTGCACAAGGGACCCTTTGTTTTTGCCTCCTTATGCTGTTTAGAGTATGTCACAAAGAGATGGTTTCAACTTAAAGAGCACAGTGATCCTCAAAGGTGAAACAAATGAAGGGTGTCTGACAATTTGATGTACAACTAGTTTGCTAAAATGCAATTACTTGTCTTCCTTGTGTTTCACTAGCTACTTACACTCCCTAGAAACCAAGCAGCTGTAGACAAAGTGAGATCTGACACTGAACCACATCTAGTTTTTATACTGTTGCTTACAGATAGTGTTGTAATGTCACAAGCTGTGTTGCAACAGGAAAACCAGTAAGACCTTGCACAACCTGTGGGCTGAGACAAGCACTGACTGCAAACAGAGGGAGAAGTCTAGCCAGAAAAAGGGGAGGTACAAAGATACAGACAGAGATGGACAGATGTGGTTGGAGGTGGTCAGTCCACACCATGCCATATCCATCTATGTGCTGTGCACAGGTACAGGTGGCTCACAGAGTTGAGAGGTAGAGGAGTTTGCAGCATGGTCCTTCATTTCAGCCTCCAGACAGCCAAGTAAGGAAACAGATGGGCACCTTCTGCTGAAGGGCAAGAGAACAGGGAGGGTAAGGGAGAAGGCTGATGCTGTTTATTGGATACAGCCCAGGGAAACTTCCTCCCTTTATCTTAACCTCTGCTTTGAGTAACAATGCATGTGAAAGCTTGATACCACAGTATCTTTATAGCTTGGAGCATTTGCTTCTCCAGAGTGCTATGTAGCTGGGTAGCTTAAAAGCTTTACTGCTGGAAAAAAGGCCAATAAATGTAAGGGAGCTGTTTTGTCACAACCAATACAAAACTTCTGAGCTCTGCATTTCAGAAAAAGGTGTATTTATTCTAAAATGTTGAAAAGGTATTCTAAATCAAGAGCTATGTACTAGGGGATTCAGATACAGATGTCAGTCAAAGAAATCAGAGTGTTGCACAAAGGATTTTAAATTCTGACATTGCTCCAGTTCCTCATGCCAGGGGGACAGCTGCAATCAGGCACAAGTCCCTGCTTTGAAAAAGTTGCTGTCACTGAGGCCTGGCTGCAGCAATTCCACCCAGGAACTGAAGGAAGGGGTTTCTGGGTTCAGCCAGTTGTGCCTTTCTGATGGTGGGGTGAGAAACCTGGGCCTGGCTGAGTTCCCACCTCTCAGTCTCCTGGTTGTTCCCGGGGATATCCCGCTCTGATGAAGTTCCATGATCTGGATGCAGTGACACACTTGACCACATTCCAGACTGCTGAGTGAGGGAAGAAGCCGGCTCCTCGTTCCCTATAAACCCTTCTATTTCCTGGCTCTGGTGGGTGTGTTTTGTAAAACCTCCTGTGCATAAAAAGCACATAAGTAGAGGATTCCAGGAAGGATAATGCCTCTGTGCCAAAGGGCACAGTCTGGGCACCAGAACTGAACATGAGAGAAGTATTTTGGCATATGTGGAGATGTTTTAATATATAAAAATTATACACACATCTGTCTTGCAGTAATGGTTGAATGAGTTAAGAACTCTAATACTCTCTTTTTTCTTTTTTGGTTCATAATGCAACTTGCACACCTGTTGTTGAAATGCTAATACTTAAATCATCACATAACAGAAAATCACTCTCCATATGTTAGATTTTTAAAAGAAAAATGGTGTGTGAACTATTAAAGAGTCTCTGTATCTTATAAAGCATTAATGTAAAATAGATTTTTGCAAAACAATTTTATTTGGGAAGCTTCTGATTGTTTTAGTTAATTAGTAACTTACAAATATAAATTAATTTTGAATCCCTTTCTAATGCCAAAAGGTACACAGGAGACCAGAACAACTATAAGAAGTTTAAGTACATTTTATTAACAATGCATCCCTTTGATAAGACTACGCTTTAGGAGGCCTTTAACGCTCATTGACATGAACTGTACACAGTATACAAAAAAAAAAGAAAAAACACACACAAAAAAAAATCAAGGTGGGCAATACCATTTTGGGACAAGCCTCTGTTTAAATTATACACTGCTCAATGCAATATTCTTACGTAAAATATATAAATACTTTTTATTTCTATGTTACAGGTATACAATATAAATCAGATTTCAATGTCTGTTCAGTGACCTACAAACACTAGAACCTCCAAATATGTAGCAGCGTATTACTAAACAAAAAAAAGACCACACAGGACAGGGAGAATAAGTGTTGAGATTTTTCTTGATCTCTTCCCTCAGATCAGAAATATTTAGATAATCTCTTGTAACACAGTTTTAGGGATGCTGACAGCCCAGCATTACAACAATTTTCCAATTAGATTTACAAAGTGTAAAGCCTTTTTCCCCTTTAGACATAGCATCTTGTGCTGAAACACCCTATTCAGTGGCAAAATGACATTTCATTTTTGGCATAAATTAAGTTTTGCAAATAAAATAGTGTATTTTTAAAAGCAACTCAGGCAAAATGTGCAATTTCTGCATGTTGTGGCATTGCTGTCCATTTACTCTACAAAAATAACATGAAGAAAATCCACATTCTTTAATGACTATAAATCTGTTGAAAACAAAACTATCCAGGGAACCAACCAGCATTGACTTAAATAAAAACCAAGGAGACTGGAGACCTCCAGAAAAATTAACAGCATGGTTTCCAGCATGTCCTCAAAAACTCTTTGACAGTTTTAAGATTCTGCTTTTGCATCATATACCTTTCATAAGCACACAGTAATAGAAGTATGATTTAGGAAAAAAAAATGTTGCTGGGCTTGTTTTCAAGTGGCCCCAGTTCTGCTCAGAGCAGCAGGATTGCAGGGAGGTGGGCAGGACCCCAGAGCCTGGTGAGAATTCTTTCACTGTTATTGCTGCCCCTGAGCTCACCTTCGCTTACAAGCTTAGCAAGCTTCCTGCTGCCCAAACTGACAAACAAGTCCAAGGCACAGACAACAAAGCAGCAACTCTTCCATACCTCTCTAGGTTTTGGTTGCAGTCTGTTTCTTGAACAGCTACCTTACTCTTCAGGCACCCAGGAGAGGCGCTTTGGTTTTGTTTTCAGTCTCACTGCAAACCACAATTTTCTTTCCAGTCCACTGTGTATGTTTGAAAGTGAAATCAGAAAGACAAACAGGATTCTCACAGGTGCCTCATGAATGTTTATAAGGGCAGCTTACCTCAGTGTGCTGAGCCATTGCACCCAAAACTAGTGAGCCGTTTAGGACTCCACTTGGGGGAAAAAACCACCACCACCCTGCAAAGAGAGTGCATTTAGGGTATGTTTGTCACACGTCAGTCCAGCAAGAGCTGTCAGAGGAGGAAAAGCAACTGTTTCAAGCAGAACATGCCAGGGGCCCCACATAAAAGTTGGGAACTTCAAAGCTTAATTATCTCCAGCTCCAAGTGGTGTCCGCAACAGCTGGGAGCATTCTGCATTTCTGATTTTCAGAGAGGTGAAAGGTTCTTCTCCAAAAGGAGACACTCAGCCCCCAGCCTCGTCCTCCTTCCCTCCGTGGAGAGGACCACGCCCTCACGGAGGTGCCTGGATGCCTGTCAGTCAGCCCTCTGCTTTTTTGGAAAGGGCTCCCCTTTCCCCTGCCTGTAAAGAGCAGACCAAGAGAATCAGGCAGCTGATGCTAATTGTGACTGGCTCCACAAGCAGCCTCTCCCTCCTGGAGCAACTCCTGCCTCTGAGCTGTGCGTGAGCAAGTTGAGTCCTTGAGGAGTTTTGTCTGCCACAGCAAGCGACCTGCATTTGTGTAAGTGTAAGGGAACCCTACACACGTTACCATTTACTGAGCAGTATCACCAATCACTCAGACTGGGAATATAAAAAGTGGGTGGTCTGTCAGCTTCCCTAGGAGAAGTGGAAGAGATTTTTTATTAGGGCTAATGTAAGGACAATCATTATTTACTACAGCTATCTTTCGAAGTTTTATCATTATACAAATAAACTCCCAAAATAAGGACTTTGAAAGGGACATTTAAAAAAAAAGAGAACTATAAAATTAGAAATTCACAGTTTATAACTAAGCCAATATAAATTTCCTTCAATAACAGTATCCCCTTCATCTGCCAATTAAGGTGAAACATCAATGTGAGCTTAATGTCAGTGTGTAAATTAATTTTCTAGAAATGTATGTTATGTACAATACAGACTTTACATCCTTGATGCATACTTGTTGAAATCTACTGACACTCATACACTTTCAGAAGAAAAATCACACTTTATAACTGAATTTGCAGCCGTAATTTTTTATGTCAAGTTTCTGTTGTCATGGATCCCCACACAAGCACATTATTCAGAACACATGAGCATTTCAGGATGGAGATTCTTTCAAAAGCGTATCTGCTTACCTTTATATAATCAGAGGCCTTCTTATGATGCTTTCTACATTAAGTGCTATGGGTTAAAACTTAACAAATGAACAGAGGTGTTTTTTTTAAATACAGGTGATAAAACTTGTTTATTTTGCCTTAACTGCAGAAAAATAACATGGAGTTGTTTGATGTAACCCCATTTAGTTATTCAAACAAATCTCTTCTACTCTTGCCTAACTGAGGTAGTGTTTGAAACTACTGTATAACATACGCTATCCCCATTTGTGGGAAAACTACATTATTTTCCTTTGGAGTTTATACCACTATTTGGTCTACTGTGATTTGACATTTTGGTTTTACAGAAGCATTTATTTCTTATGACCAGAAGTCTAATAGTTACTGGTGTTGTGTGTTTTCTAAACACTTCAAACATGTCTTGCCACACAGATGTAGTATCTGTGTCAATGACCATAGAAGAGTTCAGTTTCTTTTTGCTCCTTTCAGTGGGAACTCATGAAAAGATAATCTTAGGAACTAAATTTGACTATGAGCAGCAGCTTACAGTCTGCTTTACCAGAACCTGATGGTATGCAGTGCACATAAAAATTCAGTGAAGTGATAGCTGCAAAGCAGTGCTTATGTGGCATGATGGAATTTCCAATAAGAACAAATAAATTCTATGTTTCACTAGGAATTGTGTGTTACTCTTCACAGGACTACTTATTGAAATCTCCAGTAGCATAGCTAGTAAGAACAGAGATATGAGCATCAGGATAAATTTCACTTAAGTATTAATCTGACAATTATAAAAAATGGTAGGAGTGAATGGATAAAAATACGTTCTACTTAGTACAGTCCAGCTGAATTATTCACCTATATCAAAATCAAAGGGTAATCCCTTCTATTACAGGCATTCTAACAAAGGTGGCCATGCTACTGTATATACACATTTGCATATATTTATACTACCTTTATATAAAGGCTTCTGAATCTTTAGATCCATGATAAAAGTGACAGGGATTCCTACTTTTTTTTTTAGCTTGCACTTACTAGTTTAGAAATGGCACTAGTAACAGGATAGATGCAACTACTTCAATCATTACCAGTCACTGTATCATTTAACTTTTGCAACAAGTCTTAAATACTGGTACAAAATTATAAGTACGGCTGCTCCAAATTTTGTTACTTAAGGCTTTTCACTACAATTATTAGCACTATCTGATGCTTGTTCACTAATTCATTGAAAATTCAAATAAACCTTTGTTTTTATAAAAAGCTGTGGAACTTGGAAAACACTCATACTTAAGTCTCCTCACAAAACCTGCAATGATTAAATGTCTTCAAGTTCAGTTTATACAATATTTGCTTATCTGATACAAACCATGCTTTTTAAAGGATTGTAGCTGAGTAAGACTCACATTTGTACTATATGAGCATGAGTGTAGAAACTGCAAACACATGCATAGTATTCAGGGAAAACAATCTATTACGGCATTTTAAGTTTCAAATTACTTGTTTTGAAAATCAAATTGTAGTGAAAATCCTTAACTGGTTCAGAAAAGATACATGTATGTAAATGCAATGAAATCGAAGAGACTGCTAATAAAATGTCTTACAACTATAGCAATATTAAAATAACTTAATGAAACCTCAGATTCATTTCTTTCTGTCTGAAGTTACAAATCCCCAAAGTAGTGTTATAAACAGTACAAAAATCAACAGAGAAGGGCTAACATTAATCCCCTGGTGCCCACAAATACAGCAAGGCTCCCCATTGCTGCCAGTGGAATGCACCCCCATCTCTCTGATTCCTGGTATCCAGGGTTTAAAAAGCAAGGCATCATTCTGCTTCTCTGGAACAGAATCGGAAGTCAATTAAAAATGTCTCTGCAAGTTGTCCTATTTCATCGTAATTTATGGTAGAAAACGAAATGAAAACTTGTGGAGGTGTTCAGTGCTTGGCTCTTGCATATACTGGTAATTACTATTATTAAAACTATGGTAATGTCTAATAAATCCCCAGAGGGCTCAAATGACTGTGCCAGTAATTGGTTGAGGAAGAAAATGTTTTCAGTTCAGTCTTCAGGTACCAGTAGCTTCTGGAAGGTTTTGAAGATGATGTTCCAAACTTTTTATCCAGTCAGTAGGAGGTTGTCTGAGCATTTCAAAGTCCATATGCAGAGCACGGCCTGAGCAGAGGTCAGGACTCAGCTGATGCATCTATTACAGGCTGTTTCGCTGGGGCTGCCAAAATAGCCTCTGCTTCCTCATGCATCTAAAAGGAAAGGATGGAGTATTAATATTGCTAGAGACTTTACTTAGGAGAAATCACAAAATGGTTTCCTTTAAGACGAAAGGAACCTATCTGATTATGCAGGATATGGAACCTGCACCCAGACAGCCATTTTGGTACATTCATTTCACGTGCACCCTCCACTTACCTGCAAGAACTGAACATCTTGAAACAGCTCCTGAATGAACCTTCGGGATGGAAGTCGAAATGTACAATGTGCTAGCAAGTAGGACACCTCCGAGTAAAGGCATATGTCATCAAATGCTTGGGGATACTTCTCCTTAATTCTGAACAACAGAATAAACAATTTTTTATGCCTTGAACAGATTTCCATTGTATTAAGAAAACACCAAACTTTTAAATAAGATTGTCATAATTAATTCTTCAGTAATAGGCATTATAAATCCTAAAACTGACAAAGCAAGAAAATCACAACAGACAGCATTACTTCATACAAAACTGGAAGAAGTCTACACTAATGAGACGAAACAGAATATACAACTGGTAAGGTGTACAGAATTACTGTGATTGCCTAGGCTTAAAATAACCGACTTAGAACAGTGTATCAAATAACTGGCATCCACATGTACAGCAGTCATAAAAATATGGTAAGAGATTAAACTAATCTTTTAAACCTGCAAGCATTTTTGAAACAAAACCACGCATTTCTCCATTTTCTTTTAGTAGCTGTTGGTTTCCAGTGTCACTAGCCCAGAATCCTACAGGTTATAAGAATTAGTCCCTGGATTTATATTCCTAATTTGAGTATTTTTTGTAAATGAATTATTTTCAGGAGTTGTACTCTTAAAGTAGAGCTGGGTTTCTCAAGAAGTCACTTTCAGTTTGTTATTGTACTCATCTATTATTCACCAAAAATAAAAAAAATTAGTTTCTTTTTTAAAGATACATGCTACACTAGGTATGTAATCATTACAGTTGAATTACTGATTTAAAAAGCTTAAGAATAGAATACTAAACAGAGCAAAAAAGTTAAGACTATTTGTTTAACTTCTACATTACATTCAATTTTATCTGCCTGACTTTTGAGAAGTGAGATTATTCACTGTCCCTCAGACCTAAAGACAATACTTATGGCTAAGTGCTGCTAAAGCATCTGTAATGTTTTAAACTTACGTTAGAAGTCCAGTTTCATGGCCCTTAGTTCCTACTGAACTGCTCAAATTGATTACTAAACGTAAGACCTCTTTCCGCAGAAGTATCCGGCACACTGGTGTGTCATCTGGGATTGACTTTACTCCTGGAAAAAAAAATAAAACAGTGTGGATTGAAACAGAATTATCTTTGAGCTAATCTTATACTGTAAGTCTGTTTATGCATTTCATACACACATGAACACACATATTTACATATGTATTCTGAGCTACCAAAAATATTTCTAGTGGAGTTAGAAAACCACTATTTACAAGAATTTGACCAGTTTACATTTTCAAAAATATTTATATCACTTAAAAGAAAAACCTGCAAGGTAAAGTTACAGTGGTATTGTTACCCTAATTCATGTTATAAACTGGATGAGCTTTTATCAGACAGTGGAGAATTTAAAAATCAGCTACTTTGTACGAAACCATCATAATTCAAAATATAATACACAGGTATATAAAAAACCTCTCTTTACAGTAATTAAATAATTCTTTGGCTTTTTCAAAAATTAACACATCTGTGGAAAGAAGAAGGCAGTCAATTTGCTTGTAATATCAGGTACTGAATAATCTGCAGAAATGCTGTATAGCAGAAGGGGAAGTGTTTACAACGATATTCTCTCACCTGGAAAGGGATGATGCTTTTATTCAAATTTGTTTGGTTGGTTTTTCGTCTAATATATAGCATTAATTAGAGTTGCAGTGTACGTAAGTGAAAGATAATTTGTCACAAAGCCTAAACGATACTTTATTAGTGGTAGTCTCTAATAATTATAAGGCTTTCAAACTTACCTAACACAAGCTCTGTACTCTTGGTGCTGCTGGCTGAACCATGGGATACTGCATCACTACAGCCTGAAATTCCAGAAAATTTGGAGGAATGCACATCTAAGTGATTGTGAATGGTCTGCCCACACCAGTCAGAATATGGAATGTCTGAAAAATCTGACATTAACAAGATGTTGTACCTTTGTTATTCACACTTTTCCTCAATTCACATGCTTTCATTATTTTTCAACAATGGCAAAGATGCAAGATACTAATGCACTACATACTACTCATAAATCAGCTCAGAACTGGATGGTGGATTCTGAACAAATCATAGTTAAACTCTTCCAAAACTGATTTTTTATAAATATCTTCAAATACATGTGGAGTCTTTTCCAGACACTGATGGAAGCCTAAGAAGCCACCACACAAAGTACTGCTACTGATATATCCATGCTCCATTTTATGTAACACAATAGAGATGCTCTTGCATGTGCAGACTTTTTTTTGGTCACACAAGTGTCACAGGTGTTTTCAGGAAGACTCTGGCAAGATCCACACTCTGCTGCACCTGTAACTATAGCTGGGATTTTATCTGCCACCCCTACTCACTACTGAACTCAACCTGAAGTTCAGCTCTCTAAGCCATTCCTCACATTTGAGCATCTCCCCCTTTTGTCAACATTGTTACAAATAGATGTCTAACAGTGTCGTAAAGCAATGAGGATTCCTACTAAGCATCCACTACTGGACTATCTTTCAATCACAGGAATTGACAAAAGGCATGTAACTGCAAGCTCTGCAGAGAAGACAAGAAAAAATAACTCTGAATCTCATCTGAATCTCAAAATATGAGACAAGGTGACCAAACCCCAGAAATTACAGCTCGGCTTCAACAGACTCCGCAGATTTCCTTCACTGTATTTTATGGCACAGACTTGATTTGACATCAGACTTTTCATTAGGTGAACAGCAAGTGTCAGTTTTCAGAACACATATTTTAAGTATTAAATAAGGTTTAAAATCTTTTATTTTGACATGCTTTAAGGAATATTTAAAGAAACATGCAGGCATCTTCTTCTAACACTAAAAATGGAAAGCTGGAAATGACCATAGCAATACCACTGGTGGCACAATGAGCTTATTAGAGAAATAATTTTAAGGTCAATAGTCAGTTAAACAAAAACCTTTGCAGATTATTTAAAGATAAACCAAAGCCAGTATGTTCACTCATTTTTATCACACCTCTCCACAGGGAACACTAACCTGTACGATTATAGGAAGAGCTCACTTTGGTGTTAGGCTGATAGCCCAGAATCTGAACGCAGACACAGTAAAGACAGTTCTCATCTGTGTGCTCCTGGAGCCCTGTGTCCTCTGTACCTTCTAAGAACTGACAGGCATCTGAACGGCTGGTATTCATTATTTCTGTGAGACTGATCTGCTGGCGAAGCATCTGAAAAGGGCTTTTGACAACATCACTTGCACCTGATGGAAGACCTGTAAATAAGATTCAGTTAACAAAAAACTCACAAAACCAAACAACCAACACTAACTCTTTCAATTAATTTCCATTTTCAAGCCTTTTAAGGCTGGGGATGGAGTGCATGTGAAGACCTATAGAGTGTTTTTTTTCCAATGGTTAAATTCCCAAGATTGTTAGCATTTGAGAAAGAGACAAAGTTTTAGTCCCAACTTATTATATGTAACAAAACATTGCAAAGGACAGAATTCCTATGTACACACACTGTAAGAAGGTAAGTAGTAAACCCTGACATGGTATCAACATTACTAATACCCACATAACACCAATACATTACCAGTTTTCATAGTGTCAAACATAATTAATACAACGATATACCAGATGTTGAAATTACACATGCATGAATGCAAAAGTAAACACAATTTAAAAAACTGTAACTTAGTGACCGTGACAGGAAGAAACTAGACTCAGCAATGCAGAAACAAGCAGAAGACACTTTAGTGACATGCTCTTCCCTGGGTGGAAAAAACAAACAAATACAGTTTTGAACAACAGTTACTTTACACTGAAACTTAGCAAACTACAGAAACACACTCCCAGCAAAACCAACTTTGTGCATAACATTAATACAAAAGGGGAAAAAACAAACAAACACATGACAACAGCTACCCTATAAACTAGTATAAAAACCAGTGTCAAGCTTTCTTTTTTTCAGTTCAAAAAACAACATACTAAGATCCTACAGATTTCTGACTTTTCTGGAGTAAATAGGAGGTACATTCCAGAGCAAGCCAGGCATTAGAACACTTGCAATTCTTTTGTGTCACCACCTTCACTGATCAATTGTCATGGGCACATCACAGAAAGACAATTTACTTTCTGAAATACACATCTAACACTGTAATAAGTTTCTATAAACTAATGTATAATCAAAGGGAAATAGTTCAATATGTGGGATTCATATTTTTCTAAGCTTAAATTTTGTTACTTCCTGTAATACAGCATCATTACCAGACTCTGAGCAGCATTAGCTCATGTTATCAGAGATATGCAGGCTTTCCTCCTTCATTTTTTAGAGCAGGACCAAACTTTGAAGCAACACATTAGCTCAGACTAAATAAACCAGGGAATTAATGGCCTACTACCCTGATTTCAGAACATAGTCCTCAAAGTTTAACAGCTAAAATGATGTTTTCTGTAAAGAAAAATTAACAAATAAATCAATAACCCAACCAATATACAAACAAACAACAAAAAGCTACAGGAGAGGAATAAGACCACTACCTCCTGCATCAGATGTAAAGACCCTAGATCCATGCTCATCAAATGGAGGTGTAGTTTTCTTCTGGAAATAGGGAGTTTCTTTTACCTGGAATACCCAAGGGAAAATTAAAATTAACAGAGGTCATAATCAAACACAATAAAAAAACCTATTTTATGAGGCAATTAAATGTTGCCTGTCTTTTACTTCAGGAAAAATATATCATAAGAGAAAGACATGAAGAATGAGCTCCTGAGTACTAAAGAAAAGCCAAATTAGAAAAATATACATTTGTGAATGAACATTTGTTAACAAAGGCTCATGAAGAGTTAGCAAATGTTGAAATGGTGGTGACAGGCTGTAAGGAAACCAGTGACCCACAGGGGCCATTTATAATCTGCCCATGAATCACGCTGCACTACTGGAGGTACTGGAAATGCAGTGCAAAAGCAACCAGGACATCCAAAATACTGCCTGCAGGATGCAGAACTGAGGCATGTCTCAACTACAAAAAAGATCTCTGAGAGATGAAATTGGGTAACAAATATGCCACAAAGACTGTGTAGTCATTTCATAAAGGAAAAACAGAAGCAGATACATGACATGAAATGATTTTGCTTTATATTTAGCAATTTTTTGAGACTATAAAGAAATTTATTTAGATTTGAAAAACAAAGACCAAGTAAAATAAAAATAAGGAAGCCCACTTTTACCTGTGACATAGACCATGCCCTGATTTTGGTAATTAAGTAACAGAATATTAAATCCTATGATGCATCAGTTTGTTGAATGGGAATGTGTTTCTATCAAGTAGAAAGAGGAAGGCATTTGCTGAGACACTGAAAATAATCTATTTTAACTTAAATATATATCTCCAAAGTTAAGACAATGTAAATTAAGACAATGTAATTTAATACTATAATGATAAACATATATAAATAATTATTATTTAATACAGACCATGGTTGCAGGGAATTAACTGTGTGATTATGCATATAATTTACAGATGACTGATAAACATGTCAATTATTCGCTGGCTAAAGCTGAATTAATGAATGTGAAGACCATGTTAATTTTAGTATAAAAGCCAGATGTAAACTAAAAATCATATGACAGCAAATTCATCACTGCTCTTTAACACTCCTCTAAAATTGTCTTTGCTATTATTTGCCTTTAAGTCACAAATCAGTTCTAGTGAACTTGTGTAAACAGGTTAGAAGAACAATAAGGAAAGAAACTCTAGTTCTCCAAAATGCATTTCTTCAAAGTATCGCATCCATTTTTCCTAATTTCTCTAGATTTAATCTATTCTGATGAAAAGGCAACAGTTGACTGCCTTTTAGTAAGAAAATGCAAATGAACCAAATCAGTTAGCACATGCATACCTGGAATATTTCGTTGATATCCACTGGGAGAGCAAGGCCAATGTAATCATCAGAGCTACCATAGGTAGCATTGGAAACCATGGAGCGAACAGAGGAGGAACGCTGAAGTGTATTTTGGTTAATAGGACTTAATAAATCTTCTTTATCTAGTGAAGCATAACTTAAAGCTTTCATGAACCTGTAACATTGAAACAAATAAATCACAATTGCAGTTTCTCTTTCATTCTGGCACATTAAAAGTAAGGACTGCCTCAGGAACAGTGAATTTTTTATTGGAAATGACACACTAGATGGTAAAGTGAAATTTTTTTGATTTTTTGACTTTTTGCCTTGGAAGAGGTTTTCTATCCATTTTTTGTTTTAGATGAGCAATAAAGTGTTTATCCCTACAGATAGGACCTATATTGAGATAAAATTAAATTATTAGAGTTTGACCATGGAAGATTCAAGAAATTATTATGCAATGGAAATGCGCAAAATACAACTGAGAGGGTATCAATAGATCTCTTGCTAGTAATTCTGACCAATGCTAGTGACAGTAGCAGTGGACTCACAACAGAAGTCTGTACTTCATACTTTTGAAGCCATACTTCAAAAACGAGGGAAAAAACCTCAGCTTGTGCCACAGGAGGTTTAGGGTGGATATTAAGAAAAACTTCTTCATTGAAAAGGTTGTCAAGCATTGAACAGTCTGCCCAGGGAAGTAGTTGAGTCACCATCCCTGAAGACATTTTAAAGATGTGTAGATGTAGCACTTAAGGACATAGTTTAGTGGAGGGCTTGAGTGTGTTGTGTTAATACCTGGACTTTTGGATTTTTTCCAAACTAAATAACTGTGTAATCATAAAATTCAAAAAGTAATCAACTGCATTAAATACTTAACAATAAGACAGTCTATAATTACTCTCATCATAAATTGAAGATAGAACTATTAACCCTAAATGTTTATCCCTGCTTTTCCTAGAAAAGGTAACAGATACAGCATTAGTAGTAATAAACACCACCAAGTTTTCATGCAAGTGTGTCTGCCGGTGATAGGGTGAGAACCACCATTAGGATCCAAGATAGGCACATAGGTATTTCTGGTTGGTCTTTGAAGACAAAGGTGGGGAGTTGATCCTCACAAAATTTATGCAAATAAAAAGGCTTTTTAATTTTCTGAATAAAAAGAACAACTAAAAACATCACAGAAGTAAATCTATGACAGTTAGTTGGTACTAACATGTGAATCTATCAATAAACTGTAAATAAAAGTTTTCTGAAGGCTGAGAAATTGAGTTGGCACTTATAAAGGACAGAATTTTTCTTTCTAGTTTTTATTTCTTGTTTTTAAAAAGCAGCTAAGGACAGCTTTAGCTGGACCAGTAAATGTACTCTGAATTTATTACTAGTAAATACAATCTGAAATGATAAGCATCATAATTTTTCAGTGGGTTCACAGCATAACAAGCAAGAAAAACAAATGTACTAGTTTCACTGCAATCATTCCAATCAATTATATTGGCAACTAACACAATCTGAATCTCTCTTTGAGTATGCATGTCTGCAATTATATAACTTTCTCAGAGATACAAGCACCCCAGACATTTCAGTGTTAAGCAGATCAGCTCAAATCCTTGACTCTATCCACTGACACAAGAGAACATAAATAGCTAAGCACCAAGAATAGTCAGGATGGCATATCGTGCAGGATCAAAGTCCACTGCATCAAGGCTGCTCTGCACACCAAGGGCATGACTTCAAGGAATGCTAAAACATTACTTAGAGCCATTACAGAACCTGTACTAGCACTGAAATGACATCCACTCGCTCTTGCACTAGCAGAGGATGCCAGTGACAAGCAAAGAATGGCACTTCCATTTCCAGGACAGTGCAGGGTAACTACTGTATCATCCTTAATCTAAACCACATAGTCAATCTAGCTCTAACCGTACTAGAACAAAGGCATCTCACATGGCATCCTTCCAGAATGATGTGAAAATACCAACAAATGGATGTTTCTTTTAATCAGGACACATACACTCAACTGGGTATGAGGAGGGCAGCTCAAGGACAGAGCATTTCTTTATTCTGCAGTAAGCAGATGAGTCATGCACTGGTAGTGTATCTCTCATTTGAGAGATAAGGTAAGAACAGAGATAAAAAGTGCCTTTTCCATTTCAACAGTAATGTGAAAATCCAATGCACTAGCTAAAGGACAATGCTAAGGAAAAATTTAATACAAGAGCTTTTAAGGGAAAGTTATTAAGCAGTGACTGTTGCAGCTGGGAACAGTGTCAATGTCAAGAGCTAGACATCTTATGTAACTATCTAATTAATCTTCAGAACATCTAATACTGCTCAAAAATAAAGAGGTGACACTGCCATCTAAAAATAAATGCTATGAGTAAAATCTTTTGATCTACTGTAGCTAAGAAGCCAAACTGTCATTCCTATCAGTGATAAACCTCAGTGCTACAGTGAACACAAATATAGCATATTGGCAGGAGGCCCTGTCCTAAAACCTCCCCAAGTGACACTGAGAAAATTCTCTTCTGAAATATAACGCTGACTTCATGGGCAATTCAGTGTGTTTGCAACTTTAATAATGTTAGCTATGAAAGCTGGGCTTCTCTGACAGCACTTAGAAGTTGAGGATTATCCTTCTGTTATTCACTTAATACCAGTTCCGCTTTCAGTGAAGTTATGAATCACCTTGCCACAACTGTCTCCCTTGTAGGGGCAGACACAAAAAATTATTAGGAAGACACATATGTTGTTCTTACAGGACTGAAGTAAGAAATGAACACACAATAATTTCTTACCGGCTTGGGGTTAGTCGAGAATCCAGGCTGCCAGACTTCATGGTGATAGTGTCAGTAAACAGCACATCCTTTGCTGGAGATGCCAGAGCTTCTGAGTGAGACAGTGAGGGATGCATCCTCTGCTGCTGCAGGCGCTTTAGTGTAGCATAGCCAAATGCATCTCGAGAACTTGTGTAGCTGAAGTTATAGTCAGCAAGACTTTTTATCGTAGCAAGAGAAGGAGCTTTAAGAGACTGGGCTCTTCTTGGAAGTGTATGAGAAGACCCTGGTGGAACCAGGGACACAGAATTGGATTTTGAGAGAGGCAGGTGGTTAGACTGTGGTGTTGAACAGTGACTTGGTTTAACTGTTTTTGTGCTTATGACAGTGCTCAAACTTCCACAGTCAGTATCTACATTTGCAGTGTCCACACCTACAGTCTCTCTTGAAGGGCTTGAGCTCATCGAACTTATGCCACTTGTTGTGGTATCTGTATTAAAACTTAAGCTACGACTCTTGAAATGTGTTTGTGTAGTACCATCTCCTATTAGCCTTTCTTTGCTTGTGTTTTCCCGATGAATTTCATTTCCAAGACCTTTTGGAAGCTTCAGATCATTTTCTCCAATACTCTGAGTACAATCAGTATCTTCCACATGCTTACTTCCAACAAAAGAAGTTTCTAATCGTAAAGTCTGGATTTTTGGAACTCTGAAAACAGGGGTCAATTCTTCCCCAGCAGGAAAGTCTATGCTGCCACTAGGTTCTGTTACTGTACGATTTCGCCTCAGGCCTGATTTACTGTCAGATGATGTCAGCTTTCCTCCTTTTGGATCACTGCTACTTCTGTGTTTTTTATTAGGCAGAGTAAGAGAGTTTAGAATACGATTTTTCACGAGTCTACTAGAAGCAAAAAAAGGGAAGGGACTACGGTCTTTGTCCTTTGAAGGTCCAGGTCTGTCATAAAATATTTGTTCTGCATCTTCAGTGATATCTAGGAAGAAAGTACTGGTGGAAGTGCTACCAAATCGGTCATCCTCCATGATGAACATACCTGAAATTATATGAGACTTCGTCACATAAAATAGGCATTTTTCAAGGTCTACAAACTATGTTGCAAAATAGGAAGCCATGCTGCACAAGACCAAGTGGGAGTCTATGCAATTTACTGCAACTTTCATTCTTTTTTTTTTCAGAATTTTGTACAAATTGGCTATCTTGAGGAGTAACTGAGCTGAAGATCTCATTGCTTCAAAAGATAAGCCACGTTACCTTACTTCAGTGTACACATCCAGCTACTAGGATAATCACCTATGAATTCCTTTAATGATACCTAAACATGATTATTTCTTAATTTAAATTCCAAGTATCCATAGAAAAAATTAAAATGCATTAGATACTTGAAATACACAATAATTTAAATACAGCAAAATTTTGGGTGTGTGTGTGTATATACCTGGAGAACATAAATACTTATTTTTTAGAATATTCCTTTGAGGACAACTAAATGTGTCTTTACACCTAAGCATGGCTGTTTCTGCAGCATGTTACAGCAAACTTCCATGACAATATAAAAAATTAGTAACTTACCCTCATGTGAAAACTTTTTTTCCAAACCAAATGTGAAGCTAAGACATTGTTTTACCACCCCCCCGACTTAATCTCTCTGAATGGACATAACTGTCCTATTGCTCGTACTGTTTTGTTGCAAGACCACCTTTACACCACTAGTCTGAACCTCATTCAGGCAAAAGGTTGGCAAAGAACACCAAAATGCTGTTTGTGGTGGGCTGGGCTCTTTGCAGGTTTTTTTTTTGTTTTGTTTTTTGTTTGGTTTTTTTTTGTTTGTTTGTTTGTTTGTTAATTTTTCTCCTGTTTGCTTGTTTTGGTGTTCTGGTTACTTACTTGATGGAGCAGATTCACTTTCACTGTTGTGCCTAGAACTGGTAGATTCAGAGTTCAAACTAAGAGTGCTGGGTATAGAAGAAAGTTCATTGCAGAGCTGCTCCATGTCATCAGGGACCACTGGCCAAGGCTGTCTACGACTGTGTCTCACTGCATCCCAGTTGTGATGCTTCAAAATGTCACACCCTTGTTTAGTTTTGGCTATTAGACCAAGCACGTAGACACAGGTTCTGTATTTAATGTACAGGTAGAAAAAAGAGCAACAATAATAGCACCTAATTTAACTAAATTTACTTCACATTTGAAAAGAAGCAGTTTCAAAGCAATTCAGGAGAAACTCCACAAAACTGATAAATAGTGTATTGTTAATTTTTATTTGTAAATAAATGTAAGCTTGAGAAATTCATTAATATATCTGAGAATAAGATACTACTAAAAATAAAAATCATCACAAGAGCCTGATTACATGAAGTAGGAAAGTAACTTTCGAAAAAAAGGCCAAGCATTTATGTAATAGCAATATTAGACAAAATATCACCTATTTATGCTTTTAAATATGTTAAAAAGATATTTAATTTAAAAAATGGAATAATAAATTCTCACAGAGATATGAGCAGCAAGTATTTTGTTTTATAGAGCAGGTGAATAAGAGTATCTACTTTCTTTCATAGATTTAATTTATTTACTGCATGTTCTTTCAGACTTCCTACACAATTCTGCAGTTGCAGAGAACTGAGATTGATACTCAGTCATCAGTGACTTTAATAACAGGTTTCCAAAAAAGTACAAATATGTATTCATGTAAACCAGGTAAAGCTATTCAAACTCATCACAACTACCATCTGCAAATTTTATGTATAAATCAGATGCACATACCCTCTAACAGACAGAACTTCACAATGTTGAGCAAGTGCCATTATATCAGGAATTACATTCTCCTCTTGAAGCAAGTTAAGACCCCAGTTTGATGATCCAATATTACCCTGGAATGGAATTTGTCAAGTAAGTTTTGATCTTAATGTGATCTGCAGCATACCAATGTAAAGCTTTGACAATTTTGTTTGTTGGTAGTACAGTTTGAAGTCACATCTTCTCAAAGCATTAAAAGATCTGAGTATTCTTTCTGGCACTGTATAGCTGTGCTAATACAGAAAAGCACTCAGCACACTGTGTATAATACCTAAAGCTGCTCAAAGTTAGAACTACTATGTATTCCTCACTTTAAAAGTTCTACTATTGCCTGCAGCATGGTCTTGGTATATACATTCCTCTTACACAGGCATCTTGTTACACACCTACAGTATCTTCCAGTAACAATCACCTTGGACAAATGTTCCAAAATTAACTTTGGGGAAGACAAGAAGCACATTTAGGAGTTAGCTTGGATAGACACCAACACTAGGTTTTTGTCTGTCCTAAGTACCAGGGTGTCATGACCACATGGATCAATACTGGCAGCCAATGTCCTTGCACAAACATTAGGGACCACCACAGTAAATACATTAAACTCAGATCATGGAAACTTTTAGCTTGTAACTACTAGTTCCATACTAATATTCATATGGCAATGTGTTATTCTTATTTGTTAAGAACAAAAGAAGACAAAGTGATTATTAAAAACCTCAGAATTAAACAGGTGAATAATTTTCAACTGAAAGTATAGTTATGGAACAAAATGCCAACTTGAAAAAATCACACATTTTTTAAAAAAAACCCTAATTTCTTATTTTTATAGAGTTTTGCTTAGTTATTTAAGAATCAACAGTTATAACAGAACTAAACAACCGGAAAACTCTGTAAACATATTACTAACCAAGGCCCAAAGGGCTGCTTTCAGCTGCTTAATGCCTTCCCACTTATCCAGCATTGGAGAACGAACAGTGTAACTTAGATCTGTAACAATACTCTGAAGGACAAAAACAGAAGAAAAAACTTAAGTTGAAAATGAATAGAAGACTTCAGGTTCTCTTGCATTTTTAGTAAAAGTTAAAGCAATAATTTAAATCACGCACACTAGGAAGAGCAGTGGTAATTCTGGAATAATAACCATAAATTAGCAGCAGTTATAGTGCAAAAGAAAATATTAATGAAGTCATGGATTGCAGATGATAGATTAGTCAAATAACACACTGCAATACACTTTCTATACACATTTCTACATATATTTTCTCTCAAACTTTTCAAAGAGCATCGTTAATTCATTAAATCATTTTACCATCCCACATTAATAGTGAATTTAAGCAATTATGGCTTAAGGCTTGTCTTCTTAGATTTTCAAAATATTAGAAAAATTTTATTCCCTCATCTCCCCATTTCTGTACACTTAAAAGGATAGGCATATTTTTACCACATGTGTACCTGTCAATGTACAATCAACAGAGACTAACAATTTTTTCTATTTATGAATTGGCTTTCCACGCTAAGATTTTGCTAGTCATTTTAAGAACAATATTGCAAGGCATTTTGGTGATATTTCAGTGTCAGAAAGGAATCTTACATGAGATTAGATGACAAAGACTGACTTAACAATTTAAGACACATAATCAACTTCTTCTGCAATGCCTATTTAAATGTCATCTCTTTTAGAACCTTTTTTTCAAAAGGTTTACAGTGATCTTTAAAATATTTCAAGTTATTATTATTAATATTATTATTATTAATATTATTATCCTCACCTGAGACTCCAGTAAATGGCAGCCTGTTTTATGGTGCACCAGTTGGCCATAAAGGTGAACTGGCAGGTAGACATGTGGTCGCTGTAATCTGGAAGAAAAGAGAAACATATATAGTTTTCCCAGCACTTCAAATATTTTATTCTAAAATAAACTACACTGCAATGTAATACAATGATTTACACTTGATTTTTTTCAAACAAAGATCTCATTGAAAGATGAGATTCTCTCAACAAAGAGAATTCTTTTGGGGAATTTAGAAAGGAAAAAATTATTTTAATTGGAAGGGACATACAACTGCCAGACCACTTCAGGGCTGACTAAAAGTTAAAGCCTGTTATAAAGGACACTGTCCAAATGCCACTTAAGCATTGACAGACTTGGGGCATCAACCACCTCTCCAGGATGCCTGTTCTTCTATCTGACCACCCACAACCCTTGTGGTAAGGAAATGTTTCCTAGTATGCAGCCTAAACCTCCCCTGCTTCAGTTCTGAACTATTCCTACTCATCCTGCCCCTGGATGCCAGGCAGAAGAGCTCAGCACCTCCCTGTGCCCTTCCCCTCCTCATGGAGCTGTGGAGAGCAGTGATGTCACTGCTCAGCCTCTGTTTCTCCAAAGTGAACAAGCCCAAAGATTTCTCTCCTCACGGGAGATTCCAGCTTTGTTTCCCTCCTCAGCATGCACTGAAGGACCTTGCCATCCTTCTCCACCTGCAGGGCCCACGTTGAGGCCCCAAGGCTGAGCCCAGCAGGATCATCCCCTCCATGGGCTGTGCCATGCTCAGTGCTCTGGGATGGGGTTTGTCCTCGGGGCTGCCCGGGCTCTGCTGACCCACAATGAGCTCAGCACCAGCCAGCCCCAGCTCCCTCTGCACCTGTCCAGCCACTCCTCTCCCACTTTATCCCTCTGCCCCATGTTGCTCCATCCCAGGTGTAGAATTCAGTATTTGGACTTGTCAATTTTCACCCCATTTAAGAGTGCTCAATGCTCCAATCTATTAGGTTCCTCTGTGAGGCCTCTTGTCCCTCAAAAGAATCTACAGCATCTCCCAGTCTGGATCATCAGCAAACTGCTACTGGTGCATTAACCTCCAGTATCCAGACTGTTGATACAGAACTGGCCCTGGAGTGGAGTCCTGAAGAACAGCACTGGTGTGACTAGTCACCAACCAGATATTGTCCCATTCACTACAACCCGCTGGGCTCAGTCCTTCATCAAGTTCTTCACCCACTACCCCAGCAACCTGCTCATCCCACAGCTTGACAACTTCTCCAGAAGGATGCTGTGCAGGACAGCATTAAGAATCTTGCCAAGATCCAGGAAAACAACATCTACCACCTTCCCTCCACCCAACAGATGGGGACCTAATCACAGAAGGCTAACAAGTGAGTTAAAGAAAACCTCCCTTTGTGGACCCATGCTAACGGTGCCTGATGACTACATTGCTCTTCAAATGCCTATCAACAATGCCCAGCATAATTGCCTACATAATTTTTCCAGGTACTGAGGTTAGACTAATAGATCTGTACTGCTCTGGGTCTTCCCTTATGTGCTGCTTGCAAAGTGGAACAAACTGGCTAGATTCCAGTCAGCAGAGACTTCCCTAGACTCACAAGGTACTTGGAGGGTGATAAAGAAATGTGTCCTGACACAGTATCTGTTAGCTCCCTCAGTACTGGTGAGCTAGCACTGATGAGGCTAGTCCCTCAGCCTGGTGGGAACCAGGCCCCATGACCTGGTGAACATTCAGCTGATACAGACAGCCCCTTACAATGTTAGTGTCCACAAATGGAAAGGCACAGTTTCCACATCTGTGGACCCCTGGCTCAGGGTCTATCAATACTGCTAAAACCAAGGCAAAAAAACCAGAGAATTTTAATTTATCGTGTTTTTCTTTATCCCTGTTAAGTCAGGTGACCATCTTCAGCAATTATTGATCCAGTATTTTCTTCAGACCTCCTCTTTCTTGTATGACAGAACACTGCTAAGTTTCAGCTCTGAATGAGCTTTGGCCTTTTGTGCCTTCTCCCTGCTTATGTGAATCACAGTTTTACGGTCTTCCTGTGAAGGGTGACCTTCTAGAGATCATATAATTTCCTTTTCTTCTTGAGCTCCACGAGGAGTTCCCTATCCAGCCAAGGTGGTCTTCTGCCCCACTAGCTTGACTTATAACACCAAGGGATTTTCTACTCTTGTGCTTCTAGATAGCTCCTAAAGATGGACCAGCACCCCTTGGCCCTCAAAAATGTTCTCTGCTAAAGCTCCCTAGGTTAGCTCTCCTGAAGCCCTTTTTCTCATTACACTGAAAATTTTAAACTTAACCATGCCATGATCACTTGAGGAGGGCATCTTTCCTAGTTGGCTCACTAAGTATGTGTGCAAAGAAGATACCTCCTACAGACTTTCTCCTACAAAGAATTTCCAAGGTTGCTTGTAATTGGACTACAATATTTGCAGCTGATGGCTGGAAGTTGAAATCTTCCACGGGAAGCCCCTAAGAACAAGAGCTACTGATTCAGAAGTTTCTCCTAATTGTCTACAGAATGACTCATCAGTACTAACATCCTGGCTGAGCAATCAATAGCAGACACCCACCACATCACTTCCTTTGTTTTCCATCCCCTTAGTCCTCACCCAGAGGTTCTCAACCACATCACCACTAATTGTAAGGGTTGTATAAGCAAACCTCGTCCTTATATAGAGTGACACATTCATCTGCCCATCCCTTCAGAAAAGCCTGCAGCCCTCCATTCCAGCACTCCAGTCAAGGGATTCAATCCACCAAGTCTTAATAAAGTAAGTTCTGTTAAAGCTAAAATTATATAAAAGCCCTGAAATAAATTATATTAAAACTCTGGGAGCTAAGCAACACATTCAGTTCATTCTGTGTGATTCTCATACTATGCTGTTCTCATGATGTACTGTTCGAGGATCAGAATAAACTGAAATCCTGTTGGTACCCCTTTCCCTCTTACACTTCAGTTTACAGCTCTCCTGATCAGTCCCACCAGCTTGTGCCTCAAAACACATTTTCCCAAATTTACCTTTGGTTGCTACGACGAACATAGTTATCCCCATCAACAGGTTTGCGGTATGTTGTAAGTGCTTCATTAAGTTGTTCTTCAATCAATTCAACATATTTTAAGTTATATTCCTGTAAGAAGACAGATAATGGTGGACACAGTACCTTAGTGGTTTATGGTGTTATAGCATGTGTTGGGAGTTGTTTCTTTCTCTTTTCCCGCTGTGGTATTTTCCCCATTGTCATGCTAAGATGATTAGGCCTGTTGATTAGGCCCTGGTGACTGGGGGAAGTGGGGAGAGGAGGGAAGAGGGAAACCCCTCGATATCCAAACATCCAGAAGAGCAGACAGAAGGCTCTGGCTCTCCCCATTTCCCCCACGGAGTTCGGACGAGAAGGACGATCGCCACCTCTTTCCCATCCCTGCCATCCCAGAACCAGGAGCCATCCTCACTGCTGTCAGACCCTGCCCTGCTGCCTTCTCGCTGTAACCTGCCACCATCCAGCACTCTTCTGAGCACCAGGACCCACACCGTGAGCGGAGGGCTCTCTCTCCATCTCTCTCTCCCCCTGGGACAGCTCTGCCATCACCCCCAGCCCTCCTGCAGCTCTGCGGGACCCGCCCGCCCCCAGCACCGGGAACTGCAGCTCAGGGAAAAGGTGCCTGCAGCCAGAAAGGACTGGGACTGAGTTACTGTTCTGTTTGTGGGTAATTTCATAGCTACTGTTGTTTTTGTTTGCCTTGTCAGATATACTGGTAAAGAACTGTTATTCCTATCCCCATATCTTTGCCTGAGAGCTCCCTTAATTCCAAAATTATAATAATTTGTAGGGAGGAGGGATCACACTTTTCATTTTCAAAGAGAAGCTTCTACCTTTCTTAGCAAATACCTCTCTTTCAAACTAGGTCATCATGAGACTTTGTAAGGAAGAAATAATTGAGGAAGATCCCTTAAGAAAGACTGAATTTTTTTATGATCTGAAGGTGGGGCTTAAGAAAATGAACGCACTTCACACATACAATGAGTTTCCAGACTCAACAACTGATTTCATGATGATTTCAGGGAATTTGCTAAAAAAGGGAAGAAAGAAATACTTCACATCTGACACACTCAATTTCAATAGATCATCATGCATTTCAGTACTCCTTGAGAAGTGGCATGTAAACTACTAATTAAATAGCTGCCAACAGGAATGAGACCAATCTCTTACAATCAATTACAAAACAAAAACAACATATAAAGAGTTTTATTCAAATTATGACAATAATCAATTTTCTTAATTGATGTTCCTCTTTACATCCTAACAGCATCAGCCAATTCTGTCTTCGTGACCTCTAGGTTTAACTTTAATTACCAACAACCAGAGGTAACAGGTATCTCGAAAAGCAGCATTCCTTTGCACACTTCTCTAATGAACCTTCCACAAAACGACCTTCCACAAAGACCTATTTTAGAAGGTCACTACACTCCTGAAATATTTGCTGAAATACCAAAATGATATAAAGGTCTTGGCAAATCAGAAGCACACATGTACACAGAAGCTATGGAACTGTAAGTGTCTGTCAACCTTTTCCAGAAAAAAAAGTTATGTCACTGATGCAATAAATGTATTTGCATAAGATTTAAAGGTACATTAAAATGCAACTGTTTTTATGAATCTCTATTCTAAATCTGCATATTTACATCATTCCTCCTACTATCTAGAAAACATTTTCTTCTTAGCATTACCTTTTGCCATTTTTCCATCTGTTTTGTTACATAACCTCTTTCATTCAGATATGAAAACCCCTTTGGGATGGACAGAAATCTGTAAAAAAACATTAGACAATTAGCATTTTAATTAAGTTCCAGAATTTGAATAAAAAGAATGCTTATTTGTTTCCACAATGTGAAGCCAAACAGCACATTCAACATTTACCTTAGCAGTAGAAGCAAACCCTTGTCTCCAAGATGAGAAAGAGCTGGTTTCATTTGGATAAGGGCATGAAGATTGGCCTAAAATAATTTAGAATACATAAAGAGTATTTGAGCACTATATAATTCTGAAAACTGCAATAACTACAACACTCTGCCTGCAATGAAGCAGCAAGTATGAAGGTATATAAGAAGTATCAAATGTCAACTTAATCCTAATATTATCCATTTCAGCTATCTTCTGTCATTAAATATAATTTACTTCACAAGAAGTATAAAGAACAAGATAAGTTGCAGTTCATATTTAAATACAGGCATAATCCAGAAGTCTGTGTTTTCTTGTAAGATTTTAGTAGTTTCATCAAAGGGGTCTTAGGAACTATTTTAAGTCCACCAATGACAATTGAAAAAGGAAACCAATCACTAAGTTCTTCGATATTTGTACTTTAATACTAGGGAAGGAGGTGGGGAAGAGCTTAAGAGTAGCATACAAAAAAGAGGTTAAAAAGAGAAGAGATGCTCACCTTGTCTTCACACGCCTCATCCAGAATATCAAGTGCCTCAGAAGAAATAGTTTTATTTTTATCATGTAACTGGGTCACCAGTAACTCAATCCCCCAGTTGCTGAAGAACTCTACATTAGCTCTCAGCAACACCCGTAAGTGTTTTGTTGCGTACAATCTGCAGCTCTGCAAAGTAAGGAAAATGTTTTCTTCAATGGAAGGAAAATAACTAACACAGGTAATGATTTATAACTTCTAAAAATACCTTCCAATTACTGCATTTTGCAGCAAGCAACTATGATGCACACCTTATCTATTGAAATTACAGTTTATTAGAGAAGTATTTTCTATCTTAGCAAATGGGAAAACTGAATCTAAGATCACAAGTAAACTGGTCACCGGAAGTGTTCAATTCTGTATCTTTTGTTATTGTATTATTGTAACCTTTTGAAGAGATATTAGAAGCCAATTAAAAAATTTAGAGTCAGTAAGGAGCTTCATCTTTCAATGAGTCAGTCCTTCAATCTCAACTATCTTCAATACCTTCAGACTCCACTCTTTATCCATAAGAATCATCATATCTTTGACAGTCTCAGAGAAATATCCTCAATTTACGTCCTCCTCTTCCAAAATACAGTGAGACATTTAAAGCTAGTACCTACATTTTTCTCTCTTGTATCTACTCTAGAACATATTCTGTCTGTTCAGACAACAGAAACAACTTCATGTAATGAACATTCTTTCCTAGTTATATTTCAACTTCTTAATTGTCATCTATCTCTCTGACATCAGTGCTTGCTTGTCTAACAATGTTACCTTAAAAGTCAAAGTTTCCTCTCCCAAATCCATGTAACTATATTTCTTATCCCCATTCACTGTCTTTGATTCAAAAGAACAAATCCCAATGCCTATTCCTGAACCACCCCCTCATTCCAGCAGCTATAGTATCTACATAGCTCCAACACACTGAGTAACCTCAATTGTTACCAGAACCATATCTACTACTAGAAGGCTAACATGCTCAGTGCTGCCAGGAATACAATTTCTGTTTGTGACAATGCCTTCATAACTGATTTAAGATGCCACTGACCTAAACAATCACATTACATGCAGTAGTACATATCAAGACTTCAGACCCCATCTACATGAGGGAAAGCTGTATCTGAATGAGTTAATATCTTAAGCACAAATACAACACAGGGCATAGAAGTTCACAACATATTCAAAAGCTACACTTGTAGGAGTTTCATTCCTCTGAATGTAAAAATAAGAACCCTTTTCATACACAACAGGTTAAAAATAAAGTCCATACACCTTGAATAATAAAACTAATGTGTAGAGGGCAACAACAAAGGAAGGTAAGTTGAATTATCTTACATCAGTAGCTGCTGTCAGGATTTTAGAAAGGATGACTCTTGCCAATCCATCTCTGCTATAATCCAGACTAGAAACAGTCAATTTTAACAAGTGATCTTGGTTCTTCAGAGAACAAAGATTAAGAAGACTGGAGGCATGGAAGGGGAGGAAAAAGAAAATAAAATCAGTATTTGAACCCACTTGAACCACCAATAATTTGAACTTAAGTAGTTTGAATTATACTTTTATTACTATAAATGTGGAATACAAAGTATATTCTTGTATGAAATGGAGTAACTTTGTTGTAACTATTAAGTCAAATAGGGATGAAATAATGCACTGAACTGTAAGGGGAAAACCCCAAACCAACACTTTTTATAACTGCTCTGTAAAATTTTGTCAGCATATTTAGTGATTATAACAATTAAAGCTCATGAAGTTCAATGAAAATTCTTAATTGTAAAACATTATGCATAAAGCTTGCCATCAAGTTAGTCCTATTAACTGTTTAGATTTTGTTGCATATCAAGTTTTCTGAAGCCAGTAAAAAGCTTGCTTTCTAAAAATCAACAAAATCAACAATAAAAGATAAAAAGGAGCACATTAAAATACTTGCATTTTTATTTAAAGTTTATCATATGTTGATAAAACTAGTACCAGTCACCAGTCAATTTATTCCTAAAGGAAGCTAAATTTATTTGAACTGAACAATATTTTGAGCTTTAGTACTTCACTCAAATATACTGAACTGAATATTTAAGCGCAACATACATCAACATTTCACAAATAGTATGGTACCTGTATTTTTTTCAAGGTTTGTGTGTTTTGAGTTTTGTTTTGTTATTTCCCCATACTGCATCTTTCAGTACACTATAATTCCTCCTGATACTCATCTCTGTCACACAGGTGTGGAAAGTAAAAAGAAAGCTGCTTATGCCATAATTACCTCTGTATGCTTAGCAATGACAGACTAGAAGACCTTAGAAAAAAATGGAGACCTTTACCCACAACTACACAAAAATAACCTTAAAGTTTTCAGCTTTTCAGATGGTGGCCTTCACAGCTTAAAATTTGCATAAATATTACACTGCAAGTATAATTCAAACCAAATAAAAGTACTCACCACTGAAATACATTACATTTTTCAAGCATTTTCACTCCATGAGGGTGACAAGATAAAGTACCAAAAAACAGGAAGTAGTGCTGGCTAAGGGTATTTAGTAACCCATTATTCTGAAGACTACGTTCAGGTTTCATGCCTGATGAAGAGTTGAGCCAAAGTACAATATCTTTAACCAATTCCTCCAGGTAACCTTGTCCGTCCTAGCAAAATAAAGACGAGGAGTATCTGTTAGTAATAGGAAGGTGTCTCTTGTCTACTGAAACTTATTACGTTAGATTTCTTAAAATGTACAAACACAGCACAGACACAAAACAGAAATGCAGGCTGCAAAACAATTCAGACTAAAGAAAAAGTTTCAAGGCAAATAAAGGGAACTAAGCATGGAAACATCTTAGGACTAATTCTCTCTTTCCAGGAAAAGGGTGAAATATTATTCAATAACATTTTCCTCTGACCTGAGGCATAAGTCTTTAGCACAAAAGAAGAAGTTGGAAAAGGAAGGTTATACACAGCATAAATAAATAAAAAAAAGATTCCCCTCAAGCTCTAAGTTACATTTAACAAAGCTTATTTAATAAAACTTCTACATAAGCATAGTAATCTTCAATATTTCACATTGTATTTCATATTTACACTGATGATTTTAGATTTAACATCCAAATTCTCAGAAGCCTTTACCAGAAATTAAGGTTTTTCCAGGTGGCATTCAGAAAGATAACTCATTCTACTTCCAGTCTTGTAGGTGAAAACTTCTTACCTCCTCTGATTCGAGAAGAAATTCGGTAAATTGACAACCGACAACAGTGAGCTGCTTCGCTTTGGCATAGTCCAGATCCAAGTTAGCATAGAGCTTACTGCTAGGCTTGTAAAAATACAGCAATCTCCTTACAAACCTAGAGAAAGTAAAACAGAATTGCCTATTTTTCAGTATGATAAGGACACTCTCATGATACAAAATTATGCTAGTAGAGAAAACGGATTATACTTAACATGGTTTCTTGGCAGTAAGTCTTTAAAAATTTAACAAAACAGTAGCAGGTAACAGTAGTGACCATATCCAGCCACAATTTCAGAGATGCTGCAGTACCGTGCGTTATAAAGGGTTTTCTATATAATGACTTAATATAAACAAAGAAACTTAAAATATCTATGCTCTCAGAAGCTATAGCTTCCTTTTCATTCTCATAATTTATTCTGCTGTAATTTATCCTGTGGTATGTTTAAAAGATGGTATTATCTAGACTAACAAACATCTGAGAAAAGAAACTTGAGACCTGAGTTTTCAGCCATTATAGTTACAGCTCCTGGGAAAAACACATTTCCTTGTTCTGACAAGAAAAGTCTCATTTATTCAGCAACACTATTTCCAAACACCTCACTTAACCATTTCTGAAGCATAACACAGTGATTGCTAACACACACTCAGACTTTTTAAAATCACAGTAAGAAATGTAGCTTGAGTTTTGCATCACAGGAATAAGTATTCAGCAAAGATACTCCTCTCACAAATTCTTCAAAAAATAAACAGACATTTGTGCCTTAAAATAACAAAATATTTCATCAAAATATTCCATCCATCAGATATGTCAAGCATTAAGAAAACTTAACTACAGAACTACATTCGTATTTGAAAAAGTCAGAGTAATCCACTACCCCTAACTCCAAACACAGGACCAATTACAAAGGAAATCTGAGGGCTTAATTAAGTTTTGTCAAATAAAATTTATTTTATTCTGGCTTACTAGCAATAAATATATATCGGCATACAAATTTATACAGGTATGTACCTATGTGTATATTTAAGCATGTATGAGGGTTTCATCAATTTGCATGCCTTCAGTTTTTGGGTCCCTGGGCCCCTCACTACAGGAAGGACACTGGAGTGAATCCACAGAAGGGCAACATAACTGGGGAAGACTCTGGAGCACAAGTCCAATGAGGAGTAGCTGAGGGAGATGGAGGTGTTTAGCCTGGAAAAAAAGAGGGTCGGGGTGTCCTAAGTGCTCTTTACCACTCCCTGACAGGAGGCTGTACCCAGGTGGAGGTGGTCTCTTCTCCCAGGCGACAAAAGACGGAATGAGAGAAAAAGGCCTCAAGCTGCCCCAAAGAAAGGTTTGGTTGGATATTAGGAAATATTTCTGGATTCAAACAGTGGTCAGGCATTTGAACCACCCAGGAAATTGTTGGAGCCAACATTTCCAGAGGGATTTAAAGGACCTATAGACATGGAACTTGGAAACATGCTTTAGCAGCGAACAGTTGGACTCAATGATCTTTGAAGTCTTTTTCACGATTCTGTGACCCTGTGTATATACATACACTGGATTAATTGTATTTCTATGAAACAAAAGAATCTTTAAAAAATATCTGGAATTTCACTTTAACAGCTTTAAGATCTTCACAACAACACTAACATTAAAAAAAAAAATCAATTTATGGACAGAGAAATAAATGTAATTTACACTTGAAAAACGAAGTGTCAGAAAACTTTTTGTCACCAGCAGTGAAACTAGAGAGACTGGGGCCTAGTTACTTACACTTGAACAGGAGCACCAGCATTTTAAAGCCATTAAGCTCCTAATTCTGCAGAAAGGATCAATGAACCTATAAAAGAAGCGTCACACCAATTCAATTCTAGATTTTCCCAATTTATTTGGATAAATTATTTAGGCACTGAACAAAGTTTACGTGCAGCACAAAACCATGGAACAGGAACACAGTTCCACATAGGTAAGCTGAGAAGTGTGTGTTGGTGTCACAGTCAGAACTGCAGACATTGCTTTAAGGAAGCAATGCTATATAAACTACCAGATTGGAAAATAATCCTTTACTCTGAAGTACAGATTGGCTATTTTCTGGTTTCAGGAAAACCCAGAAAAATAAAAACAAAATTAATTTATGGTTATGATAACAATGGGACTACTGCTTATGCTGTAAATCCTTCATAAAAGTACCCTACTTTTGGTAAACATTTAAAACAACACCAAAGAAGCCTTTCCACATATCTCCTATCTTTTGGGTTTTCCCCCAGTTCAGAAAATAGCTTTTCATGCCCACAAATATGGACCTGTTCTTCAAAATAATGTAATCTCTTTTTGAAACACATGCTAAAAGGCACATCCAAGACCTAATTAGTAACACTATGACCACACAGGCACAAAATTACTGACCACAGACATGAAAAGAGCCAGAGCCATACTGGAGGTTTGTTGGTTGGTTGGCTTTTCTCCTAATTATACATGCTTCTCTTGCCTTCAATAGCAACTAGAAATAATTTCCTCTTGGTTTTTGATGAAAGCTGTATTTAAAAAACTGTACAACTATAGACTTAACTCTGTAAGTTCTGACATAAAACACTACTGTTTGAACTATCAAGCAGTAACATTTCTAAGGTTTAAAATTAGATTTAGCATTTGTAAAGGTGATATGACTCCTAAGGGACATATAAAAATATAAATTACCTGTGCACAGAAAAGAAGCTTAAACACCTGCTTATTTAAAGCAAATATTGCAACTTAATTAGCCAAATTTACACCTTAACTTCTTATCTATAGATTAATTTTTAGAAATGTGATACATCTAGAGAATATTTTATCGCAATAGTGAAAACCAGTTTTCTGAATTTCTTTCTTCAAAGTCTACATGATTTTTACATACCTGTGCAACTGTTCATCTTTGTAGTTCCTTAGATTTATATTTGGCCACTAGAAAAAAATGGCAAATATAACATTATATGAAAAGTCTACATCAGTCCTTGATTAGCCAGTAAAATTCACTAATTTCTATCAGCTGTATTTACCTAATAATTAGAAAGCTGTCTTGCACCTAATGTTACATCTTAAAAAAGACATTATTTTACTGAAAAACCCACACCACCTGCTACAAGAACTGTTTATTAGTTTTCTAGAGAAGGACAGGTAATGTTGGTCACACGCTACCCGGACAAGACCACACTTCTAATGAAAACAAAAAAACTATGAGAAGCTGATGAAAAATAAACAGTTTTGCCTAGCTTCTTTTCTGCAAATAACAAAAAATTTGGTAAGCATAACATAACTAATTTTTGGCTGCTGTTTTGAATACTCATCAGATTTGGTTTAAAAGTAATTATTATTTTGTCACAGATCACTTACACACTGCTTAATAAAATGGTACTTAAACTCCCTTATTGATACTTTGTAAGATGTATTAAGAAGGACCACATGAAAAATAAAACTCTCTTTAGAAACCTATCCCTTCTTCATTACATTTTCCTCTGTTTTTATGGCCATCTGTTGACTCTATGGTTTCAGATTTCTTTCTGTTGCTACTAGTGAATATCTTTGAGTCAGGAATGGAAAAAAGTGCATCAAACATTCTTCTTTCCTATCCACATGACACAGTTCTACATTTCCATTTGGTATTCCAGTATTAAGACACACACTGCACTAGTTAATGATTAGTAAAACTGACTACACCAAGTTACAGCGCCAGATACAGATGAGGCTGACACTTTTGCCTCTCTTTTAGCAGCTTAGACAGCAAGCTGAACAAGTGAAAAAGGCAGTAAGGTACCACCTGAGATGCACACAAAGAGGTGGTTAGAGAGCTGATGCTCCACAGACACAAGGCTGCAACAGACAAGAGGGAGGTGAGCAGCCACATGAGATAACAAATTTCAGACACTGGGATCTAGATCCTGCTCATTAGAGGACTAAGGATGACCACTCTGGTAACATTATCTCAGTTAATGCTGGTGTTACACAGGAACAGAAATGGTTAGGAGTAAGCCAGAAAACACACAACACTTCTCATTCACAAAGAAGTCCCCAGTTCTCAGACATTAACTCTTTGACAGGACACTAGAAAATACATTGCTGGACAGGTTCTGAGATGGAAGAGAAACTGGCTGCTTGACATAAATTTCAGTTTAAAATAACCCAAAACACATTAGAGGTGAGCTACATAAGGCTTCCACTGTCAAAATACTACACAGACTAATTTACAGTGAAATTCTGAAAAACAGTTGTCTCATAGTATCTTTAATATGCAATCAAAGATAAAAGTATCTATGACTAGTAACAGTTATCTAGTAACAGTTGTCTAGTACCTATCTAGTAAATCTTATAATGGCATTTAAAAAAGTCTGTAAACAGTGAAATCTGGTGGAGCAAAGCTACTGTCATATACATATTCAGGTCTTTATACCAGACAGATTCTTGCTCTTTCAACTCTATCGGTCCCTGAAAAAAAGGCACAGAAATATTTAGTTTCTTTTCCTTTTCTCAAAAAAACAACATAGTCTTGATTATGACTGTCACCATTAATCGTTTTTTGTACTTTCACCGTCTTTGTAACAACACAGAAAAGAAGACAGTAAGAGAATACTGCTCAGCTGAAGGATGGCTTTGATGCACAGAATGACATTTTGGACCAATTTTGGTCTGAAGACTATATTAAGTACTCAGAAAGATTTCTTAGTCAACAAAAATATATTTTCTGCTTAAAAAAGGAGATAGTATCTTAAAATCTGTGCATTAAATATACTTATTATATTTAAATATATTTAAAACAATGCCCCTCACCCCATTAGGTATTTCCTTTATGATGTAAAAAGGAATTAATTTTGTCATGAAATCAATGCTACAGAAGTATTTGCATTAGTTCAAAACATTCAATGAAGTTTTCATACATGGTTCAATCTAAGCACCTGATGTTTGATCTAGAACCCATCTCTTTCTATAACCTTCAGCTCACATTATTTTAAAAAAATCTGCTATGAATCTGAACACAGCAGTATCTCTCTGCAGTCTGAAGTATTAGCAACTTTAAAGACAACATGCCTAATTTTATAAATTTGATTTCTATACAAATAAAGACACATAGCATTTAATACATGCTTCTTTGAAAAACTATGAATTTAACTATTGTGTGTTTTGAATATAGTTTAAGGGTTGTATATAAAGAGCCCACAGCAGCACTGACTAAACCCAGGAGACTTAATTTCCAGAAATAAAACAAATCATTCTATACACTCTGGAATGAATATTATAAAGTCAAAGCTCACATGTGAAACAGACTTTTCCCCAAACAATTTCTTCAACATGTTATCATGGCCTTTATAAGCTCACCTTCAGTATGGTCCCTATTAGATTCCAATTCCAGTCCAGGTTCTCTTTGTGATTGAGAACTTGGCTGTCTCGAAGATTCATGATGAGTGCTTCTTCTGTATCCTGGAAGACAGACATGAACAATTACAAAAGGTTTCCCTGCATCATCTTTTTCAGTCTTGCCACATGAAATACTTAATGTTCATGTCAAAACTATTAAAAGCACTGTTTTTCACAGTAATGCGCATTCGAAGGTAAATTTTTTGGTTACAGTATTACATTAAGAGCACAAAAGCAAGAAATTGTAACTAGTCACAAAAAGCATTAAAAGTTATTAGAATTTCATTCCTCAATTTCTGGAAATGCAATTTAGTATCCATAAGTTCCAATAACTACCTGCAAGACAAACAAGATAATACTACATAGACTCACACAAATTATTCTGAATTAGACTGAGTGAAGCCTAAGGGGTGGGATCCAATGTCCCGGAACACAATGTCAAATTCAGGTTTGAAAAATGAATTCTTGTAATACCTTTAAAATAAAGATGTCTTTCTGCACACGGTACTGATCCCTTTTTTGGTGTGTAGAGATTGCTTTCTGAATAATATGATCTAAATGAAGGCTGTAAGGTTTAGGGCCTCTCTTCTTCATCTCGTGAAAACGTTTTAAGCAGTTGAGTGCTGCACTTGCTCGCCTAATAAAAAAAAAAGTTATAATAAGCATTTGGTAATGGACCACTGCCTCCTGAGTAAAGTTCAAGAAAGAGTCACCAAAAATTCTGAAACAAAGAAAATTATCTTCTTGAGACACACTTTTATACATCTGTAGGATTCAATGTCGTATCACAATTATACAGAAAATTAACTTTCAGAGTTTCTAGCACAGAGGTATTATCCTTACTCATAACTTTTCTGCTGCATTACAGTTAGTGATGCTTGTCACAGTTCAGAGAGAATATTAAAAGTTTATTTCAATTGTTAGATGTCAAATTAGATCAATATCCTGCACTGAAACTGGTAGTTGAGAGCCCTAGCAACAACTTAGAATAACAAACTGTCTCCCATATATTTTCATCCCCACCCCTCCAGGGTGACAGGAGTATCAGTAGTACACTTCCTGCTCTTATATTTAAACAGTTCAGCAACACCACGTTTCAGTTTTCTGGGAAAAGATAGGGAGTAACATAAATGACAGCCGCCAGCCAAGACTAGAATCAGTTAATTACAAAAGAGTGGTAGCAGAAAAAAAAATCCACCTACCGAGCAAATAAAAATAAGGAAGTCTAAAAAACGAAGAATTAAGTCTATCTTTCTTCTCCATATACAAAAATTGTCATGTAGAAGAGTGCTTTTATTTTATTTTCCAAAAAGTACTTTTGTATTTGGTCACTTATCTAAATAATTTAAATTTAATTTGTAACACAGATTACAGTTATTCAGACAATAAAACAGTGCAGAGTGCTGACCAATGCCAAGATCCTCAAAAAAAATCTTCAAAAAAATCACCTTCTTTCAACAGAAATGGGAATTCATACTACTCTAACAGGTATGTCCACAAATGCCAAAAAGTACAATTCCAGGTAATGCACAAGCATCTGTCATCTGCTCTTTATCCCTTCTTTCATCTTTCACTCTGGCCATGTGAAATATCCTCCCCTGAAATTTCAGATATGCCTTTTTTTGAAAATGAACGGTGTCCCTGCATATCAAAATCTTTCACTGGCATATATGAAACCTTCAAAACTAAAAAACAGAAGAGGACTCCACATTTAGGAAGTACTCTAGAAGTAGCATTTATCATTTCACACTAGCAGTTTGAAAAAATGCTGTAATTTATCACTGACAACACAATGAAAGACGGAACATTACGATACATTGATCAGAATACTGATCTGACAAGAAAGATCAGAAATGGCAAGAGTAATTAACAAATATGTTTTTACAGGTGAAAGAAACCTCAACACACTCTGTATTCTACAAAGAAAAGCAACTAAGAACATGAAGTTGAAGAAATACATATTAAAGAGATGTGAATTTATGAAATCATTTGACTTCTTCCATTAGGAAGTTTCAAATGTGTAAAGTACCCATAAGATGGCATTTTGTAACAGAACTTTATGCTTTCAAATGTAACACAGAATTCTTACAGTCTTTTCTCTTTCATGATGTCAAAGGATGCTGCCATATTCATCAGTGTTGGTAAGCAATGCAAGTGATGGCTGTGAGAATGAGGAAGAATTGTATTTGCCTATTAAATAAACAATAAAAGACTCATTAGAAAAACTTATTACAACAATTTCATCCATCTTTTTAGAATCAACATTTAAAGAATCAACCGCTTTTAGCAAGATTTTCACAAATTTATGACAACAAAATTACATTTTGCTTAATGTCAGAGCATAATTACACACACCATTTTGAATCTGTGATCTAACAAATCAAGCTGAATTACACTAGGAATTAGCTTTAAACGCTTTCAGAGTTTTATAATAAATAATGTTTCCACTGAAATTTAAGTTGTAACACGCAAAAACCTGAAAAGCATCAGATGTGCTTATGTCATGTGCATAAAAGTACTAAAAAACCCTAAAATCAGAAAGCCAATTAAAGCTGATGTTTTCTACTGAAGCATTATTACAAGAAATCCTGATTAATTAACATAATATTCTAAGTTACTGGACATTTAACTGCTTTTAATAAATATACATAGCTCTGCAAATATTTTTGGAAACTAAAGAACAAGAAGTTAAAGAAATAACTTACATTTCCAAGCACTATATAAACAGATAGTTATTTTTTCAGTTTTTCAGAAACAGTAGTCATATCTATTTAACAGATCATCTCTTCAGAAAATCAAAAAATACCTGTGCTTTACAGCATACTCCAATGTGAGTTAACAATCACTCCCATTTGAAATTATTCAGGAAACCAGAAAATTAGTATATAATATTATAAAAAGCAAAGGCTGAAATGTAGCACTGCAGCATTTATGAAAACAGTATCTTCATCTCAGTACAAGATTAGTTTAAGAGAGAAAAGATACTGTAGAAGCTATCTTAGGTCCACAGAAGCAGAATGTAGGTGAAGTTTCCCTGCAGCAGGAGCACTCCACCAAGATGGAGCTGCCTGAATGAATAACATCAAGTACTGAAAGCACATCAAGCTGAATACAAAAAAAATTTCCATCTGTCTCCCCTGTGAGGCAGAAAGCTAAACACACTGTCAGAGGATTGCTGACCATCATTCTAAGAAAAGCAAAACTTGGCAAATAACCAATGGTCCTTTTCCTAAACACAGTTACTGATGGGTGCATTTGCAGGGTTCCAGCTTAAACTCTAACTGCTGTTATGGCAAGAAAGTGTCCTGGTGAGAGCCAGAGCTACAGACAGCCTGGGAGAAGAATCCCTAGCACTTCCAATACTTTCAAACAGTCTTCCTATTGAATAATACTGGTTTTAATATATGAAGTGTCAGAAGATGCAATGTGAAATCAATCCACTATTCAGATGAAAACTACATATTTCAAGCTTGGAATACAAATGTTGTAATAGCAAACACCTTTTTACAAGTAGTTGCAAAGAGTAGTACTTACCATGTGCAAAAGCTCTCCCAAAAGAATAGTTGCTCTGACAGATACATGGTCATCGCTACTTGTGATCACTTCAACCAGACCCTTCAAAAAGCAAAAAAATATTACAACATTTAATGTGCAACATCTTACTTGAGCTCTTGCAGGAAAAAAGTAATAAGCATCTATTAAAACAGAAAGTCATTAGTTACCTCTAGAAGTCCATTGGTAATAAAAGCAGAAAGCACTAAAGCCAAGTAATTATCCATGAGATCAGGCCTAAAGAGAAAAAAAATACAGAAACTGTTTAGGAAGTACATTCCTTACTGTTCCTGCAAGAAAACAGTAAGTGTTTTGTCCACACTGCAACAAAATAGAACAAGAAGAATGGTTTAGACTAAGTTAAGTTCATTAAAGCCCCACCTTGACCTGGCTCGATGGGGTAGGACAGTTTTAGCCTCAGCAGCTACAAAGCCATCGGAAAGTCTCCAGCAGTCTTGAAACCTTCCTGGATCTAGAACAAGAAAATATGGACAAATGGCTATTATAATTATTGGCTTTCACAGTACTATTTTAGAGGCAGTCAGTACATAAATAATAATCCTTGTCTGCAAATATTATTTCAGGTAGTTTCAGATTACAGAAAATTTTGTCAGAGGGGATCACTAATAAGTCATCTAATCCACTGGCCTGAACAAAGCCAAGGTACCTTGAAAGCCAGGACAAAGATTGTATTTAAGTGTCAACAAAACCAGTGATACTTCCAATTCATAAACACATTAAGCATGTTTAACAGAAAATACCATTAGCACCTAAAATGTTATGAGGTGCATCCTTATATAGAAGCAGCAAGTTTCCAACAAAGAACAATTTATTTATCTACACATTTTAAAAAAGCAGAGAATCCTCTTGGGTTTACAAAGGAATAATACTAAAGGTAAAATACTAAGTAGGTTAAATTTAAAGACATGAAAAAGCCTACACTTGCCCTCAAAAAAAGCAGAAGTCAAAGGACAATGGGGACAGCTAACAGATGGACAATATATAGAAAAGACTGAATAATAACCTTCCTGTAGTATTTACTAACACATACACAATTCTGAGCACTCCTAACAGTTCAAAGAAGTCTAATCTGTAGTGCCCACCTTATAGTTTTTTGTGTTAATGCCTAACTAAGATGATCTTTCATCAAACTTATAACACTTAGCAGGCAATGAAGAATTTTAAACAGTTCTTCAGAGCACCCAATACATTCAATGATAAAACAGTTAACACTAATGCAATTTACAACACATAGGAGACAGCAAAGGTTTCAAATTTGTGTAGGAGCTTAACATAATTCTTATGTGGACTGCTTTAAATACTTACCTACACTGAGAAGTGCCTCAATAAATTCTTCTGCAATAACAGGGAGAGGAAGGCGAAATATATCGTAGAGAACTTCAAGGAGACCTCGCTACCAAAGAAAACATAACACAACAGGAATTTTACAGATTTACAAAATCGTCCCTTTTTTCACTAATAATACTGACCTTGAGATTTCTAGAGTGTTAACACTGATGCATTTGTTGCAGTGTTTTTTTCACAAACTGAAATAAACTGGAGAAGAGAAGATGGGGCTTTTTTACTTTTGAATTGTCCCTTGCTGTTACTATGAATGCTATAGTAGTTCAGGTAAGTTGTTTGCAGATTTTTAGAACAGTTGCATCTGGAAACATCAAGTTTATATAGTAAGTTTAATTTGTGAAGAAACATTTTATTTACCTGGAATTCAACTCTGATAATTATTCTTTAAACTTTCAACTGCAGCTACTGTAAATTTCCTTTGATTTGTCAATAGAATAAAAATTAATTTATGTACTCTTCTCTCCTTCACTTTGTCACACATACATATTGTCCCTCCCAACCCAAAATTCCCTGAGGAATTTTGTAACAGAATTACAGACTTGAACTTTGGGGGTTAAATGAACTCAAGGACAGCTGTCTCATAACTGGAGTCTGTGTTTGTTCAAACCATTAAATTGTTAAAAAGTTAAGATTAAGAATACCTTAATTAAAACATTATATATTATTCCTATATCAGGAATATTCACCACCTACCCGGATTTCCATATTTGGTATACAGAGTACCCCAATAAGAGACTGAATCCCAGAATTTCCAGGTTTGCAAAGGCTGATAATACCTAGAAAACATTAAAGGCGTAATAATATTCCCTCATCAACAAAAGAAAGGACAATAGACAAATCGTTAAATTAGATTTCAGTTTGAAAACAAGCACACATGAAGATTACTAATCAAACATTTTCATCTTTATAATATCATCCCCTTCCCAATCAATAATATTTAACAAAACTTCATAATCACAGAACTTTATAGCCTCATTTAAAAATTGTGCTATTTTTGTCCTTCCTACTGGGAACAGTACTCAAATGTTATTTGTGAAAACAACATACACATGGAAAAAAGAACAAAAAGACAAAGCTGTCTGTAACGATTAACTCTTAAAGCCTGAAAGGTTTTCATCAACTGAGCAGAAGTGTAAGGAATTTCAACCAGAAGCTATATCTTAACCTAACAAATTAATTTCCTTTCAGTCTCAGGTGAATTCTAACAGCTCTTAAATCTAAGGGCCTGAGTCTAGGAAGATGCATTAACACACCTATAAGAAACTGTTTTATGGAAGTCTTAAAGTCATCACATGCTTCCTCTCCAATCACGTGAGAACACACAAGAAACTTGAAGGATATCTGGACATTAAAAATGTGGCATAGTGATCATTTTCAGAACTTAAAAAATAAAACAAATAGTGTCACAAAACAGTCTAAGTACAGCCTGGAAAAATCCCACCCCAGATTTTGTTAAATGTTTATATTAGCTGATTTTAATTTGCAGGGAAACATCTTGACAAAAAAAAGTAATCCCCAAGGCAGTACCTTAATCTTACATATTGTAATATCACAGAGAAAGAATTTAGTAAAATGAAAAAAAAAACACCTTTTTTGATTTAGAAATTTCTTCTACATGAAAAATTTCAAACTATGTCCATTTCTAATTTGTCTTCAGCTATGGCAGCTGGTACAAGCAGTTAAAGTATTTGCTGATGTCTGTTAACACAAACAAAACATTTAATTTACAGTGGCAGAACCATCTCAAATGGCAAATCCTTATGATATGATATTGCTTTAAACATCCTTTCATCCACTAGATCACAAGAATGACCATCAAGATGTAATTTACAAGACATATTACACAGAGAGGGGAAAAGCTGTGCCTTGTCAGGAATTCAAGAAAACCACGTATTGCATTCTCCAATTTTACAGGATCAAAACACACTAAGCGGCACTGTAGGAAGTTAGTGATAGAAATTAGACAGATCCTGTGTCATTTATACTAGAAAGTATATTCACACTTCAATCATCTAGTTTCAAACAAATAAATCTTACCTGCCCATGATCGAAATGCTGCCACTATTCCCATTTTACTAGCTAGGAATCGTGCTTCTCTGTCCTCTCTGCCGTTAAACAACAAATGTCACAATGCAGGTAATAATTACAAAATAAACAGTACTAGAGTATTATTATTACAGTATTATTATTAAATGGTAGTTAACTGAGGTGGGAGACAAAATGCAATGTAAAAGAAATATTTTATGTATGCATATATGTGTATATGTGTATTTACACAACGTATATACACACAGAAAAGGTTTAGAATTTTTAATTATTGTTACTTTTCCAGGGGAGTTTCCATAGGAGAAGGATAACATCAAAAACACCTACAGGGGTCAGATTAATCAGTCTGCATTTCCACTGACACTAAATCTACAGCAGAAATGAAAGATTTGGACCTTATACAGTTACCCAGACCTAAGCATCTAATCCCATTTGATAATGTAAAAATCCTGAATAATTCAAGTTGGAAGCCATCTCAGCAGATCAGAAAGTCACCAGTTATAGAAACAAAGAATGTTTTGGGTTGGAAGGCACCTTAAAGGTCATCTAGTTCAAACCCTCTGCATGAACTCGGCAAATGCAGTGTGCAGCACACACTCCTTTTACAGTGTCCAGAGTTTTAAGAGATAAACAAGCTTCTGTAATTCAGCTTGGAATATCGGCAAAAAAACTCAAGGTTTTATCCAGCTGGGTGCTAGAAACTCTCAAGAATAGAGGCAGCAGGAACTCGCTGGACAACCTACTCTAACTCTTGACCAGATTCACATAAAATCATCTCCCCTGCCACTTATATCAAGTTGAAATCTTTCTTGCTTCAATTTGTCTCTGTTGCTTCTTGTCCTCCCACCTTACACGACCATTAAGAGTCTTGGCTACATCATCTTGAAAGCATTTTCACAGACAGTAAAAAGGCTGCTATTCAGCAGAGGGTTCCCTCAACCCTCTCCTCTCTAAGCTAAACAAGCCCTTTTAAATCTTAAATGCTAAACAATATTTTAGAAAACTGCAGTCTGGCCTACTACATCCAACTTCTAGAAATTTACTATTGGAATAATATTGCAGCTAATATTTGGAAGGAAGTACATCTTAATTGCAATTCCATGAACATAACTGCTAGCACAAGTAGCAGCACTAACACTTACTTGAGTTGTCCTTCTGCTGTGTCTGGATTATGCCTGTAGTGAAAATCTGTGTAAGGGGCTAAAATTCGCTAAAAAAAAAAAAGACATGCATTATTTTTATATGAAAATACAGTTAATCACTTGTCCTTTCCTCAGTCCCACTCCAAACTGCCTTATTATTTCTGCTTTATACACCTTAGGCTCTTAGCCTGAAACATTATCTTTTAGACACTGTGCACTAACACAGAGGGAATCTGAGAAGAAAGTAAGACATTTTAAAGAGCAATACGGTGTTTAATTTCTGTCACTGAACAAGTAAAACTGCACTCACCTCTAATTCTACATCTGCTCGCACATACTGTCGGGTCTTTGGATGATTAATGAGGTGCAAAACTGTAGTTATCAGAGCCTCATTTATTCGGCTTAGCTGACAGTCAATCACATTTTTCAAAATGGTACTTAAACCTCCCCGAAGAGCCACCACCTCAGGATTTTGAAGTGCTAGATAAAGGAAAATGAGTCATTTAGGCCAGTGATCGAAGATAGAACGCTTCATGGCATATGACAAACTTGTCATCTCAAGTATGGAGATCTTATTTGTCATGAATACTTCTGAGGCATATATAAAGCTTTTAATGGAACTGGCCGACACTGGCAATGAATTGCAATTTTAAATCAATTTATCATACACAAAAATACCGGTCACTCAGTCTCTAGCCATTTCCCAACTTAATTCCCAACCAACTTTCCATGTTGTGGTTTCTGGATTTCCCCTTAAAGAGTTTTCATGAGCCTCACTGAACTGACAAAGATAAAATAAACAAAATTCTAATCTTATTTCAGTATATTTCTTTAAAACAGAAGCTTCAATCTTGAAAACAAATTGCTGAAGTTTTTTCACACTGATTGATTTTGAAGAACTTAAAAAATGAACTTTAGGGAGCTAGTATAAACCACTGTCCCAATAAATGCAGTACCCACCCCAAAAGTTTTTATAAAGGAAAACATTTTGTAGTTGTCTGAGCTCTTCTAAATTTGTCAGTCCCTTGTGTATGGAAATCTCCCTATTTAAAATCTGTTAGTTTAAGAAACACTATCTGAAGTACAGAAATGTTTCTAAGGCAAACCAAAAACTGTCAAGTCTTGAAGGAAAGATGAAAACCTGAAACCTTTGCCTAGGATACATAAATAGATTTTAAGTAATTTTGTTTTATATCATACTAATAACTAAAATCCACGAAACTGACTATAAGAACACTTAACATCTAATTCCTTATTAAAAAAATACTGTGAATGATCACCACGTCAAAAGTAAACATGAATTATGAAAAAAATCATCTTACCTAGTTCACAGATAATGGCTATACATGCTCGAACCATTCTGTCTCTTTCTTGAAGACCATCATTTCCAACTGCTATCAAAGAATTAGTAATAGAACTGGGGAACAAGGAAGCATTCACAGTGATCATCTGCCAAAAAACGAAAGAAAAAAGCCCTCTGGTTTCTTTGCATTTCTCTACATACACTTACATATTCACCAGCATACTGATTCCTACATACAGTTAGACAGACCAGTCCACCTATAACTTGGTTGTATCTGGTGAATCTTCACAATTATTTCTGTTGCTCTTGAAAATTTTCCATTTCAATTTGTCAATATACTTTACCATTCTTTTCTTGTTTCAGCTTTTTATTTTTATACTTTACCTACATAAGAAAGAATTTAAAATATGTCTTTTTGCAGTGAGAATTAAGACTATCTTAATCACTTTTTTTTTACCCCCAAGAATAGCTTTATTGACAAAGAACATTATCCAATGTCACAGAGCAGACTTCAAACTCATCTTCTATTAAGGACATTCTACACCACAGAAAGCCTCAGCTGTTAGTTTGGAACACTCAGAATTCATGCCAGATTAAGGAGCAACATATATTAAAGGCAAGGAAAGCCACTCCTGAACAACCATTACCACCAACTCTTCACTGTCCCCCAAGTTAGGCTTTCATTATAATGGCAACTACTTGTTCACATTTTTCAATGTGTGAATATTAAATGCATATATCCTTCTGGAGCAAGAATATCACTAAACAGATGTATTCCTAAGGAGGAAGCAGGTTTTTATCTGGCTGCCTAAAAAGGGAATAGTGCAATCTTTCATAGCCCACTCAGCCATGTCACCTTTTTTTCTCCATTAATAAATAAAAATGAGACATAAAAAAATACTCAATACCCATCAAACACCTAAAATTTAAGGGTAGTTTCCTATGCTTCTGCTTATCATCTTTTTTGTCTTCAACAAAACAAGGCTTATCTTCATAATTCTGCCAAAAACATTTTGTCCTGTATTCATTCTATATCTCCCTTTGATGTGTTATAGGTATTTGTGCAAAGACGATTGGTTTTTTACTTTTTTTGCAAAGATGTTAAAATGAGAGGGGATGAACCATTATGACCAAAACATTGGAAGAGTTTTAACAAACTGATCTTTAAACACATGTTTTTGAGAAGCTTCTTGTTATACACAATGTTAATGCCAACAAAACAGAAAGCTTTAAGATAAGACTTAGAAAATCAAATTCTTGCCCACCCACACAGTCTTTCACTTTTACACTGGCAAGCAGAAACAAGAATAAGCAATACATTAGGTGCACCAATCCACTCTAGAAACTGCAACCTGTTTGCTACTGATATTGACATGGTACTTTTCGTGAGAACACAAGCTGTTCTGCTTCACTGCCTTCTGTGTTCTTAAGATATGAGAAGGAAAGGTTTCTTGTAATACTCAATTCTAAACACATCAGTAGAATAAACAATTTTTTGTATTTACTTTGTATCTGCTCTAGGTACCAAAATGCAGTTCTTAAGATCAAGGACAGGTAATGGAAAGCCACTTACAAGTAGCTAGGATGAAATAAATAATAAAGACTATTAATTTGGTCTTTCAAGACTCCTTCAGAGAACAGGAAGAAAGAATATGGCACATATTGCATCTAACCCTGGCTTCTGCTTTAAAAAGAAAACATCTGGACAATTAAATTAAAAAAAAGTCTTATTGACTTCTACTAGATAGAAAAATGCTTCACGAAGCAACTTCACGCCATCCTTTTCATGGCTGAAGATATTACTAAATTGTAAAGCTTTTACCAGTAAACGTAGAGGTAACAGCAGTCAAAACTGGCAATGAGCACTCAGCCTTTAAAAATTATTGGACATCAAGTTTAAAAATCAGATTTTTTAAAATCTTCTTACACCATTTAAACCTAATATTTTTAAAACAAAGTTTATGACTGCCTTTTGTAAATTCATAAATAAATATAATATCTTGTATTTTGATGTTCTTCTCTATGAAAAGGAAGAAAAGAGAAGGTTTTAATTTTAATCTATGTAATTCTCACAGACATTTTTACTACCAAAGATGAGGTTAAAGAGCCCAATCTTGAAACTGAAAACAATAGTTCTGTCATACTGGAAAAACCCAGTTCAGTTTCATAGTAAATTATCTTCTGAATATGTTTGTTAGCTTTTTTTCATTTTATTTGCCATTCATTGTTCCCTTCTAGACCTGTACATAATCCTTTAGGAATCCTGGAATCAAATCACTAAGTCTGAGACATTGAAGTACATGAAAACAGCGGTAGAAAAAGGGCAAGAGCAGGGCAGCAAAAAGACAATCTGAAAATACAGAATGTGCTACTCAGGAAGCACAGTATTCCTTGTGAGAGTACTGACTGTTCTATGTCAATTCATGCTTAACTGCTGTGGTCCAGTGTCCTGGGGTGATTTTGTGATGTTGAATTGTAGTCCCATTTGTCTATTTAGCCCAGAAACAACTTTTGTACCTTTAAGGCTGGATTTGAGAGTGAAGGGGTAAGGAGAAGCAGTGGAATGTCTGAGGCAGTTGTTTAAAAAATACAGAGATAGGAGTTTCATCACTTCATCTCCTGGACTATGTTGCCATGGTGGACAGCAGGAGAGAGCTCCCTTTTGCTTTTATTTAGTTTTTGACTAACTGAGGCAGAGAAGTTCCCCAGAAAGTTTTTTTTTTTTTCCCCTGGAATTATTTGAACCTGCTCTGGACTAGGGACCCAGGGGAGCACCAGGAGCCTGCATCTGTGGCCCACCAGGGCCTGGCCTGGGCAGCAGCATTTCCAGCACCGGAGGGACTTACAGCAGACTGAGCTGAACTACCACCCACAGGAGAGAGATTCTCTGAATTTGTCATCTCTTCAGAGCAGTGGGAGGTGTTGTTGTTCAGTACTGCTCACTTTTGTGTGCTTTGCCTGTTGAATAAACAGGTTTCTTCCACTTCTCTCTGAGGAAATTTCTTCCTGAACTGGCTGGGGGAGGGGCTGCTTTGGTTTGCTTTCCGGGGGGGGGACCCTTTGGAGGTTTTATCCCAAATTTGCCCTAAACCAAGACACCTAGACAGCACATGAGAAAGCTATTAACTTCAGTGGTAGTAGGCTGGGTGGCTTTTTGTTGGTCTGACACTGTCTTTCAAGAAAACAGAATGTTATATAGGTAAGTAGCAAAGGATGCTAGAAAAGGCTTTCCATCAACAGAGTTCTCAGCATTAAGGAACCATAAACATGGCTGCACAGCTGTGGATTTGATGCACACACCTGCTATGCGCCAATACCCTTTCACCATGATGGAGGGAAAAAAACACCAAAGGTCAGCTGTATGATTTCTTTGATATTTCTCTCTGACCATCATTTATTCAGATGAAACTAATGAATTTGTTTCTCTTGATGTCTCATCTTCCAAGCAAGACAGAAGTTTTTGCTCAAGTAGGAAATGCTCAAAAAAGCCCAGAAATAATGAGGACAAATTTCTGACACAAATAAAACCAGCTATGGATGTGTTTCCTTCTTCCAATTTATGTTATTGTGTCTACACTGGAGCTCTTATTTCAAAGTAGATTTGCCAAGAATTTTTTAAAAAGTGCAACTTCCTCAGGGATCTGTTCCTTTATAGTGGGGTTTATTTGTTTGTTTTTTGCTTATTTGGGTTTGGAGGTAGCCGAGTTTAATATTTAAAACTCTCTTTTTTGGCACAATTGTTAATCAAACACGTTGTAGCTTCTGTAAGACAGAAAACATATTTAGATAGATTTAAAATACAGAAAGAGATTTAACACAGACAGTGCTCCTGGGGAACTATTCTTCAACTACTTCAAACTTGACTTCAGTATTTGGTAGTTTTTGTAAGAGTAAAAGAACAATAAAAAAGAGTGAAGTCCAGCACAAAGGCAGGATATTCAGATGTTCTCTGAATAGATTTGGTACCTCTATATGCTAATTTCTCTACGATGAACTTAAAAATGCAGCTACTATATTTTTAAAATCTCACATCCATGGGTACACAGTACATTAACCATCACAGATTAACCATGTTCTATTGAGTATCTGAGACAAAATCCTACATGGACAGCATCAATTGCCACAAATAAAGCAGTAAGTCGATAAGCATTCCCTGAATGATTACTTCAGTGAAAATTTGTCTCATTTCTCACATGGCAGAAAACCTCCCAATCTCTCACTCACAGGTGCTTAAACAAACAATACAATGAAGTCGTCATAATTTCAATATTGAAACTTAATGTTGTTTGCATGCCTTTGCATTCACTCTTTGATAAGTGTTTCCAAACCTTGCCCAGTAAGCAAGATTTTTCTAGCGAACTTGAGATTCTAAATGGCAAAACTGTAAAATCAACTATGTTCACTACATTTTTCTTTTAAATTATGAGCTGTATTACATGATTAAGATAAAGCAAGGTATTAGAGACCGTGAAAAAGCACTGTTGATAGAGACATCCAGGAGTCATCACAACTGAGTGGCACAGCAGATACAACTATATATATTGGAGATTTTACCTTTCTGACTAATCGAAGTGCTTGTGTTCTTTCTACTTCATTACTCTGCTGTATGTCAATGCACCTAAAATAAATTAAAAAAACAATTTTGTTTTTAACAACAGAAACTTAACTGCTTTAACAACTCATGTTAATATTTATGCATATCAGCACAAAAGAAAAAGAACTGACTTGTGTTTTAAAAACTACACTTTTCAGCAAATACACTTGTTATGATACATCAGCTAGCTTTGGTTTGTATTTTCTCAGCTATTTTCATTACAATTAAGTCAGAAGAATGCTCTCAAATACAAAATGGCATAATGCTTCAACAATTATTTTCCAAGCTAGCTGCCTTTGTGATTTCAAAATGAGATTATACCAAGTACTTGTAATGTTTCACATCAATACACTTTGTGTGTTCCCACATTAGGAAAGTTGTTTTGCTCCAAAAGAATTAAATAGCACACTAAAACTACATGTGTGTATTTATAAACAGGAATTCACACACAAATCAGTATCAGTATATTAAATAAAATATTTCATTACAGGAAGCACTAGAAATGATATTATTTACATCTATTCATCATGCTGATTGTACTATCTCACTGCTGGTTTGCCCTTCAGTATTCGTCTGTTGTGTCATTGATAATATTTAGACTACAAATTCTTGGACATCGACTACTTTTTAGCTCTGACTTTGTACTGGAGGCCCCACAGCGCTGCCAAAATACAAAGAATCATACAACTCCCATGCAAAAACTTAAGACATGAAAATTACTTAATACTTCAACCTTATTAATTTATAGTTAATGGCATTCATGATTAAAATAAGAAATTCTTTGGATTACTTGTAATATATTATGTATTAGGATGGCATTTTATTTGAATAAGCTAGTGTGATTAAATATTTTGTTGAAGAAAAATGTATTTTATAAAACTACTTACCAGGAACATAAGAGACTATGAGAACACTTCTCTCCTGTCTTAACCATGAAAAAGCAAGTAATTTAGAACTTTACAATTTACATCAAGAAGAGAGAAGAAAATTACCTGGCTATCAAATAATCCACTTTCAACTTTAGCACCTTCTGGAGAATACTGGAGTCTCGAATTAGATAGCGGAGGGCTCGCAATCCTGCTGCTCGCACCTCTTTTGCTTCATTTAGTAAAGCTAACCTCAGACTACAATGAAGAAAACAAGAGGGATAAACAACTATCAGGCAGCAGGTATACTTCACCATCTGACATGTAGCTACTACTCATGCATTTAAGATGAAAAAAAAAGTATTATTTTTAAAAACAAATATTCTGAACTAATTTTCTGACTTTCAGGTCTTCTCATGTGCAACCTAGAAGGCAAGTCCTCATCCTGGTCAGCCGATGTAGTCAATCTATTAATTTTAAAAAGCCACAAAAGAATTTTTCCCCCAAGTAACAGCTTGTACATCCATGAAATGACGTAGAACAAAAACCTGTACACAGCTTGTTATTTGACAAAACAGCTGAGCTCAATATTAGCCCAAGAAAATTAAGAGGTAGAATAAGGTAGGTAAGAAGAAATGAGGTATAGAAGAACTCTAGAAATGGAATGAGCAAGCACAAAGTAGCACACTGTCTTTTTGAAGGCCCTCAAGAGATTCGTCTCTCTTCCTCAATGACATGCCGGGTGGGGTGGGAATCCTCAACCTTCAAGTGACATTTACTAGTAGGATTTTTCACAGGACATCTAAGAATGTAAATACTTCAGCCAATGAGACTGAACTTCTATTTCTACAAAGGAATTATTTTTTTCTTTCCTTATCCTAGGGTTGCTGTACATGGCAATCAGCCACTCCAAGACAAAAAATCTTCAGCATCTTTTGGTCAATACCTGGCCTGGGTAAGTCACTGTAAAGGAAGCCTACTCCCAGGTGACACCAAGACAAAGTAGAAAGGATGCTATCATTTGCAATAAAGACAAACTGATTATTACTTTCAGTACTGAGTAGGGAATTGTTTCAAGACCATCTTTCCTGTAATATGAATATGCTTTCCTCTCATCCAGCAGCACCCCCAGGTCCTCAGCACAGCTGCTCTCAATCAGTTCAAGCCCCAGCCTGCACTGATACCAGGTGTATTCTTGATTCCAAGGATCTTTGAGCCAAACTCCTGTCTCTGCACAGGACAATTCCAAGGGTCACGCCACATGCCTAAGAAAGTTGTCCAAACACTTCTTGAACTCTGTCAAGTTTGGGGATGTGACCACTGCCCTGGGGAGCCTCTTCCACTGCCTAATCACCCTCTGGGTAAAGAATCTTTTCCAGATATCCAACACAAACCTCCCCTGACACAACTTCAGGCCATTCCCTTGGGTTCTGTCACTGGGCCAATGGAAAGAAGAGATCATGCCTACTGCTTCCCTTCCCCTCACAAGGAAGCCGTAGACCAGTTAAAGAACTGGCACAGTGAAACCACTACAAAGGACAAGACTATAATGCTATTCAACAGTCAAAAGAAAAAGCAGACATGTCACTATCTTAACCTATGCAATGAAAACATACAGCTAGTCAAAAAGATAAAGAACAGTTTTAGCTAAGAAAACATTATGTAAGATTTCCCAACATTTTGCTCAAAGAGCAACTAGGTTTCCTAAGCTTTTTTCCTTAAGTGAGATCTAACCTGAAAGAACACAGAAATGCATTAAATATTAGATCTTATTTGCTTTTGTCACCAGTGCTGATCTTCAAGACAAATTTACAAATTTCTGTGTTGAAACAAGCATATACATTTGACAGTCAGAAATGGCCACAAAACAGATAGAAATTCCACCTAAAATACATACACAGGGCATGTCAGTAGCAGGGAAAGCAGTGCTACATGGACATATACGTACAAACACAACATAAAATAGTGATCTTTAGATCCTGATTCTGTATCAACAGTATGCTCTGTATTTTGTAGATGTACATGTTTGTAGATGTAGATGTTCTTTTTTATTAGAAGGTCTTTCTACAAGTACTGAAATATTTAGAAGTATTTTTAAATCTGTGAGGAATAGAATGAAGAAATCTACACTTCTAACTTGGAGGGTTTGTCTAGGTTTGCCCAAAAGTAAACAATGTAATTTTGATTTTACTCATAAAAATATTTGCAGATTATATCCTTGCATTATGAAATTTCAAACATGTTACAAATACAAAATATTAGTTTAAAAGTACAAATGAAGTTTATTTAATTACACCAGAACAACTGACATTCCCTAGCATTGCTCCAGTGCTCTTTACTACTTACCATATTATGATGCTGTCATAGGTAAAACCTAACTTTTCTTCAGCATGGCCAGTATTACAAAGAAGCTGAAAATAGAAGAAAATATCTATTATTCATATCTGTCCAAAAATAACCATGAAAAACCATATATTTTGGAAAATGCTTTCAAAAAAACCTGAGGAATGTAATTTGTAGCAAGGGAGAATACCAGCTTCAGACTTCTCTGAGAACTTGCATTGTGGTCCTATACACATCAGATACAGAGACTCACCTGTGGATTTTCATACCAAAAAAAAAGGTTGTACATTTGTACAAGCTGTGTACTGGTTGGTCCATTTTACAGCACTAGCTTGGTAGCTGACAACTGGTAACTTGAGCAGAGAGCAAAAATTACTGAAATCAACGCAAACCTGCAGGAGCTCAGGTAAGAGTTTTGAAACTGACACTGATAGTCCACTGCTCTGTTTTGTCACAGTAGCACAAAAGTATAAAAAAAAAAATCAGAAGGCATTACCAAGTGTCCTGTAACTGACATTTGGTCTTGGCCTGCCACCCATTCTATAGAACTTGTACCTCCAAAAAATCAGAGCAAAGGTTGAATTTATACTACTAAGCTGTAAACTATCACAAACTGGACATTTCAACCCTATCTAGTCATTGTGAACAGAAAAGATTTACAAGCACTGCTTTTAAGTCCAAAACCATGCTTAGAGGGAGCAACTTAGGTCACCAATGTTTTATTTTAGCCTCTTGAGGAAAGGAAAACAATCTCTTCTGTAAGAAGAGCTGATGCTGTACTTTTCAATAGCAGCAAAGAAATTCTTAGTCATCTCATTTACTATTCCTGGCTAAAATTATAAAATATTATCATGTCCAAATCCCAAAGCATTTTTCTAAGTACTTCCAAAAATTTAAATGACTAATACTGAGTGCAATAGCTTTGCACTTTGTTCTCTGTTTTCGAAATAGGCATGTGTATAGTTCTAAGTCAGTGCAGTATTAAGTTTCTCCTCAGCCAGGAATCCAGGAAGTATTTGTGCTAACTAGTCATTACCTCTGCTCTGAAAATATTGCAATATATCAAACCCTGTGACTCATTCTTTATGCGTATTTACCACTAATAATAAGAAACTTATTATAAACAGCACAAATAGCCAAATAAAGGTCAATTTAAAATATTTAGTGTGTTCCATGCCTCAGTTTTACTGTTCACCTCCATCTGAAAATATGGCTTATTGCACAGAAACTCTGCTTCTAAGTAAACCCGTTTGATTAGCAAGATCATTAAAATGCAAACAGTACTTAAATTTATGCTCAACAAGTAGAAATTCATTTGGTGATCACATCACATCTTACAAAATTGTCTTTCAAGAAAAATACCTAGTGATAATGCTGAAATTAAAGGCTGTTAACAAGAGATTATTAAACTGGCCTGGATCAGCTCCATGTTTTTGGCTCAAATACTTTAATTCCAAGTACTTTGGATTTGGCATTTTTCTTAACCAAAGATGATTATAAAACAAAAAAGTTTTTACATAACCTTTTTAAACCACCTTTCTAATTTAAGTAATAATAAAACCAGACAATTGATGAACTAACTGGTTATGACAGTATGTCACTTCCTAACATCAATCTATTTTTATGCCATGGTGCTGGTCTGCCTAAGGCCACCACTGCTGCTTTAGCATTTCTATTGACATCTTATGAACTGTAAAAATTGGCTGGCAGAGTGTAAGCAAAACAGTGTGACAAGATAGTGAGTTCATTGTTCAGTTACAGACAGTTACATCAATAGTTGTTTAGGCTAATCATTTATACATCTAAACCTCTCCCCAGCATTCCACCCCAGACAAAAATGAGAAATCCTAACTTAACACAACATATTGTCCTCAACAGTCTATTTTTTCCAATTTACAAAAACCCAAAGAATTTTCATTCTGATGTAGGAAAAATCCATCTTTAGAAAGCTGCTATAGTGTGCACTAGTACATTAGTAAAGCTAGTCTCCTATCACACACTTAGCATTGATTTGCATATTGAACAGTCCTGAGATTAAACTGAAGCATTTGATGTGTTCCAGGAACCCACCTAACCTGCTGCACTGCTTAAAAATATCCAGTTCACTGGACCAGTTCTAGTCTGGTTGTCAGTCTCACCAAATATATACAGTGGTTATTAGCTCCTCAATACCAACTGTTTTCACCTATATGTGCTCCCACTGCACACATCTTCATCAATGCTGAAAAGAACTCAACCTTATCTTGAAATTTAAACACAGTCATGTAACCTGACAAGTTAAAACTCATCAAGTTTAACTGCTGTTTGGATATAAATTTCTGAATTTGACAGTAATAATTATAGAAGTATTTGATGGTGTCTGTGTGTAAATTTGAAATACTTCTCCCACAGAAAAGAAAATAGCTACTAGTTTATTCTCCTTCTAATGGGAGACCAGTACTTATGCACTAGCTTTCCTTGTAATTTATATATGTTCCATATAGAAAAGGGCCTAAAAAGATGGACAAGATCAGAATTCAAAAATATTTCAGTGACTTAAAAGGAATGCCCAAACCCAATAAGAAGATTTAACTAAATAATAGGAACAGCATATCATATCCTTCCAGGTACCACACATTAACAGACACGTAAGAAATGAAAGTAGGCCAGCAGAGAAACAGAAAATGTTCAGAAATTAACATTCAGAATGTTAATTTGAAAACAAAATTTATATCTGGAAATACTAATAGGACTGCAATATGTTTGAGATTAAAAGACTTTCCATTTCACAGGTTACTCTGAAAACTGCAAGAACAAAATTTTGTGTGATGCATCTTAAGAGCAAAGTGGAAAAAGTGTAGCAGAAAAATGGACAAGGCAGGGAGAAAATCCACCCATAAAGGCTGAGCTACTTAGTTTATTTAATCTAGGGGAAAAGAACCTGGCTGGTAAGGCTGGATTTCTGTAAGTTTGAAAGGGGGGGGAAAAATAGTTATGGAAGCTGCTATAAAGAAAAGGCTGTTCAGCTGGTCCCAATTCTTTGGGCATTAGTTATGCTATAAAAGCCTTTCTTTAAATATATTATACTAAAAAACATTATTGCTTTCTTCTCATTTCACCTTTAAATAACATTAAGCAGATAAATGATTCCGGCCTAAATGCAGCAGTTTTTGTAGATGGCTGAATTCCTGACAAAATCAAGCAACTGTCATATGTTTGACTGTAAGATTTAACAGTTAATATACATACCATGACAGGATAACTCTGTAGGCAAGCAGTACCAGAATACTGAAATTTATCTTTGGCTATACATTGACATTCTTCATTAAAATGGCAACGAATTATCATACAATACCTGGAATTATGAAATTATTTATATTTTTATACTATTTATATTTTTCATATATAGATCTCACCAATAAAAAGTGTACATTTTTAAACACACACTGTAAGTTTTATGTATTTTTATATAGGTACAAACAAAACCAAACAGAGTATACTTTGTGTGAGTTAAAACTCACACAAATGGGTCTACCTCAAAATTTAAATGTTGTGGTCAAATACACAGACTGAGCATAGCAAAAAGACCCGCTGAGGATAAGATTAAATATTAGGACAAAATGGTAAGTACATTGGGCCAGACAGTGACTAACTTACAGTGAAGGCTCTTTTCATGTTTACTGTCAGCTATGAGTTTTTCATACTACTCAGATGAGTCACAGCAATATGAGTAACATATCAACATGTCTTGGAAACAGTAGCTCAGAACAACAAAACCATAGGAGGTCAACAGCATGCACAAGTGGAGTGTACATTTGAGACCACTTAAATTTATATTTAGCAGAATAGCCATAGCAATTACTAGGTAAAAATATTATATTATTCTGTGCATTCAGGATGCAATTATTGCATTATAACTCTGAAAATACAGTTTGAGTCACCACTGGTAATATTTAAGTGAAGACTACTTTGTAGCTCCTAGTCTTAAGAGAAGCCCCCGCTGAAACTCTGGACTCTGGCTTCAGACACATTTGTTACACAGCTGAAATGTCTCTAAGTACATGTTCTGTCTGTATCTGCTACATCATCCTGAGATTTCAGGTTTTGCCAGCGGTTTATCTGACTGGATGAATGTTACAGTCAAGCAGTACATTCAGTCTAAGATACCTGGGTTTTGCAAAAGACAAAGAGACTCTAAAATGACAGACTATGAATCAGAGACACGATCCATGAAAGCTTCTATGACCATATCCATATCCAAGCCACTCAATCCATATCATCCTAGTGAAAGTCAGCAGCATGGTCAAAAGCTAACAGATACACAGAGCAGAATAGTAGAGCTTTATTAAACAATGACAATTAGTTTTGAACAGATTGAAAACATAATTTTAAAAAGGTATGAAGGATCTTTCAGAAGCTAGCTCCCAGTGGAATAAACCTTTCTATAATAGAGGACTATAAAAAAATACTTCAAATCACAAAGATATTTTCCACTAGGTAAATGCAACTGTACAGTTTCTTCTGGTTTTCAGTGATTGACCACTTACCGCTTTGCATGGGGGTGGGGAAAATCCCGAAGATGTAACCACAATGTTTTGGTACTGATCAGCAGAAGCCAGGAAACTTCAAGGTGCTTGCCTGATGTAGGTGGCCATATAAATTAAAGATGGGTAATCCTACTCAGCTTACTGGAGCTAAATGCATATACCAGACTTATGAACTGTTGCGACTTTTGAAAGTGGCACTGACCATTTACTGGAGATCAAATCCTCAAACAGTTTTCAGATCAGAATATAAATTAGTTTAAATAAGGTGGCTTGAAAGGAATATAGATTGAGGCACTACTTCATAAAGGTTTTTGTCTACAAAACTGCAGCTTCACTTACTAGGTGACAAGAAGCAGAGAAGTAGTGTGCTCTCATTCAAAGCAGATAAATTTTCTAAGTCTGCTGCTGCTGCAATTCAGAACTAAACACACATTTCCACCATTTTCTGCATCACCAGACTGGGAATGCTTATTTCCTGGAACAGAAAGCTTAGACCACCTGTCAGGCAAGAACAACCCAAGTGCTGCAGATAAAGGGCAAAGAACTTGAACACTAATGACTTAGCTAGTAAGCAGTACTAGCAAAAACTTGATAAATGAAATGCAAGTTTTTGTAAGATATCATGTAAAAAGCATACATTGCACAATAATAATGGGTGCTGTGGAGATCGGAACATGACTAGTTAACATTCCTCTTAAAGGGAAGTAGCAATGAAACAGGAGTTACATCACCTAAGCACACAAGCTTCATATAAAGTATCTGCTTTACTGTCTCTTTCCAGCAGATGAACTAGTAACTCCTGGTAACTTCTGATCACCGTTATTTTTTAAAAAAATATTTCAAGTACTTAACTTCTACATAAAGCCCTGGAGTCTAGTTCAGTAATTTCTGAAGGATCATTATGCTCCTGCTCCTTAAAGAAAGGGAGGCGAGGGGAACAGATCTCACCTTAGAAATCCAGTCGAGTTTCACGCAAAGAAACCTGACCATAATATACCTCAGTTATTCTGAAAATAATACAAAACTCGGTGTCTATCATGATCCTTGTCAGGAAACTCCATGGAGTAAATTACATTACTTGTTTCCAAGTGATAAAAACATTTTGCTTCCCCTGACTAAAGAACTAAAACATTGAGATTCGCAGTCTTTAAAGGAAAAACATGTGGTAGCTGGGAGCAACTGCTTAGACTAGTTCAGATGTTTTAAGTATAATAAAATTTCTAGCAGGAGAATAATAGGTTTTCCATATTACTTTATCTGAAATATGCTATTAAAAATTTCCAAAGGTCCTTTCCCTGTCCATAGTACAAATAACCTAGATAGCAAGTAGTTCTTCAAAAATGGACCTCAAAATGCAACAATTCATAAACAAATCAAGTTCATATTCATTATAATTCCAAGACAGGATACAAACATCCTCAGCCCTTAGCATATAAATCTTACTCACACTCCTGTCTCTCAAAGGAGGAACTGAGACTATACTAACTCAGGGTAGAAGAACAGAGTGCAAAAAGGAAATAAAACCATCTCACCAAGCTCCAGGCTTTCACTTTTAACCACTGGAATGACAAACACAGAATTGTTCCAACCACAAGGCAGACAATACAATACAACTTGCAACTTTTATTCTATTCTTATAACTGCATTTACAGTTCAAACAAAAAGAGTTTTTAAAAACCAAATGCACTAAGTTATACAGTTACAAATTACATATTCCAGGGAGATGAATATAAGAACAAGTATTCAATATTAAATTGAGTAGTATGATTCTGATTTAGAATTAAAATCAGGTTATGAGCTACAGTCTCATCTTCAAACATCATATTTAATTTTATTAAGTTGCTTTTCACAAACTCATAAATTTCCTGCCAGTCCTAAGTGCAATTTATGAAAACTGTCCTTCCATTTTTCTAAGTATTTTCCAATTTAAATTCTGGGTTTAACAAAAACCCCAAGCTTTCTTCAAATATTTAATTATGGAATTATGCAATCTCTAAAAACTATCTTTTAAAGAGAATATTTGGTTCATCTTTTAATTACAATATGCATATTTATTAATTTAACAGAGTTACAGATGCTTAACATCTGATTCTCAATAGTGAATTTGATTCTGTTTTAAAATCCGTATTCAAATACTGACTTTTCACTACAAATTGTGCATCTACAAACATAATCCAGCTCTTTAATTTTAAGACAATTAGACAATTTGAAAGCATTCACATTTCTAAATTTCCAGATTAACACAGAAAAAGAAAACCTAGTTATGCATCAGACTTTTTTAGCAGAATAAAGGGGTTTCTTGCTACACATTTTGAAATCCCAGTGAAAACAGCAGCATTCTCTCAATGGCTGGTGTCTGACATACACAAGGCAATAGCCCAAATAAAGAGACTGCAGTGTGAAGTTAAGTCCTTAGTGAATGCCATGTACCTACACATGTTGTGAACCAATCCAGAAAATTTAGCACTTAGAGATTTGCTATTAATGCATTAGAAGATAAATTCATTTGCTACTGTGATTTTGTTTGCAGTACTCACCCTCCTGTTAAGTGAATCTTACACAGTACCACTGAAGTGGTCAATCTCACAATGATTTTAACAACCAAGATGCCTACTTCAAAGGTTATCATGCATGTTTTGTCCTTCTCATATCAACTGGTTCCCCACACCTGCCTTGGAGTATTCGCTCTTTCACTTAAGATTGGCTCCAAAATGTCAACTGGACTCCTGGCAATCTTACTCATATCTTTGTAACAAAGTTATTTACAACCCTAACTTAAACCTCACTTTAACCTTACATTCCCCTCTACTATGTTATATCTTGGTTGCTGCTGGTTGCAGGATCCATCCTCAGTCACAGTAACTCGATTTTCATTTTCAGGTGTGTTGCCCTATCTCTATCAGAAAGGTGTACAACACACCATGTTCTTCTATCAGTCCATCAATTTGGGTAAGGCTCAAACTGAAGCTTCAGTGTTTCCTGTCTCACTGACTGCAACACGTTTCCCTTGCATTGACAGATCCAACCAAAACTACACCATCTTACAATGAGCACCTTTTCCCTAACTCCCTGACCACCTCCCATGAGCTGTCTCAGCTCTTCTTCACAGGTTTCTCTTTCATCCAAAAAATTCTACTTGCTATCCTTCTGAACATCTTTCACAGTTTCTTTCTCCAGCTTACACATTCATCCTGCAGTAAATTTTTAATTCTTGCCTCATCAGCTCACAATGACTCTCAATCAGCTTCCAATATATCTGTTGTATTTTCAAAATGCACCTGTCACATGTTCATGATTTAGTAAAAGCACATCAAAAATGACCAACATAGACATATTCCAGAAATGGACCCTTTAAATCTTTTTCACTATGAAAACTGCAGTGAAAGTTGTAGTTCCAATTCTATTAGCGACCAAAACTTTGCTTATAATGTGCATTGATAAAGTCCTCCCTCCTCACCATACTCCATCAGTTTACATTCAGAAAGTCTGGAATTTTATATTTTTTATTTCAATTCTGCATAGTAGGAACCAAATCCTTAGCTCTAGTCATGCAGCTTAACCCATTAATTGGGAGCTATTTCAATGTTATAAGCACTAAAATACTACAAAAAGTCAGCTAGCAGGACAGGTATGCAAACTTCAGCATAACTCTGCATTCACATATTTTCTTTTCCTTATTTGATACATTCCCTTCCGATAGTATATAGGCTTCAAGTACTGTTCTGTGATAGTAAGCAATTTCATTAACGTCCCAGCCAGTGTCTGACTGAGCAAATAAAAAACATTTTACTTGTACAATCACTTGTTCTATTACACTATTTGAGCTCTTACCTTAGTAAAATTATTCAAGTGACCTAGTTTTCTCATATTTGAGACGCCCTGTAATTTGGCCACATTTTGGAGAATCTCTCTCATATTATCACAAGGGTCTGCAAAAGAAAAGAGGGCATTAGCAGATACAGTAAAAGAAAAAATAAAAAAAAAAGAAGAAAAGTCTAAGCATACATTCAACACGCAGTTTCATAAACATAATTGGTCTCCTGGTCTCTGATAGGGATGTAGAACACTTTTGCTCCAAGAAGCATCAATCTGATTTATGCTAGGGACCAAAACCAATCACACTTGAGTTCTGTAGAATAAATGCTAAAGGCCACAGAAGAGAGATACTCACATCTTAAAGCAGATTTTAATTAGTATCTTAGATTTGCAGTTGACAAAGAAATCCATTTAGTATCCGAAATGCCAATCCCTACATCTTGTAAGTGAACAGCTTTACCCTCAATCCCCTTGTAATTTAAAGTCAAAGTAAGCTGAAAAACAGATGTTAAAACATAGTATATTACTGACACACCATATTATTCCTTTTTTTCCCTCTAGACAAATGGTTGGTGGGATTTTGGAAAGATGAGACCTCTTTTCTGCTCTCCACATTAATTGATTTCCTCAATGGTGCTTCAAATAGAGAGCTAGGCCTTTCCAGTGACATGGGAAGTAAACCACAAGGTAAACAAGAGGCTTAAGAATGTCTTCTTTCTTCTTAAGGGTCCACCATTCCAACAAGAACAGGTGAACAAAAAAAACACCACCCACAAACCACTATTCACACACCAACTGATGACCCTGCATTATGCTAGAAAACATAAAACAAGTACCATGATGAGAAGAGACACTCTTGTCTGTTTTTTGGAATTAAGGCTGGAATTGAGGCAGAGTGGAATAAGCAGCACAGAGTGGGGCTGGGCCCAGGGAACTGCACAGGGAGCTACTGTAACAGACTGCAGTAAGTTCTGTAGTTGGTGGCACTGAGGCAGGGCAGTTTTTAAAGAGATGTATTGAATGAAGGATTCTCATGGAGTTTTAGATTAGACACTGAGGATAGGTATCAGCAGTTTAAGATAAATGAAAAACTAAGGAACTAAAGCTATCCTGAAGATGTAAACTATTGAAAGCAACACATTACCAAAAAAGAAGAAATAACTGCATTACACAAAATGAAGTCTTTAGGACAAGCCTGAGCACCAGACATCTAAAAAGCAGCAAAGACAGCTTTTGTGTGTGGTGTCCCACACTAACTTTGGTATGAAAAGCTTGCCTCCTACTGCAGAATGGAACAGCTATAGCTGAGTTAGTGGTATATACACAGCCCTTTACCTTCCTGTTCTTTGTAAAAGTGTGTTTGTGTATTTATCATTATGCAAAGGAAATCAAGCACTGGAGATATAAAGAAAGCACCATCCTCACTACCTCTCTACAAACCATGCTTTGACATCACTTCCTGTACTTTAAAAACTTAAACAAATGTAAAAAAGCAAGCAATCTTACTAGGATATATCCAGAATGTGTCTGGACAGACAGGATCTGTATTTGCAACATCATCAGGAATCAATACATTATCTAAAATTAGGACACTTCCAAGTAGGCCCCCCAGTTAAGGTGTACAAACCTTTTAATCCACTACAGTCAATAAAGATTTTGTCTATCAGCCAATGAAATCAAATGTCGTCTTCTTGATCAGCTGCCAGATGCCTACCCAAAGGTAAGATAATCAATTGTATTGACTACAGTGTTTAAAATGAAGAGACATGTAGAGACATGCTACTGTCACACCATTTAATTCTGGTAATTTTCAAACAAAGGACCTGTGAGATTTTGGGAAGGCAAGGTATGTTCTTGAACAATTTCTATTAGCACCAGCTTGATGTGAAAGATCCTTTTCAACAAATCTATTCACAGCGTACACCAAGTCAGCCATCAGATACACAGGTATGGACACAGATATCTTGCACTGCTGTGCAGTATGCACAGTAAAACCAGATATCTAAGAGCTTTGAATTTAAATTGGAATATGTGCATGGACCTCTTTGCATCCCTAGGAAAAAAGAAAAAAAAAAAAACACTTTGGCATGATTACAGAAATCAGAGACTGTGAGAATCTTGCTGCATCTACACCAGGTTTGGGATTCCTCTGCACAATATGTCCAGGGCTTAACTCAGTTAAAGAGGTTTGCAATAGCACAACCCATAAAATTGTGGAATGGTTTGCATTGGAAAGAACCTTAAAGATCACCTAGTTCCAACCCCCTTGCCATCGGCAAGGAATCCTTTATTAGACCAGGCTGCTCAGAGCCCTAGCTGACCTGGCCTTGAACACTTCTATCAATGAGGCACAGTGAAAGCAAGTAGTTTGGATTAGTTATGGCACTACCAATAGTTTATATTATACAGCCCCTTAATTTCAAGGGAACAAAACAGGAGACGAGGATAACTTCCTCATAATCAGGTTTCTTTGAAAACACAGTTTGGCTCATACCTATGCTTTGGCCTCCCTTGGGTAATGTCTGGGAATTTCCCTGGCTCACAACACTTTTGAACCTGTAGAATTCCTTGTTATGCCACAAGAAAGATCCCAGGTGAGCAGTTCTAGAGCAACTTAACTTCCCAAAGTGACTGAAAGTATGTTTTTAATTTTGAAAGTGCAGATGGCTATATATGCACAATAAACTAAGCTCACCATGTGAACGAAAGACTACAGCACTGGCCCAGAAAACCGCTTGCGCGATGGCAATGGACATTCTTATTTGGCTATCTGATAAAGCTGGCATTAACTCAGAAGTGCCTGAACTGTCCTGTGGAAAAAGGCAGTTTGGATGTGAAGAAATAAGGACACGATACTACAATTTCCCATATTAACAATTCTGTAGCAATGACAGATCTGCATAATAAGGATGCCTAAATAAAACATATACTAAAACCATTCTCCTCTATTTTTGCATGAAAAGCTGCAGTTACAACAACTTTTTCCTCACCACGACCTCTTTTAGTTGAGGAAAAACTCATTTTTAGTGACTGAAAAGTTGGAGGAAAGACATATTGTGGTACTTAGCAGAGAAGTCAGGTATTTCCCAGAAGCTTTATTAGCAGATAACTAATTTGAAGCAAACTGGGGAACTCCAGCACAAAAGCTAGAAAACAGTAAGAAAACTGAAAACACAACAGACATTCCCACTACTGAGCTGATAATATAAATACAGCAAGTTAGCTTTCTCGCTCTTCAATCCTATTAAAACCAGTACTGCTGCAGAAAAACAAGACAGTAAAGAAATAAAGACCTTCTCATAGTATATTACCTCAGAAGGAACTAAAATAACAGACGCCTTTTTGGTCAAATACTGTCAGGTAAAGTTTTGCTTTAAACTTTGAAGAGCCTTCTCACAAAATATCCTATAAAAATTTAACAAAATAACTGTGGTATACTAACTTCAAGTAAAGACTAGCTATCTTGTTTCTCCTTCTTCTGAAAATGCATCATCATACATTACAAAGAAGTAGAAAATTTATATTACTTACTCAAGCATGACTCATTTTTAGTAAAAGTAAATCCAGTAAGGAAGGTAGGCAGGCCTAAGAAAACTTCAAGTCACAGATGCAAAAGAATTTAAACCAATTTGACTACACAAATGGCAATCCAGACTTTTGCTAGTCTGTCCATCACATTGAAATGGGCTTCGAAACAGACTAAATACATGTTGAAATCTAAAAGCCAAGCCATGTGGCTTTGCTGTAATCACAGATCAGAACCATTACTATCTTCTGTCACAAAATCTTACAAAGGCGCTATAAAATACTGAGTAATGCAGAAACTGCAAAAAGCATAGCACAAAATCACAGACTGATCTTCCAAAGAAATATCACAGCCTCAACATTTCATTGTCAAGGGTAACAGTTCATCTTGGTGTGGTGTTGACAAAGACTTTTTGTTGTTGTTGTTTCATGTTGTTTGTTTTATTTTTTGCCTGGCGGAGTGGGGGGCAGGTGTGGTGCTGTGGGGTGAGAGGAAGGAGCTATTGTAGGTGTTTCACAGATTTACAGAATATTCTAAACTGGATTCCAAAAGAATCACTGACTTCGGTAAATGGCTCATACAGGGACTGAACTCAAAATCCTGGTGTTACTAGCACCATGCTCTAGCCCATTGAGCTAACTGGTGTTGTATGTGTTAAGAACCCCAGTTCATATCACTGCTGTAGTGATTTCTTAGCTTTTACTCTCTAGGTTCTCAGAAGTTCCTGTTTTGTATCTAAAACAACAAAAAAACAAGAAGAGAAGCTACTTATCATTTTAAGACCCCCCTCAAAAGTCTATTTTTGCCTGAACTCACTTCATTTATTACTAGTATGCCGACTCTTATTGAGAGAAACTTCTTCACCAAAAGGGTTATCAAGCACTGGAACAAGCTGCCCAGGGATGTAGTTGAGTGACCATGCCTGGAGATAATTAAAAGATGGACAGACGTGGCACTTAGGGACACAGTTTAGTGATGAAATTGGCAAAGTAAGGTTTACTGTTGGACTCAATTATGAAGGGTCAATTCCAACCAAAATGATTCTGTGATCTCCAGCTGGCCCACAGCAACAATTAAATAGCTTCACATTCTTTCCCATGGTGCTTCTGAGGGTGGAGCTCTGGAAAATGACTAAACTGATCTTCCAGCTTTCCTCTGCCAAAAGATGCACAACACCTTCCCTTCCTTACTTTCCTTCCCTCTCTTGTCCTGCTGTATAAATCCTTTACACTACTTCAGTACTTACCTTCAAATTCATAATAAAAATATCTCAGTAGAATCCTTTTCTTGCTCTTCTGACTATGCTAGCTCTCTACAGAGTTATTGACTCAAACTGAATACTAAATTCTGACAAAACCCACTCAGAAGTAGCTGTGCCACTAAGCCATTCACAGGTAGAGTGGTGGAAGCAAGACATATCAGTTCCACATGACACTCAGTAGAAAAAAAGTCACCTTTATTTTTTTACCTGCACTTTACAACGGGCAAGTTGGCCCAATCATTATACACAAAGCCACTTCGCTCAAATGTAATCTAAAAACTTGTTGATACATATAAAAATTGCAAGTCAGCCCACTTGTGTCCTGCAGCAACAACTTCGCTTGCTCATCATTATTCTCATTTTCACTCTGTCTGCTTTTTGTTGGACAGCAAAACCTTCGAAGCAGCAATAGTTGTTCTGCTTACTTCTATTACACTAAACACAGTTTCTCACCCACAATTCTTTGCACTAACACCCTGTACTTAAAATTATAATCTTTAGCACAGAGCAAAGCTGGTGTTTCTTTAAAACTCTAGCCTCAAGAACTCCATGATTCTCTATGCATAAAAGTAATTTACAGATGCTGTATATTAAAAATCTCCAATGTTGTGCTGTTGTTTGTTTCTAAACTCTGATGACCTTTAAGGCTTGACTCAATTTTTCACCCCTTCAGGACTGTGACATTGTTTTTCCCCAGTGAGAACCATGATGCATTCTGACAGATCCCATTCTCCAGAAAGAACACGAGAGAAGTCCAGCTACACAAAACAGCTAGCAGCCCAACTAATGCAGGGATGAAACAGGACCAGCAATAGCTATATGAGCACAAGCGACGACTCCTTTCGCCTGACAGATTTAGCAGCATTGTTTGACCACATTCAGTATCCTAGAAGCATGCCAATTCACTGCTCTGCTGTGCATATGTGAATGAAACAGAAAAAAACATGGTAGGCATCAGCACACAAATAATTCAGTAGCTCTGAAGTTGGACATGAGTTAAACTGAGGAGTGTGTATCACATGTACCACTTGGTAGGTGTTAAAACAGTACGCAGTACTGTAAACAGTAGTCAATGTATATATATACCATAACTCTCAAGTGAGAGACTGCACTAGTGGCTGATGTCACACCTACTAGAATCACAAGGCCAAAAAGTGAAATAAAAGATTAAATACTTCTAAACACTTCCTTTAAAGAAGGAAGTTGTGCTTCACTACAGTCAAGCATCTCACCATTGACTGAAAAACACAGGAGGTTCTCTTACTGAAACAATCACAGTAATGATTGGATAATGGATAAATCTGACAAACCTATACACCTCTAATCCTATACACCTCTACAATTATTAGATATTTTCCAAGTGTAAGTGCCATACAATTGCATACTGTTAAGCTGCTCTTAGTACACACTGCCAAAATGAAGTTGAGTGAAATATACCAACTAGAAACAATGACACACTGCTCCCCATTTCCACTGAAATTATGAGTTATTAGCTATTAAAAGCAATGAGACATCAGAAATCAGTTACTTAGAAGTGCCTATGTAAAACTATATGATAAGTAATCAGTCTCCTAAAACAAGTATTAATCAAGACCTTTAACAATTAAATGAGACATCAATGGTAAGTCATAGTCTACCATTATCAACTTGTAGCAAAAAAAAAAAAAATCAGGACAATTATGTAACCTTCTTGATATTAAAGTATTCTTAATTTACATTGAATTCAAAAGGTGGAAACTGCACAGAAAACCTAAGAATATGAAAGATGAAAAAGCTACATAAAAAAACCAAACTCCATTCACTCCTGAATTATTTGTATATTTGTATTAACACATCAACTCTACTTTGACAGATTCAAAAAAAATAGTGCATATTCATGTACTTTACACTCAACACGAGATTTTCAAAAACACAGTAATACATCTTTAGACTGAAGGTGTGTCTCAATTTATAGTGTAAAAACATAAAAACTTGTGTGTTTGTAGTATTAAGTTAATGTAGTTATGTTGAAAAATATACTGACTACCAAGCCAGACAGATATCCTCTAGGATCACAGTTAAAATTCTGCTATCACACTTGAAGCCACAAGATGGGAAATACTTTGTACTGTCAATACTTTACAGCTTTACAACTAAGTAAAATTTAAATGTCTACGGTGATTGTACAGATTTCTCTTTTGCAGATGTGCATAACTATTGTAAATTAAAGGACTTTTTTATTTTAATATTCCTAGATACATATAAATGTGTCAGGAAATAAACATTCTGGTGTTCCATCAGCTTGAAGAGCAGTTCCAAAACAGACGGTTCTCCAAAATGTTGTCTTACAATACTATTTCTAACCAAGACACAGAGATTATACCTGTAGAAAAGCCATTCTTACATCTTCACCTTGGAATTATGCTAATTATTCCTAATATGTGATCTTGTATGGCAGCTTTGAAACAGCATTGCTTTACTGCTAAAATGTCTAAAAAAAATGGGTTTCATAGCTAAAATGTTAAGAGCTTTCCCAGGGCAGAGAGACTAAACTGAAGGACCACTCCAAAGGACAACCATAAGGCTGACTTGAAAATTAGTTATATAGTTTTTGATAAACAAACTAATCTTTAAATACTTTATAGCAATACAAAACCTAGTGTCCTGCATAAGCTTCCTCAAAGACCAATTATAAAAACAGTACTAAATAATATTAGCTAAGATTACATAAAGTATGAAGGCATATTAAAAAAAAACAATTCTTTAATAAAAACTTGTCTTTTCATAGACAGAAAATGTTTAATTTAGTCCTCCATTTAAATTTACAGTCATATCCTCAGCTCCCAGAAGACATGATGTTGATGACAAGAATCGTAGCAATAATCTTGATACGTATCAAGTCTGTGAATTCAAACTTATTCCCAGTTTCCCTGCCTCTTGCCCCTCAAAAAAAATACCACCAGAATGTCATCTCTCTGCATTACAAAATATAAACTATAACTATTCCATATTATCATTACTAAAACCAAACTGGAATTGCAGTCTCTTAAAATTTCTATCATGACCACTTAATAATACACAAATATAAATTATTCTGAAATGCACTTAAATTCAGGAAGAACTTCCTTTAAACTTTCAGAAGCTTAGGCGTTTAAATGAAAAAAGAGAAAAAAAAAAAAAGAGACAAAAAACAGAGAGGGTCAAAATGCTGAAGGCTGGGGAACATTCCATAACTGTGTGACTATGCATTTGTTTGCCCTGTTGCTCTGCTCTCTTCTCTGCAACAATTATCAACTACTGCCAAGGTTGGAGTGACCCAGTACAACTGTTCTTATGGTCAAGAGCCAGTAAAGGGCCTTTCCCAGATGTACAAAATTGCTTATGTCGGTACACAAATCAAATTAATAATTCCCAGAACATCAACGATGGATTTGAATGGTGAATGTAAGTTTATTGTAATGGTTTAGAAAATTATCTCCAGTTCTTCCAATCCATTTTCTTCTTTTCTGCCATCACTTCTAGAAGTAGAAATATCAGGATGGTCATAATTTTCAGTTGTTTTAACAAAACGCTATGCCTTTCTGACATCTTGCAACTGATACCAGGAGAGTGGACCAGGCAAATCTGCTTTCAAAACCACTCAAGAGAATTTTGATCACTTATTTCTCTGAATATTATCAAATTGAAATATGATCCTATTCTAAGACTATTTTCTCAGTTAGCATTCTGATTCTTCTCTGCATCATCTTCCCATGTTCAAGAACCTGAAAGCATAAATGTTACATGGCTCCTACTAATAAAGCTGTCACGAAGTAGCCACTGTCTCCAGAAATACCCTGTTACATAGGATATAATGTAAGAAATCCATCAACATTAGCAGATGTAGAATCACCCAGTTTGCCAATCAAAACAAGAAGGGCAATTTGCATTGATTGCATGGAAACACGATGAAAAGTAGTAACATACTCAAAATCAAACATTAACACAGGGACAAAAGTAGAAACTACCAGTAACTCACAAACAGCACTGACTGCAGCAGGAAACATTTAAACTGCAGCAAATGTTATGCACTACTTTCCCCATACTAAAATGCTATATAACCAGAAGCTTTCAAAACAGCACTGATTTATGATATTTGCATGCTACATACCCTCATACTAAGGAAGAACAGGACGTGTTCTTGTGTCACACAGGTAATGTGGTCACACTGCTGCAACCATTCAAGACTTCTACTCTTTCTCCCGAAAAGGGACAGGAAGTGTCAGCCATATTTACAGATTTCACAAGACCTAAATACAATTCTTTGAAGACAAAAGACACCTAATCTATTGCCCAATCTCAACTTACAAAAGCCTGTGCCACCGAAGTAACAGTGCTAAAACAAGCTAAAAACTGAGCTGCAAATGCCACATTTGTAGAAAAAGCAAGATTTTTTTTCTATTTCATTTTCTGTACTTCATGAAAAAACCCAGAAGTCTATCCACAACACACACATATGGTTTGTATAAAGAAAGAGATGAACAAATTCCAAATTCTCTAGATATGAGGTTGCTCAAACTGAATTCTGACTCCACTGACGCTCAGGAGGTAACAAAGGAAGAAGATTACTTACAGACTGATTAATTTGTTTTTAAATAAGTAATTTCTAGGCAACAGCTGTTCTCAATAGTCCTCCATTTTTATGAAATAATTATTTTTAAATATATGTATTTATTTATAGTCTATGTACACTTCAAGCAGGAAACCAATCTTCACTGCAGCTAAAAAACCCTAAATAAAACCCCTGTGCTGTTCACCATGCACCTTTACATTAAGAGATTAATGGAATTATTCATTGTTACTCTTAGAATTATTGTGTATTTTTCCATAAATCAAGGCTGTATTGTTTTGCTTTAAATGCCTTAACTCCATGCCTAAGTATCTCCTACCCATCATTCTGTAGTCTCAAATCAGCAGAGGTAGCTCATCTCACAATGAACATTTTATGCAAATAGAGCACAGAGATGTACTTACTTCATTTGAGCTAAACAACTGCTAAATCAGTGGAGCCATTTCAAGGATGGCAAGTAACGGTCATCTTTACCATTTTTCTCTTGGAGTTAAAAGGTTACTGAAAGTGTCATCTATAAACAGCATGAAATTATGTTCTCTAACCATTTTTCCAACTGAAACAGAATTAAAAATTCTCATTTTGCATCTCAGACAATTTCTAGTAAACAAACAAACAAACTTAAAACTGTATTTCTGAAATGTTGGAGGAGCAACCATCTGAGTGAATTTTCAGATGTACCCAAATCCACAGCATAAATAGCAGTTTAACTAAAATCAGCTTAGAGAAGTCTCGTGAAGAACAAATCCAGTAAATTTAGAAATTAAATTTAGTTTAAAAATCTACCATTTTAGTAAAACATTCATAAAGGCTATCAGTCGTGTTCATTTTTTGATTAATAACATTGATTCAAAGGTTATTGCTGTTCAGGTAGAATTTAGATTAATAGATTTCCTCATTATATTTATTTACCCAAACTTATGCAGGCCACCATTCCCAGCTAGAAAGCTTTCAAGTATGTGCTAGTAAAATTCAGTCACATAACTAAAAAACACTACTGTATATAATTTTTTTTTCTTTGGGATTAGGTTCTGTGTTTGGCTTGGGTTTTTTTACTACATTTTCTCATTTATGCATCTTAACCACTTTTCCTCCTTTACATCAGATGCAAAGATTTGATGAATACCCTTTTCACTAATCATGTTCTGACGTTTTGTTTCCAAAATTTTCCATCACCGCACCAGATGACAGGCAAATGAAAAACAATAATTTCTGCAACATATACAAATATATCAACATTACAGACTCTTAAACTAGAATAGATACATTTTATTGTGACAGTTACAAGTGCTCCAGTTAAAAATTTGACAAATATCAGCCAGCACTTGTGTAGCAGTGTTATGTCACCTATCTTCTGTATCAGAACTATTCACAGGAGCACTGCTCAGTGTGTAAATTTCCCTGAGCTATTGTATAAGCATCTGCCTGCCTGCACACGGGTAGAACACTTCCAAAGAAAAGCAAACTTCTTATTTTATCTAATCTTTTGCATAGTTATCTAAGCCTCAAGACATATGTTCCTGTCTTAGTTGCAAGAAGATAGTTAGTATTAAAAGTACATGACTTGTGCCATTTACTGTTTTAAAAAAGAAATCTCAGAATGAGATTTTGTTTCTATTAGTACAAAAGTTAGGAAAAACTTATTTGATTTTTCAGTACATTCCCCCAAGTCAGTCATCATTTCAACATAAGTTCTTAAGCCGTCCTGTAAAGCTTTTGAGCATTGCTCTTTTCTACAGTGTCTGAGTTTATATGGATATTAAGAGTAGGAAAACTGCAATTTTAACTATGACTATTTTACTTCTTTCCACTTGAAATAAAAATAACTGTACCTGATGTTAAGCATCTCTTCTATGTGATTAGGGTAAAAGTTCTGAGATTGCTAGGTAACTGGTAAAGTACAGAGGAAGGTCATCAGTTTGAGCAAGCAATGCATTTCTTTATGGACAGGAGATAGTTGATACAGCTTCCTTGTTTACTGCATTTATGATGAGGGGTGTGTTCCTTCACACAGCATCTACACTGGATAGGCTCTAACAGAAAAAAATGCTGAAGCTAGGCATTGCTCTAAGCTTTAAATGGGATGCTGGAAAGCAATGAAAAAAACATGAATAACATTTATGACAAAGACTGGAATATATCAAGAAGGCAGCAGGAGATTTTGATACTTCAGCACTCGGGGAAGAAGGAAGCATGTTGACGAAACACGTGAAAATACAGCAGTGCTTACACATCTAAGAAGGTGTTTGGATCGGTATACTGATTCTGGTCCAAATCACAGAATAATCTCTTTTAATAGAAAGTACAAGATTTTAGAACAGTTGTTTTATTCTCTGACCACAACAGCAAGAACAAAGAACCCCCACACAAAAACAAATTTAGAAGTGCTGTATGCATAAACTTTGAAGACAGATATGAGTGCAGATCTTCAAAGACATGGTAGTACCCAATTCTTAAGAGTAATCTTAACAACAGATAAGCAAGCCATAAGATTTTAAAGAGGTCTTTTGCTAAAATTTTTCCTTCATTAAAAATGCTGTTCCTGTTTTGAAGAAATGGAAAGTGGAAATATTTTAAGTACACACCATCTTAGTAGTTCTGAGAAGTCTTAAGATTTATAAAAGCAGTGCTTAGGAAGCAAAGCCAAAGGTACAAAAGTGTTATTAATCTAATTGGGACAATGCACTATACAATTCCAAAACAACAGTCAACTAAAGCACAAGTGCAAGCACAAGTGCAGACCGGAAAGTTAAGTGTATGACTTAATTGTGAAGTGCATGATTTCATCACTTTCACTCTTGTATTTTTAAAACCTATCAAAAGCTTATACATTTGCAAAAGAGTTAGCAGGCCATAATCATTCCTCACTTTCTCTTTGTTCCCCCTATCTAACAAAAAACTTCAACACACAAAAAAACCCCACAGCATAACATTTCTTGGTCAGCAAAGTTAAGAGGTTTCTCCCAATAGTTTTTGCCGAATTGTTGCATATATAGTGCCTCAGGACACTGAACAAAAAGTGTTACTAATTAGCTTCTTACAACTGCTACAGTTTCTGTTACAGATTCACAAACCAGGGAGCAAAAAGCACCTATTGCTCTGTGCGACCTGCTCAAGCACAACACCCTGCTACTATAGCTACCCATGAAAATGATGGCAGAGTGTAGAGGGAGGCTTGAAAGGTGCCCACACATTTTGATTACTTGGCTATTTTAAAAACACTGTTTCTGTGGTGTAGTGGAGCCCCATTCCTCCACGTTTTCCCACATTTCCCACGAGTACACAAAGAACCACCTAAAGGCTTTCTTACTTGCTATCAGAGTGGGAGAACTGCCTCTGAGCCATCGAAAAGTATGCATCAGTTGCCATCTCTGCAGTGGCTTCCCTACTGCCATGCTGCAAGCAATTCAAAAGCGCTTTTTTCTCCTTTTCCCAGAACTCAAGCTTTTGTGCACTTTGTTCCTCCCTGCTTCTTCCATACTGATGAAGGAAGCTGGAAACAGTATGGTCATCAAATCTCAAGCTGATTTTGGAAACAAAATTCATCCAGCCTTCTTTAACTATCCCACAAATAATCCTTAAAAATGCCCGACATTTCTGTGGGCTGTAAACTGCAAATAGCATCCTGAAACGTTTGCCCTGCATGCAATGCACTACAATTTACCATGTGGGAACATGGAATGAAATACTACATGGTTTAAAATTATGCAAGCACAGTAAGAAAAGTAAAGGCAAAAAATGAAAGAGTATTTTCTCAGATAACACTAGTCAATTCTGTGGTATCAGTCTCAGGGACAAAAAAACCCAATCAGTTTTCTCAGCTGTTGCTTTGTTCATGTATGTCCTGTGTTAGTCAGAAGACTCAGTATCTACAAAATAGAATCAGCTGTACAAGTTGGTAAACCAAAATAGAATCTTCTAATGCATGTTTCTGAACAGTAAATGCAAGTACTACTGCTTGAGATAGGTACATTTCAGTTGCTTAAAGAGTACACTATCAGCAAGTGAAGACTGTTACCCACAAAATGGAGGAAATAAACACATACAGACATGAACAGCACTCTACTCAACTTCAGCATGCAATTGGCACCCCTGCACCAAGCTCTGAAAAGCTCCAAGGAGCCAGTGCAACCTCTGAGCTCCAGGATTCCAAGAAAATAGAGATCCCTTGAAGGAAGATGAGCCTGACTATAGATAATGAACTGTGAGACTGCTCTCAACTAGTCAAGTTCCAAACTACCTAGGCCTTCAAGACCCAAGGATAACAGCCAAAATTCCAACAAAGAGTTGTTGGTAACCCAGCAGTATAAGGTGATTCAGTTACAGAGGTGAGCAAAGAATCATAGAATGGTTTGGGTTAAGGATCTTCCAAGGTCATGTAGTCCAACCTTCCTACAAAATCTTAGGAGCAAATGAAGTATGGATTACACGCGCCTTTAACAGTGCCCAGAGCTCTGGAAGACAGATATATATATATATGCTTCTGTGATTCAGCTTCAAATGCCTGTGAAACAGTCAGAAACAAAGAAAAGGTGCACAATATTTGTATTATGATTATATATACAGCCACAGCCAAAGTCAGTGGAAAAATTCCTACCAAATGCACTAATCTGGCTGATACCCCCAATTGTCGTTTCTGGCCTTAGGAAGTTACGAGCTTGATTTCAGTAGTCTAATTAAACCAATCTCTCTCATCCCACTGCTAATTCCTTCCAGATGACTGCAGTGGGAGTTTTACTGGTGGTGAATCTGCCCTCCTTTTCCTTTTCTGTTCTATTCTGAGCAGGTAATATAACACAAGGCCAAAACATGAGTGCTCTATATCCCAGTTATTAATTGCAGTTTTGTAATCAACAGAATACATGATATACAATCTAAGCGGACAAAAGCAATGAGTCTACCCTGTATCTCCACCATTTTTCCTTACTATACCAATATTAGACACAAAAATGTTTATCCTGGGAGATACTTTTCCAGAGCTGATCAGCCTTTCAGTGAAGTGGTATTCTTAAAAAAAAAAGATTTATATGAATTCCCTTAGAAGATGGGCAGAACTGAGTGCCTCAGAAACAAAATAAATAGAAAAAAATTCATAAACAAATACACACAAACAAAAAACCCAAAACCACAAAAAAACCCAAACAAACAAAAGAACACACAACCCCCCCTCAAAGAACCAACCTCCCCCCAAAAAGTAAAAACACCCCAGAAAAAGCAAACCACCTACTTACTTTACATTATCCTCTTTAACCAGGCTAATATGTGTAAACAGAAAGCTCACACATACCTACACAAACACACAAAATACAGCACCCACCATCATTCAAAATGGCTTTCATGAACAGAATGCATCATTTTTAAAAAGGCAAAGCACCAAGAAGCTCCAAAGAATAAACCTAGTACAGAAGCCATGGCAAAAATTTGTAAAAAGCTTGGTGTCATCTGGAAAACCTTGACCAATAGTCTAACTCCAGGATCAGAGGAAAAAGCAAACCAAACACATACAGAAAAATTGAGATTACTCTGCAAGGAGCAAGGCACTCCTCAAGCCTTACTGCTCAAAAGAAGTAAGATTACCTCAGAGCAGCACAAACTGGAGTGCTCTCTCCACATCTATTATTTGTTTTGAAATTCTTAATAACAGCACTGGCCTCTTGCAAGGAAAGTATAGTCACTATATAGTCCATGGGTATGGACAAGTAAAGGTCTCACCTGTATGCTAAGTCATGTCATTACTAACAGGAACCTGTTCAAAATAAGGCTACACCAATTTCTTGTGTTTGAAACAAAGAGGCCCCTGTAACTAGAAGCATATGGCTGAGGCTCTGTTTATGGTGATTCTCTACTTTGCCCAAATCAGATATTTCACATTAATAACACAAAGTTCAGTTGTACCGGGAAACAAAAAACATTAGAACATTCTTTCAAGCTAATACAAACGTGAGCCCTGTGGAAAACTATGTGATCTGCACAACACAGTGAATCAAAACATTGTGCGATTAGTACCAAATTAGGGTAACAAAATATTTAAAATAATTGCTTACATAACTATTGTAGCAGCTGGAAAAACAAATACTTGTAGATATCAAGTTATCATCTAGCTTAGTTAATGTCTTGCTGAGACTTTTAAGCTTCTTACTTTTGTTTCCTCTTTAAAATGCAGTTAATGTCCACCATGGATACCTGGTGCTATACAGTTACTGATCAGTCAGCTGTAGTTCTTCTGACAAAAAGCCCCAAACCGTTGGGTTTTTGACATCTAAATTTAAAGCGGCTTCTTATTCAACTTCCCCAATGATTTTTCTTTTGTTAATAGAAGATATATTGCCACTGTGCAAAATACTTTTTTCATTTAAAAAAATGAAAACACATATTAAAAATGTGGTTTGCATCTTACTCAGGAGCCTCTTTTACAACATGATCCACGTGTAATAGTTGTACTGCTACTACTACAGGTCTCTTGGAATCAGCAGGCAGCTAAAAACACCTCATGTCAAAAATCAATATCACAATGATCATCACCGATTGAATTCTGATTAGAATATTTTAAACAGACCACATCTCAAAATTACCAACCCAGCATTAAAATTTTGTGTACTGTTGTTTCATCTCAAAACACTTCAGTACACCACAGAACACAAAAAATTATTAAATCCATTCATTAAAATCCTAATTCTGCAGACTTCATAACTAGGTAACATTGCTTACAGGAATAACTTTGGTTTTTTTGTGTACTTAACTGTTAAGCCTTCATCCCACATTTTGCTGATGAAAATTTCACTTGTTTTAATTTTTAAAGACAGCATTTCTCTAAACAAATCATATCCACTGGGAGATAGAATGAGAAGAGTGTTTCTTTAAACTGAGGAAACCCCAGCAGTTTTCCTTGTTATTAAAACATACTTGTAAATATGATATGTATACACAGAGATAACTTGCAGACCACGATAAAACAGCCTAATAAAATATTTCTAAACATAGTTTACTTTGTGGGGAAAGAGAATTAGAGAAAGTATGATGCAGTATCAACAATTCCAAGCTGAAAACACTAGTACTACTGCTGGTATCTCTACTTCCTTTCCATCTCACAGGCCACTTTTATCTCATTGATTCTGTCATTTCCCTGCCTACTTCTCCATAAAATGGATCTATCCAGCATAGTAGCCATCCTGGATCTCCTGAAGCAGAACAGTTACACACCAGAATCAATTTAATTCCCTCTCCAGAGCAGGATCCTCTGTCCCACAGAATATCACTGCTTCTAGGGCAATATCATTCCAGTTTGGTTTTCGAATTTTACCTGGGTCTTTGGGAAGGTCTAACCCTTACCTCAGTACACAGCAAGGCAAGAGCGCATTTTGTACCCAATACATGTGGGTTGGGAACGAGTACCTGCTCGTCTGAGACAAAACTTCCTAGCGTGTAGTAGATATCAGCGTTGCTTCCTTCCTCTTAACCTGGTCCCCCCCCCCCCCCCCCCCGCCACCAGAGACACATTGGAGAGCAGGGGAGGATGTCTGGAGCAACTTAACAAGCAAAGGGGAGGTAAATTGCTCCTGGTCTTGCAGCAAGAGGCTCAGGGCAAGCGGGGTGGCCAGCCGGCCTAGGGCAGGCAGGGATACACGGAAAAGGGATGGTGACAGAACAGCCGCCGCTGCCGAGGCGCTGCTCGGAGGCGCACGGCACGATCAGCCGGAGGGTCGGGCCCTGCGAACAACCCCGTCCGCGGGCAACAGGGGCTTCAAGGGCAGCGCCAGCGCCGGCCGAGCAGCCTCAGCACGGTCGCCGGGGAGAAGAGAGCCCCGCGGTCTCGGAGCGGCGCTGGCACGGGCCCACGGTGCCCGAGGAGCGGCTCCCACCCGCGGGCGGCCCCGCTCAGCCCCCGGCGGCGGCCCCGGGCCCCGCTCCCGCCCCACGGCACCACCAGGCCGCTCCGCTCCGCTCCGCCGCACCCCCCGCCCGCCGCGGGCGCAGCGAGCTTCGCGCGGCCCCCCCGCCCCGCCCGTACCTCGGCTGAGATCGAGGGACACGTTCTCCTCGCCGCTGTCGTTCCGACCTGCGGGGACGGGAGAGAGAAGCGCGTTAGACAGGCAGGGAGGAAGAAGCCGGGGACAGGCAGGAGAAAGGGAGGAGAGGAGCGGGGAGCGCGGGCGGACACCCTGGCGGTGCGGACGCCGGCGGGGCGGCCTGCGGGACGCTCCTCACCTCGAATGCGGAGGTGCCTCAGCGAGCGGGCGCGGAGCGTCGCCGCCATGTTTGCGGCCCCGCAGCCACAACACCGGAAACCTCGCCCGCTCTCGCGAGGGGAGGCGCGCGGAGCCCCGACGCGGAGGGCGCCCCCCCCCCCCCCCCCCCGGCACCTCCCCCCTCACCGCGGGCGCAGGAGCGGCCTGACAACCGGAATTATTCTTCCCGCCCCCCCTTTTCTGTCTTTTTGTTTGTTTGGTTGGTTGGTTTGCTTGATTGATTTTGTGTTTGTTGTATTTTTGTTTGCTTCTTTGCTTCTTTGTTTCTTTATTTCGGGGTTTGCCCGCCCGGTCTCTCGGCCTTGTGATGAGGTGATAATTCACGTGGGTGCGGCGTGACCGTGGGCTTTGTACGCCGGATGTTTTCTGCTTTTCAAAGCGTGAAGTAATTAAAAACAGGAAAAAAGAAATAGCTTTTCTTCGCTTGTTTGGTTTGTGCGCAGCGGGTGGGGGGGTGGGTCTCTGTAGGGTCAAGTGCTGATATACTTCTTACTGCTTTTACATTTGAGAAACTTACTTAATAAAATAAATACATATTAAAAAAAAACAAAAAAAACACCCAAAGTGGTAAAGAAGTCCCACTGCAAGAAGCCGTGCACTGACGTTGAGCTTCTCTTTAGGGAGAAGTTTAAATTAGCTGATAGCAACCCACATCACACCCGATGCTACAGACAGCCCTAGACAGGCAAATTCTTGCACTCTGACATCCCAAATTCTGTAGACCAAATCCAGCAGATAATTATAAAGTGGAAGTAGCCAGCTAGTTTTCCTGTTTTCTAGTTTCCTAGTCCGAATTTTTCCTGTTCTCTTGAGGCCTTTCTATTCGGGTCCAGCATTACTTCTAAAAATCTGGGCGTTTTAAGTATTCATGAACATTTTCATCTCAAAGTTTGTACACTTAATGGTGCACTTCTGAAACATTAATACTGATTTAGGAGAGTAAATTAATTATTTGGTAATATGAAGTGGAAAAACTTCTTGGCGTATCAGTTAATGCCAGACATAGAAGAATCTTGCTATAATATAATTATATCAATTATACTTAATTTAAAATAGGATTTTCAAGAACTTATGCATCATGATTTTTGCTTGTTAAATATGAAGGTAATATTTTAGAGGAACCAAAATTTCTGAAAATTAAAAGCTCTGAGCAGTAAAATCTCATCTGTCCATAACACAGGAACAGGTTGAACTTCCTTTTCATCAATATGCCTCATGGCTGTCTTTTAGGATTTCATGTCCAGGGAACCCTTGACCTACTGAAAATGCCAAATTAACTGATGCTGCTGGTAGTAATGCTGCATCCTATTTACTACAAATTCTGCTGTTGTCTAATTCTTTTCATGTAACTTTCAGTCACCACTAAACATTGGCCCAGTCTGGACTGGATTTAAATTTGTAATCTCTGTGTAAAGCTTTGGACACTCATGCTAAATGCTACTGCCATTCAACACTTGCTTCTTCCCCAAGAGATAAAAAATCTGGGAGATATGAGGTATTTTAAGAGAACCCAAATATTATATTTCAACAAAGGAAAATAAGAAAGGAGTAATGCTTAAATCCCAGAGTACTCTTTTGCAGTTTTTCCTGAAGACACCTTTAATAATCAAAATATTACATGTATATTGGGGGGTTTCAGTTTCCTGTGTCTTTTTCATCCTAATTGTATTTGGTTTCTGCAGGAGAAATTGAGGTTGTCTCTGACAATGACACATAAAATAATATCATGTCAATTTTAAGTGCTAATCCACAAGGCTGTGTTAAAAGAAGTTTGAGGTATAATTAATATTTGCCACAACTGGGATGAAAAAAAGGAAACAGAACATTAGATTTTTAATTTTTCATTATGGAGATACGGAAAAGAGTGAGAATGCATTAACCTTAACTACCACTTAGATTCCCACAAAACAAACAAACAGCCCCATACATAAGGCTGCAAGGAGAGTCAGGGCCTTAAAATGTTGTGATCATGACTGGCATGAGGAGTTCTCACTGTAGGAGAGTAGAGGACATTTTCGGATCTATTTTTGTAGCTTTTCCTATGTTCTAGACTTCACTCAAATGTGGGGAAAGAATTACAAGCATTTATTTAAAAAGTTATAAAGGTTCCTTATCTCTCAATTTTTCTACACACTTTCATCAAACTTGCTCCTGGGTATGCCAAAGGGGAGAAATATGGAGGGGTAAAAATTTCTACCATTTGGAGGGGGAAAATTAATACCAAAGAGAAAACTAACTTCTGCACTTGGCTTATGTGTCAGAGATTACAGCTGATTCAGTGTATAGCAGCCTCTTCTATTTATACGTTTGTCTTTCAGCGTCTAAAATACTTTGCACCAAATCACTATAAATCCAATCAAAGAAAAGATCCATTAGTGGCCAAATGGGAAATCAGAATGCTTCAATTTATTTCTTCCTTTATAAATCTGTGTGAAAGTATGTAATTTAGTTCTTTTTGTAGTTTAGTAAATCTCCAAAAGGAGACACAAGGACACACTGTGAAAGCAGAATTTCCTGAGAGCTGCTGGTGTATTTCCTTTCCCAACTGCAAAGCATGACATATGAGACCATAACAATCCTCTAGTGTCACCTGGAGGTTTGCAGAGGCAGGTTGGTCTTGAAACCAGGGTAAAACAATTGTTCACGTTCAGAGATGGGAAAGGGCTTCTAAAACTTGAGTCACATTTCTCTGCATGCATACAAAGGACTCAAAAAGAAACTGCTTTGTTCCTTTTCCAATCACAAAACTGTTGCTTTTGCCCCCTCCCCCCCTCCATGTGTGGGGCAGCTTTTTACATACTGAACAGGGATATGCCATATGTTGTAGAAGATACTACCATGTGAATTATAAATTCACATGAATTCTTCAAGAATGAAAATAAATTTTAAAAAAAGATCAAAAAAGAAAGCTTTTCTTTTTTGGGGTCAAATAAAGAAAGCTAGTGGCAGAGCCTTAACTGTCTTGAATCATTTAAACTGCATGGAAATGAATATGGATGTGCAATGTATACCAACTGCAGCCTGTCCATCATATAAACATAGAAGAAGAAAAAACATAAACCTGAATTAAGCTATGCAGAGGAGTTAACTTACTGAATTCAACTCAGCTACTGTGATTTGCAGCTGAAGAGCATTTTATCTTATGCAAATGTACTTGTAATACTCTTCCTTAATTTGAAATATCATAAAATTGGCTATGTATAGATGATAAATGCTGAGTGACAATTGGCAAACAGGAAAAAGAGAAAATCTAGTGAATGGGATCAAAAAGATAAAACCACCATCCCTTCTTTGCTATTCCTATACTGTTAGCAGGAGTCTTTGTAATCACTCATTTGTTTAGTCTTATTCTTGACATGAAGCCCATAAAAACTGCATATAACATGATAAAACATGAGATCTATTCTCTGCAGCTAAAAAATGCTGCCGGTGGAGGTATAAAAAAGAAAGATGTTAAGAAATGCTGCCAGTGGAGGTATAAAAAAGAAAGATGTTAAGAAATCAGTCAATGAAGTATCTCAGGAGGCTTGGGAGAGACTTGATCACTTTCTACGGCTGCCTGACAGGGGTTGTATCTAACAAGTTGGGGGTCAGTCTCTTCTCCCAAGCAATAGGACAAGAGGAACTGGCCTCAAGTTTAAGCAGAGGGGGTTTAGACTGGATAACAAGAAATATATCTTCACTGTATACTTGGTCAAGCTTTGGAACAGAGTGCCAGGGAAGTGGTGGAATCACCCTTCCTGAAGGTATAGGCATGGTGTTTAGGGACATGATGAAGTGGTGGACTTGGCAGTGCTGGGTTAACAGCTGAATTCAATGATCTTAGATGTCTTTTCCAACCTAAGCAATTCTGTGAGTCTGAGAATGGGTCCTGGTAGATTTCAGGTTTAAAAGTTCCACTGTATCAGTCAAATAGAGTCCAGCTCATCAGCACATTTTTAGCAGTTGGACAAATGTTTAGAATCAAATTAAATTATTTGAGCTCTGAACAACCAGTGGTCATTCTGAAGAACACACAGGTCCTAGAGCAGACCTGCACAACATCTGATCCCTGGGCAGTCATGTGCTGAAATTCTCAGACCTTCCTATGTTTCACAGCTGGCAAAAGTGGTACAAGCCTGAATATCACATCTCCATCCAGATAGAAAGCAGTGTGTGGGAGGATGCAGCTGCAGCTCTGGGCTTGTGTGCCTGCTGTGTAACAAAAGGACCTTCTAGGGAGAGGGTTGTGGTGCAAGATCAAAAAGGCATCCTCTTCAGAGGATGTGGGGAAAGGAACAAGGGGAAAAAGGTGAGCCCATTAGTTTGCAGCTTAATCTACATAAATCAAAGTGCTTTAATGTGCCATTCTTGAGATTTGGTTCTGTGCCCCCTTAATACAGCAACAAGCAGAAATAGGAAGGGCCCTTCCTCCTGGATGTAAGTTTATCTGACTCCTGGGAACAGAGTCTTATTGTTGTGAGTGCTACCAGAGGATCTGATAAAAATTCAGTGTGGCTAGAGCTGGGTTGAAAACCTAACAGAATCTGCAATTTTGGGAAGGGCAGAGGTCTTGAAACAGAATTACAATGTGAAAGCAAGGATATTACATATTACATATACCTGCTATCTAGGAAATCTATCTGGTTCATGGAGTCAGCTGGGGAGGGAAGTGGTTACATGGATATCCTGAAAATATGTCCTGGGACTTCTTTGGACAGCCTTGCACTGCTCTTGACACAAAACTGTCTGATCTAGGAAGTGTGACAGCAAAGGCCATCAAGATCCAGGGCCCAGGGATGTTCTCTGGCACAGTTTTAAATGACTAGTATGGATGCAGCTATGGGCTGCACCTGGTTATAGGGAAGGTGTATGTTGCCAAACTGCCCAGGCACAGTGCAGAGAGTAAGTCAAGCAAGGATCACCTTAGTGGGTAAGTACTGGGTTTAAGTGGATGCTGAATAATTTTTTGGTGAACTTTTGATCCATATGTTAGATTTTTTTATTTGACCAATTTGGTCTCATATTCACCAAACAGCTTGGAGAAAAATAAATAGGCAATTTGCAGTTGCTACTGCTAGGCTTGCTTTCTGGGGTGTGAATGCTCTTCTGGCTTATATGCTATATTCCTGATATATTCCTGTGCTAACCTTTTCAAATACAACTAACTAGATGTATTTCTACATATATTGTTATGTAAATGAAATTGAGTTCTATAGGCCCTACATTAAGTATCAGTAATACAGTTGGCAAAAGTAATGTGATTTGCTATAAACAACTCCCCAATACCCATCAAAGCTTTTAGCTCAGTAAATTTATTTTTTTTTCTGAAATTGCTCTGATTTTGGAAACCATCATAATCTGAGTTAATTCACAAAGATAGTACCCTTATTAATAAAAATCTGAATATATTGCATGTGTTTGTAGTGTTACTATATCTTCAGTACCCCATAGTGGAAGAAACATAAGAGTGTATAGCAGAAAATTAAGCAAGAGCAGCAGTAAGTATCACACAAAAGCAGTAACAATCAGAGGCAAAATAACAGAATGTCAAGTGCTGCAACAAGTCCTCCCGATTAACTGGGCAGGTTACTAACTAGATTGTTAATTTCTATAGCCTTATACTTAGGCAGGCATTCATGTGAGATTTTTCCCAGCATTCCACACTATATAATCCTATTGAAGCTGTGAAAAGCAGCAGGTGTTTAGTTTGTGTACAGTTGGAATAATAATTACACCTGAGGAAAAAACTTTTACAAAACACAGCTGCTGTTTCTGTCCAAATAAACTCCAGTAATAGTGCTGAAGCTCCATGTAAGGATAATTTATCATCTATTGATAAATTCTATATAAATTTCTAATAAATTCTAGATATATTCTGAAATGAAATCTACAGGGCAGCAGAAACTATTTTTTGTAACTCATAGTCTTTTCTTGAAAACTGAAGAAGCCTATTAATATCTTCTTTGGGCACTGGCTGAAAAAACACTGGCTAACATTTGAACAGCAATGCTGTTATACTTCATGTTGTCCCTACTGAGATATTTGCATATTGGAGATTCTCAGCAACCAGTGACTGCCATTAGAACAGGTTTCAGTCCCTTGCATGGCCAGTAGCAAGTAGCTTACTATGAATATAGAAGCAGAAAAAAGGGATGGGGTAGAAAAGATATTTTTTTTTAAGTTTAAACTGGCAGCGCTAGGCTTTAGTTATACATGGCATTCCAGCTTGAGTACTAAAGGAAAACTCCCCCAAATACTGAAGGCAGAGGAAGGTGTATTTGACCTGATGTTAAATGCTGTGGGATAAACAACCTAGAACTCAAAATACAAGAATTTTAAGTCTCCTCAGTGCCTGTTGAGTCATTAAACCTCTGCTGGTGTCACCCACAGAGTTAGGAATCTTGCACAAATAAAACCCCCCAAAAAATGGGCATTTAAACAGAGCGGCTTTTAAAAATGGAATAAAAATGAAGGTGCCAGGGGCAGGAATGCAGAAGTAGGGGAACAGTTTAAAAGGATGAAAAGAGAAAGGAACAAGGAAGCAGGAAAGCAAAGAATGGAATGCCATGGTCAGACGGTCAAGAAAAAGAGGAATAATTATAGGGAACAATAAGTAATTCAGTAAAAAAAGCACAGAGAACATCTCAGGTGGTGAAAGGAGGTAATGACAACAAAAGATAGAATTTCTTTGGATCAATACAGAAGAACCTGGGCTTACCTGTATGAGCTGGAAGGTGTGTGACAACATTGCTCAAGGCAGGAGAACATGGAAGAAGCTGAGATGCTGGAGAAGGGAAGGGAGCTTGGCAGTATGTTCCTTCTGTCAGCAGCAAAAGTGGAAGAGAGCCCCGTATTGTGTGTCTGTGTTTTGTGTACATTTTCCACCTGAAGCACACCCACACATAAATGAAGGATCAGGCAGCTTTTCCTGATAAGAACTTGAAAATCAGAAATCAGGCCAAAGGAAAAAAAAAAATCATTTAAAAAGTGGGGGAAAAAAACAGTACTAATTTTTCCTTTCTTTGTCTGTCTCATGATGCCTGAGCAGTAGGATTTTGTGATATTACTGAAGTAATGCAAATCGTATAATATTTCTTAAAACCCTTGGTATCCATCTAATTCGCATTTCATTCATGTTTGTGTAGATATTTTGCATACTTTGTGCCTAATAGTGAATATTTTAATTTCAAACAAGATTCACCTGTCTGTTGGCAAGAGAAAAGGTACAGTTTCCCATATTCTTTGTAGCAAGGCCCACAGTAAAAAAAGCCTCCAGCAAGAAACTTAATACATTTATTAACATCTTAATCTTCTCTTTCAAAGTGCTTTCAAAGGAGGCAAATAGAAATTATTTACCAAATTCTAGGTATGTTTAGGAGTCATCTATCTAGAATGAAACTCAGAGAAGGAAAACTGTGAGATCACTGTATTTTGTGGCACGCAGGGGACTGGGGGTTACCACACTGCTGCTTAGCACAAGGCTAGAACGTGCATTGGGGATGTTCTGCAGTACCATGGCTAATCAGAGTGGCACTGAGATGGTTCCCAAATGGCTGGTGTTCTAGAAATTTCTTAAGATGATCCTTCATCTGCACTACCACCTTATTTCTTAGCCAGGCTAAACAGTCAAGGTGGAGGGCTTGTAGGGTTATGCTCCTATCCCGAGTGAATTGCTTCTGACAGATAAGTTGACTCTTTCAGAGCTGGTTTAGATGTCTCAGCCTTGGATTTACCCAGACCATACATACATAAAGGTTTAATTCTGATGGGAGTCATAGACATCACTCAAAACCATACCAACAAACTGCCTGTCAACATGGCAGCTGCAAAACAGCAAACAATATAAAGTGTAATAATGTGGAACAAAAAAATATACTGCTAGTCCTCAGTTTTTATTAAGTTTCACAATATGGCCTAACCTATTATTTACATTAAATTTTAATCACTATTACCTCTACTCACCTTTTTATTACTGTAAACATAGTTAAATCTGTTTTCCTTTTATGACTAGATAACCTACCTTGTTGATCAAGAGAAGCCAGTGGATATAATCTTCTGGGTTTTCAGCAAAGCTTTTAATACTCTCACAGGATCCTTCTGTGTCCAGCCCACAGCTGGATAAACACATCCTTTGATGTGTGAGCAGCTGGCTCATGGGTGGGGCACAAAGGGTTACAGTGACTGGGGTGACATAAGACTGGTGACCTGCCACTGGTGGGGCTCCACCTTAGACCACCTTAGACCCTGTGCTATTCAACATCTTCAGAAATTACTTGGACACAGTACTGGAAGGAGCACTGAGCAAGTTCACAGATTATAAAAAACTGGGAGGAGCTGTTGGCTCCCTCTAAGGCAGAGAGGAGTCTGTACCTGGGAAGGGGCAACCCTGGATGTACGGACAAACTGGGCAATGAGGTGTTGGAAAGCAGCACTACAGAAAAGGGTTCTGGCCAATAACAAGTGGAACAAGAGCCAGCAGTGCCCTGGCAGCCAGGAGGGCCAGCCCTGTGCTGGGGACATCAGGGACAGCATCACCAGCTGGGCAAGGGAGGGGATTGTCCTGCTCTGCTCTGCACTGGGGCAGCCTCACCTCCAGTGCTGGGGGCAGTTTTGGCTGTCCCAGTATAAGAAAGGCATGAAACCATTACAGAATGTCCAAAGGAGGGCCATGAGTGGCAGGGTCAAGTGTCTGGAGGGGAAGCTGTGTGAGAAGTTGCTGAGGTCACTTGGTCTGTTCTACCTGGACAAGAGGAGACTGAGGGGACACCTCATTGCAGTTACAGCTTCCTCATGAGGGGAAGCAAAGGAACAGACACTGATCTCTTCTCTGTAGTGACCACTAACAGAACCTGAGGGAATGGCCTGAAGATGAGCCAGGGGAAATTTAAACGTTAGGAAAAGGTTCTTCACATGGAGGTTGGTTGAGCACTGGAACAAGCTCCCCAGGGAAGTGATCACAGCACCATTTCTGGTTCTGCCAGAATTCAAGAAGCATTTGGTGATTCTGTGATTCTGTAGTCTATTTACAGTATAAATTTTGCATGCTAGTACTTTTTAAACAGAACTCTTGTCTCTCTTATCTTTGTATTTAACCATAAGTGGGGCCAAAGAAGAGGAACATAAAATAGTAAGAGTCCTAATCTAGGAAAGCACAAAATAAATTAATTTAACTTCAGTGGTTTGGTTTTATATCCAGGATTAATGGATATGTGCCATGAATTGTTCTCTGTTTGTGCCTTCCTTTCATACATTAAAATGGAGATAAAATGTTTTCCTCTCTCACAAGATGAATCCATTTCTATTCAAGGGAATGTGAGATATCATTGTGATGAATGCCATGATAAAGTAATAATTCTAGGTGCAGCATAAGCTTGGGAAAATTTGCAGTAAATGAAGGAGTGGCCAGAAAGTGAATGAGCAGGGCTGAACAACTGCCCTGTCTACTAGTTCTCATCCAGTACATGCACTAAATGAGGCAGAGATCCTGTGGAAAAAAATACTGAGCCATCATGTAATTATAGACTGCGCATAGAGTTCACGGTGAATTCACACAAGGAATCAGAACAGAGGCTGTGCAAATATAAGCACATCTATTCACTCTTGCATTTGAGTTCTTTTCACTACATGCAAAACCTTTTCCAGCCAAGATGGTCTGGGGCTGCTATACAGAAACCATAAAGATAATTCTTTTATGGGTCCATTGGTTTTCTCAGAATTTGCCTTAATATGTATATAAAGTATACTCACACACAACAGATGCACACATTCGTATGTGCTTAAAATAGTGTCTGCTGTAATGTAGTGGTAAGGGGTATTCTAATTCACAAAGAAAATCTACATTCCACCCCTGAATTTCCGTGATCTTACTAAAGTACTGATCTTTACAATTGAGAAGGGATTATGCAAAGGGATCACACATAGAAGAAATTTTGTTACAACTATGGGAGGGGTAGCCAGGGGATCTGCAATTACGTGGATCGAGAATATAAACCTCTTACGCAGGAATGTGCAAGAGATCAGCTGCATTCCTTCAGTCCAGAACCTGTGGTAACAGCAGAGAAATGTTATAAAGCTACTGAAATAGAGAAGTCTTTTTTGCCCTTCCAATATTGGTTTTGCTTAGCCTGTTTACTGGGACAGCACAGAGGTACAACACAGATGGAAACCAGTTCTGTTTACCCTAACTAGGATGTTCATGCTGAAACCTAATTTTTATGTCAATATTTTGATGTTTTCACTGCTGACTGTTTTAGCAGGCACAGCCAAATGCTGCAGGATTATAGACCATATTCAGAGGTGGAAAATATCAAGTGAACAGCTTTCCTTTTCTTTCTTTATGTCTTTTAAAAGATACTAGAATAAATTACAGGTGAGAAACCCTTAGAATATAGACTGCTAAGCATAGATTTTCCTGTCTGGAAGATTTTCTGCTTACATTTCACTTTATGGGTAGCAATTACTAACAAATGCCACGTTGCATTTGTGCAGGCTTTGTAACAATAAAAAAAGTTGATTTTCACTTTGTTAGCTGCACAGTGATAATTTCAGAAGTTACTGTTCAACTACTGTTGTTCTATTTTGACAGAAGACAGTGTACCCACATTTCATGCTAGAATAAATGTTTATTCAGAAGAAATACTTTTATGCATTAAGAAAAGAAAGCATTCAGAATTGAGTAATGTCTTAAAAATTCATTTTAACACCCTGCAGCAATCACATTATATTTGATTTGAAACAACCAATACTTAGAGTTTTAGCCGTATGACCAGTTTAGTGAGTATTACTGGTACAGAATGGCCTACACACTAAGACCATGGAAAAAATTTGTAGTTGTTTAGTTGCTTGCATGCCCACTCAGTTCTTTGGCATATCACTAATTTAATGCAGAAAGTCTCTTGAATGCCACTGAAAAAATAAATAATCCACTAGCAGTGACAGTCAGTCAGACATACTCATTGCACTTAATATGGATGGTCATGTTTTATATTTGGGTGCTTCTGCCAATGATTATACATAAAATTAGTATTTGATGCCTGGGTGCTGGTTGAATAGCAAATAGATAAAAGAAATAGCAAAGAGAAAGTAAAGTTTGCATATATCTTTTCAGCATACTAATAGTGATTCTACATACAGTAAAAGATAGCTTATAGGTTACTATCTCTTAATTTTATGTTTGATATCCCCACTGCATTATGCCTCCTTTGAGATTTACTGTATTTGAAGCAGCAATAAAAGACACTTCTATAAGACTGAAACTCAGCTCCACTGAAGGTGAGACTAAAAGTCACTGACTTAACAGAGCCAAAATTTCTTTTGTTTATAAACCAAACTTTCTGTGTTGTGCAATGTACCTGACTTCCCTTCAGGATTATAGGAGACTCTATAATCAAAAGGAGCTGCTTACACTGACCCAGCCACAGTAGTTGTTACAGAAATGTGGAAAGGAAACGACAAGTTACAACCCTTAACTTTAGCTCATATTCCCTGAATTTTAAATGCTTAGACAAATGGGAATGCAAATTTGTATAAAGCATTGGAGGACAAAAGGCTGAAATCCTAAAAAACGTTAATTGTACACTTAAAAGAACAACCAATTAACTTGCAGTCAGCATTCATGACTCTTCTTGCTTTCACAAGTGGGATTCCAAAGTGGGTTTGATCTTCAGTGACGTTGTTATTTCAAAATAATTCAGCATCATTTTCATTATCATAGATACAATCTGAAATGGAAATAAAATGCAAAACTATTAATATTGGGTAGTACTCCAACATAGAGATAAAGTTATTTATTGAATTGTATTCAATTATACATTGAATTTATATTCAGTTAGTAGTTGAATATAAATGAAGTATTGTTCCAAATGTTCAACATACCGTCACCAATATCGTCATAAATCTCTCCATCACTGTAAGTTAAAAAAGACAAATAATATATTTAAACTTGAGACATCAGAAATGTATTTAAAAATACAGTAGCAGTATGGTGCAGGCAATCTATCAAATAATTAACTTGCTGATTAGGAAAATGCAACCTTTGTGGCAACAGAACAATGTTGAGCAAGATGGTTAGGTCAAAGTATTTTCAGGGAAGGGTCAACTTGGATACATTTCTTTCTAACATAAAAGGATTGCTTTATTAAAAGTCAGTTTTATTTATTACAATTTTAGATATTATCATGGAGTTATTTCCATAAATAAATTAAATACTTATTTTTTTAAAGAAAGTATTCACCAGAAAAATGGCATTAAAAATTCCTTCATTAAAACTTAATTAAAAATTCAAGTATGCCCTTGAAATTCTTTTTGTTTCTGTACTCAGATATTACATAATTGTTTTGGAGGTGCTACATTTTAGGTAATGAATTGAGATAATGTCTACAAAAGATACATGCTCCATGAATAGGAATTTTCATACGTGACTTAGATACATGGACCGGCCCATGGAAGATAGTAAGACTGTTTATATATATAATTCAAACTTGTGTGTAAGTGTTAAATGTTTCTAAATTGTAAATGAGATAATTCTAAAAGTGATATTGGATTTGATATTTAAGGGTCTAATACAAAAAGCCTCTTGAAGGAAATGGAGAGTCTGTGTCTGACAAGAGTTTTGGATTAGGACCAAAATGCTGAGCTCCACGCAATTTCTTGGAGCAACACTGAGCCAAATCTCTATCCCACTGAGACTGAAGTATAAACAAACCTAAAGAAAATTCGGTCCATTTTAGGTGACTATTTGAAAAATGCATCAATACACCTAATTACATTAACTTGTTGTTCAGTAATAGAGACTAGTACCAATAATACTTAATTTATGTGATTTTTCTTGGTTTAACCAGAGTTTATGGTTAAGCAACAAAGAATGAAACTCTGGCAAATATCCTACAAGGATGTCTGTGATGAATTTTTGACAAATCCTAACTCCTTAAAAATAACTCAATTTGCAAGTTTAGAATGACAGACTAAAATAATTGTATTTCAATTTTTTTGTTTGTTTCCAGATTATTTAGAACAAAATTAAGTGTTACAAATAATTTTTCAAAACAATCACTTTATACTTACTTCTGAACCAAATTGCTTCTCAGTACATAGCCATCTGTAAAGTGAAATATGTATGCATTTAAGTTAAATTTAAATACTTGTTAATACCTCTGCTGTTAGCACTAAGGAAATGCAGTTTTTCTCTTGTATATATTTCAGAGACATTTATTCATAATATATGAAAAACAATGTACAATGGACTCCCAGTTGATGAGGATTTTGCTATGCACAATGTTTTGCTTATTCTTATTTGCCTACTTAAATATTAATAGAGGTCATGCAAGATTAGGTTTATACCTTGTATTTCAGTCTCCTGATTGCATGAGAGGGGTGTGAAACAACAGTTATTAAAAAACTATGGTTCAATTCAGAAACTATAGCACAAAAAGTACAGTATAATAACAACATAATATTTGCAGCAATATTAATTAACAGAAATATTTAGAGTTTCATACAGGGAAAAATTATATTTCAGGATGTGCACAACTATTAAATATCATTATCTGCAACTGTTTAAAATTTTAACTGTAACAATAATAAGACCAATAATGGATGTAATAATGGAAATACCTTAGAAAGGCTACTGATTGTAATTCTGTTACTCTGGTGGATTACTCATAAAATCAGTTTCTTTAAAAAAAAAACTTCCTGTCTTTGGTGAAAGATATCTACTGAAATACTTGTCAATTGATATAATGAATAAAAAAAAAATAAAAATAAAGAGAGCCATAACAATAATTACATGTTTGTAGGTAAACACTAGTAAACTGGTACAAAATTAGAAGATTTCTAAGGAATACACATGCTCTTGTGTCTTTTCCCAGTTTTTATTTTCTGGAATAAAGACATGGAAATTGATTTTTTGAATTTTATTTTTTAAAATACATTGTCTTTTCAAAATTCTTTTTAGGGCAGTCCAATAGTTTCCATGACTCTTGAAGTCTCCAGGAAATAATTTAAAATCGTTTGGCTATTCTAAGCTTCTCTGTTTGCTCATATAATTTTCTCAATTCAAATACATGAAAGCCAAGTATCTTTGCTCATAGTCATGGCATACAAGCGCAGTGTTCTTCGAGGTCATGTGCATGTGATAGTGCTTTTATTATTGCAAAACATTATCTAGGTTTTCTGATGATTTCTAACCCTTAAATACATGGGAGATACAACCCCTGCTGGTCTCACACTCTTTCAGATTTACTAATCGAAAAAGTTTCTAAAAGTCCAAAGTTTCAGTTTCTAAATAGTTTATTAGTTTTTAGGGTGCTTCCAATAAGGAAGAAGCCAGCAGGTCAGCACAATCCATGTTGATTACTTAGCAACCACTGAAAGCTGTAACACATCGTGCCAGCTGCTCACTGACAATGTAAAGGAAGATCAAAGAGGTCAAAATTTAAACTTCGGGCCACTGAAGACCATTTACGTCCTACTGATTAAGCAAAATCTACAAACCTGAATTGAAAGCTTTTGTGTATTTCAAAATGTGTGTATTCAGACCAAGAAGGAATTTGACATGGTAGATGAAAATCAGTTCCTTGTTTCACTTTTGATGTTTCAAATTTCCATTTAAAATAAGCCATAGCAGAATATCCAAAGATCCTAAGATTCCTGAGATCATCAGCCCTTGCTTAAAAAGGTGAGAACACATTGAAATATAATTTGTGGTTTTGTTGAACTGTTGGTAGAGGCTTGAAACTATGGAAGTGTTTCATAACTTAATGATTAAATTAAAAAATTCATGTGCAAGTAAATAACAAATCTGCCTTTAGTTGTGGCTTTCCAGTCTACCTGGTCTTCAGAAGGTAAAAATATAGCTTTAAGATCTGACGAACTAGAACAACTGAAGAAAATAAACAAAACTGTCAGGCACTTAACTAAAGTAGGATTCAAACTTCACTAACTAAAGTGTAAATTGACTGGGATCTATTCAGAGGTTTTCTGGGAGGATATTTTTGTTTTGCTCCTTTATGCATAGCAAAGCAGTAGCTCCTGTCATTATCTGAAAGGCTTTGAAGACTATGAGAGGAAAACAGCCAATGTGAACTACTTTCTACTTTGTTATTAGCTTGATTCAAAAAAATGCAGCTTTGAAAGCTGGTTTTTTTTGGGAAGAGGCTCTTCTAGTGCAATTCATATTTTGAAAAACGTATGTGTTGTTATGCAAGAAATTCTTCCTCACCCTGCAGGCCTGCCAGGAAGAAGGCTGTACTCCATAATGTAACAGTGAAGTACAGAAGGGAAAAAATACAAGGAAGGTGGCTGAATCCTCTTCAGAGGTTTATAGCATTGGACTGTCTTCTATAAAGGTCAGAGGTGAAAACGAAAGGTGAGCAGGAGGATGCTGCTACTTTGAAAGTAGGCTGCTCCAGAACAAAGTGAATTTTAACTAGGAGATTTGGAAAGTGTTGTAACAGAAGTTCATTAAGAAACTGAAACCATCAGGAAATGGTTTCGGACTTCTCCAAAAATGCAAAACTTTTTGCCAGTGCAAACCCTGGCCAAGGATTTCAAAGAAGTGTTGAAAGGCCTCATACAGCTCCCAGAACAAGCAGACATGCCAGCTAGGACATATGCCTTGGATTAGCTGGGAGCTGGGGATAAGACTCCTAAGCAATGCTCCCCCCAGCCTGTTGAAAAGAATAAACTGCATCTCTTGCAATCCGAAATAAGAATATTGTTATTGATTTTCTCTCGGCTGCCATCAATGGGCTAGTGCTATCCAGAGGTGCAGCATGGATTTTACTTTTACTAGACTCAGTGGGCTAGCATAGCTACACTCCTTTTGGCAAAGGGGGAGAGACAGAAGCAACAAAAACATCTGCTAATCCTAGCTGCAAAGAAAAACTTTATCAAAAAACAGTCCCTTTTTCTAATATTTAGTGTATCTTGTCCATTGGAAGTGTTTTGGATTTTTTTAAGACAAGCCAGTGTTAAAACACAATAATAAGAAAACAACAATCTGCCTCTTGTCAACCACCTGGCAAGGTAAACCTTGGTAAACCAGGGAAGAGAGGTCTTACACAACTTACTCAACCATTCTCTGACAATTTGATATGTACTACAGTTTTTTAACAAAACTTACATTTTCCTTCTTTGTTCCTGCAGAGGACCTTGATATCATCTGTACTTTCAATAATGTCAAGAGATTCCCCTGGTTTAATTTGTAAATCTTTATATCCCCATCTTTTCTGAGACAAATCCTGGACTGTGGTTGTAGAGTAGAGGATTTTTATTTCACCATCAAACTGAAAAGGAGAAAAAAAATCCAAAAAACCTGGTTAAAACCCATTAATGTTTTTCCATTAATATTCCCATTTATTACTAAATTTTTTGGAAATTAACAAATATTTGTATATGCTACTATTTTATGTGCCCATACTTGCAATTTGGACTTTGAGATGCTCATCACTATTTTTACATGTAGCAATACTTTCCTGTCCAAAAGCAAGTTATGGGGAGCAAATTAGAAGACACCATACAGGTACTTTGTTTTTATATTTTATGTGAAGAAAACACTTTGAACAAAACTTACCTTAAACTTTTTTCTGAACTCTTTCTCCTCTTTTTCCATCTTGAGCTTTTGTGCATCTTTTTCATCTGACTTAGGTTTTCCAAAGCTTCCTGATTTTGACGAACTAAATCAAGAGGTTACAGATAAAACAAAATTAGCAACACATCAGAGACATTGGCACGCGTTCTGATATTTTTGGTGAAAATGCATTTGCCTTACATGTCTTTATCACATTTTAGTTGCTCTGAAAAACTAATACTGGGAATACAATACAGATTTGATCCAAAATAAATTTAAAAAGTTGGGGTTGTCTTTCCTACTTATCTTCCTATGTGTATATCTATCATGTAAGTGAATATCAAAAATAAATTTTAAGTTTCTATATGCCAAGACACTTTAGAATCTCTTAGTAAGGAGCAGTTCTTGTGAAGGTTGTGCATCTCTGGGCAATAAGCTGAATGACATGTCACACTGTTGGGGCAGCTGGAATATCTTAGCCTTGTGTGCGCTAGTCCTATGTGCCTGTAGACTTTGCTGCACCAGGGAATCTATGTTCCATGATATATTTCAAGTTCTGTTGTTTTTAGCACATCCCTGATAGCACTGACTTTTGCCAAAGAGCATGGAATGGTTTCAGCACTTAACGACCCTTTCTGATGATGCACCTGGGAATGTAAAGTCAGACTCTACTTTTTCATCATTGCTGATCTCAGCAGGATGACAGTTTCATTGATGATGAATGTGTGTGTGTGTGTGTGTGTGTGTGTGACCTACCCTAGATTTAGCTTAGAGGGACCACATATTTTCTTCTGGATACACAGCCCAAAGAGATCTCTCTCTTTTTATGTCTCCAGACTATATTATTTTAGTGCAGTCTCACTCCACCTGAGTGGAGTAAGTGACAACAGGATGTGACATGTCATAGTCATCCTCACAGATGCAACTGTGCCCATAAGATTGTGCTCCGGAGATGACCATAATTTTCTGGTTGAAAATAAAAGTTTTTCAAGCTGAACTTACACCCCCAAATATGTTTCATACTTTAAACACAGGCACTGCCTCCTTTTCTCTTAAAGTACTGCAGCAGCTGAGACAAAGTATATATCCTAACAGTCCCCAAATTTTGATAGAAAAATAACTACAATCTATAATTAATCTCCTTTAGGCTATGCATCATTTTCTTCCTCTTTTCCATCAGGGACTGAATATGCTGGAATGCAAAACATGCTTACTTACTCTATAGTCTAATTATTATTTCAATCTCGAGAAAAGAGCATTTAACTGCCATTATCACCAGCAGGTTTATGAGAACTAAAAAACCTGACAACACCAAATAAGGCAGATATTAGTAGCAATCTGCCTCTAGTATATACTTTTAAAATGTCTCTCAGTGTATTAGATTTCTGATCAGGGAAGTAATATTTTCACTTGCCCGGGATCAGATGGTGGAGGAGGGAAGTCTGAAGAATCTATGTCATCATAAACATTGTCTCCAAAATCTGAAACAACAGTATTCAAAAGAATGAAACATTATTATGTGAAAAATTGAGAAGTGAATACATTGTGTTACAATGTACAGCATTTTAGCTAAATTGATAAGAAATTATGGCAAATATTGTAGCCATTTACTGTCTTTGATAACTCTGGGCTCTGTTTTGCACAACCTGTGCAACACCACCCAGCCTTTTCAGATTAAGATTTTTTATCAATAATAACAGATATTCACTGAAATTCTAACCTTCTGAAGCTGAAGCAAGTTCTAGCACATGAAACAGACTTTAATTTTAATTAAATTCCCACTCTATTGCTTTTTTGAGTGTATTTTTTGAGCTTGATTTTAGTGGACATTCAATAACTTCTGTAGCATCCTGGTCAATGCTTAGAAGTGGATATGAATCATGGGTATGTCAGTTTTTAGGACATCTTGCAATGCCAAAGCAGTGAAGAGAATTCTTAGCCCAAGAACAGAAAAATCAGCAGGATAGAAGGTCTAGAACTCAGTTCCAGAATCAGACTCAAAAATTATAAGAACTTGCTTTTTATTCCTCAACTGAGCTGATGCTTATATGTTCCTTTACAGACACACTGCAAGTGATAAAAATAGAAATAAAATCCTTTACTTTTGAGATTTTTCACTAAGTGCTTCTTTCCAGATGTACCTGTTAAAATTTAAACCAAATAAAATGGACTAATGTAAATCTCAGGTAGGAAAATCACACTAAATACATTAAATTGTTTACCAGGGATCTTGCAATGTATATGTATCTCCTTGTCCGCAGCTGGATCAGTCACAATATTTGAAATGTGTTTACTGGAACTGGGTAAGCAATAGGAAGTCCTGTTTCCTTCCTTGGATGTATTTTTGTGACAAGCATGATACAGAGCAATGTACAGAAAAAGAATCAGGAATCAATATGGAGACTGAACAAAAGGCTATTAATTACCTTTTCCAGACTGCTTTGTTGAAGAAGATGTGCTGGGGGAGAAAAAAAGCTCATTAAGTATTTATATCACATTAATAGCCTTTTTTGTACCCTAAATAATTTTAAAAACTTGCAACACATGGGCTCCAAGTAATCTTCAGACATTTTGAAATGCCACTGACACCAGCAACACTTAGGGAACAAATATATTTTTATCACTGAATTAAAGCAAACTGATTTAGAATTAAATGACTGAAGAATGTGGCAAAAACACCACCTGCTGATTTGTTCTCTAGGTAAGATGGATAGAAGACAATCTTTGCATTTTTCTGTTTGGCATATTATTTCTAAAATTTTGATTAACAGGTCTAGATTTACCAGTTTATCTCAGCTGTATTGTACTGGTGACAAAAGTCAATTTTAACTGAGTATGTGGCAAAATTACATGACCAGTGGCACAAAGATGGTAGATTATTCTGGTGCTTTTCACCAACAAAATAATTCAGCATATGTTGATTACCAGACTTTTGCAACAAATACAGCTTGTTAAGAGAATAATTATGCAGATGGAAAGAAAGCTCAGTGTTTTTGCAGAAAAGTATCTTCCTGAGCTGCAATTTGATGGATGATTCATTAGGCTGCTGTGAAGATATGTTAGTAGCATGTGATCAATGCTTTATTAGCATTAGTTAATGTGCACTTTGATTTCCTGGCAGACTCTTACAACAAATTTTCATTTTCTTCTGCCTCATTGACTTTGGCTGTTTTTTCTCGTATACTTTTCTTTTTGCCATCTTTGACCTTTAGCCTCTTCAAGATTTCCCAGGGCCAGATACCACTCTTATCTTCATCCTGCGATACAGACCTTTGGAGTATGCATGTGATTATCATAATGTAAAATGTAATGTTCTTCTTAAAAGGCCCAGTTAAATTCTCCATTGATGCACATAACTGTCATTAATTCCCAAAATAAAAGTTGCTTAACCAAATGCTAACATGCTAAACTAGAAATATGCATTTGTAGTGTTGGGGGTTGGTTCTCTCCCTTTTCCCTCTGTGGAATTTTCCCCATTGTAATGCTAAGATACCTGTTGACTAGGCCCTGGTGACAAGGGGGAGGGGAGGGAAGGGAAGAGGGAGATCCCGCGAGATTCAAACATCCAGAAGAGGAAGCGGAAGGCTGGGCCTCGGCCCATTTCCCCCGCGGAGTTCGGACAAGAAGGACGATCGCTGCCTCCTGCCTCTCTGTCCCATCCCAGCGTCGGGAAAGCACTATCGGACCCTGCCCTGCTGCCTTCTCGCTGTAACCTGCCACCATCCAGCACTCTGCTGAGCACCAGGACCCACACCGTGAGCGGGGAGCTCTCTCTCCATCTCTCTCTCCCCCTGGGACAGCTCTGCCACCACCCCCAGCCCTCCTGCAGCTCTGCGGGACCCGCCCGCCCCCAGCACCGGGAACGGCAGCTCAGGGAAAAGGTGCCTGCAGCCAAAAAACACTGGGACTGAGTTACTGTTCTGTTTGTGGGTAATCTCATAGCTGTTGTTGTTCTTGTTTGTCGTGTTAGATATACTAGTAAAGAACTGTTATTCCTACCCCCATATCTTTGCCTGAGAGCTCTCTTACTTCCAAAATTATAATAATCGGAAGAATCACTTTTTTTTTCAGTCCAAAGGGAAGCTTCTGCTTTCCTTAGCAAACACCTGTCTTTCAAACCAGGACAGTAGCTATTGAGATGTATTTGCAGATACTAATCTAGTGGCTTACTGTTTTCATATTGTTACTGAGCAACCTAACATTTTACTTTGTTATTTTCATTTCAGACCTGTTTGTCTAATTGGAGATTGGGAGATTTTTGTGATTGCAAACTGCTTTTGCTGACATATTAAAATTACAGAACAAAACTTCAAAAGACTGAAGAACCCTTTTCTCTAGCTTCACATGTAGCTTCTCTAGCTTCATATTCGATGTATAACCACTTGCTGATCATCATAATACCTGCTCATTGTTATGCTTGATTCAAAACCATTAAAAACTGAAAACATTCAAAGAAGCAAATTATTTAAAATATATGAAAACATACCTAGCTGTAGCATCTTCATCATCAATTCCATCATAAATGTCTTGATCAGAAGGAGGAGGTGGGAACATGTCTTTAACAGATCAAATAGTGAATTAATGCAATTAATTAATTAATTAATATAATTAAACAAATTAAAACAATTTCATGTTGCTGAATAAGGTATTCATTATAGGTTATTTTATTGTATCAGATGCATGTGAACTTTATGCAACACCCTTGCAAATCAAATCTTGAAGCCCAGACCCTTCATTAAAACATAAATTTAGACTTATCCCAGTTTAGAATGCCATCCGCAGCATTTAAATGTAGCATTCCCAATCACAAGAGCATGGATGCTGAAAATGGTTGCTTCTATACCGTAGTCAATGAAATTCTAAATGGTTGATTTTGGCCCAGACCTTATGATGACTTTTACTTTTTCATGTGTGACTCAAGTGATAATTGAACATGTTAGACTAACGGTCTCAGCAGCTGACATATTGTTTTCATCCAAAGAAGTCAGAGACAAGAGCAATATAAACTCCCCATTTTGGTTTCAGTTTTGGCCTTTGTGCCCCACCTCCTTCAGAGCAGGGTTAGCTTGGTTTGCTAACCCTGTTCTAGACACTGGTCAGAGTAAGCACTGAAATCTGTACTCAGCTGGCAGAAGCTCCATTCAGTACTGTCAGGAGATATTTCTGCCATGACCAATATTTAAACTTGAAGCTGAGAAGATGAGCTGTGCTCTTGTGATTAGCAGAGAATGCTACATAAATATATATGCTTAAGAAAAGAGAAATGGGGTTTGAATGTGTCAGCTTCCCAGCATGAAGCTGCTGCAATTGAAGTTCCTCCTAATTCTGTCAGCAAAATGAAACTTTAATTTATTTACAGTAGTGCTGGTTATTTCAGAACTGTGTTTCTCCTGTACAAAACCTCTTGTTCATGTTGATATTTCTCCACTTATATCTGTGCTATTTTGTGGGATGATTTGACTTCACACACAAGTAAAAAGTTAGTTTGATCATCTGGCATGTTCATGATTCACAGTATCTGAAGACAAAGATTATGTATCACCCAAGTTCCCATAGGTGGTGGGTAAATTTAGTTGGCCACCAACCCTTCCTTATTTGTTGCCTGTTAGCTAACATTTAACTTGCTTATGAATAATTACTATATTATGTGGAAGCTGAAGAAGTCAGAATGTCAGGGTAAGAACTACATAGAAACAACTTCCTCTTAAACACATAAGTAGAACTTACTTCCACATCCACCTTGGTCACCACTTTGACTGAAAAAGCAAACAAAAGACATTTTAGAGAAAAGCAGTCATCCTTCAGAAAAAGAAAACACCATGATCACCCATCACTTGTGCAATTATTAATTCTGAATCTTTGGGGCTTGGCAAAAATATTTAGAATGTATTTTATATTCCTGTTGATATCTTTCAATTAAAGTAAGAAATATGCTTTTGAATCATAGGATAATTTGTGTGTAGGTGACCTCAGGAGATTATGTAGTCAGACCTGATGGGAATAAAAAATATTATCTGATTGAGCATTAGAAAGCAGATCCAGACCCTTTAGATTCAATCCCTATGAGGTGATCTTCTTGAAATGAAATGATAAACAAGTTAATTTATTGTTCAACTAGCTTCCACTGGGTATAAGTGTGTGTTTCTAACAACATGGAAGGATTCAATATTGCACCAACATTCTGACAGTAGTTAAAAAAAGCCTGAGAGGTTAATAGTAGTTCAGATTATTTCCAGGTCAAAGCCTCACCTAAAATTATACATCAAAACAAGACATTTGTTAAACTCTTGTGCCAAGAAATACTGAAATACAACACCCCTAGTCATCTATTAGTTTTGGAATATTAGCAATACTACTGATAATGAGATAATACTATTTGGTCAAGAGTTTTTTTACTGAATGGCATTCTTCCAGTGGTTTCAAAACATGTTGATATCTGTCAGACCTTCCAACATTTCACGCTCATGAACTGAACAGAGTGATATTAACCACTAGAGAAGAAAAAAAAGTCAAAATACAGCTTAAAGGATTTAATGAATCTAAGTGATTGATCCACTGAAGTTCCTTGGAATACACTGTTATTTTAGTATGCAACAGTGCAATTGTTTGCTTTTGAATGTAATACATTTTCTAAATTCTTTGCATTGAGGTGACTAATTGTAATGCTTGCTGTACTGAAAAGTATTGGCTAAAGATACCCCGGCAATGAAGTAACTAATGCTGAAATTACCTGAAACCTAGAACAACTAACATGACTCTCATGGCTAGGTCATGATGCTATGGGACCAATGTGCAGGGAGGAAAACTGATACTGAGCAACCTGGAAAAATATCAGACACAAAGCTATATTGGTTGCATGAAAAGTGCCAGCCTGAAGGCAGACTTTTGGATGTGCTGCCACTGGAGTGCATGGGGATATTCTAGCAGCCAGCCAGCTGCACTCCTTTTATTCCAGGCAGGCCTCTGAGCTAAGGAGTTTCATGACAAGCAGTAAAATCAGGTGTAATGGCTGAGTGCTTCAAGATGGTTGTCCTACATATTGAAATCCTTTACACCCAAATGCAGATCTCTTATCTGAATCCCAGGCTCTGTTTCTGAACACCAGGACATTTAGTGGAGAATAGTTTGTTGAATCACAGGCAAGAAACAAAACTTTCCTGTGAGGTCTGGTAACAAAAGTACCACTGTCATGCTAGGTAATGTAATAGTCTTGACTCTTGTGACAAGACCACTAGGGTATTTCTGTGCCAGCAAGTCTCATCTGCTGCTGGACATGTCACTTCTCTAGCTGCAGATCTATTTGATATGGAAAAGATGACACACTGAAGTAGAGAATCTGCAATGTAGCACTGCGCTGCAAATGCATGGAGACTGTGCTGTAAAGGAGAAGCTTCTGATGAAGTCAGAAAAGTATAGCTCATACCCATTTCATGGAATTTGAGAGGCCTTATTTTCAGCATTAAACTCATAAGCTGCACTCTTTTCTGAAGGGTTACACTAGACATGATTCCAGAAGACCCTTTTCATCAAAATGAAAGAGTCAGTAAGATTTAAAGACTCGTGCTAAGGCTCATGAGAGCAATGAGGGTGATCGGGAGTTCCCTGGTGCAATGAGTTTTTCCACTGCTTTTTGAGTCCTTTATTCTTGCATCTTAGATAAGGACGCATGTGACTCCAAAAGCCAGAGCAACTATCGAGTGAGAAGTAAGAAAATTGCACTTCCTGCAGATGATTTGTAATCCTGCATGGCTTGCACTTTTTTCTCCTTTGGATTACAATGAAGTACATCCTCTTCCAATAATATGGGTTCCTCCTTAGTATGAGTGCTTACAGATGATGGACTCCAGAATTCATTTAAATTCAGTCTGAATAGCTGCATATAATAGTTACACATTTCTTTTGTAAATGGCTGTTTTGTGACAGTGATGGGTTTGTTATAAAACTTCCCTTGTCCTGGCTGACCCAGGTGAATCACTTTTTTTTTTTCATGTATTCATTATACATACCTGCTAGCAGTGTCCTGCTCTCCAACATCATCATACATTTCTTGGTCACTCTCTGTATTTTTCACAGCAGCTCTGGTAGATGGCTTTTGCTTTCTTTTTAAAGAATCATAATCAATCTCTACCATGGTTGTTTTAATGTATCCATCTAAATAAAGGAAACCATGCAGTTTAAGGGTCATGATGCAGGGATGATTTTAACAAGATGTTCAAAACCAGTGAATGAATTGCTTTGTACAATTTTTGAGAAATTTCAAAGGAATGTCTCATTCCAATGTCTCATCTGTCGACATAAAAGGCAAATATCAGATCTATCTCTGATTCCCCTGGTAGGCATCCCTCAGCTGATGTTAAGTTCATCTTTATTTGCTTCTCAGCTACAGCAGAAGAATTTTCTGTGCAGCAATCTTGGGGTAGACTACTTTTCTCAGTTGGCTTTGGGACCACTTGTGGTAGGACATCTAACCCCCTCCTCCTCTTCACCACAGAGAGTTGGTGCATAAAGAGATAACCTGGGTTGAAAGGCTCAGCAAATGGGCATCTCTGGTGCCAAAAGGGCTCAGGCCTCAGCTAAGAATCAACATCTGAGTCTGGAGAACTGATGTGGGAAGAGATAAAAGAAATATTATTGACTGAGAGAAAGTGTTTTACAAGCCATAAAAGACAAATGAATTATCACAGAGGCAGAAACCTTCTACACACACACCCCCTGAAATGGGGGGAGATCTCTCCGCAGAGTCTGGACCTAGGTTCTGCGGTTACTTCCCTGGGGATTGAGGGAAAGGGTCTCAATGTGCACCCCACCAACAATTGGATGGTAAGATACACTGAATCTTAAGTTATTTATTCGCCATCTGTAACATTAACAGGTACCTTTAACCACGTGCTATATACTACTATGTTTTTTGTCCTTATTCCTGTATAGTATTAGTTAAAGTCGTATGTCTGTTAGTTTTATGACTATTGAATAAATAATTAATTCTATAGTAGACCAAATCAGCCATTATTAAAGAACTTGGGGTGCTGGCTACCTCAGTAAAGTTACTGCCTGCTGCCAGAGACTTAGGCAAAAGGCAGTCTAGACTCCCATATCCATAACAACACTAACTGCACTGCAACACCACTGCAGTCTTGTGGTATATTTTAGGCCAGTCCATGACATAAAGCTCCTGACAGGTCATTAGGAGGATCATGTGCACTGATTTTTCTTCAGGCTGGCAGACATACTGCAGTTGCATTGACTAAAGTATTTGGCCTGAGATGAGGAACTCTGTCTCTCCCGAGGGTAATTTTAGACAGGTATGCTTCCTGTACAGAAAAGTGCACAAATGGATTTCTCCAAGGTGAAAAATGCTAATGCACTTCTTTGAAAATGGAATATTCACCACTCTCCTTCTTCTGAGTGAATGCAGTTTTTAGTGTGTTTCCTCTCAAACGTAAGACATTGATCTTTCCTCTTAAATGATAAGAACTGATTTTCCTCTTTGGTTTGGTCTTCTTCACAGACCTGGCCTGTGAATATGGAAGGCTGAAATCCCGGTATAACAAATTGGTCTGTATTATTGAAACTTTTCAATGAGAAGCCTTGTACAGGTTCAAGTTTTGCTGACGGAAGAATTAATTAATGAAAAATAAATTAATTAATGTACTGCATGTGCCCTAGAAAATACACTTCTCTCAGCCCTCAGCAGTTTGGTTTTCTGGGTACAAAATAATCCATGTAATTGACTTATTTTCACAATATCAAGGTATTGTGGAAAAGCTGTTACTGGAACTTGCCTCTTGAAATCATCTTGGTCAATCCCTCTAAACAAACATGATCCCCCATTACAGCAACTTGGCCAGGACTGTGTCCTGTCAGGCTTTGAAGATCTCCACAGATGCAGACTCCAACACCTCTTTGAGCAACCTTTTCCCTTGCTTGGTCACCCTCAAAGTAAAAAAAGTGTTTTCTGCTGTTTGAATAGAACCCATGTGTTTCCGTATATGCCTGTGGCCTCTTATGCTGTCACTGGGTAACTGGAAAGAGCCTGGCTCCATTTTCTTTACATCCTCCCACCAGGTATTTATGAACAATTATACCCCTTAGTCTTCCTTTCATCAGGCTACCAGTCCCAGCTTTCCCAGATTCTCTTTGTATAAGACATACTCAGTTCCTTACTATTTGTATAGATCTATCACTACTAAACTGCTCAGCTGGTATCATCTACAATTTTGTAGAACTCTGTTCTGCATGTGTGAATAGTCTTAATAATTTTATTGTCATTTTAGCCCCCTAAAGATCAAGCAAAGGTTTTAAATAATTTTGATCAATTTTAGAGATAACCTTTTATAACCCAGGAGCCAGATCATCAGCCCCTTTATACTCAAAGATCCGCTGATGGTATTTATACAATAATAGAAACATCTTGGATTTCAGAGAAAATAAAATCTAGAAGTCAGTTAGAAACTTTCCATAGGAATAAGAAAAACACTTAAAACAGGCCCTTATATTCTCTAATTCTATTTTAACGTTGCCTGTGTTACATTTAATGCAAAGACATGAAAAAATGTGATACTTGTTACTTGCAGAGAGCTGACTTCTGATGCTATTTGAAGGCTGCTGACAGGGAATTAACCCTCAGCATGTCAGTGAAGATCCCAGCACACTGTGCCTAACTTATTCCAGTGTCTTTAGGTGCCACATTATGTTGTGCAGTAACTCCCTGCTGTGAATTATGCCTTGTATGCCGGCTGAGAATGGAAGGGTAACTTGGGGTAATTATTTACTTTGGTGGCCAGTGACTCAGTCATAGTAGGGCTAGTGCTTGGTGTAATGCTCATGTTTGCTGTCATGCAGTGAAAACATTCAGGAGCACAGTGAAGAAACAGAACTCACAGCATCCTTTTATCCTGCCCAGCCACTTTCCTTCTGGGTTGTCTGTGAGGCGAATGATTTCAATCTTATCCCCCTGTCTGACAGTCAGTTCATTCCTCCCTCCCTTGTGGTCAACACGAGCTCGTGCCTGATGAAGAACTTCAATGGGTCCTGTTAACTGAAGAAGAAACAGAAGATATCATAGATGTGTAAAACTGGAGTTCTTTCCCAGTAATTCAGAAAAAAAAAGTAAAAATAATTATAATGACGGTTACTTGTTTCATTGACATTTAAAATAATGTGGACAAATAAACAGGAAGACTTCCTCCTGCCCCAGTTACACAGTTTAAATTAAAAATCAGAGATTGAAAGATGGGAGTGGCATGGCAATAGAGCAATCGAAGAACTGGCTGGCAAAATCACAGAAATACTAAGATTAATATTAAGATTGAAAGACCAAGAATAAAAGATTAATACTAAGAGTAAAATACTAAGATTAATACTAAGTTTATAGACTAGTCTATGACACCTTTTATGAATTCACAGAATAGATGTATTTAATTCTAATGGGTTTCTCCATGTATTTCTTGCAGTACTACTCATAGAATCCTTAAGGTTTGAAAAGACTTCTAAGGTCACTAAGCTCTACCTTTAACCTAACACTTCCAAGTTCAACTAAGCCATGTCCCTAAGCACCACATCTACACCTTTTCAATACCTTCATGGACAGTGATTCTACCAATTCACTGGACATCTCTTCCAACCCTTTACAACCCTTTCCATGAAGAAATTTTTCCTGATATCTAAATTCAATGTAATTTTTAAGAACTAGAGGCCATTTCCTCTTTTCCTAATCCCTTGTTACATGGGAGAAGAGGCTGATCCCCACCTGACTGCAACTCCCTGTCAGGCAGTTTTGGGGAATGATAAGGTCCCCCCTAAACCACCTGTTCTGCAGCCTAAACACCCCTAGCTCCCTCAGCTGCTCTCTACAGGACTGGTGTTCCAGACCCTTCCCCAGCTCATTTGCCTTCCTCTGGACTCACTCCAGCCCCTTGATATCTTTCTTGTACTGAGGGGCCCAAAACTGGACATTTGAGGTGTGGCCTCACCAGTGCCAAGTACAGGGGGAACAATCAGACAATCCCTGATCTGGCTGGCCACACTCTACCTGACACAAATCATATGAGTAAATATTCATTCATGTTAATGAGTCTGCCTCATAATGCTTTGTGTTTGCAATTTTACTCTATAAATGATCTTGCAAGTACTCACAAGAGATGATCATGCTGTTCACTAATGTTCAGGATTCACTTTGTAAGGTCTTCACATTATGTCATGAAGAAGCCATTTTGGGATTTAGTACTTGTGACTTTAGAATATGTATTTCAGAGGCATATTGCTCTTGCCAATTATAGACTAATTCAGGAATATCTATCCTGTATAAGTGTCCAATTAATGGGAAAGAAAATGTGCACTAAAATATATTTGTGACTTTAGAATAATAAAATACCTTAATGGCTGTAGGAGCAAAGTCTATAAGCTAAAAGCTTTCTGTGCACTTATGACTAGACTTCTTGTGAGAGGTCTAAAAAATAGACTTGGTGCCTAATAAACACAAGCTAACTCTTTATTAACTAACTATGTGTACCTTTAATATTTGCTTCTTAACTCATGTCAGGCTCTCCACAGCAGACCAAGGCCATGATGTGAATCACTATGACTTTATCTCTAAAGAGCACAATAGGAGGGAAAACAAAGCTGCCCCTGTGCACAGTGACACTGAAAGTAGCAGAATGGAGAATTGTGAATGGGCATTAGTGAAGAAAAACTGACTGGCAGACTTGTAAACTGTGTGAGCCTGCTGACCACCAGCTATGGAAAAAATTATTTAAAACAGAAGGAACTGTCTCATCATTTAGCCCCAGAGAATTACTGTAGCTCTCCTACACAATTCTTATTTTCCTCCTCCTCATTTAGGCTGAAATTTACTCTAAGTCCCTTTCTACCAAGGCAAGGGCAATGTGTTGCTATGGAATTTGAAATCTTTAAAGGGCTAAACACTTCTGCATCTGACTACAGTGAAGCAAACAACACTATGTGTATGGGATTCAATTCCCACTTTTATTAAGGGCTTTTGATGCTATTCTAATGAAGTAAATTATTAGAAATAGAAAAGTGAAAGCAGATGATTTTAAGGCTTTTACATAGAAAAAAGGTAAGAAAGTAATTTAATGAAAACCGTAATTACATAGTCTTTGTCATCTATCAGTGCAGAGGTTGTGTTAAAACATAGGCTAAACAAAAAAGGTAGCTTAAATCCTTATTCAGAAGTTATGCAGGTGTCTGAATTACCTACAATAACAAATAGTTTTGTAGCCTGGTGAAAAGTGTATTTTGAACTTGACAATGCTAAATAATGCATCTTGCATACCTTTGTCCATATTACCAAATCAAAAGCTTACTTTGAACTTTTTCCTCAATTCACACTCCTTCTTTTCTTTTTCCTTTTGTTCTTTCTTCTCTTGGTCCATTCTTCTCTTATCTTCTTTGCCCTGCTTCTTCTCTTTTCCCCTTGATGATCTGAAAGTGCATTGCCAGGACAGAATGTGTGAAGCAAATCTTCCTAAGAGCTACCTTACCCAAAGCTGACAAAAAAACTGTAGGTGATGAAAAAAGACTTCTCCGAGTGAAATCCAAGCTACAGATTCTAAATCGTAGCTGCAACAGATAGAGTAAGTAGCTCTTTACTACATATCTAAATTAAAGTGTCTGTCGTCATGAGGACAACATACCAGAAAAGGTTATTTGGCTTCACATGTGTGCGTCCAAATGTCTCTGAGTTATTTTTGGGCATGCTTGTGAACTGGCAGCAGCCTAGGTGTTCTACTGGATGCAGCTGTTAGATATCTACCCAGGTCACCAGTGGCTGATGCAGGCTGACCTGAAGCCTGAGCTGCCACTGGACTGTGCTTTTAAACCTGACTGCAACCTATTCCAGCAGTTTATACAAATGAGTCAGACTTCTGCACTCATTTCTTCACACCAGGGTGTACTGCCTGCTGTGCCTTGTGAACTGGAAGGCACTGGTGTCTGGGAGCTTGGGGTGGAATTAGGCCTGCATCTCCAGCTCTCTCATTTGGCTGGAAGATCTATGTTTTAGAAACCCTATGGAACTGATTGACTGAGACTACCCTATTTATTTATTTTTTTAAATACTTTTGCTAAACAGATAGGTCCAAATTGTTAAAAAAAAGTCTGAAATGAGGATCACTTGGGCTATAAATCAAATGGAATTAAACAGTAAATTTTTGCTGAAAATTGTTATGCATCTGAAATATTCTACATCAATTACTTACTCAGAGAGAATTAGAGTTTTTCTTTGGCTACTGTAATACAGTAAATCCCATAGATTTGGACATTACTGAGGCAGGAGGGTCATCAAAGGAAAGGTCTAAATGGAAGAAGACTCAGTAGAGTTTGTATTCTATCTCTGTAGCTATACGAGTTGACTCGGGCAATGAAAATTGTAAATCCAGCCTCTAACAGGAGTTCTAAGAATACCCCCCTCCCAAGAAAAACCCCCAATAAACAAACAAACAAACAAACAAACAAGCCCCCCCTCCCAAAAAACAAAACAAAACAAAAAGAAACAAACAAAAACACAAAAAAACCCAACCAAGCAAACAAACAACAAAAAACACAGGAAAAGATCTATCTGGGACCATAATAACTTGGGGCTGAGCTTATTTTTCCTTCTAGGCTGTAATTCAACCAGTGGTTCAGACATACTTCTTAGATCAGAAATCAGAGTTCTGCTACCTCAATCCCAGTAATTACATTATTTATTTGCAAGAGTTTAGCCATGCCAGGTCATGGCAGGTCTAACTGGGAAGAACCTGTGAACAGCCAGACTTTCTCCCGGGGAAATGAATGAAGATGGTAATCCCTGGCAGGGACTGCAGAGGAATAACACTTTTGTGCCAGATTAAATACACCTATTGGAAAAGATAGTAATAAAGATACAATAGGTTTTAGAGTTTAGAATTATTACCTGATGTCATTAATATCTTCATATGTCTCTCCATCACTTTCTCGGCCCTATAAAAAATAATCCATTTTCAATGGTCTAAGTACAATTGGAAAGACATGAAGAAACTTGGCCTGCTATACAAGCTTCATTCAAATTATATAAAAAACATTTATAGCAAAATGCAAGTACTTTTATTCTTCCCAAAACAAGCTATTCCAATATTCAAACACACTATTCTATTATTTCTGTTATTGTTTTTACAATATCACACCTATGAAGCCTTGGATTGTTAGAATCACACAAGCACATTGCTTAATTCAAAGTGGATGTTTTAATTTCAAAGTGTGTCCTGTAAAGTCTTTATCAATTCTGATAATTGCACTGCCATATGAAGGTGTCAGGGTTAGCCCTATTTAAACTGGAATGCTAAGGATCTAAATGGGACTCAGATTAGGGTTCAAGAGATTATCTCAGTCTTTATGTAGCCAGGTGCTTAAACATACTGA